>NC_138173.1:16322494-17522494 GCF_964165515.1 Mesoplodon bidens | reverse complement strand
GAGTGACCACCACAATGTTGCCAAGTGTTTCCTAGAAGCCTGTGGCTGCCTCCTAGCAGGGGAGTCAGGTCAGAGTAAAGACTGGCTCTATGACCACAGGTTGGGACCCAAAGCAAGCTCAGCCTCACCTTCCCTTGGGAAGTCTGGAGTCTGAGCTGACGGACGGAGAAACTGCAGTGTTCTTACAGGGTTCTGGCTAAGAAGTAGCACCCGCCAACTAAAGACCTGACACTTGACACATAGTAAACTGCCCCAGAAGAGACAACTGTGGGATCATGTAAAGAAGCAACTCCCAAAAGAACGAAAGAAAACATCTTCCATGGGAAGTGAACAAAACACCCTATACCACATAGAACCAACTTCACGAGTGTGGCTGCAGTGACTTCCAACCAACGTATCCTCTTGGCATCTGAAGCGGAAGAAGAATCAGCAGGGAACTTAGATCCAACTGTGTGAAAACGTCTTCCATTCTGCAAAGATGAATTAGAGAAACTCACAGGCGCTACCAGATGCCACATGACTTCAGCAATGGCTGTCTTTAGGCAGTTGGTTCCTAGTAACCTAAGTGGCCCCAGACTGACAGGATTGTCATGGCAGGGATCCAGCTTACGAGGCATGACATCAAAGAATCAGAGTTTCTAAAATCAATGATCTGTTCAAACACAGAACACTTTCTATGAGAAGTTCTGCTGATCTTTTATTAAATATCTATTGATTTGATGTGTTTTTCTCTCCTCTTCTTAGCTCATGTCTCACAGTTGTGCTGAGAGGATACCTTATCACCCCACGTTGCCTGAGAGACAACAGAGGCTGAGGAAGGTTAAACGATGTGTTCACACCCACACTGAGCACTGCCCTGCACCTGTGAGGAAACACTGCACCGCCTCACAATAGCCATCCTTGAGCAAGTGGCCTTGCTCAAATCAGCTCCTAAACTGGTACCTTTTATAGAAAGTGTCTCTCTTCTTGTTTGTGAAATATTTTTCCAAACAGAGTAACACTTGGTTAATGGGCAAACTTTATGTGAAATATTTTTCCAAACATAATAACACTTGGTTAATGGCAGATCCTTCCATGTTTAACATATAATGATGATGGATGTTCAAAATGAGGATTGCAAGATTCTGAAATGCCGTTTGAATCATTAAAAAGAAAACTAAATTCTGACCAATATGGATTTTTGTCTGCAGTGCGTTTCATTGTTTGCTACTCTTTTTTTTTTTCTATATAAGAGTTTAATGGTTGAGGCAAAATCAGTAGGTATATAAGAAATAATGCAAATCTGAGCTCCACGGGGCTTCAGAGGTACATTTTCAGAGAAGAGCTTTGGAAAGAAAGGTAGACCCTGTGAAAGATGAACAAGCTAAGGGCTACTATGTTCTCCCTGTGCTCACAACCATCTCGCTGACAGTGCGATGACTGTGGACCACCATTAGACACCATGGTATCCTTGGGGAATCACCCAGGAAAGTTATCACCCAAATTTCCACATCCCTCCTTGGCAATTAAAATGATGATACTTTCACTCAGCACCTTGTGAGGATGTTTAATTTCCAGTGTTTCCCAAGATCCACCTCAGGAGAAGTCAATTTGTCCACAGGAGGCATAGTTTCCAAAGCTGTCTACTGTGAATCTCTGAGAGATGTGAATTGAATTGAGCTTTAGGGTACCAAAGGAGAAGTTCTCAAATAGCTTCAAAATGTTTCGGCTATCAAATGATTCTCTTTCCTTGAAGATATATTTGCCATCCGTTGTGTAGAGGTTGTACCTGCCTTCAGCATTGGGGTCTTTCCTGAATAGAGTATTCATGACTGTAGCATGGAGTTTCACACTATTCCACTCTTTCACTATTAGTCCAGATGCCTGAAAACGTTCCAGTACTCGATCAACTAATTCCTGCAGCCTGTTGGAGCCATCTTTCATACAGACTTT
Organism: Mesoplodon bidens; assembly: GCF_964165515.1. Taxonomy (NCBI): domain Eukaryota; kingdom Metazoa; phylum Chordata; class Mammalia; order Artiodactyla; family Ziphiidae; genus Mesoplodon; species Mesoplodon bidens. Next base: position 17,520,562 of record NC_138173.1, on the reverse strand, counting down.
GGCGTAAAGAACATCCACCATGCCAGGATCATCATTCATGTATTCTATCCCTGCCATCTCTACTTCCAGGGGTTTGCCCCCAGAAATGTCATCAATGAATTCCTCTTTACACTGCTGTAGCATCTCACATGTCTGCTGGATCTCTTGCTCACTCAAAAGCACCAACATCCCAATAGTTAGGTGAAGCTTTTTAGGATTCTGGAAAATGGTGCTATCAACCCCGTGATCCATGGAGCACTTCTCCAGTACTTCCTCCTGGAACTTCAGAAATCGCTCCTGAACCTCAGCTTCATTGAGGAAAAAGGCAAGGAAGTGAGTGAAGGGCTGTTTTCTTCTAAAAGTGAGCAAAAGAACATCAATCCGAGTTCGGGCTGAAATTACACCACTTCGATTCTGGCCAGTGATTACAATTTCTCCTTCTTGTCCAGGCTTAGGAATGCTTATGGAAGTTTTGGTCTCCATTTCAAGTTTCTTCCTAGTGTCGCCCCTCTTTCCAACTATATGCTTGTAGAGCAGGCTGGGGGCCTTCACAGTACACCGGAAACCTTGCGGGGTCTGCACCACCTCATAGGCTTCACATGACTCTTCTGCACATTCCACGAGACCTTGATAACAGTCATCATCTTCGTCTTCATGTTGATAAGTCTGCTCTTGGATGGGATTCTTCCTGTAAGCCTGTCCACCAATTCTTATAAGCTGTGGACGCAGAACTTCCATGATACTTTCTCCAAACAAGTCCTGTGGAATACTGCAAGGACTAGTAAAATGGAGAAAGTAGGTGGAGAAACAGGAGCCTGCCGCAGAGGGCGTGTAAGACGCAATTTCCTCCTGTTTGCTACTCTTAAGTGAACAATTCATCAATGAGATTTTATATATATATATATATATATATATATATATATATACACACACACGCACATATACACATAATGACTTTTTTTTTTGCAAGGGAAACATTTCATTCTCTGAAAATGCAGGACAATACATATATAATGCAAGATGCTTTCCTCCGACTTTCTCTTTCTTTCCCTCTTATCCACCCTTCCATCCAATCTATTCTTACAGACCTAGTTTTTATAGTGTGGGCTCCTCATCATTGTACCAGAATCACCAAAAAAATCCACATCTCACTTCGGGCAGCTGCTTTCTGGTGGTAATTAGAATGGCACACGTCAGAAGGGGTCAGGGGTGGGGTGGGGGTGGGGAGGTGGGGTAGGTTTCCTGGTCAGGGAATGTGGCTGAGGAAATTTGGCTTCCTGGTCAGGAAAGTTACATATGGCACCATTGTTTTTGTAAAAGAGAATGAAATGATATTTTGGTATGAAATTTCCAAATCATTTGTAGTCCAAAGCCATTTGTTTTGGTGAGAGTTATCTGAATAATTTCTTGATAATAAGCTTTTAAGAAATTGACTAAGTTGGCAGGTCTTTAGAAGTTCAACCTTGAGCTTGATTATACCTTTGAATTCTGATGTTTTTTTAAAAAAGATATGCTACATTTTTTTCTCTCTACACATATTGTCTTTTACATAGATGATTTAACTCTGCCATTTTATCTTTGGAGATTCAGTGTTGAAAGTAAAAATATCAGATATAAAGCTCATTGCTTTTTTTCTTCAAGTTCATTGGAAGGGAAAAACTGAAAAAGTGACATTGATTGTGAAGAAACCAGGACAAATGAATTAGTTCGTGAGTTATTGCCTTATTATACAGTCAGTAAGACTTTGCTAGATTAAAAAAAGTCCAACTACAAGAGGTAAAATTTAATCAATCATTAAGATAAGCATTATACATTCTGTTCTTTCTTAATATGATTTTAGTGTTCAATTGACATTTCCCTTGAAATTAATACAAATTAATCTAAATTTCATCAAAGGCTATTTTAGACCTCCAATTTAAAGTGTATTGAAATAAGTTTGGAATGGTAGCCACTGCTTAAAAATAAGGACAGTCAGAAGGAGAAATGTGTCAAAAGCAAATCCATGAGCGTACTTTGGGGTGTAGCCAACCCTAATGAAGCTCAACTCCTCCTCCACCATCTAGGTGAATCTGAAAATTTTGCTACTAATGTATAGCACAGGGTCTTGGGCTGGCGTAGACAGAATTGGGGGCCTCTCTTATGTGGGATGATGTCTAAGGGCATCAAAAAGGAACTCTAGATTAAACAACGTCAGTAACAACAACAGCAGCTTCAGAACTAGCAAAAATATTTCTCTCCCCTTGGTTACCAAAGACTGAAATGACCATATTAAAAGTTTATTCTTGAAGTCTCGTGAAAATCCAAATATTCTTAGGAGTCACTGAACATTATCAGCTATTTTTGTAGGTCATGAACATTTTTCTTTCTGAGAAACTTTCTGAAAAGGGAGGAGGTGTTCGAGAATATCCCGGTATCAAGTAAAACTTCATAGGACTGCAATTCACTGCAAATGCATCTTTCTCAGTGGAAAGAAACACACAGAGTACCCATGGCTGGGCAGGAAAAGGCCTCCTTGTTAGTTTTCATTTGAGTCAGTTTGTTAACCTTCAGGTTCCTCTATGTCTAGAATCCTGGAGCTGACACCCCAAGTAACATTTGCAAATTGAAAACAGAAAATGGAACAATGGAATGGTATTCACCTAAAATTCTTTTGAAGAATAACATCAAGTATAAATAGACAGTTTGCTCTTCTTTCTGCAATGCTGCCCTCTCTGTCTGGCAAACTCCTCATGATACTTCCAGGCACTGCTTCATGTTACTTTTTTTCTATAACTTCTCTTGTAATATTTCCCCTCCCCTTTACCTCACAGCAAAGAAATAAAAAAAGATTAATTAAGGTGTTAACTAAGGTATAATTTTCCCATAGTGCTCTTTTACTCCTCCAGGACAGCATGCATCACATTATATATTATATCATAGATGTTCGTCTACCTCTGCTGTTCCCACCAGACTATGGAGACCTCAAGGGCTGTTGCCCACTTTGCATTCTAGAGAACAGTGCTTGAAATGCAACACATGTAGGTGTTCATTGAGGGTCTGTTCAATCAAGTGTTTGTCTTTCTCTATACTAGTCCTGAATGACTGTTCATTCATCCAGCTCTTAAAGCACAGCACATTATTAGTACTGCAGGGAATTAGACAAAGGAAACAGGACCAGAAAATACAGCAGTACTAACAGGAACAGGGGCAGTGTCACTTATGACATTTCTCAATCAGCTTCTCTGTGAAGAACAACTGAGTATCACACTACCAGGCTAAATGAAAACATTCTAAATCATATAGATTTTTGACCCAAATATTTAGTCAACAATACATGGAATTAATGTTTACTTCCTCTCTCCAAATCTAAAAAGTGAGCAAATATATCAGGAGAACAAAATCAGACTGAGAACAGGGTATAGCAAAGACACTTCCAGAAGCTCTGGAATTGGAAGAGAAGAGCTAACCTCCATTCTTTTGCACTGCTTCTCAGCTACAACGTGGTTCAGGTAAAGGGACATTTACAACTGTCCCAAGAAAGAGACTGTTCTGTTTTCTGCAGTTTTGAACTGGTTTTCATACTTCCCAAAATAGTTTAGTTTCCCTTGCATTTTGGGGTAAATAATCGTGGTATTTAAATAAAGTCTAGAAATGGAAAGAAGGTATTGCTAAGATTATTATTTATACTCACTCCATAAGACTATGTTTTAAAATAACTACATAAAGAATCATATTGATTTCCTTTTTATATAATAGTCCTAACCCCTCTTCAAAGTTCTGTTGTATGTTTTTCAGTAATGGTTTATGATCTCTTGCCTATTCTTCCTTGTGACTTAGTCTGTTATGGATTTGTGTGCCACCAGTCTTTTCACACATTTTCTTTGTAATTCAGGCACTTCTCCAGGCTTATGGTCACTCCACATAGCTTGTTACAATGTAAGAGGGCAATGATAACTGCCCCATGGAAGGTTTCAACCCCAACCTTGTTAACAAGGTATGACTTTGCCAATATTTCCAATAAGATGTCAGGATATAAGGGTCTCATCATGCTAAGGGCTGGAGGTTACCCAACAAATGAAGAGACTGGAAGCTTTTGAATGTAAGCTATAAAAATACTTCCATTTTATGAGAGCAGCACAGTTATACAGATGTACTATTATAATGAGCTATATGACAAAAAGAAGAGAAACAAAAGTCTTGGTTAATGAGCTGACTGTACAGCCAAAGGAAGATAAGGCACATATGTCTGTTTCTGAGTTTGCAGTGTAATTGCTAAAATATTTGACAGCAAGACAAATTTTCAAATTGTGCACAGATTAAGGAAATGGGTGAGTGCACTAGGGACTTAAAATCAGTCTAAAGGGAGGTGCAGGATAGCCAAGTCATACCACTGAAACAACTCATTTTCTGTTTGAAACATTTCTCTTCATTTTGTTTCATTTTCTAAAGGTCTCTTTAGCTCATTAAAACATCTTTCTGTTTCTACTTGTTAAAGATTTCCTGGTTCTTTTTAGCTTACTAGTTTTTTCATCCAATGAGCAGAAATAGCAGAAAAATTGGCAAGTGAAAGAGTGATGAGATAAAAAGTATAGAGAGAGGTAACTGAGAGCATTTCATTTAGGTGGGGTTCATGTTGCTACTGGAGCTTTGAACTCTGTCTCTTGGCACAGCAAGAGGCTGCTGGCTATAGCTGGGGACTCTCAGCCGTCATGGGGAAAGACTCCCAGGTCTGAGAAACTATCTCCTGGACTGCCTCTTCATTTTCAATGTCACTCCTCAGGGTGGATGTCAGTTCATAAACAAACAAACAAACAAACAACCAACCTCAAAAACAAAAACAAACAGAAACTCTAAATTGAGTTTTCTAATTACTAAAGTAAAATATATTCAAAACCCAGGACTTGTAAAATATGGTAAAGCACAAAGAAAAACGAAAGAAAAGTAACCTATCATTCAATCATTCCGAGACCATTATTTATGCACATTTTGGTGCCTGACTTGTATTTTTCAAAAATCTGTACATATTGTGTAATGTGTGTAAGTGTACTGGTTTAAAAAATAGAGTACCATACTTAATACTGTTTTTTAGCCTGATTTTTCACTTAAATACAATGAAAATTTTCTCATACAAGTCTTTCAAAGAATGACTATGATGACACAATAATTGAGATATGGATTTTGCATCTTTTATTTAACCAATATCCTACTACTGGATATTGTTTTAGTCTGAGGGGGCTGCCATAACAAAATACAGTCTAGGGTGTGTGGCCTCAGCAACAGAAATTTACTTTCTCACAGTTCTGGGGGCTGGAAGTTTGAGATCAGGGTGCCAGTATGGTAGACTTCTGGTGAGGACTCTCTTTCTGGCTTGTTGACAGGCACCTTCTCATTGCATCTTCATGGCAGGGAGGGACAGGTAGAAAGCAAGCTCTCTGGTGCCTCTTCTTAAAAGGCCACTAATCCTGTCAGGAGGGCCCCACTCTCTTGACCTCATCTGAATCTAATTATCTCCCAAAGGCCCCACCTCCAAATACCATGATATTTGGAGTTAGGGCTTCAACATATAAATTTGGGGGAGGCACAATTCAGTCCACAGCCAATATTTAAGTTGTCTTCAGTTTGTTCTACTATAATAATGTTGTGATAAACATCCTTGGACACATATTCCGGTAAATATAAAAATCTCTTTCTTTGGCATAAATTCATAGAATTGTTGGATGAAAAGATAGGTGTTTTTAGAGGTTTTTTTTCTTAGATTAATTTAGGATAACCAAAGTATATCCTCAGTTCATTCAAATTTAGATCAGCTTACAAATAATTACTAAGTGCAAGTTACTGTAAGTACAAAAACAATTAGATACTTCTTGCTCCCAAGGAGTCGACAGTCTGGACCAGAGGATGAGGGATGGAGATGGTCAAGTGAACGAACAAGGAGAGCTGAAGCACCCTTATCCTCCCTCTCCCCTCTGCAGCCAGTTCATCTCAGCAGAACACATAGCTTTATAATTTGTCACACATATTGTCGATCTGCCTTCTAGAAAGCTTCTGATGTCCTACTGGCAGAAGAGAGAGAGCCCACTTTCCAACGGGTCCACTCAGCTTTGAAAATTTACTGGACTGAATTTAACCTTCAACTGCTCTCATCACTGTTCTTCTCTAAAACTGTTAGTAATCAGTTTGCTGGCTCAGTGCCTAGAACTATTCCAAATGACAGTAGACATACCCTTCATTAGACAGAGAAAGATGATAAAATACATGCATTCGCCACAAATATCCTGTTCAGAGGTACAGTGATGAAGTAAAAACTTTAAATATTTAATATTTCTTGCCTAGAGTTCAATTTTGGAATAATCTTGTGGGTGGGAAACCATTGAAGCAACAAAAGTTTAACTTTCTTATCTAAAATATGGCTTGCTTTAATGGAGAAGGGGAAGGATCGATTTTCTAGAGATGTTAAGTGAAACTAAATCTTAAACAACTTTGTGGAAGTGATTTTGACATCTCCAGTGTTAAGAAAAAAAAAGTAACATTTCTTTCGTGCTAAAGCTCTCAAATCTAAACCATCTCTCTGAATAATAAAGATTTTTTTTTTCAGAATGATAGCCTGTGACTTCTTAATAAAGGGAAGAGAAAGTAATATACTTACTGCCTATTGGGTATTATGCTAGATTCTTTCATTTATATTATCTCAGGAGATTGCTTTTCTTTCTTACAACTGCCTTATACAGTAGGGTTATCAAATTTAGCAAAAAAAAAAAAAAAAAAAGGAAGCCCAGTTAATCTGAATTTCAGACACTCAGCAAATAAAATTTTTAGTATAAGTATGTCTCATGCAATATTTGGGACAACCTTATGCTAAAAATCATTATTCATCTGAAATTCAAATTTAATTTGGCATCCTCTATTTTATTTGGCAATCATAGGTTGTTATATGATTCACATTTTACTTTCCATACCATGAAAATGAAATGGCAGGGAAAGAAATCAAATAAAGTTGCCACTGTTTGTCTTAAACGATCTGGACTCTCACAAATTAAGGCATTAGTTCTCCTCCAACCTTCATTTTCAAAATCTTATGGCATATTTGGCTTGCTTTCTTTATCTTCACTTTGATTTAAGTTTTTGCAAAATGATACATTCACCGTTTTCCATTTCTAAGCCAAGGCACACATTAAAGGAGAAACAGCTATACAACTAGCGTTGAAATATTAATTCGTTTAAAGATTGATTTTCCTGGCCATGACCACTCACTCATATTTAATTTACGGAACTGCGGGTACACAATAAAAATACAAAGAGGATAGTGATACACAACATCGGCCATTACACTATGATACACAACATCAGCCATTACACTATGAAATATAGCCATTACACTATGATAAGAAGGCAGAGCAAATAAAAGGGCAGCAGGCTAATTGGGAGCAGAAAAGGCGAAGCTCTAACTCTTAAGGGAAAGGTACTTAGAACCTGAATAAAGGAAAGAAGAAAGAAGTATTACTTCCCAGGCGCAAGATGTAAAAAATCACTATCAGGTAGAGGGTGAGGATTTACTTTTAATCTGCCCAAGTGAACGGATCCAGGGAGTGATCCGTGGGATAATACCTGCACATGGGGGACCATCTGACAAGTCACAGCCAAGCCTTTTAGTCTCTTTACATAATTTCCAGGGAGAGAAAGCTGGTTCAGAATGTTCCATGACCAAACATCCTAGGGTGGGCTTGGGAAACCCTACCATTTCTTGGTTCTCCTCAAGAGCTCTTGTTCAGCTGGTTCTGGATTGGAAAACGTGACCATGACCCTGAGCCTTTTGCATTTTGGGTCCCTGGATTGTGAGACTGGGGAAACAATCCCATCTGGTATCTGAGGTTCAGTGTGTGCCAGGGGCCTAACCGTTAGGCAGAGGAGGGCCTGACACCTGAAAGCAGAGTCGGCTGCCAAAGGGAAGGCAGAGCCCATGGGTTTTCCAGGAGCTGGATTCCAGGGTGTCGTGGAGGCCATGCTGTTGACAACTGCTTCCTGATGATCTGAGCATGACACCAATTTAACAGGAGACAGATGTCAATTCAATGACTCCCACGAGCTGCAACTCTGACAAGTACCCCAGAGGACGGACTCACTGAAAAATAAGTAGGTGTTGGCCAAGCAAAAAGGGCAGGAAGAGAATTCCAAGCAGAAGGCAGAGCCGTGGCAAAAGGCCCGGGCTAGGAGAGCCTTGCACGTTCTAGGGATGGAAGGGAGGCCCCGGGGCTGGTGCAGAGAGCACAGCAGGAGAGGGAGACAGACAGCAGGTCCTGCAGGCCACATAGGGATTTGCCGTAACTGCGTGAAGCTGTCCAAGAAGGGTGCTGGCGGCATCAGATTGACAGGTTGGAAGCTCACTCTGTCTGTAAGGTGGAGTGCAGAGCGGAAGTGGGGCCCCACGGATGCAGAAGGCAGGGCTCCTGGGGCGGCAGGCTGTGAGACGAGCTAGGACAGGTGATGGGGATGGGGAAGGGGTCAGAGCTGGGGAGCAGTGAGGGGGCAAGTTGACAGATCTGGTGACAGATTCCACAGATTCAGTTAGGGGTGCTTCGAGGGACCTGGGCTTTCCTGCTTGCTCCGCTGTGAAGACCAGGATGTTGATCACTGAGATGGCAAACTCTGGACATAGAGCAGGCATGGGGATGAGAGTGCATTGGTCTTGGAAAGGCTGCGCTTGGGCAATCCAGAAGGATCTATCCAGGGGGTTGTATATACGGGTTTGGAGCTAAGAAGGACCACAGACGCCATTGGTTAAAGTGTCTATTGCCCGAGGTGTGTCAGAGAGCAAGGTGCCTGTTGGCTGTATGGGACGGGAGCCAGCAGTGCAGAAGGCTTCAAGCCAGAGGACCGGTTCAGGCTCAGCTCTACCTCGTGCAGGCTCAGTGTCTTCATCTGTTAAATAAGAATGATGACGCAGGGGGGAGTCTGAGTTCCATGGCTTTGTGTATATGAAGGCACACAGTAAACTGTAGACTCCCGCACCAACGCTGAATGGCTTTTCCTGACCATCACACCAGCGTTGCCGTCCCATTCCTTCCACCTCTGACATTTTCCCTGTTATCTTCTTCTCACCTTCTTTTAGGCAGTAGGGGCATAACAATATTGAGGGCCTATTAATTGCCAATCTCACGCTAGATAGTGGGAATATGGCTGGAAGAAAAGACGCTTACCCTCCTGACACTTCTATTTCCAAGGAGAAGAAACCGTATCAAACTCATTCTCACATTATAACTCATCAGAAGAGTTCACCAGCAAAGACAGCAACCTCCAGATGATGTGGCGTAGCCTAGGCTTGAGAGAGACCTATGAATAAATGCTAAAATAAAGATCACAAAAATAGAAGCGTGCACACCAGGAATGGCTAAAAAATGTAAATCTGGAGGATGACTGTCCTCCTCGTTTAGTTATTTCAGTGTATCTCTAATGTAGGCATAGCCTCACTTGGAGATAATGACAAAGTCCAAATTTGGGGTCCTTTGTTTATTTGAGACTGAATGGAACTTCACCTCTCTCTTTTCCTTCTGCAAAAGGTCCCACTCAACTAGTTGTACTCTAGATAGTACAAAACAAGATGTCAAGAATTAACAGAAATAGAAGAAAAATTCTTTAGCAAATTTATAATATAAATATCAGTACTTGAAAAGTTATGAGACATTTATACTACAAAGTATTTAGATTAGCTGATGATGTATATATAGTGTCTAGGGCAGACCATACACTATTGAGATTAAGTACCTCGGCACAGAGGAGATGCTTTTGTCGAATGTCTCAATCCAACCTTGGTTCATGCACTCATTCAACTAACTTTTATCAAGCAAATGCTCATCATTGGGCTGGGCCCTGGGGATGCCAAGATGAATGGTCCCATGACTGAGCATGGGAGAGAGATAGTGCAAATAAGTAAGTACAATACAGTGTGATGAAGGCTCCAAGAGAGGGAAGGATAGAAGGTGATGAGAACACAGCAGGGAAAACCATGAAATATGATCAGGAGAGGCTCTGTGGAGGTGGGAAAAGTTTTGGAAGGAGATGAGCTTGGCCATGATGCATTTTTGGAAGGAAGATTTCAAGATGTGTTTAAAGAATTGGGAAAGACTTCTGTGGGGATGTTCTGATGTAAATTAAGAGAAGCAATTGTCAGGTGAAGAATTATAGCAAAATAGCAAGACCTGAGGTCCAGAAAAGTTTTCTCCACAACCGATGAGAGAAAAGAATGTATAACTGTCATCCATACATGACAACTATCTCCTGATCTCTGACCCTTCCCAGCTCAGTCTCAGTAAAATTGGCAGCAAAGGTGTCTCCTTCCCAGCACCAATATATTGGTGTACCTTCAAAGAGCAGGACTTACTTGTGTCTGGAGATTCAGGAACTAAAAGATCATCTCAGAAGAACAAGGTAGCATAAAATATACTTAGAATATGTGGTTTAGGGTCCAGTTTCTCAAGGTCAGACTGTGAAACACACAAGAAGATGAAATGGATGAGCCCAGCCTTGATCACTCATTAGTTTGGACTCCATTTTTCTTTTTTTTTTGTGCGGTACGCGGGCCTCTCACCGCTGTGGCCTCTCCCGTTGCGGAGCACAGGCTCCGGACGCGCAGGCTCAGCAGCCATGGCTCACGGGCCCAGCCGCTCCGCGGCATATGGAATCCTCCCGGACCGGGGCACGAACCCGCATCCCCTGCATCGGCAGGCGGACTCTCAACCACTGCACCACCAGGGAGGCCCCCATTTTTCTTTAATTCCATTCTTCATCTTGAATGCTTCAGAGACTCTGAATGTTGTCTTCAGAATATAGAAGACTGGCCATCTTTTCCACTATTTCCTTTAACCATTTTTTCCTGTTACATTTTCTAACAAATTTAATTTTCCTAGGGTTTTCCTTTGTCTTTTTGGCTCACTGTTTTTCAATTAGAATTGATTTTTTTTCCTTCTTTGCCTCTCTCGCTCTCTCTCTCTCTTTTCCTTCTTTCCTTCCTTCCATTCCAACTTCTTCCCTCCCTCCCTCCCTTCCTTCCTTCCTCACTAAAATATACAATTGCCAGCTGCCACCACCTACTCATGACTTCTCCCCGGTATAATACGACTGAGCAGGGGCAAAGGAGGAGAGTGTTTAACGCTCAGGCCCCAAAGCTTCTTTCTACATTTCAACTACAATGAAATCTGTGGGAGGACATTTATAATGACTTAGGCAGACAGAAAATTAAGGGGTAATACAGATATTTTCCAAAGAAAATATATTTTGATAGGAAAACCCCAGTCACTCTATAAACCAAACCTGTGTTTAATTGTTAGATAAATGTACTTAGTAATAAAATACAACAGCATATTTTCAACAGAAGAGATCTGAGATGAGAGGAATGTCATTATCCTCTGTATTTTAAAAGATGAATAAATTGGATGGTTTTATGACTGGTGTCACCAAGACAATTTCATTGTAGGGAATAGGAGAGCAAGGGCTATGCCTTCCTAGTGCTTCCACTGTTTCCACAAGAGTGTCAGGAATTACTGGGGGTTGGGTTCTTCTTTATGGATATGGCTGACACCACAGGTTTGCAGCAGGTATAAACAAAAGGAGTCCAAAACGGTGATTAGGGAGGATATTCCATCCCTTTCTTAATAATAGGCATTATCACAGGTAAAAGATATATCAACCAAGAAACTGGACACTAATGCCTATCATACATTTTGGGTCTCATATTATTATTATTGCCATAATCCTTCTCCTAACATTTGAGGTTTTCAAATCTACTGAAAGGCAAAAAAAAAAAAAAAAAAAAAAAAAAAAAATTGCCAATTTACTCCCATCTCTAAACTTCTCTTTTTTTTATTTGTAAAAAAGGGAAAAAAAACCCACAATAATAATACTCACCTTATAGATTTGTTGTCATAATGAATAATTTCCTGAGTGGTTATTAAACTTTCAAGTATTAAAGCACAATAAACCCTAATGCGTGTAAAGCTTTGACCACCATCTGTGGCATGTGAAAAGCATTCAATAAGAGATAGCTATTGTTATGTTACTGTTACAGAAGAAGATCACATTATCCAACTTAACGTCAGCACAGGTCACAGGACCCGTCCATGGAGGCGTTTGGCCTTCTGAGTTAAGCCACCATGGTGACCATTTTCAAAACAAACCAATATTGCATAGTGCAGGATGAAAGAGGGAAAGAAACCTGCCACTGCATCAGTAGGACTCGGGGAGTAGTAAGACACTGCTACCTGCTCCACCAGCAGGACCGTGAGTAGGCATCACAGTTGATGTGGTACTTAGCACGTCTTGAAAAAGAACCGCTCTTCTCCTTTTCTCCTTCTTTTTCCCCTTCCCCACCTTCCCCCTCTCCTTCTAGATTGAACTTGCTTACATGAGTCTACAGAATGAACGTATATGGTGAATTATTGACTTTTCCTTTTATGGAGAGCAGCCATCATTAAAGCAAATTAAAAGCGTAGTTGAGCACACATTTAGAATAATATTAAAGGGCTTCCCTGGTGGCGCAGTGGTTGGGAGTCCGCCTGCCGATGCAGGGGACACGGGTTCGTGCCCCGGTCCGGGAAGATCCCACATGCCACGGGGCGGCTGGGCCCGTGAGCCATGGCCTCTGAGCTTGCGCATCCGGAGCCTGTGCTCCGCAACGGGAGAGGCCACAGCAGTGAGAGGCCCGCGTACAACAACAACAACAACAACAACAAAGAATAATATTAAGTAATACATAAATAATCTATTAGGATAAAAGTCCAGTTAATTAAATGAGCCCCTCAAGCACCCCGTGTTTGGCCTTTGCATAACATGCTGTCTCCGCTCAGGACCACAGCAGGTCATCCTTCTTTTCCTGGCTAGTGCCAACTTGTTCTTCAGGTTACATCTTAAATACGATCTCCTCTAAAAGGCCTCTTATGGTTCTTTACGAATAATTGAGGCTTCCCCTCATATATGCTCCTGTGCACTCTTTACCAGAGACCTCATGAAACGTTCCTGAATTTGCCGGTTTCCGTAGAGGACTCTTCAGTGTGAAGATACAGACCGCAAGGGGAGGCCGTGAGCCTGGACGTCGCTGAGAGCCTGGCACACATAGGCAGAGCTGTTCACAAATATTCCTGGCTCTCTGCCTCCCGGGCTCACGGTAGGATGGCCCACTTGCAGTTGTGCTGGGCTGTGCAACGTGCTCTGGCCAGTGAGTTGTGAATGGAAGTGACAGGTATCACTTCTGGGCCAGAGCAGTCAACAGCCAGGGCAAGATCGTACACAGCGCTCTTACCCTATAGTTCAAAATACACAGGGCCTGCACAATACTAAGGGCACATTCCCAGCGTCCGTTCATGATTGGCTCTCATTATTTGTGTCTTTAGATAAATCATTTATCATTTCCAAGTACCGCCTTCTTATTTGGGAGTTACGCAACCTGAAAGAAATAAATATAAGAAACAAAGTAGAAGTGCAAAGTATTAGCCACATCCTGGGGCATGTGATCGGAAGGAAGCCAGAAGGCATAATTGCTCCCCAACTGCCAACACGTCTATGTGCTGGTGTGTCTGAGAGGCCTTTATGAAATTTGAGTAAGTTATTTGGGGATGAATTAAAATTAATTAATTATTGCCCTAAAATATCTGCCAGCTACTGTGGTCCAGAGAACACTGAGACGCAGGATAAAAATGTCTGGAGGGTATGGAGGTGCTTTGACAGATTCCCTGGACAGGTAAGGGCAGACTGAAGGCCACGAACACGTAGTTGGGTTACGGACAGGCAAGGCATGGCCAAGTCAAAAGCTCCATTTCATGGCTTCATCCAGGGTCAGTGTAGCCGTTTCCCATTGTGGAGCAACCGCTGGACTGTAAGAGGCACCTCTGAGACCATTCTGGGTAAAAAGTAACTTACTGAGCCGTTCTATTGTCATCCAACAGAGCCATACTTGACAAGACAGCTGAGAGACCGAGAGAATCGAATTCTTTATTGAAGAAGGTTAACCAAATTCCAAACAATTAAAAGAAATAGTTTGGGGGATCTTTTTTGACCTTATTTCATGCCAATAAAAATTAAAACCTTCTTTTGTTTTACAGTTGAAGTGATAGAGGCAGATTAGGGAGATTTTTCTTCTTTTCTTTGTTTTTGCTTTCAGTAGGAGAAAAATAGTATTCACATTTCTGCTCTTGTAGACACGTGTAACCAGAGAGGTTAAACTCAAACCAGTGGCTGCTTGATGAGAGTATGTAAAGAAGCAGTAAATAAAGTCAGTACTTGGAGAGGGCAACATTATCAAAAGGTAAATAAAGCGTCCCTTTTTTCAGCACCTGCCATTTTCTATTAGCTGTTCCATAACAACCTGGCAGGGTATATGTATCCAAGTTACACGTCAGGCTACTGATGTCCACGAGGTAGAAAGGCGATCCTGGGAGGGAGTTTTGAGTTCTAAAATCTCTTATGTCACCAAGCCTGCCAATAAAAATCGGACAGGGATAAGAATAACCATATGCCAGATTCTCACCCTTTAAACTATGTCAGACTTTCAGAAACACTTTGCTTCCATTTTTATGAAACACAGAGGCAGAAAGACATTATTGTGAAGTCCAGAGGTTGGAACCAGAAAGACCCTATGAGCCTACGTCGCTGATATAAAACAAGTCTGCGTTTGCTTCCCCACTGAGGGGAGGGAGAAAAGGGCAGAGTCAGGAATACGCTGAAATCAAAGCCTGAGAAGTAATCATTGTTTCCACTCTTAAAGGGTAAAATGTCTGAATAATTAACACTGGTAGAAAAAAGCTGGCAGGGAGATTTGAGGCTTGTTCCAACCCTTGATGAGAGAAGCATTAACTCTAAGATAATGCACCAGGAGATGGCATTCCCCGAAATCAATGGCAACTTCCAGTCGGTACTCAACTATTGATTCTTTATTGTACCAGGATAAGTCATTCTGAATGACCTCGGCAAATCAGAACAAGTCCTTTTGGATGACCTCGCTTACACTCTCCACCTTTCCCCCTGCTGTTCTGGGCCCTGGAGGGCTGACTGAAATGGATCACAGCAACAGGCTCCCAAGCCGTCCTGCTTCCTTTGGGGACTGGCCACCTTTTGGGATGGTGCACACTGGCAGAAGAATGGCTGCAGTAGGTCATGGAGTCACAGTGGTCTGGGCTGCATCCCACTCAGGGAGCCAGTTCCCATCAGGGGCTCTCTCTACCATCCTCTCTGTATCTGGGTTCTGGTTTCCTCAACACTTCAGGCCTTGGAGTGAGAACAGAGCCCCATTATTCCCACTTTCGGGGGCTCCCCTCACCCTGTTCCACCTAAGAGTCCCTCTGTTACATTCTTCTCAAATCACCCTAACTAGAGTGTGCTGTGTGGTCTGTTTCTTGCTGGCTGACACCCTGACTGATAGTTTATTTGAAAGTGAAAAAGTGTATTTTCCAGGTCACATCTTGATGATTTGGAAAATGGGAGAAAATTAACCCTGAACAGGAAAAATATTAAATCTTATTCATGTCCTATCTTTCTTAGTTAGAAGATGTGCCACTTTTAGTTCTTGAGCTCTGGAAAACCTCTCTATGAGACGTGGAATGTAGGTGGGACCTTTGTGTGTGTGACGACTAATGTACTCGTGCAGCTGTGCTCGCAGGCGTGGCGTCAGGTTTTCTGAAACTCCCTAGCTCCTATCACCGACCCACCATGCCTCTTCATTCTGTGAAACGGAGCTAAAAAACAAAAACCAAGCAACCAAGCCAAACAAAAAAGCAATGCTTGAAGATCAATGACCAGGCAGCTACAGAGAAGAGAAATATAGGGACAATTAGGAGGCTCATTCAGAATATAAAGGGCATCCACCAACCATTCTTCATCCCTCCTGGGCTTCCAAGAAGAATTTAAATTGCAGCACGAGGAACCCGAATTAGAGATTTTAAAAAAGAGTCACTTTCTGTCTGTAAAGGTTATTATCTTTTAAAATATGGAGGTCGGATAGTAAAGAAAGCTGGGAAATTACTTTCTCTGAATCTCTTTGAGAAGTAGGTTCTTACCTCTCTGGGATGGTTCTGTTCTGATGCTCTTGGAAGGCAAGGTTTGAGATTAAATGACCTCTCAAGGTCCTTTCTTAGTCCATAAAGTACTAATCAGAAAGCACCAACATTTACAAGGTGATGGCAGAAACGGGTGCCAAGTTGGTATTAAACAAAGAAGCCCTAGAGCTGATCATGGCAAGCAGGCGGCCCCAGTGGCAGTGTGATTCAACAGAGAACCAGATGGACAATGAACAGCACACACCCTAAACACACACAGATTCATGAACAGAGATTGGAGCTGTGGGCAACGCAATGGCAAAGCAGGACTGCTTCTTGAAAAATTTTGGAGAATTATATGATTATGAAGCAACAAGACCCAACTGTTATTTTAACAAACTTGGGGCAACTTTGTTCCCCTTCAAAGGGGGCTTCATATGATGCAAAAACTATAACCCTATTTTTCATTATGTGTGAGACAATGAAAAGACAGGCCATGTTTATTTTTTTAACTCATGGAGTGTTTATCACAGCATGCTGTACAGATGCAAACAACGTGATCCAGGGGATAGTAAAAAAGCAAAACCAGAAACAAAAACAAAAAGCACAACTATGAATCCCTGGGCCTTCTTGAATGAGGAGAAACCTGGCACCATGACACTAACTGATAATTGATCTCCCTAAGGAATTAAGTAGTAATCCGGATGTCTGATGACTTCACAGTCACCTTAAAGGAAAGGCATTAGAGTCAACTTGGGTATCTTGTGGACTATACTTATTTATTTTTTTCTTTTAAGAAACATTGTGGTTGATGGTTTGAAACCAACACAATGAGTCAAACCTTTGATGCTCTTCCATCTACAGATCCATAACGAAGTATCAATGCTGAGCTGTGGAAACAGGACTTGCGCTGGTAAGAGGAGGGAAGGATCAGGGTCTTTAGAAGGTGCTTAGGCTCATTCTGACCAGACACGCACTCATTGCTCAGCTCAGGCTGGATGCCTATGAACGGTCTCATCCATTCTCTTTTGATTCCTCTAGAAACACAGACACCACTGTGTGACCTATTCTCTAAACAGAAGTTCTCAGACTGACCCTTCTCTTTCCATTTCCAGGAGGCTCAGCATCTAGCTGCCAGTACCATATCCTCTCATTCCCCTGCCTCCCGACCAGCCCAGCTCTCCCTCAGCTTCCTTTAGGTGAATCTGACCGTCTACCTTTCAGTTTTGCCCCGGCTGTGGAAGGTCCTCCTCTGGGAGTCTCTATCTAATATTCCTCCCTCCCTAGCCACACCTGTTTTTAGCTCTTCCCAACTGGAGACCGGAGCTCTACGGATGGACTTTCTGCCCCAGTTGTCTAGCCAAATCCCCAAAGTATATCCCAGTCAGGAACTGGATCCCTGTCTTGTCCCTTTGAGTCTGCATCTGCCTGGGTAACCTCAGGTCTTTAAAGACTGAGCCTCTTTGAACTCCCACTTCTCCAACTGAGGCAACCTGGCTGCCATTATCTGCTGTCAGCAGACCTGGTAGCAAACATCTCATTCCCATGCTCCTCCATAGACCAGAAAAAACAACTCTAATGCCTCTTAAGATCCCTCCTCTACATCTGTCTAGACCTTACATTGTGTACTGACACCCATGGGTGCTCTGGCCTACTTGGCTTGATTACTTTCCTCCATCCTCAAACAAACTCAGTTTTAGGGGGTTCTCGGTGTCTACTGAGCTACCTACCATCACACCCACTGTTACAGCAGATCAGAGACCCTCATCCGTCATGTCCATCTTTACAGAAACTAGAATGACTTACCAGAAAGATTCATTTCTTTACAGATATGGTGTCTCCAAGGTTCTTAGTCTTTTCTTCCTTGCTGTCCACTAGTAAGACCTAACTTAAATTCCTTCTAACACTGCATTTTACTCTGTCTGTAGATTCTATCAGAAAAACTGGATTGGACCCCATGTGGGAATTCCTTAATGGGATTGGTCAATGGGGGATGGGTACTACCTATAAAGTCTAGTGAGGAAAGTCAGGTGGGTCTTAGACAATATTATATGGTTGTGTGCAACAGAAAAGGCCATCTTAAAAAAAAAAAAAACAGGTTCCAGGGATAATAAGTCTACAGCTGAACCACTTTACTGGCAAATAGCTTGAGCTTCAGTCTCACAGATGATTAGGTAAAGGACAGATGGAGGAATTGAAAAAGTATGTCAAAGGGATTCACTGGTATAGAAAGCAAGAGTCCTGAGCTAACTCAGATTTAAATCACACTTGGACTTGTTACCTCTCACACCTTCAGATCCGGGGTCACTGCTAGATTCCTCATCTTTAGGGAGATCACTTGAAAGAGTAACCCTTGATTTATCTTGAAGCCTACTCCATAGTTTTGAGTGCCAGGTCAAAGAATCCTTCTGAAGGCTGAGGTCATCCTATCTATACTCCAAGTCCATGATTGCTTAGCTGTTTTACATACACACACACACACACACACACACACACACACACACACACCAGCTTTCTCTGATACTCCCTCTCTGTGAGAGAGCTGTAATCGCTGTGTCACTTCACTAACTCCTTTCAGACTGCAGACTCCTAGCAAATGTTTGGGGGTAATAATAGCACTTAATATCGGTTGCTTGAAATTGGGCAATTTACTTGTTTTCTTTTTTTTTTGTTGAAAAATTTATTTATTGAGCACTTTCAAGGCAGTCTAAACACAATATCTCAGCCTCACTGTAACACTGCATAGTATTGGATTGAACCACATGAAATTGTCGTCTCTGTAGACTGAACACCTGCAATTGCAAATGAATCAACCCGTAAGTAATATTAGCATAACCCTCATGTTACAGAAAAGAACACTGAGAACAAAGAAGTGGAATGTAGCCATTTACTTGTTTTCTGAACTTCACCTTCCTCGTCTATAAAATGGGGACACTAACACAGCTCATTAAGTGAGATAATATTATGCTAAAATATTCTACAGACAGTGAAGCATGAGCCAAATGCTAGTTATCATTATTCGCATTCCACTTTGGTGGTGCCCTACAACCTTTATATAAAAGGTTATTTGCTCAATAAATGTCATTGACTAAATGACTGATAAAGTAATTTGGACCTGAACTCTCTCAATTAACTCTAGTAGCAGAGGTCTGTTTTTCACGGTCATTGACATTACCCAAGGATAGATTTTTTCGAGCTGGATGGTTTACATGTGGGGTGCTTATCCTCTGGCAGCTGTACACTGAGAATTCAAATGCAGACATCAGTCTTTGGCCTCGTTCTGGAAACTTATCTTCTACATTAAAATTTTTAAGCGTAGAATCAAAGGCAATCTCCTTCTAAGAGTGACATTAATAGGATGATGTTTGGAAGCATTATCTACTCTCCATGAATAACAAACTGTTCAATCCAGTGCTTCCTCCCCGAGGACACGGGCAATATCATACCTCTTGTCCAAGCACTACCCACATAAACCATTTAACTACCTATTACAGTCAGATTTTACTTTATTTTTTTTTGGCTATTCTTTGTAGTGAATGCTGGAGCATGGCCCAGCTTTCCCCCATACCCTGACCTCAGGACTGAAGTCCTCATCCTCTAAGAGGCTGGAAGTATTGGTAGCCAGTAGCTCTTAGCTGAGACCTTTTCTAGGGATTGTCCAAGCTGGAAGAGAGTCGTTTTGCCCAAGGTCATGTCTTTTTCTCAGGGACAGCCTATACCCAAGGAGGGATCACACTAGAGATATAAAAGCCAGTCCTCTCATCCCAACTGCTGACAACCATCAGAGTGACCTGTGAGATCAGCTGAGGTCGTGGTGGTAACATCACAGGTCTACTTCTTCCTCGGCCCAATCCTGTTCTCCCTGTTCCCCTACAGGTCACTTCCTAGTAAGTTAGTGCTTGCAAGTGTCCATCTCAGAGGATGCTTTCCAGCAGCTGGACCTTAATGCCCTCATCTCCTTACAGGAGGGAGTGCTTCTAGCATTTCTGCACAAGATGATGGCCAAGCTCTCTCCTTCCAACAGCACTGTACTGGGCTTAGAACTGTGCATAAAATGTGCAGCTAGGACAAGAAAAGGCCTTTAATTTCCATATGCTTCTCTCACTGGCCTTGTGATGAAGTGTTTATTGATATTTACATAAGAGCACTCAATGACTGCCCCAGCAAGATGAGAAGCAAACCTAAAAGCTTCCTGGGTAGAACCGGGCCAGGGAAGTGGTGCCTTAATGCTCCCCACTGGCCCACAGATGAGGCCAGGTGACTGGGAGGAAGAACAGCCCGAATGCAGGGCAGCGCGGCTCTGAGGAATGGATCACTGGAAACCTACAGACCTACAGGACCCCTCACGCCACCCCCTAGACCCGGTGACCCAAGCCCCTCCCAGCCACTTCCTAAACCTCTTCCAAGGTGGGTCCGCCAGGCTGCAGGGACTCCCAAAACAGAGCACAACACTGAACAGTTCAGCTCGCTATTTTTTTAGCAGATTCTTGGCAGAAGCTGGCTTTTAAATTAAACGAATGGCACATCATAGTTCAACTTCTTCGCATCATTTCTTTCCCTCCAGGGGTGGTAGCCTGAGACAGTGAGAGCCTGACAAGGTCAGCGCTCCCCTCCTCTCTGAAGTTCAGGGAGTCTGAGGTTTCTGAACAGCCATCAGCAAAGTGATTGATGGCCGTCCCTATTTTCCAGGCTCTGGGGGAGAAAACACAAAATGAACATGAAACCAGACTTCTCCCTGAGACAGATCTGCAACCAGGGCACATATGGACCGTGTTCCTAATTTTAGGACCCTCTGACTATAGGAACAGGTAGGGATGGACTGTGTATTGCTGGCATGATTTGTTTGGTGTTACTTGAGGGTGCACATTTCTGTCTGCGTTTGGAAGCTCCTATCTGTCTTGGTCCCAATGGGGAGTTCCCTGGAAGATGACAAGCTGAAGGGTGGGGAAGAAATCGAGTTCACTGGAAAATGACGGCAGCCCTGAGTAAGCTCCTCTGCCCTCGAACAGGTTTGATCATGAAATCTGAATCCAGGGAAGTCAACTGATGTTTTGGTTATGTGTACCCATGGATGAGATCATGTTTGGATACAGCAATGCCAGGGTGGGCTTTTGACCTCACCACCAATACAAAGGTCACAGTGAAAGTTTGCCTAATGCTTTGCATTTTGCTAGGTATTTGGTACTCAAGTTAGGATAATTGTAGGAAAAGCAGGAGGAAGTTTCAAAAAACCTACATAAAGGGACAGGTATAATGTAAAATATCACAGCGCACAATACATCTATACAGTATCAACATGCTGTTGGATGCAGGGCAGTGAAGATGCTGGAGAGTGACGTTACTAATACATAACTTGGTCACTAAATGACTTCCACTGCTATGAGATATGCTTGCTTTTATGCAGCTGCTTAATCTTTTAAATAACGAATATAAGGGAAATGGTTATCATAACATTTTTAATGTGCAACTAACAGTGCCTATTCCACAATGAAGTTTAGTATTTTTTTTAATTTTTAAAAAACATTTATTTATTTTTGGCTACATTCAGTCTTAGTTGCAGCACACGGGCTCTCTGGTTGTGGTGAGTGGGCTTAGTTGCCCCCCAGCATGTGGGATCTTAGTTCCCCCCCCAGCATGTGGGATCTTAGTTCCCCGGCCAGGGATTGAACCCGCATCCCCTGCATTGGAAGGCAGATTCTTAGCCACTGGACCACCAGGGAAGTCCAAAGCTTAATTTTAATTTGAAATGTGTTAGAACCGTGGTTCTCAGACCTTAACATGCATCAGAATCACCTGGGGAGCTTGTAAAAAAAAAAAAATTGCTGAGCTCCAAGTCCAGAGTTTCAGATACAGTAGTTTGGGTCTGGGCCTGAGCATTTGCAACTGTAACAATTGCCAAGTGATGCTGATGCTGCTGGTGCAAGGATCACACTTTGAAAACTACAGTTTTAGAGGAGCTTATTTAAAGAATGTGCAGGGACTTCTCTGGTGGCTCAGTGGTTAAGAATCTGCCTGCCCATGCAGGGGACATGGGTTCAATCCCTGATCCAGGAAGATCCACATGCTGCGGAGCAACTAAGCCCGTGCGCCACAACTACTGAGCCTGCGCTCTAGAGCCCGGGAGCCACAACTACTGAGCCCACGTGCCACAGCTACCGAAGCCTGCGCTCCTAGAGCCCGTGTGCCACAACGAGAAGCCACCTCAATGAGAAAACCTGCGCAGTACAATGAAGAGTAGCCTCTGCTCTCTGCAACTTGAGAAAGCCCACGTGCAGCAACAAAGACCCAATGCAGCCAAAACTAAAAATTAATTAATTAATTAATTAATAATTAAAAAAAAATAAAGAGCCTGCAGTACATACATCTTTTTAACATCTTTACTGGAGTATAATTGCTTCACAATGGTGTGTTAGTTTCTGCTTTATAACAAAGTGAATCAGCTCTACATATACATATATCCCCATATCTCCTCCCTCTTGCCATACTTTTGTTTTTTTCGAATGCTACTTCATGTTAAAAAATCACTTTTTATGTTTCTACAGACTGAATTTTTGAGTGCCCCCCAAATTCATATATTGAAACCTGATCCCCAAAGTGATGCCATTTGGAGATGGGGCCTTTGGGAGGTAAGTCATGAGGGTGATGTCCTCATGAATGGGATAAGTGCCCTTATAATAGAAAACTCTGAGAGCTCCTTCATCCCTCCTGCCATGTGGGGACACAGTGAGAAGATGGGTATCTATGAACCAGACACCAACCAGACACCACCAGACACCAACTCTTGATCTTGGACTTCCCAGCCTCCAGAGTTGCGAGAAATAAATTTCTGTTGTTTATAAACTACTGACTCTATGATATTCTGTTATAGCAACCCAATGGACAAAGAGATATGTCACTAATTGCTCCCCAAATTATCTGTTTTGAGAGTTTGAATTTTCTGACACTGGATTGACTTTAAGAGTGCCCTATTTCTAGGGAGTGATGACCTCCTGGGTAAAATTTTTGCTGAATACTATGTGGAAGGTATTTAGCTGGAGAATCAGGTACTGAGAAGACAGAAAATATCTAAGATAAAAGTAAAAATAAATGATGATGATAGCTGACATGTGCTGAGCACTTACTATGATCTCAGCCTTTCACAAGCCCTGTACAAGTATTATCTCACTTAATCTGCTCTGCAGTTGTAGGAGGTGGGTTTATCCCATTTTTTTCTAAAAAGCAGAGACATATTTCACATACTATGGAAAGTGAATTGGTTGGTTAGTTATCTGCTGTACCAGTCTATTTTGAATACAGGCCTTGAAACACCCTTAATAATGCCAAAGGAGAGCATAATAAACTTTAACAGTAAGGCAGCAATGACGTTTACATTGATTAAATAATGATTTGCTCAGATCAAGACTTTTTAGTCTTTCATGTGAATGACTGGAATTATTTAAAGTGATATTCAAAGTTTCTTGGGAAGATAACCCCATTTTAGATGTACACAGGAAAAGATTTTAAAAACCCACAAAGCCACTATTTTTACTTGCTTTTCTCAGAGGGACTAATATATAGGAAAAAATAAACCCTTCTCAGTAGAAAAAAAGATACTTGATGAAAAGAAAGGATTTTATCAAAATAAGAAACTTTTAACATGTCTGTGGCTCAAGAAGGTCCCTAAAGTTTAGCGGGGTGATTCAAACAGAAAACTGCTTCTCAGAAAGCAGAATCCAAGACCAGAATGCGTTGTTTCCTCAATGGCTGTGCTTTTTCAGTTCCCAGTTTCCTCCTGTTGCTCTCTCCGTCCAAGGCTCTTCTGATACATCCTTCCCATCCAAGTCCTACCCCTGCTTGAAGGCTCAAGTCAAATATTCATTATCTAAGTCAAGGAGTCTTATCCTACAGCCTAGCACTCCCTGCCTCCACCACACCGCCCCATATACATATACACATACTACACAATACACACACACACACCACATGTAGTACACATATACCACACACATACACACATACTACACACATACACACATACACACACCACAGTACACACATACCACATACATACACATACCACACATACATCGCACATACACACCCCCACATACACCACATACATACATACTATACACATACACACACCACACATACACATATACCACATACATACACACACAACATACATCACATACACACCACACACCTCACACACATACACACACCACACATACACATACCACATACATGCGCAGTACTACACACATATACACACCACACGTACACATATACCACACACATACACACCACATACATATACACATACCACACACATACACATACCACCACACATACATCACATACATATATACACATATCACACACCACACACCACACACATACACATATATCACATACACCACACCACACATCACACATACACACACATACTTCCAGTGGTTCCATAAAGTCTTTGAAATTATATGCTTAATGGGAAGTTTACTTTTCTTGAGAAAGGTCTAAAACTTTTCTCAGGCTCCAAGAGATTCATGTTTTCCTTAATTCTCAAAACTGAAATCATGTCTCCCCTGTGAATTATCCTATCACTTTAGACAACTCTCACGTCACTTAGCATATGGGTTCAGGTGATTGCTGCTTTCTTTCTCCACTAGATTATAAACCCCTTCAGGACAGGATCCATGTCTGATTCACCCCTGGGTTCTTGCCAAAGCACAGAGAAAGCCCTTAATAAATATTTACTGAAGGATGGGAAGAATAAAGGAAGGAAAGCAGGGAGGGAAACATCAAACACCATCAGATTTATTCCCAGTCCCCTGACAAGGTTACACCACACCACCTCCAAGAGATGACTCTGCAAGTGGCAGCTACTAAATCCCTTTAGAAAAATCACTTTCTTGGTGTGGTTCACTGGCTACAGCCTAGGACCGCGATTCAGCCAATCTATACTCTATCTTTGTCACTAATTTGATGTGTCACCTTGTACAGCTAATACTTAATTTGCAAGAGGTCTTGGAAAATACAAAACAGACAGAAAGTATTAAGCAATTAGGACAGAGAAATTTGTTGGAATGATTTGGCTGTCTGTGTTACACAATGACTGAAGCTCTGGCAGGGATTCATTCAGGGGTTATGGACATACTGGTGCATCAAAAATCAGTTCTAGGAAATATATCAGATGAGTTGAATTACTCAAGAATAGAAAAATTATACCAGAAAAGAAAAGAGTATTTGGTAATGCTCTTGTTTAATTTGTTGATGGCTCTGCCTTTGTTGCTTAGAGGAACCTTTTCCTCTGAACATAAGATCTTTGCATGGATGAATTAAAGGAGACATCCAATACTGATTAAGATGGCTCTTATTTTTTTTTAAATGCTCACTGGTTTGATGACTTGATTAACTTTTAAAACCTGTCATCTTTGGAAACACTTACTATAGCCTCATAATCATGTGCAGATGGGAAAATTCATCACTCTCTAAGGAAATACCATACTTACTTGAGTAGCTGGTTCCTCTTTTTTGAAGCACATATTTTATTGTATTGAAGTAAATATTTCTAGTGCTAACAGGGTGAAGTTTCCAGGTCGAAGAAACATCATTAAATATTCTACTTTCATTAAAATCTGAATTTTTATTTCATTTCCTTCTCAAAATTGGAGGAGAGAAATAGTGGAGACAGAAGAGAGGTTGGAAGTTCTTTACAACTAACTAACAATAACAAGTTGCTTATGTTGGGTGCTTACTTTATGTCAAGCGTGGTGTTATTTCCTTAACAGTGATTGTATCATTTACTCCTCAAAAGTTCCCTGTAAACGGGGTACATTATAAACCTTATATTATGGATGAGGAAATATGGGCTCATAAAGTTAACTATTCAGCTTTATACAGTTAAGTTAATGACTCAACTGGGACATAAATTTAGTTGTCCTTTCTTTCAAGGGAAAAATATCACTTATAAGCCAGAAACACAGTTTAGTAAGTTGAACAAATGAAATATTTATTGTGATTAAAAAGCTTGTATTTTATCTTTTTAATGAGAAAAGATGGAAACACAGATGCCATAAAACTTTTTATTAAAAGGAGATACTGGGCTTCCCTGGTGGCGCAGTGGTTGAGAGTCCGCCTGCCGATGCCGGGGACACGGGTTCGTGCCCCGGTCCGGGAAGATCCCACATGCCGCAGAGTGGCTGGGCCCGTGAGCCATGGCCGCTGAGCCTGCGCATCCGGAGCCTGTGCTCCGCAACGGGAGAGGCCACAACAGTGAGAGGCCCCCATACCGCAAAAAAAAAAAAAAAAGGAGATACTACTACTAATTTTAGCTTGAGCCAGATTGATAATGTAGGTAACACATTATCCTCAGTATTTTTATTTTTATTTTTTTTACTCAGTGTTTTTAGAGCAATCCAAAAAAAATAATAATTAAAAAAACCCAAACCAAACAAAAAAAGAAATACATTTACCAATGGCTCATACTCATGAGTTAGTATACAATTTTCCATATTTTATTATATCTGACAAGATTTGAAAACACTTTATTTTTTTTATTTTATTTTTTTTTTTGCTGTATGCGGGCCTCTCACTGTTGTGGCCTCTCCCGTTGCGGAGCACAGGCTCCGGACGCGCAGGCCCAACGGCCATGGCTCACAGGCCCAACCGCTCCGCGGCATGTGGGATCTTCCCAGACCGGGGCACGAACCCGTGTCCCCTGCATCGGCAGGCGGACTCTCAACCACTGCGCCACCAGGGAAGCCCAACACTTTATTTTTTAATGTCTATGCAGAAGTCTAGAACATTTTGATCTAATTTTTCCATACACATTAAAAATGTTATTTAAAAACTGCTGTTACATGATGGATTTACTTTTCGTCTTTACAATGATTGCTTAAGGCAGCTTTTTCTTTAAAACGCAGGAATACATAAATGGAACAGATCCACACAATATATAAATTCTCATATTTCTGAATACTGCAGAGGGCTTATGGTAGGAGGGACAAAAGGAAACACACATCTTTATGAGCGAACAGATGTGAATATGTCACGTATG
Source organism: Mesoplodon bidens (assembly GCF_964165515.1). Classification (NCBI taxonomy): domain Eukaryota; kingdom Metazoa; phylum Chordata; class Mammalia; order Artiodactyla; family Ziphiidae; genus Mesoplodon; species Mesoplodon bidens. The sequence continues at coordinate 17,493,547 of NC_138173.1, read as the reverse complement.
CAAACTCGCTGATTTGACCCTAAAAGCCAGTCTTCTTTCCGGCCACCTTATGCAAAGCCAAGGGCTTTGCAAGCCTGCAAGAGGATATTTTAAGAAATGACCTTTGCAGAACAAACAAAAATTAAATTAGGCCTCAAGGGCTTCCATAGCCTTTAATAGTTCATAATTTAGTTATGCTACAATTATACCTCTTCCTCTCCTAAGGACGAGAGATGACACAAAAATGCACACATTTAATACATTTCTATTTTCTTTCCCAATGTATCTACTATTTCATCCTCGGGATAAACATTTGATATTATGTTTGGAATAATGGTCAATTTGAATGCTAGTTTTCCTGCTGTTCAACAAAGGGAAAAACAATATTGAAATTATACTCCAATAAAGATGTAAAAAAAATGCCAAGTGTTGTTTTAAGATTTTATTATTTTAAAATCCCTTCTTTTTAAAGATGCTAAATAAAAATTTAAAATAATGAAAAACAAAACAGAACAAAGAACAATATTGAATTGTAAACCACAGGAGCATGTCTGGGGGAAATCCAGATTTCTAGGTGAGCAGAGTTGATGTTTCCTGTACGCAGGGGTGACACAGACCAGGAACATTGTTGCTCTCTCCCTCCCCTGGTCCTCTGTTTCTCTCTGTTTCTCCTTTCTCTCCCCTCTGGGGATATCTAGTCCAAAACTCTGTGACTACTGGCAGAAGCAGGCTTCCTCCAATAAGGTTAAATGGGCTAAATTTTCAGTCATTCCAAGAATATTTCTGGAATGTTATGAAATGCGTATATATTTCTGAGCCTGGGCCCAATCCAAGGCAGGATGAGTGACATTTTTGTACAGGGAGTTGTTGCTTTTTTTAGAACGTAGAGCTTGCCCTCTCTCTGGCCTGTGGGGTGCACATGCAAGTTGACAGACAGTAGGATTCGTGCTCCTTGTGTGACACGCTCTCTCAACAAGTCCCAGAGAACCTTGTCCAAGGGCACGGGAAGGACAAGGCTTGGCATAAGCAGGTGTGCTCTGAGACACGGCAATAGGTGTTACAGCAGTGCTTCTGTGAAAGGACATCCAGGCACAAGGAGTGGTTTCCACTTTGTGCGGAGAACAGATACTTATCCGGGTAAGAAAAGCGCTGGGAGAAGCACATCTTTCCCAGCCCCTGCCCCCCGTGCCGGTGTACACACAGATCCACACACACACCATCCACAGCCCTGGCTGATGATCAGCCAGCCGCCAGTGGTGGGAGGCAATGCAAAAGCGACTCAGTTGCTCTTCATTTGTTCAAATTAGACAAGGCAGCTAATTATGGTGACCAAAAGACGGTTGTCAGGGATAATGATATCATAATATTATGATAATCACAGTATTCTATTTTTCCATTATCAGAAGCAAGTTGCATACTTTCACCGTTAGCAAAAAGCCTTCAAAACAAAATTCATGTGACTCACATCAGCAGCAGCACTACTATTTGACTGAAGATTGAGCAAAGGCCTAGGCTTGTTCTTAGTTCGCTACTTTTGAACAAAAACAATCCCGAATGAGGAAGGACATCAGTATATTTTAAAAGCCAGTGAATAATGCAATATTAAGTACCAATAAACCCCAAATTAGGAAAAAACCCAGTATTATGGAGTATAGTTTCAGAAATAAAACAGAAAGCTGTTTTATATAATTTGTGAGATTATGTACGTGGGGTGGGATGACATGTATGCCTGGGGAGCATTTTGCTGGGTACAAGCCTCGGATTCAAGACCCACATGTATCTTTTTTTTTTTTTTTTTTTCGGTACGCGGGCCTCTCACTCTTGTGGCCTCTCCCATTGTGGAGCACAGGCTCCGGACGCACAGGCTCAGCGGCCATGGCTCGCGGGCCCAGCAGCTCCGCGGCATGTGGGATCTTCCCGGACCGGGGCACGAACCCGCGTCCCCTGCATCGGCAGGCGGACTCTCAACCACTGTGCCACCAGGGAAGCCCCCACATGTACCTTTATCCCAAAATACAATCCTTGGATGTTGGCATGACGTCAGATGGAAGACATTATAAACCACTGGAGATGAAGAACTTTCCCACTAACTTTCCCAAATATTAATAATGGCAAATCATACTGTTAGGTGGGAAACATGGGGACCTGTCCATTCTTCCCACAAGCCAGGTGCTGCTAGAGTGGGATAATGTTTCTTAAACTATCCGTGGTAAAGAATCTGCTCCCCCCACCCCCATCCTTCACAGATTGATACTCCTTGTCAAATACAATAAAAATCAATGAATAGAAAAATGAATTTTAAAAAACCAAAGATGTACAAAACACATGCCCTCAATTTTTATCATTAGATTCAGCAGACACGTATAAACTGTTATATATAAATGCTTACCCTCCATTTCTGCATTTATCTCATCACAGACCACTGACAAACAACTCACTCTATGTAGTGCCAACATAGGAACTTAGAGATCTTTAGTCAACTCATGTGGAAATATTGAAATGACTGAAGGAGAAAAGCAGTGATAGAAATGAGATAGAACCAAGCATGTAAATATTAATGAGAAGACGATAACATCATGACAATATATGTTGCCATAAGAGTTCCCTGATGATTGGCTTTGAAGAATCTAGAAACTTCCAGGCTCTCCATGAGAAACACTGGGCTTGAGAACTTTGAGGCTATCAAATGAAACCATAATGGAAAAGAATATGAAAAAGAATATATATATGTATTTTTAACTGGATCACTTTGCTGCACAGCAGAAAGTAACACAATATTGTAAATCAATTATACCTCAATAAAATAAAAAAAAAGATTCCTGAGCTGCTGTATTTGCACTATGATGTGCCATTAACCTGTGACACCTGCAGAAGTTGAACGTTATTGCAGCAAACAGATTAGCTCTTTAGGCAGGAGTAAGAACTACCAGCTATGTTCACTGGAATAATTATAAGGCTTACTAACTGCTGAGATTTCAACCAATTATCAGCTGGAAGGAGTCTCCCATAGTGCAGTAAAATGGCATTAGTTCAAGTAGGTAAGACTTTTCTTTTTCCTGCAACTTCGGCATTGGCTGTTACAAGAGGATTTAAGTCAACTGGTTATTTGTGCAAAGTGATAAAAGGTATCCTCACAGCTACGAGGCTTCGTTTTTATTCTGTGAGACAGTTAGGTGCTCGGGGAAACACAGTGACGTTTGCTGCCAGAGCTCTGTTTAGAGTCTTACAGGGAGCGACAGGTGCTGGGGAAGACAAAGCCTATTTTTTAAAACGTCAAGTTATATAAACACTTGATTCAAAAGGGAAACAGATTAAATGTCCCATCGCCTGGGGGAGCTGAACCAGCCCATCATATGAAAACGGGCACTGAGTAGACTTGATACTCAGCTCCATCGACGTAGCAAGTTCGGGGTCTGCCATGGATCTTTCAAAGAGGGCACACACCTGGCTACCCTCAAGACTCCTTCTATGCATCCAGCTGTTTTTATTTTCAGGAGGTTGGAACCAGAAGCTTTGGCAAATGTGACCACTCTTCTCTGATTTTAAAATGTGAGGGGATTTCTGAGATTCTTCTTGTGCCTGCTGCATTAAAAGACACTTAACAGATGGTTCTAGATGCTCCACGGAATCTGAATTAAATAATCATAGTATCCTCTTATAGTTTGAATTTAAGGCAGTAGCTATGCATTTGAAGACACAATGAAATAAAATGTCACATACAATTTTTGTGGTAAATTACTTAAAGTCTTATTAAAATGTGAAATCGGGTGCTTCTAGAAATGATGGCCCTAGCCAAGCAGGACTTGGTTGTTGTCCTCAAGAAGGTTCAAGTCTAATGGGGGTAACAGGCGAACCGAGAATTAGAGAAAGTGCAAAGGGCTACGAGAGATGCAGACGTGTGGGGACCATGTAAAAGGCAGAAAGATTTTGTGGGAAATGAGAATGCTTATTTTTGGCTTTATTCCCTTAAAGCAGGGATCTTCAGCTGGTCTACAGACACCGAGATGATAGTTGATTTAACTGATGACAGTTGGTAATGACAGCGATTTGCTTCTTGGGAGAGAAGAAAACAATAATTATCAAATCATGTGGGTCCTCTCATTGCACAGCATTTGACAAGTCCACTTTCAATGGATTCAAGATAAAAATCATGTCCATTTCCACACAGCAACTGTTCACAGGAGCAAGTGACTTGAAATCAAATTCTTCCCATGTTTCAAAGCTCAATGAGTGTAGAAAATATGACAGGTTGGCTTCAGAAAAATCTCTCTTATACTATCCAACTATGACTACGTAGCTTTAAATTGTTAAGAATTTGAACTTTTTTCTTCACGGCTAGAGCAAGCTTTAATGCAGATTTGTTAGTGGAATGAATAATTTCAGAAAAAAACAATAGTTTTTAGTGTCAGAAATAAAAGAAGCTGGGTTCCAGCCTCGTTACCAAATATAAAATAAAGACAGATTTTATAGACGGCCATGCAAAGTTTAAGCCAGACTCACAATCAGAAGAATTTTTTCTTTAATTCCAAAGTTCATATTACTCCCCCAAAGAGAAACAACCCAAATGTCCATCAACTAGTGAACAGATGAACAAAATGTGGTCTATTCATATAATGGAATGCCATTTGCTAATAAGGACCGAAGTACTGATATAGTCTACACAACATGGATGGGCCTCAAAAACCTTACGCCAGGTGAAAGAACCCCAAAACAAAAGGTCACAGAGGTATGATTACATTTATGAAAATGTCCCCAAAAGGAAAATCTACAGAGACACAAAGTAGATTAATGGTTGCCTAGAGCTGGGTGTGGGAACGCAAATGGGCACAAGCTTTGTTCTGGGAGTGATGAAAATGTTCTAAAATTAGGACATGGTAATTATGGTACAACTCTGTAAACATACTAAAAATCGTTGACATGTACACTTAAAATGGGTGAATTTTACGGTAGTAAATTTTACCTCAATAACATAGCTGTCATTCAATACATATTTATTGATGAGCAATTATATGAATGAAATAACTTTTAAAGAACAATCTATCTCTGCTTTATCTATCTATCTATCTATCTATCCACCTATACATTTATCTTGACTCAAAATGTTAAGGTTATTTATAAACATAATGTACCTCAAATTATTGAATGAGTACATTAAATTCCCTCCTTTTTTTCTATGGTAATTATAATCTAAAATAGTTAATTAATTTATTTATTCAATATTTATTTAAATATTTATTAAGCACTTTGTCAGGCACTATAATGCCAAGTACAATATGAGCCCTGCTCTCCGCCCTCAAGGTGTGTATGGAAGAGTGGAGAGAAACATAATGAACAGTTAGAGTAACATGTGGTGAATGCTATGATGAAGGCACGTGTCCGGTACTGTGGGGTGGGGAGATGATGAACTTTCAACCAAGTCAACGCAAGAAGTTACATAAGAATTAGCTGCGTGATAGCTCAAGGAGGATGGACATTTCAGCAGAAGGAACAGCATCATGAACTTGGGGAAGTTCTGTAGGTTCTGGGGGCTAAGGTGATGAGTGCACCCCTGGTACCAACAGGAAATACGGCCAGAATGATGGACTAACACCGGTTCAGAAAAGGCCTACTGTGACCAGCTAAAATCTCAAAAAGGGTCTTTGGTTTTTTAACCTGAAAGTTAGAGGACCCATGAAGAATTTCAAGCTGGTGACCGAAAATCAGATGGGTATTTTAGAAAGATCATTTTGGTTATCAGTGTGGAGGACAGACAGGATACACTCTTCAGGGGAGCTGCACATACAGTGGTGCTCTCGGCCATCTCCTGGGCCTCTGCCTCCCAGGTTTCCAGACTATGATTCCTCCAGTAATCAGGACTTCAGTCAGCCTCTGGTATTGCCATACTTTCTCTCATGGACTCTGGTCTGCCCCGCCCTCTGTGGTCAAGACTTCTCCAGCTGCCCTGCACAGGAACCCCCAACTCTTCCCTTGACATTGACAAATCCAGCTCCCAGCAACAGCTGCCCGTCAGGCACCCAGGGCAGACCAGCTCTGGGCCTCTGTGATATGGGATTTGGAGGCATCATGCATCCCATTTTGAAAGACATTCAACTAAAAGAATGTGGACCGATGTCTCCATTAACAAGGCCGTTACATCCTTCTAGAATGTGATATTGTAGAACCATCACTGCTTGAGGTCCAAATGAAATTACTGAAACAAAATTTTAGTTGAAAAAACCAACTAACTCTTTAGCTACCTGGAACAATACAGTCTGTGACCTTAGCTTTAATGGCACAGTACTTGAAGACTATGGTTTATTTTTGTATTTTTACTGTTGCAATCTAACTGTTAATGAGTTCCATTGTTGCACCTCTCCCTCACAGAGAGACTCACATGCTGCAAATGACAAAGAATAAATCTCCTCAGACAGTTTTCTCATCACTCACTGAGGGAGAAAGATGACAGTTCAAACTCGAAAACAGGCTAAGTAGAATACACACACAAAATAAACTTAAGTGAGGAAAAATTTCTCTTATTGTCACACAGGCTGCTGGAAATTTCCATTGGTTGACGACAATAGAGCTGCAAGAAAAAACACTAATAGTGTTCCCCCCAAATGCTCACAGAGATATGAGAAAATACCAGAAAAACACCTGTATGGATTAATCAGTTTAAAAAATTGCTTTGTTTTCAAGAACAGATATTTCAATATGTTACCATCAAACACTATCAACATCAAAGACTGAATTCAATCAGATTATTTCCTTTCAAAGAGTTACGAAGACATCCTCAGCTTCTTGTCAGTGAGCGAGATGCTTTTTATTATTCTCAGTAGCATTTCCAAGTGACTTCTCACCAAGCTTCCCAGGTAACTGAGGCTAGGGGGTGAGCATTTGTGTGGATCAGTCCTCGCCAGGGAATTCTATAGGAATCTCATCCTCATTATTCTATGTCAGCAAACTTGGAAGAAGACCACTGGCCTGGAGAGCCAAATAATTTTATGATGGCTATTTAGGACACACATTTAATTCTAAGTATTGATCTGGGTAAACATGATATGGGTTTAATCTCTGAGTTCTGTGCCTCAGGGTTCTGTTTCTAAACAAAATCACCCAGGATATGTAATTCTACCATGGTGTGAACGAACAACCATTCTCAGCCTTAGAAAGTTACTTATCACCCAGTGAGTGACGAGAAACAATTTCTTACAGGTCAGGACAGAACCCTCATTGAGGTAATGCGTTTGAGGTGAAGTTTGTTTTCAGATTGCCTACCATGCTGGCAAGATAATTTACTGTCTGCTTTTTTCAGTACCAACTGACTGCCCGGTAGCTTTGCTTCTCATTCTCTTTCAAGTTTCTTAGGTAGAAATCTCCAAAAAAGAGTGATCACACACTGTTCACTTGGAGAAGCCCAGACAGAGCTTGGAAGACCAGTATCAGGACATTTGTGGAAGTGGCTACGCTACGACAGGCCCACACTACAAACTCCACCTAAGGGATGGAGCATTTTTCTGGGTGAAAGGTCGAGGTCCTGACAAAGCAATAAGTTGAGAAATTTTGTATTTCGAATAGGAAAAATGTAATCTCATAGACAAAATTTCAAACACAAAGCACTGGCATCAGGAGAATTCCCCCTCTGAACTTCCTCTGTTTCCACACATGTACCCAGATCCATGCTCTGTGGCACCTGGACCTTCTCACACTGATGTTCCCTCGGCCATCTCTTTCTGACCCTGTCTCACCCCCTCTGCCATTCACCTGCAGGTCTCAGCTCGAACATCCCTTCCCCTGGGTTACCTTCTTTGACCCCTATGTTTAGCTATGTGCTCTTATGGCTTCTGGGATCTCCAATGTCAGAACACCCACCATGCCTCATTTTTAATACCATGTGTCTGTCTTTCCCGATAGCCTGCAAGCCGAGAGGACAGGCGCCATGTTGGTCCATCCAACATGGTGCCTCCATTCCAAGGACCAGACGTGGCAGATAGCAGGCGCTCAAATAAATATTTATCCATGAATCCATTTAAAACTTCCCCAGTTTTTATGAACATGAATTTTGCACATACTGTTTTTAGAACTTAGAATTAAAAAAAAGAGAGATTGTCAGAAACACGGTAAGGAAAAAAAAAGACCACTGTAAGAACATGGGATGCTGATGATAAGAGTGAGGTTTCCCCAACCCCAAGTCATTCTTTTCTGAGATCTGTACGTATCGGTACGGCCTGTCCCAGTCGGCGTTAGGTCAGAGATTTTTTTTCTGATTTCTAAGAACGGCATATTATGTATTGACTCCAACATCTGTGTTTCAGAATAGCAATAGAGACCTGTCATACCTCAGAGAAATGTTTCTTGCTTTTCTGGACCTTAGCGAAATTATCTTTTTTTTTTTTTTTTTGTAACCTGGAAACCTTCTAATTTGTTTTGACGTTAAGTTATTTAAAAATGAAGGATTAAGAGTGTAAAGGAGTAAAGATGAGCATGTTTATTCATCGGGTAAAAACACAATAAAGGCGACACTTAAATTCTGTTGTGTGCACCTCATAAAGTAAACTTGCATACACGGGTGTGAATATCTCATTGTAGAAGTACACATCTCAGACATGCACTCAGGGGCTTTCGAATTCCAACACGCCGAGTACACTTCTGCTGGTCCAGTTCTTAAATTCTAAACCTTCTAGTGAGGGTTGGGGTCAGCTGCTGGTCACTGATCAAATATTCTTTTCAGATCTCACATATTCAAGAGCTCCCCATGGTACCAGGACGTACTGTACTAGGAACATGCTTTTTTTAGAGAAAAGGGATTATTTGAATCTCTACAGATTTATCAAGCCTACTTATAGTCTGAGGGTAGGGAAGGGTCAGGCAGGGGCAGATGACGCTCCTTCTTTCCTCCTGCCTCCTTCCTTCTAACTCTTCAATATTGTAAATTCCAAGGACTCTAACCCGCCCCTCATATCCCCTTACACTCTGCCTGGGCAATCTTGCCTGCATCCAGGGCTTCACTATCACCTATACATACTGCTCGCTGGCAAATCCCGAGCCCTGACCTCTCAGCTGGTCTCTGAATCCTTTGACACCACTGCCCCTTGGGCTAGTGCCACCTGGAAGGCCCAGGGAAATATCAAGTCAATATGTCAAAAGTGCAGCACCTTATTTTTGTATTTCCTTTCCTCGTTGGTTCAAGCCAGAAACCCCAAAGCCACTCACAATTCTAATTCTCCTTTACGGTCAGCCGGTCAACAAATCCTTTACATTTTAAGCGTGTCTACAATCTGTCCCCTTTTAACTCCACCAATGCTGATCATAGGCAATGCTGCATTTCTCTCTCTTTTTTTTTGCGGTACGCGGGCCTCTCACTGCTGTGGCCTTTCCCATTGCGGAGCACAGGCTCCGGATGCGCAGGCTCAGCGGCCATGGCTCACGGGACCAGCTGCTCCGCAGCATGTGGGATCTTCCTGGACCGGGGCACGAACCCGTGTCCCCTGCATCGGCAGGTGGACTCTCAACCACTGCGCCACCAGGGAAGCCCTGCATTTCTCTTAACTGATGACCTCACTCTTCTCTCACCCAATCTGTCCCTGGCCTCCCCAGCCAAGGAATATCTCTAAAATAATGTTTTTATGTTAATATCCTTCAATCTCTAGCCATTATTCACAGGATAAAGTACAAACTTACAAATACACCACAGAAAGCCCTTTATGATCCAGCTCCTCCCAACCTGTCCAACCCCATCTTTTGCTGCTTTCTAATATGTGAATTTCCTCCTTCTCTCAAAGCTCTCCCCCTCTTTACTCCCCCAGCACCCTGTCCATACCTCCAATAATATGGCCTCCCATTGGATGAGAAATGGCTTTCACGTGGCCCCCTCTGCAGCAGGCATCCACTCTTTTTGCCTGTGCAGAGTCTGTTCTCTTCTTTCGGTAGCAGAACTTTGGGAGTTACTTGGGCTCCACTGGAAGGGCTCTCAATCCAGGTGCTCTGGCCTCCCTTCCCAAGGGGTGGGCTCCTGAGCTATGCCAGGCCAATCAGAAGCTCTTCCCAGAATTTCCACTGGTAGAATGACCCCCAAATGGACAAGAGGTGGAGCTGATTCCCTTTGGCAGCAGTGCCTTGGTGACACAGTCCATTAACTCTGCTCTCTAGATCCTAGGAGTTAACCTCATTCCAAGCTCCCCTAAAACTTAGTTCATATTTTGATCTTTTAATTTTTTTAAGTTGCTTGCAAACATACCCTCTGCCATCCCCCTACTGCACCAAACACACACACACACACACACACCCTAAATGAAAAAGCTCTTGAAAAATAGATTTTATTGTTTTATTCTTCTTTCTATACTGGTCTGGCACAGTGCCTAGAAATCAATAAACATTTATGGAATTAATTAATTAATGCTTGCATACATGAATAATGAAAACCCTTGAGAAGGAACAGGGGAAAAAACGTGTCAAAGCAATGGAAGGGTACTAACATTGTTCCATGGTGATAGTAGGGTACTTGAGCTATTGTGTCTCTTTACATCCCTAATATTTACTTCATATTTCCTGACATTATGAAGGAACGAATAAGAACTTTTTCATTACGTCAGGATAAATGTGGCTCACAAGGATCCAATGTATTATTTCATCGGTACTAGACCATGTGATTCTTTTGATTCTCTTTCCACTGAACATGTTATGGATACACAATAAATATGGAAAAAGAATAACTTCTAGTATTTGGATGCACTCTTATCTCAATGATGGTATTTTCTTGAATTTACCCAGGTGACAATTAGAATTCAGCTTGAGTGCCAATGACTGCTTGGATAGCTGTGTTGAGAAAGATTCTGAGGCTGAGTCAGATGACACGGTTTCTAGTTTCTGGGATTTACTAGAATTGACTTCATTTTATTTTTAATTTTTTTATTAGTTTTGGCTGTGTTGGGTCTTCGTTGCTGAGCGCGGGCTTTCTCTAGTTGCGGCGAGCGGGGACCACTCTTCGTTGTGGTACGTGGGCTTCTCATTGTGGTAGCTTCTCTTGCTGCGGAGCACAGGCTCTAGGCACGTGGGCCACAGCAGTTGCAGCACGCGGGCTCTGTAGTTGTGGTGCACAGGCTTAGCTGCTCCACAGCACGTGGGATCTTCCCGGACCAGGGATCGAACCTGTGTCCCCTGCATTGGCAGGCGGATTCTTAACCACTGCGCCACCGGGGAAATCCTAGAATTGACTTTAGAAATTACAGAAATTCTTGTGTAAACAGGATGATATTAACATTGTAAGGCACCTTCTTTATAATTCTAGTCAGCAGTATTCTGAAATTGCAGAGGGTACGGTACAATAATTATATGTATTACTACATAATATAAAATATGTTATGTATATTTTATTATATAAAATTTAGAAAAGTATACAATACTCTGTTGCCTTGATCTATAACCGCCCAGTAACCAGTAAGTCAGGCTGAGCTTTTCAGGAGACTATGTATGTAAGGTGAGGTAGCCACACTCCGGAGAACATTTATCATGGCCTGAACCCAACACAGTATATTTGAAAAGCTAAGCCTTAGTTATTTTCTAAAAAGGAATTATGTTTCGTATAAAAATCATATAATCAGACAGGTTAATATTAACACGTTATCTGAGGAAAACTGAATATGCGCGTCTAGAAAGTAGGAAAATTGAAACTTTCTTGTTACAGCCTGTAAAGTCAAATGTCTTAGTTAATTGAGCAGAACTAAAGGTTTTAAAATTTAATTCTTTTTTTAAAAAAGATATTTTTGATGTGGACCATTTTTAAAGTCTTTATTGAATTTGTTACAATATTGCTTCTGTTTTATGTTTTGGTTTTTTGGCCCCGAGGCATGTGGGATCTTCCTGGACCAGGGATCAAACCCACACCCCCTGCATTGGAAGGTGAAGTCTTAACCGCTGGACCACCAGGGAAGTCCCCTAAAATTTAATTCTTAAGCCCCAGATTCAGATAGTCTTCAAAAGAGCCCTAATTGAAAGATCGCAGATCTTAAGTCACTACACTCTCATCTCAGTTTTCTCTTCAGTGAACGGGTCACCCGCCTTCGTGGAACAGGAATACTACTTTCCACTCTGCTGAGCCCTGCTGATGCTTCAGGAAAAGATGCACCTGCAAACATACTCGATTTACTCAGGCAAGTAGCTGCCATCTGGGAAAGCCTCCATTCTCAGCAAGCTGATTATCTGACTTTCCAAAGCGCGGGTATGTATGTCCTTTTAGACAGGCTGAGAATGAATGAATAGCAACAGGGTAAGTGAGGGTGCAGTAGAATGAGCTGAAGGTAGACTTCTCCTCCAGGGGCTGAATTCAGGCGCCCAAGACCCGCAGAAAAAGTGCAGAAGCACTGGATGCTTTTGGAAAGCAGAGATAAACAGGAGACCTCCTCGACCCCATTGAAGAGAGGGTAACAACCCCAGCAGAAGCAGATCTAAGGCCTGCAACCTGGACTTAAGAGCCAAGGGTGCGAGCATTCTATTCAGCAAAGAGGCGGAGCAGTGAGAGACCAAAGGACCACACTTCCACCCACTGTGCAGAGGAGACCATTGCCCTGGACGTTTCCACCAAGGTTGCGGCAGCACAGGACTGCCTGTGCTGTAACCAGAAAGGCAAAGGCTCGCAGAAAACTCAGCCTAACTGATCCGTATCTACATATATTCAGTCAGAGCACAGAGAAATTCATGAACTCCAGGGGACATATCCCTACAAGTAAATAAAAAACCTTTCACTTGGAAAGGGGATCCTCCTACACTGTTGGTGGGAGTGTAAACTGGGGCAGCCACTATGGAAAACAGTATGGAGGTTCCTTAAAAATCTAAAAATAGAACTACCATATGATCCAGGATCCCACTCCTGGGCATATATCTGGAAAAGACAAAAACTCTAATTCGAAAAGATACATGCACCCCAAAGTTCATAGCAGCACTATTTACAGTTGCCAAGACATGGAAGAAACCTAAGTGTCCACTGACAGAGGAATGGATAAAGAAGATGTGGTACATATACAATGGACTATTACTCAGCCATGAAAAAGGAATGAAATCTTGTCATTTGCAACAACATGGATGGACCTAGAGATTATCACACTAAGTGAAGTAAGTCAGACACAGAAAGACAAATATCATATGATATCACTTACATGTGGAATCTAAAAAAAATGATAGAAATGAACTTATTTACAAAACAGAAACAGACTCACAGACATAGAAAACAAACTTATGGTTGCCAAAGGGGAAAAGGGGGGAGGGATAAATTAGGAGTTTGGGTTTAACAGATACACACTACCATACATAAGATAAATAAACAACAAGGACCTACTGTATAACACAGGGAACTATATTCAATATCTTGTAATAACCCATAATGGAAAAGAATCTGAAAAAGAATATATATATATGTATATGTATAAAACGGAATCACTTTGCTCTACACCTGAAACAACATTGTAAATCAACTATACTTCAATTTAAAAAAATCCATTTCACTTGGGATTAGAGCATGGGAAAAGCAGACCTATCTTTCTGCAGCCATCAGTTCCTTCATCCAGTAATGCTGCAATCCATATGGAAGAGTAAAATAACACTCGAAGGCAGTGCATTCCTGTCTGGAACTCCTGTTTAAAGGACACAGCTCTCCTTCAGAATCAAAGGTGGCATTCTTTTTTCTTTTTTTTTTTCTTTAAAGGAAGGATTCTTTTTTATTTTTAATTAATTAATTTATTTATTTATTTTTGCTGTGTTGGGTCTTCGTTTCTGTGCTAGGGCTTTCTCTAGTTGTGGCGAGCGGGGGCCACTCTTCATCGCGGTGCGTGGGCCTCTCACTGTCGTGGCCTCTCTTGTTGTGGAGCACAAGCTCCAGAGGCGCAGGCTCAGTAGTTGTGGCTCACAGGCCTAGTTGCTCCACGGCATGTGGGATCCTCCCAGACCAGGGCTCGAACCTGTGTCCCCTGCATCGGCAGGCAGATTCTCAACCACTGTGCCACCAGGGAAGCCCCAAAGATGGCATTCTTGATTGGGAAAAGAAGTCTCATTTATGAAAGTCTGCAGCCTACGTAGGCCTTTCTCCCAATATCTACTGCCACAGAGTATCATATCTGAGATGTAGATTACTCTGAGATTATTAGTCAATATCTATACAGCTAGTCTGGGGCATAAACAAAACAAAACAATACAGTTATGAAAGGCAGCAAGATGTCATCCCAAGAACAAGCAAGTAGAGTGTGGGGACAGGGGCCCAATCTGGCTTGTCCACCAAGCAGCTGTATCTCCTCGAGCAAATCAGCTGTCTGGATTGGGTCTCCCTTTACTCAGCCAAAGAATGAGGGGGTTGAATCAGATGATCCCCTCCAGCTAGAAAATTTAGTGAAAGAAAAATTTTCTTTTTCCTTTACAAACAGCCACATGAGAGGGTCTATGAAATTCCATTACCCCTCAGAAAGTACAATGGGCAGCTATGGGTTGAGAGCCCCTTAGTGAAAGTATTAATAACATCCTACTTCAGTACTTGATAAACAAAGAGTGAAAATATATTATTCTGCCCCAATAATAAGTTCATCACTGGAACTTGGCATTGGCGTACCAAAAAAGCTCTTCTAGTATTTCTCCTGGAAAGTTACTTGCAAGTTCAACATCACCCACTATACCTCATCCTCACCAGACCAAACTCACTCCATTTCCTGATTTCTCATTCTCTGTCATCCAAGCATTTTGAGGGCTGACTTATTTTTTGCATCACCCTTAATATAAACCAGTTATCAGTTCTTCTCCACCTTTGCCACATCAGCTCCTTTATTTCTTTTGGCTCCCAGTCTGGAGGCTGTCCCAGGACAGCAGAGGGGGTACAAGAACGAGCAGAAATGGGTGCTTAGTATATTTAATCTTCACAATCTGCCTTTAAAAATTTTTTTAATTTTATTATTATTATTATTATTGTTTTTTTTGTGGTACGCGAGCCTCTCACTGTTGTGGCCTCTCCCGTTGCGGAGCACGGGCTCCGAACGCGCAGGCCCAGCGGCCATGGCTCACGGGCCCAGCCACTCCGCGGCATGTGGGATCTTCCTGGACCGGGGCACGAACCCGTGTCCCCTGCATCAGCAGGTGGACTCTCAACCACTGTGCCACCAGGGAAGCCCTGCCTTTTTTTTTTTT
This sequence comes from Mesoplodon bidens, assembly GCF_964165515.1. Taxonomy (NCBI): domain Eukaryota; kingdom Metazoa; phylum Chordata; class Mammalia; order Artiodactyla; family Ziphiidae; genus Mesoplodon; species Mesoplodon bidens. The sequence goes on along the minus strand of NC_138173.1, from coordinate 17,478,433 downwards.
TTTTTTAATTATTTTATTCAAGTATAGTTGATTTACAATGTTGTGTTAATTTCTGCTGTATAGCAAAGTGATTCAGTTATACATACACACACACACACACACACACACATATATATACACATACATACATTCTCTTTCATATTCTTTTCCATTATGGTTGATCCCAGGGTATTGACTATAGTTCCCTGTGCTATACAGTAGGACCTTGTTGTTCACAAACTGTCTTTTGAGGCAAGCTCCGTAATGTGGAGGGAGTGAGGCTCAGAGAAGTTTCGGTTTGTGCAGCAAGCCCCATCCAGCACACAGTAGCTAAGCCAGAGTTCAAACCCAGGCAGTAGGCTCCACCCCCAAGCTACCCCATTCTGCCTCTAGCACTTCTGAGGGCCCAGCATGACACTCTGCTAAACGTTGTTGTATTTATCTCATTAGTCATCAGTAATGATCTTGTGAGCCTGGTCACGTCCTCACTTTATACAGGAGGTCTCACAGCTAGGAAGCAGCTCCAAAATCCACACCCTCTTCTACCCCGTAATGCCTCCGTGCCTCACACCTGGACTGTGGGAGAGCCTTAGCCCTGCTTCACTGGCTGTTCCACTCCACAGTATCCAGGACAGCATAACCAAGTTGACTTTCATGTCACTTCCTGGATCAAGAGCTTCCAAAAACCCCCGCTGCCCTGCCCTCTTGGCTACATAATTACTTTTACCTAATAAATTCCAATTTCCATGGCTCTGGCATTCAAGGCCACGTGAGAAGGTAAGATGTGGCCCTCCTCCGTTGTCTGACCTCGCTTATCTTTCTGACTTCACCTTCCATGGCCCCGTTACCCTGAGGTTCTCCACCCCCTAACCCATCCTGTTTATTCCTCCACACCTTAACCCATGCCACGGCCCTTTGTCTGTAAGCTCTTCTAGGTGTCCTCTAAGGCTTCATTCCCTGGAATACAGTCCAGCGTAAACCGCTAAATGTCTTAGAGCTGAAACTGTGTTATAGTGCTCTGGAAATTCAGGTAATGAAAAGCTTATTAAGCATTCGATATTATTAAACTAAGTTTTGTGCTAAGGAAGGAGCGATACCATAGTGAAACTTGGGTATAATTTGAGCTTTCAGGATGTTAGTTGCATTATTGATCTTGACTTAATAGAACAGGACGAATAAAACAGGACCCATTACACAGTGATGCATCATTCCATTAGAGATGAGGATTGGATCAGACAGGAAGTTATCAGCTACCCAAAGCAGCCATATGATCAGAGAGCAGCCTTCCTAGGCAGTCGGGTTGGTTCAATAGCTGCCAAAGTCACGTCTCACAAGGATGGTCAATTCCGCTGTTCACCAGAGATGGTGTAGTAAGTCCCAGATCAGGGATTTCAACTGATGCCAGGTCCCAGGGAATACTCAAAGCCACAGGATAAACATGGTTCATCTTTGATTTACTTTTGAGGATTTGGAGAAAAATGTAAATAATTGAACTGAAAATCCTTCATAATATTTTATGTCAAAACAAAAACTCCGTGGGCTTATTATAGAGTAGAATGGAAAATTCCATAATTTTTTATAATAAAACATGAACTACTTTTGAGTTTGCTGCTGACTCCTTTGGCTTACATAGACTCCTGGGAGTGTATGTTGCTATCCTCTGATATTAGAAGTATTTCAATGGAAAAGCTTGAGAAATACTGATGTCATGTGCTATGTATTGTGGACCAAGACCAGTGAAATCTAGTTATCATGTAATGAAAGGCTCTTGCCAGACATGAAGAGCATGTCCTATTAATACATATGAAAAGAAAAATATTTAGAACTGTTTTTATGTGAGTCTGTGTACAAATAAGAACATTGCCCATGCTATTCCATAAAAGTTGAATGTTGCTTTTACTGCTTTAGCTCATTTAACTGATGTTTCACAATGTACCTTAGATCTTCTAAAACATGAATTAGTTATCATATTTTGGAAGATGTGCTATCTAAATCCCTTTAAAACAAATCTGTCGTGGAACAAGATTATAGCAGAATCGATTTGGGTCAGGATTATAGCTCAGGATTAAAAATCTAAAGCCAAAAACTAACTATACCCTTAGCCATTCAAAACCATTTATCATGTGATGGGCACTCATCTAGACATCAAGAAAATACAGATAAAGAGAGAAACATTCCTCAAAGGGTATCACCATCTAGAATCCACACAGGGACACATGGCAGGATCCTAGGTGGATATATCAGAGCACTGAGTGAAGTACAGAAACACCAGGCTACACTCGGCAGTGTAACCTTATCAGGCTAACCCTGGACCATTCAGTAACTCATTCAAGATACATTTGTGTGTCAGGATCTGTTAAATGGTCCATGATACAAAATAAAGTCCTTGACTTCAGGAAGCTTTTAGCGTTCTTTTAAAAATAAAGTAAGGGATAGAGAGTGTTGACAAGGGTTTGGTCAGGGAAGACCTCCAGTGAGATGACATTTTTGCACTTGAAGGGAATGAGGAAGAAAGCCATGAGACCAGCCAGCAGAGCCATCAAAGGCAGAGGGAAGTGCAAGGGCTTCAGGCAGGATCATGCTTGGCATGCTTAGAAAAAAAAAAAAAAAGAGAAGAAAAGAAAACAAAAAGCAAGGCTGGAGAAGCTGGAACAGAGTAAGTGAAGAGCAAATCCCATGGAGCCTATAGGTCATGATCGGGACTTGGCATGGAACTAAGATGGAGACCACTGGAGATGGTGACATGACCTAGGTTTTGTTCTGAAAGGATCATCCAGACAACTATATGGAGGGTGGATTACAGGCAATTATTAACATTGCATGTCTTCAATTAGAAGACTTGCAATGAATGAGGTGAGAGGTGATGGTGGCTTGCACGGGCAATGGACATGGTGATAAGTGGTTGAATTCTGGCTGTTACAATGGTAGAGCCAACAGGATCTTCTGGTGTAATGGATATGGGGGCTGAGAAGAAAGAGGAGTTAAGGATGCTTCCAAAATGTTTAGTTCACATGTCAGGAAGAATGGAGCTGTTGTTTGTAAGACTGGAGAAGAACAGCTTTGAAGGAAGCAGGTTTACTTTGAGAAGCTTATTAGAGACGCCTCCTAGTCGTTGGGTGCACAGTCCTCGAGTTCAGGAGGGAGATCCAAGCTGAAGACAAACTCAGAAGTCGCAGCATAGCGATATTTTATTTAAAGACAGGGGTTCCAAATGAGATCGTCTAAGAATGAATGTAGATTCAGAGCATCTTAATAGGTCTGGGGACTGAGATCTGAAGTACTCTCCTGTTTGTCTGTTTTTACAACAGCTTTACTGAGATATAATTGCAACACAAATGTCTGAGGGCAGCAAAATGGGATGAAGCAGCAAGAAAGACTGAGAAAGAGTGGTCAGTGAATTTGGAGAAGAAGAAAATGAGATTGGTGACCTGGAGGCCAAGTGAATGCTGCCGATGGATGAGGTAAAATATATACTGAGATACGTGCACTGAACTTGGCAAGGCAGCAGTCAAGAGCAGTTTTGATAAAAGCCTGAATGGAGTTAGTTTCAAGGAGAATGGAGGAGGAGAGGGAGAGAAAGGGAGTATAAACAATTTCTTCAATGAGTTTTCTGTAAGAGGGTGTAAAGAAACAGGGCCATAGCTGGAGGGGGCTTACGGTATGTTTGTGTGTTGATGGGAATGGTCCACACGGAGGAGAAGATTTCCTAGTGCTGGGAGAACAACGTCTTGGTAAGAAGAGGGCCGGGATCGGTATCAGCTTCCTGGGGCTGCCAAACAGTAACACAAACTGGGTGGCTTACACAACGGATATTTATTATCTCACGGTTCCCAAGGCGAGAAGTCCAGGATTAAGATGTTGGCAAAAGCATGCAGCCTCTGCTCACTAGGGAGGGTCTGTTCCAGGCCTCTCTTCTAGCTTTTGCTAGTTCCTTGGCTGATGGCGGCTCAAGTCCAATCTTCACAGTACATTCTGCCTGTGTGTCTGTGTCCAAGTTTTCCCTTTTTATCAGGACACCAGTCATATTAGATTAAGGGACTATCCTCATCTCAACTAATTACATCCGCAACGACTGACCCTATTTCCAAATGAGGGCACATTCTGAATACTAGGGTTAGGATTTCAATGTATCAATTTTGGAAGGACACAAGTCAACCCATAACAGGACCCAATGCAAAGTGGAAAGGCTGGTGTTTGTTAAGAGGAAGAAAAGCAGAGAATGTATGTGGATTCAGATACAGATGGAGGATTAGCTGTGGTGGTGAAGTCTGTGGAAGTTCTCTTCTGTTTGATTCTATTTTCGCAGTGAAATAAAAGGCAGTGTCAACATCTTAAGATTCATCCCTGCTTGCCCAACTAACCTAAACCTCTGCTGAATACTGCCCAATCCAATTATGAGTTCTACTACATTTAAATGTGAATTCCATTATCCAAAATAAAAAACCAAAAAAAAAACCACCCCAAAAAACTACACAATTCAACAAAGCTCTAACTTGAATAATGATTTTAGGAATTATGATCTAGTGTAAATATGAAAAGGTTTAGAATACTACCTAGAATGGACGTGTAAACATTAGATAACAGAGCAACAATATAGGAAGCAGAAAAAACAGATCAGAAACAGAAACCCTTCTCAAGCCATGAAAAAATATGGTGGAGTCTTCCCAGGATGTGAGGGGAGAGAAGAAATATTAATGTGGATTTAAAAAATCCTAGAACAGAGGTACAATAATTTTATTATCCACGGGATTTGAGATGAATGCTCATTGCTCACTGGCCTCAATACGTTTATGATTTAAATGAACCATTTTCAAGTCTTTTATGCTTAGCAATTACTGCACTTGATTTTGCAATGGAGACTTTGGCAAAAGAAATTCTGTCATTTCCTCACAATTTTCACCTCTAAATCTAAAGACTTTCCATGCATATGTGAAAACTAGGTTGGGGAGGTGGAGGACATAGACAATGTGAACAAAAACAGTGCAACCGGGCTTCCCTGGTGGCGCAGTGGTTGAGAGTCCGCCTGCCGATGCAGGGGACACGGGTTCATGCCCTGGTCCGGGAAGATCCCACATGCCGCGGAGCGGCTGGGCCCGTGAGCCATGGCCGCTGAGCCTGAGCATCCAGAGCCTGTGCTCCGCAACGGGAGAGGCCACAACAGTGAGAGGCCCGCGTACTGAAAACAAACAAACAAACAAAACAGTGCAACCAGTTTAGAATGTTTATTGCTGTGTTATTGAAAACATCCCTGTTCTAACTGAACGCTTCCAATGTTACACTTTTCCGAGGCTTAATTCTTTTCCAATGCACTCACATAACTGCTACTAGACTTTTTGTCTGTTTTGAGTGTGTAATGAGGGACAATGGAGTTCTTATACCAGATAGAATGATCTCATTCCATAAATAAAAATAAGACTGCAGATTGCCTTATTTCTGCAATGAGGCTCCTATTAATGTCAGTGAAAACAGTGGGAGTGGACCAATGGTAATATATGGCCTGCAACTACCTAGAACTCTAGACAAAGCAAAATGGAAAACATCTATTATACTGCCAGCCTGTTCATACCCAGGGGAATGGCACAGAATCGTTTTTTCTTGTTGCATATTTTGCTCAGTTTTCCTCAATATTGCTTTGAAACAAATTGAGCAAAGATTGTGCTCATTGCTTCCAACAGAATACCCATAAACATAAAAGCTTTGATTAAAGAAATTCTTGGCAAGGATGCTTACATACTTTTTATTAAGTTTTTCCTCAATGTTCCTACAGATACTACCTTGCTTTGTGATAAAAACAATCCTTTTTTATTTCATATTGTTCTCTTCCAAAATCCACTGACTGGTATTACAGCCTCATTAGTCATTTCTACATTTAGTTGTAGGTAAGCAAAGGGAATGACTAAAAGAACAAATAGTAGTCAACCCCTCTAGCAAAGTGAAACCACAGCAGTTACTTTTGGGTTGTTTTAGGAGCATGTTTGATTTCTCATACCCATATAATACCATCCTTTCCTTTTATAGAAGGGAAAAATCCTTTTTTATTTGATGTGACTTTATCCAACACTCTACAATAGCAACAAATAAACTTTTCTAACAATTCTTTCAACTATTCAATCTGATAGCCTTTGTGCACCAGCACAGCTTCATAGTTACATCCTTGTAGTTTTCAACCTACAAATATCCTTCTCTATGAGTCAGAAGTTAGTTTTAAAAGATTTCCATTCAAAACATGAATTAAATACTTAATATATGCCAAACGCTAGGGCTAAAAGACAAATGGCATATCTTCTATCACCAGTAATTTAAGCAAATGACTTCACATTGACTTTATTAATAAAGAGAATTACAATCTTTACCATGATGGTATTTGTAAAGCTTCTTTTCATTTATACTGAACTCTTCTTTGATAAGTTAATGGGGCTGATGAATGAAAAGTACTATATTTGTAAAGTATTATTGTACATTACCTCCTCAAGAGAGTAAAGTTGCAAATGGGAAATAATTAGATTCAAAATGCCATTATACCCTGCCAAAACCTAAGTAGAACTTGATATGTCCTTGACCTTCGATGAAACCTAGAACTTAAAATGTTGTTAACATAAGTGGTGTTTAGCAAGCCAACTGAAGGAAAATCAGAAGGCTTAGTAAAAATCAATGACACTTTTGCTAAGATGTTTAATTCTTTAAGACAACCTATCGAGGTAGATATTATCATCACCATTTACAGAAAAAAAATTAAAGGTAAAAAATGGTTAATGAACTTGCCCCACAGCTATACGCGATGTGCTTGGGATCTGGACTCATGCATCTGACTTTACAGCCTATGACCTTATCATTATGTGATCACATCATGCTAGTTCTTTCTGTAGAGATGGGTAATCAAGAGGCTGAGGGAAAATGTCCACAGAATAACCAGGGAATGATGCACTTAGGCTACTAGTAATATAATTTTTTCCTCTTTCATATTTTTATTGTGATGGAACATACCCAACATATAATGTATACTATTTTAACCATTTTTAGGTGTACGGTTCTGTGGCATTAAGTACATTCCCTTTGTTGTGCAACCATCACCATCATCTATCTCCAGAACGTTTTCATCATCCCAAACTGAAACTCTGTACCCATTAAATAGTAACTTCTCACTTTTCCCTCCCTCAAGCCTCTGGTAACCACTACTCTATTTTTTTGTCTATCTGAATTTGACTCTTCTAAGTACCTCATCTGAGTGGAATCATGCAACATTTGTCCTTTTGTGTCTGGCTTCTTTCACTTTGCATAATGTTTTCAAAGTTCACCCATGTTGTAGCACGCATCAGAATTTCATGACTTTTTAAAGGTGAATAATATTCTATTATATGTATATACCACCTTTTGTTTATCCATTCGTCAGTGGACATCTGGATTATTTTCGCCAAAAGGATATGAATAATGCTACTGCGAACAATGCGGCTATGAACATTAGCAGACAAATATATGTTTGAGTCCCTGCTTTCAATTCTTTTGCGTATATACCCAGAGGTGGAATTGCTGGGTCATATGGTAGTTCTATGTTTAACTTTTTGGGGAACTGCCATACTGTTTCCCCCAGAAGCTGTACCTCTGTGGTGTCTACATTCCCATCAATAGTGTACATGTCTCCACTTCATTGTCAATGCTTGTGATTTTCTATATTGTTTTCACTTTTAAATGAATTACTTTATTACAGACATGATAATAAAATGACAGAAAGCCAAAGCAAAAACTGCTCACAATCCCACTCTGAAATCAAATCAATGAAAAATATGCATGATATCCATCAAATATAAAATTCATGGATGTTACTAAATAACATGATGTTACTAAGAAAACCAAGCCCGTACATGGACATGGACTGGCAATGACACTGACTAATCAAAGAGGGTCTCAGGCTCAGGCTCAACCATTCTAACTTCCACCAAGTTTTCAGTGACTTTTCAAGATGATTTGGCTTAGATATTATAGAGGAGGGAGACCTAAAGCTCAGCCAAACCCCACCTATTCTCATTCTTCTCCTCTCGGGTGCCAGACTATCCCTATGGAACATTTGCAGGTCTCTGTGGCAGGCAGATCTTCTGATACATTGTGAGATGGCCCCTTGAGGTTGATGGCAGGGAATGAATCCAGTCTGTGCATTTGCCACTGAACAAATGGTGATTCATCTGTGGTTGTCTGTATGTGTGTATGCTTCTGCATTTCAATGATTTCTTCCTTCCCTAACCAACCTGCTAAAATGCAACATTTAAGCCAGCCTCGCATGCATTATTGCCAGGCTGGGGCCTAATCATGTCAAATGAAGGCTGCCAGCTTCCCTTGCCCGAAGAAGAGGCACTGGGAAAACTGGAAATGGGACAAGAGTCTGGTACACTCTCTACTCTGTCATGGATGGCCTTCAGCAGTAAACCAGTCAACGGAGTCAAAAGAACATGGCTTCCTGTTAACACAGAGCAATACCAAAATCCCCCAGACGTTATTGATTCATGCCCTGTGCCAGTCCCTGTCAAGCTCAGTGTTTTTTTGTTAATGCTACTAATTTTTAAATTGGAATGTATGTATGATAAGAGTTATAAGAATGTGAAGTTTTTTTTTAATTTTGTGTGGCCCAATTTATCAGTGTTTCCCTTTATGGATCTTGCTTTTGGTGCCAAGTTTAAGAACTCTTTGTCTAGTCCTAAACCCTGAAAAATTTCTATAAACGTTTTATAATTCTACATTTAAGTATGTGATCCATCTTGAATTAATTTTGCTTAAGATGTGAGGTTTAAGTCGAGGTTCATTTTTTTTTTTTTTTGCCTATGGATGTCCAATTGCTCCAGCATCATTTGTTAAAAAGGCTCCCCTTCCTCCACTGAATTGTTTTTGCATCTTTGTCAAAAGTCAGTTGAACATACTTTTGTGGGTCTACTTGTGGGTTCTATTCTGTTCCACAGATCTATGTGTCTATCCCTCTACCAATGCCACATGGTATTGATTATTGTAATTATATAATAAGCCTAAGAATGCGAAGAATTCTTAATGGTCATGAGATCCCCACTGTAACCCGGAGCCAGGAGATTTGCACTTGACGTTGAGATTTACACTCCTAAAGTACCTGTGCATTGAGCCAGAAACCTTTTCAATAAACAGAAGGCTCTGGAGACCTTGGAAACAATTGTCATTAAATAAATTTTAAAAAAGAACAAATGACAACATAAACCGATATTCCACTAGGACAAAAAATAAAACTATCTTATGTGATCACAACTGCCCAAAGCCTTATGATACCCATAAAATTGTCTCTCAGGGAGCAATGTGCCATTGTCAAATTTTATTAAACCACCCATGATTCAGGATGTGTTTGCATGTTGATAATTGCTGGTGTGGAGAAACAGTCTATGTTAATTTGCTGCCACTGTAGTGGAAATGGCTATGCTAATGAGTTTGAAGAAAATGAGTTAGTTGAGTATTATCTCTTTTATCGTTCTAAATAGAGAGATTCCACTATTTTTCTAAATCATTTAACTCAACTAAAAGCAATAATTTTGCAGCAAAATAAACTTTCCTGAATACCTTTGAGTTTTCAATGATCCAGCTGCTCTTAGATATGTAAGCAAACAGGAAACCACTAGTGAACCACTTGTCACTTTCTTGCTAGTGCTTGTATAAGACTGAGGACTACCCTTGCTTTCACTGTATCAGTTATCTATTGCCCCACTAAAGCTACAAGACAACAATTGAGCCTCAGTGGAATGGAAAAACTATTTATTTAGCCAGTGAGTCTGCAGGGACGGGTTCTGGCCAGGGCTTAGCTGATGGGAACTGGGCTTCCTGACATGTCTAGGTGTCAGCTGATTGTTGACTCATCCTGGACAGCCACACTCAAGAGACTTGGGGAACATGGCCCCATCTGATCCTCCAGCAAGCTAGTCCAGGTGTATCCTTGTGATCATGGCAACAAAGTAAGAGAGGAGACAGAGACAAGCCAGTGTGTTTTCAAGCTTCTGCCTGTGATACAACTGTTAACATGACATTGGCTAAGGCAAGTCCACGCGGCTAAATTCAGAATCAAGAGGCAGTGAAATGTACTCTACCTTTCGAAGATACGAACTGCAAGGTGATATTGACAAAGAATCTGTATACAGAGAGGAATGAAAGATGGTGCCATTAATGCTAACAGTCCACCAGACTCATCTTCATATACTTAGGCCATGATGGAATTTTTCTTATTACAGTTTCTGGGACAGGACCCCCTTTTTCCTTTGGCCCAATCGTAAGTCTCATAACAAGTATCTTGCCAATCCGTAAGTACTCCAGAACAGTAAGAACCCAATCTAGTGCCTAACGCAGAGAAGCTGTTCACTAATCCTGGATAAATGAATTAATGAAGAATGAAAGATTCTGCAGGCTGTAGTGTTCAACATATTAGCTTGTAACAGTATCAATTAGCATAAGAAGAGTCTTTTGTGATTTTCTACATCTGTACTTATTTTTCTCCATTGAGATGACGGCATCCAATGTATCCAACAAATATGAAATGTGCACCTCTTTTGTGCAAAATTCTACCATAAGAACATAGGAATGTGAGTGATACCACTCTAGTGAAAAATCAATGGGCGAGATGAAAAATCAGTCTCCGTCCCTGCTTAGAATTCTGCAGGATGCATAAAATATCTCTCAAATAAGAATGATCTATAAGATTTCATTCAGCTCTGAAATTCCACAATTTTATTATTTTAGATACAAAATAATGGAAGGCAGAATATAAGTACCCAGAATAACAGATGAGCTTAAGAGAAAGAGAGGTCACACACATTTGTGGTTGCAGAATAAAGCCTTCGTGGGAAAAGTAACATTTAAGGGCTTGCAGGACTTTAAAAATCAACGGGGACAGTGAAGGAGCACAGTTAGGTGAGGCTGGGCATACGTAGGGCCAGGGAGTGATTCAAGTTTTCTGGAACAAAGGGTTAACATGGACAACTTGTAGGAGATAAACCCAGAAAGACAGGTTAGAGCTATACTGTTTATGGCCTTGAATAGCAAGCTGAAGAGTTTGTACTTATTTCTGCAGATTTAATCTTTCTAAAGCATTTCTCCACGCTTTAGAAAGACTAGTCTGCATAGCACTATACAGAACTGCTTTGTGTAGGGAGAGGGGGTGGGCAGAGAAGTCTGTAGGTTATTTAAATTGTCTAGGTGAGAAATAGTGAGTATCTAAATAGGAAGACTGAGAGTGAAGATGCTCTGAGAGAGGGCTGTGGGTAAGAGAGGAAAAGCCCAGCAACTTGCCCATTACATCTCTCTCTCTCTTTTTTTATAACAGGAAGCCAGTCAAATTATATGCCAAGTTTATATATTCTACAGTAAATGCCAGTCCTCAACATTTCCCCCAAACTTTCTATTGAAATGAATTTACTCCAAATCCAGGCTTTACCAAAGACAGAGATCCTTGTCATAGTAATTAGCTTTGACAGCATCACTACAGTCATGAGAAGCTCAAATTGACTTATCACTAAGAGCAGTGACCATCCATTAGAAGCACTTCACTGGTCATTCACCTTTCAGCAGGCTGAACTGTCTTCCCAGCTGGTTGAGCACAATCTGATCTCTTGATAACTGAATGAAGTCTTCTAGACCATCCGCAAAGGAAGACAGAATCTAGGCTTTCAGTGCTGTAAGCAATTTGGAGATCATCGTGTTCAATTTTATCTTATGAATGAGGAAACCAGGTCAAGTGATCCAGCTAATCAGTGGTGCGACTGAGCCCAAGTCTCCTCATCATGCTCAGCTGATGCTCTTTGTATGCTACTATTAGCATGCAGGCACATTCATGTCTGTTCACATGTTTAAGTCAATATTCTCAACCATATGATCTTCAATTAGACTATATCTGAGACACAGAACAGCAGGTAGTATGGTAAGGCTAGTATGGGGTAGATCTAGGTGATCAGAAGAGGAGGCTTTAATATTGGCTGGTCCCTAATTCTCCAGGACCCAGAATGACAAGCCATGGGATCTGACATCATTTGAAACAGAAAAATGTGAAATCGTGAAACAATGGAAGGTTTTTTACAGTTGTGTTTTATTTTAAAGTACTATATTATCTTAAATTCTATTCAAAATTGGAAGGAAGTACATGTCACATAACTAGGGAAGACTAAATTTTCTGAAAACTGCCACAGATTTTTTTCAAAACTTCAAAACTGAGAGAAGTTTCTGTTTATTATCGTGACATTTCCAAAATTACACACATCGCTGTGAATCAGAGTCTTTTGGATATATTTATCTCTTTCCTCTCTGTGTCAGATTTCCTTGAACTGAGAAAGTTATCTTTTTATTCAGTTATTTCTGTATCCATTATTAGTTAAATATTTTAGTGAGATTCAAAAGAAAATGTTATACATACTCTAAAATCTTACTAAGCTATGACACATTAATTCTACCAAAATCTCTGAATAGTACTGATTCAGTTAAAATGTAAATGTCATACACGTGCAATTCCCAACGCAAATGCAGGTGTGATCTAAGGGCTGTAATGGATCTTGAGCTGTGTCGTGGTTCCAAGAAGAAGTTATAAAGAATAAGTTGCTTTCCCTCAAGTCCTGCCTCTCTCCCTCATTCACAACGTGGGTGCTTCACAAAGACACACATGAAGGGCCTGCAGAAAAGTGGAAATTGCCTCACCAGCCAGGTCAGCCTAGTCAACCCGAGAGGTTACAGATATGGCAGCCGGAATATCCACACATCTGACTCACAGATTACATAATGCAAACATTCATTAAAATTACAAATAAAAACCAAGGAGACAAATACACAAAAATAACTGCTCCCATCATTCAAAAAATGCCTTTTGAGTAACGATCACATCTCAGACAATGCGCTGGGCACCAGACAATCGTAGTCCCCATCTGTATGGATCTTCAAATCTAGTTGAGGAGATAGGCAATAAGCAAGCACGTAATCACATACACAAACATAATCATCATTTGAGATAAATATTACAAAGGATTTGATGATGGTTCTGTGATGGAGAGTAACAAAAGAATGGACCTACTTAGGTATGGTGTTCAGGAAAGATCTCTCTGAGAGATGACATTTAAAATAAGACCTGGGGGCTTCCCTGGTGGCGCAGTGGTTGAGAATCTGCCTGCCAATGCAGGGGACACAGGTTCGAGCCCTGGTCTGGGAAGATCCCACATGCCGTGGAGCAACTAGGCCCGTGAGCCACAATTACTGAGCCTGCGTGTCTGGAGCCTGTGCTCCGCAACAAGAGAGGCTGCAATAGTGAGGGGCCTGCGCACCGCAATGAAGAGTGGCCCCCGCTTGCCACAACTAGAGAAAGCCTTCGCACAGAAACAAAGACCCAACACAGTCATAAATAAATAAATAATTTTAAAAAAAATAGAGGGCAGCCACTGTGTTCATAACTCTGGCTATTCAGATAAAAAATTTCAACTGTTTTAAAAAAAAAAAAAAAAAAAAAAAAAGACCTGAAGGATGAGGAGGAAGTACCAACTACAAAGGGCCAAGGAGGAAAAGGGCTTGGCCTGGTTTAGAAACTTCATATGATCAATCTCTAATAAAGGATTAACTCAGCAAGCCTGGGTTATCCAAACTCGTCACAGTACAAAGAAAAGTTTGCCCTTTGACCAGCTCCTGGCTTTAACCTCTAAGCCCTTGGAATTACCTGCCTAATAAGAGTGTCATTGTCTAGCTGGGGTTGTGGTCCCCAGATAGTTTATGTCAACAATGTGATTGATGGTGGGGTCCTTGGGCCATGTGGTATCAGTTTTGCCTCTAGAGAGGCTAGAGACTGAGTAACTAACATCTGCCACATGGTACTCCATGCCTATGCGACTGACTTCCAGTAAAAACCCTGGACACCAAAGGTAACCTGAGCTTCCCTGGTTGGCAATATTCCACATGTGTTGTCACACACGTACATCATTGCTAGGAGAATTAAGTGCTATTCAAATGACTCCATGGGGAGAGAACAACTGGAAATTCATGACTGGGTTCTCCTAGACTCCAACCTATATACCTTTTTCCTTTGCTAATTTTAATAACATTTCCCAAAGATCTCCATGGCTGCTGCTTGGATAAAGGATTAGAGTGGGTAAGGGTGGAGATAGGAAAATCAAGCAGCTGTCCACGAGGGGGATGATGGGGACTTAGACTGGGCTGGGGTGGGAAAGGTTGACGAAGCTGGAGAGAAATGACAGATTTGAGATATATACTAGATAAGGAGGAAGCAGAATTTGGTTTGGGGTTGTATTTCAAGAGGGGTGGAGAAGACAAACCACAGATAATTATTAGGTTTCTGTCTTAAATAACTGCATATACGATGGCGTCACTTAAATGGAGAAGACTGGAGAAAGAAAAGGCCAAACGTTCAGGTTTAGACAGGTTAGGTTTGAGATGCCTGTGAGACATCTAAGTTGGGAGGACCAAAGATATAAATTAGACGGGTGAAAGCAGATAGATAGATAATATTTAAAGCCACAATAATGGATACGATCTCTTAGAGAGAATGGATGCAAAAAAAAAAAGAGAAAGGGCTCAGAACAAATCCTGGAGGACCCACAACATTCAGAGATCAGGAAGAGGATGAAGAGGCAGCTTATTATGTATCAGGCTCAGCACTACATGCTTTCCATGAACTAACTTAGCCAATCCTCACAAAGGCTCTAAGAGGTAATTATTGCTACACCCCCGCCCCATTTTTGGAAATTATTAAGCTAGACCTAATTCTTTTTTGAAATTATAAATTATTCAATTTATTTAAAGTAAAACATAAAAATTTAAAAAAACAAAACAAATTCACCCATTTCTCACAACCTCCCCATCCCCTGACTCTGGCAACCACCAATCTGTTTTCTGTGTCCATAAGCTTGGTTTTTTGTCTTCTTGTTTTAGATTTCGCATATAAAAGAGATGTTATAATGTTAATCTTTCCCTGTCTGACTTATTTCACTTAGAACAATGCCCTGACGGGCTTCCCCAGTGGCACAGTGGTTAAGAATCCACCTGCCAATGCAGGGCACACGGGTTTGAGCCCTGGTCCGGGAAGATCCCACATGCCGTGGAGCAACTAAGCCCGTGTGCCACAACTACTGAGCTTGCACTCTGGAGCCCACGAGCCACAACTACTGAGGTCTCATGCCACAATTACTGAAGCCCACGCGCCTAGAGCCCGTGCTCTGTAACAAGAGAAGCCACCGCAATGAGAAGCCCACACACCACAACCAAGAGTAGCCCCTGCTCACTGCAACAAGAGAAAGCCCGTGCACAGCAACGTAAACCCAATGCAGCCAAAAATGAATGAATGAATGAATAAATAAATAAATAAATAAATAAATAAAAATAATAATGCCCCTGAGGCCCATCCATGTTATTGCAAATGGCAAGATTTCATTCTTTTTAACAGTTGAGTAATATTGCATTGTAAACTATTATATGGCACAATTTCTTTACCCATTCATCTGTCAGCAGACATTTAAGTCATTTCCATATCTTGGCTGTTGTAATTAATGCTGCAATGAACATGGGGTTGCACATATCTTTTCAAGTTAGTGTTTGCATTTTCTTTGAATAAATAGCTAGAAGTGGAATTGTTAGTAGTTCTACTTTTAATATTTTTAGGAGCCTCTATACTGTTTTCTATAGTGGCTGCACCAATTTACATTCCCACCAACAGTGCACAAGGTTTTCCTTTTCTCCACATCCCCACCAACATTTTTTATTTCTTGACTTTTTGATAATCACCATTGTAACAGGTGTGAACTGACATCTCATTGTGATTTTGATTTGTATTTCTGTGATGATTAACAATGTTGAACATTTTTTCATGTACCTGTTGGCCATCTGTAGGTCTTCTTTGGAAAAATTTCTATTCAGATCTTCTGCCTATTTTTAAAATCAGATTGTTTTTGTTTTGTTTTGTTTTGTTTATGCTATTGAGTTGTATGAGTTCTTTATATATTTTGGATATTTGCCCCTTATCAGACATATGATTTGCAAATATAATATTTTCTCCCATTCAGGGGTTAACTTTTTATTTTGTCAATGGTTTCCTTTGCTCTGAAGAAGTTATTTAGTTTGATATAGTTCCACTTGTTTATTTTTCCTTTTGGTGTTAGATTGAAAAAAAATCATTGCCAAGACCTATGCCAAGGAGCTTATCATATATGTTTTCTTCTCAGAGTTTTATGGTTTCAGGTTGTACATTTAAGTCTTTAATCCATTTTGAGTTAATCTTTGTATATGATGTTAAGATAGTGGTCCAGTTTCATTCTTCTGAATGTGGCTGTCCAATTTTCTCAACACCATGTACCAAAGAGACTGTCCTTTTCTCACTGTATTTCCTTGGCCCCTTTGTCATACTTTAGTTGACCACATACATGTGGGTTTATTTCTGGGCTCTCCATTCTTTCACTGATCTATGTGTCTGTCTTTATGCCAATACCATATTGTTTTAATTACTGTAGCTCTGCGATATAGTTTGAAATCAGAGCATGTAATCCCTCTAGCTTTTTTCCTTCTTTCTCAAGATTGCTTTGGCTCTTGGGGGGTCTTTTGTGGTTCAGACAAATTTTAGGATTGTTTGTTCTATTTCTATGAAAAATATCATTGGAATTTTGATAGGGATTGTATTGAATATGTAGATAGCTTTGGGTAGTATGGACATTTTAACAATATGAATCCTCCCAATCCATGAGCGTAGTCTATCTTTCCATTTATTTGAGTCTTCTTTCATTTCTTTCATCAATGTCTTATAGCTTTTGGGTTTTTCACCTCCTTTCGCTTCTTCTATTTTATTCCTGTGATGCAATTATAAACAGGACTGTTTTCTTAATTTCTTTTTCTGATAATTTGTTATTAATGTATAGAAATGTAACAAATTTTTGTGTATTGATTTGTATCCTGAAAATTTACTGAATTTTTTTATTAGTTCTGCCAGTTTTTGATGGAGTCTTTAGGATTTTCTATATATACATCATTTCATCTGCAAATTGTGATCATTTTACTACTTCCTTTCTGATTTGGATACCTTTTATTTCTTTTTCTTGACTAGTTATTGTGATTAGGACTTCCAATACTATGTTGAACAAAAGTGGCAAGGGTGGACATCCTTATCTTGTTCCTGATCTTAAAGGAAAAGTTGAAAGGTTTTTACAATTGAGGATGATGTTAGCTGTGGAATTGTCATATATGGCCTTTATTATACCCACTTTGTTGAGGGTTTTATGATACACAGATGTTGAATTTTATCAAATGCTTTCTCTGCATGCACTGAGATGATCATATGATTTTTATTCTTCATTTTGTTAAGTAGTGTATCACACTGACTGATTTGCAGATGTTGAACCATCCCTGCATTCCTGGAACAATTCCCTTTTGAACATGGTGTATGATCCTTTTAATGTGCTGTTGGATTCTGTTTGCTAGTATTTTGTTGAGGATTTTTGAACCTATGCTCATCAGGCATATTGCCTGTAATTTTCTTTTCTCATAGCGTCCTTGTCTGGTTTTGGTATCAGGGTAAGCTGGCCCAAAACAAAAATAAACAAATGGGACCTAATGAAACTTCAAAGCTTTTGCACAGCAAAGGAAACCATAAAGAAGATGAAAAGAGAACCCTCAGAATGGGAGAAAATATTTGCAAATGAATCAACAGACAAAAGATTAATCTCCAAAATATATAACCAGCTCATGCAGCTCAATATTAAAAAAACAAAAAACCCAATAAAAAAATGGGCAGAAGACCTAAATGGACATTTCTCCAAAGAAGACATACAGATGGCCAAGAAGCACATGTAAAGCTGCTCAACATCACTAATTATTAGAGAAATGCAAATCAAAACTACAGTGAGGTATCACCTCACACCAGTTAGAATGGGCATCATCAGAAAATCTACAAACAACAAATGCCGGAGAGGGTGTGGAGAAAAAGGAACCCTCTTACACTGTTGGTGGGAATGTAAACTGATACAGCCACTATGGAGAACAGTATGGAGGTCCCTTAAAAAACTAAAAATAGAACTATCATATGACCCAACAATCCCACTACTGGGCATGTACCCTGAGAAAACCATAATTCAAAAAGATACATGAACCCCAGTGTTCACTGCAGCACTATTTACAAGAGCCAAGTCATGGAAGCAAGCTAAATGCCCATCGACAGATGAATAGATAAAGAAGATATGGTACATATATACAATGGAATATTACTGAGCCATAAAAAGGAACGAAACTGGATCATTTGTAGAGACGTGGGTGGATCTAGAGACTGTCATATGGACTGAAGTAAGTCAGAAAGAGAAAAACAAATATCATATATTAACGCATACGTGTGGAACCTAGAAAAATGGTACAGATGAACCGGTTTGCAAGGCAGAAATAGAGACACAGATGTAGAGAACAAACATATGGACACCAAGGAGGGAAAGCGGCGGGTGGTGGTGGTGGTGGTGGTGTGATGAATTGGGAGATTGGGATTGACATGTATACACTAATATGTATAAAATGGATAACTAATAAGAACCTGCTGTATAAAAAAATAAATAAAATTGCACACATTTCTGACGACTCACTGAATAAAACATAACACCATAAAATATTGCTCCCCTGACATTTCACGCAGAATTCAATCCAAGCTTTTGTTTTTTTCATCCAGAAAATCAAGGTAGTAGTATGAAAATTACATTTGGTAGTGAACTCAAAAGTGCTGTGCAAAGTGTTATAGATATTGGCCATTATTATTTTCTTAAAATCTTTAGAGAATGGGCAAAATCACATTTTCTTTAGGTGGATGATATACGGAATAAAACAGGAGGGCCTTTTCCCCTTATTTTAAGCAGCAGAAAGAGGTCTGAAGAAGGGATCCAAAATGTGATTTTCTAGCGTGGGGGTGTGGTATTAGGTAGGTGTGTGCTTCTGAAGCGAGCATGAAGTCTGTATCTGCATAATGGCTTTTCTTTGTATTAAATGTATTATTATTATTTCTCTTTGTAGAGAAAAGAAAGTTGAAGGTGTCTATCTTCAAGAAGATGTCTAAAAAAGATGAAGACGTCTAAAAAAGAATCTTGAAAAGGAACACATCTTTCTGATTTTACGTAAAAAATAAATAGAGATAGCAGTTCCGGTAGTGAAGCTGTGGCAAAATAGGAACGGATGAGGGATGTTTAACTCTCTGCACATGGACACAGTGAGCCATTTCCCTTCTCTCCAAGCACACACAACTCCACCCTCCTTATTCACCGTGGTAACCAGTTTATTTTCACAGTTTGGCAGCTGGTTAGGAGGGGAAAGTTTTACTGTGTTTAACGATTAGCTTGATGGGAGGCAACTAGTCTGTTTTGACTGGGGCTATGGTTGCTTTTATTAGTTGCATAAAACATAATCATCTGGATGGAACTAAGTCTCTGCCTAGGCCAAACTCAGTCTTACAATTTGTAAATACCCATAAAGCCAGGAATGATTTAAGAACAAATTTACCTATGTTAGTTTCCACAGTGGTAAATCTAATTGACTTCAGTGAATATCCGTTGAGTACTTTCTCTGTGCCAGGGCATCTTAGGTTCTGAAGATATAACAGTGAATAACATATCTCCTCCCAGATAATCCGATGATCTTCCTCTATAATGTTATTTACAATGTTGATTGTTTTAAAAATTTCTATTTGGGAATACCATAGATATGTTTTTCATAAATATGTTTGATACATTTACTTTTTTTTTTTTTTTTTTTTTTTTGCGGTACGCAGGCCTCTCACTGTTGTGGCCTCTCACGTTGCGGGGCACAGGCTCCGGACGCGCAGGCTCAGCGCCCATGGCTCACGGGCCCAGCCACTCCGCGGCATGTGGGATCTTCCCGGACCAGGGCACGAACCCGTGTCCCCTGCATCGGCAGGCGGACTCTCAACCACTGCGCCACCAGGGAAGCCCCTACTTTAACTTTTTAATGGTAATATGAAGGACAAGCAATAGGTATGTTACAGGCTTTCTCTGTGGTTTCTTCCAACCTGCTCCCCCTGCCGTTTCCCCATCTCAGTTCATGACAACTTCATCCTCCCCATTGTTGCAGTTAAAAGCCTGGAGACATCCTCGTCAAGACCACACCAGCATCTGTCTACATCTTACCATCTCTCCTGCAACTACTCTGGTTCCTCTCGTTTGGATGCTCACAGCTGCTACATCATGGACCTCCCTGATCCTTTCTATCCCCCTCCATCCAACTCTCAGCACAGCAACTCAAGTGATCACATGCAAAAGTGGGTCAGATCACGGCAACACATCCCTTTGTCAATACCCTCCGGTCGTGTCCCAGCTCATGTGGCGTAAGTGTCAGTCCTACAAGGTTCTTCCAGACTTGTTCCCCTGTGCCTCCCCCCGCTTCTTCATTTGCCCTTTTCCTCTATTCTTGGCACTTCCACCTCCCTGGCCCCTGTGATGCCTACTGAATGCTGAAGGCACTGCCTTGGGCTTTTGTCTTTGCCATTTCCTCTGCCCGTGTTCACTGGTTTGTGTCCACAGCCTTCCCTGATCACCCTACTTAAACTTGGCAATCTCCCAACACGTCCACAACTGTCTCCTTGCATTATTTTTTTCATAGCAGTTACCGTTTTCTAACATACTATGATTTTCTACTTTATTTTGTCTATTTCTCTCCACTGAAAAGCAGTATCAGGTGGGGAGGAATTTTTGTTTTGCTTACTGCCATATTCCCAGTACCCAAAACAGTGACTGCCATGTCATAGGTATGCAATAAAGACTTGTTACATGAATGAGTGTCATAATGAGAGATGCTTTTTATGTTACAAGTCAGAAAAGGTAGTCTAGGCTTTGAAATAACAGATTCTCCAGAAGTGCTGTCTGTGCTATAAAAGGTTATGGGGGCTTCCCTGGTGGCGCAGTGGTTGAGAGTCCGCCTGCCGATGCAGGGGACACGGGTTCGTGCCCCAGTCCGGGAGGATCCCACATGCCGCGGAGCGGCTGGGCCCGTGAGCCATGGCCGCTGAGCCTGCGCGTCCGGAGCCTGTGCTCCGCAACGTGAGAGGCCACAACAGTGAGAGGCCCGCGTACCGCAAAAACAAAAGAAAACAAACAAAAAAAGATTATGGGACGCAGGTGGCATTTAGTGTTGACCCTCAGCAATGAGGCCATTAGTCAAACCAAAGATGATGGAAAGGGCTGGAGTTATGGATGGGAGAAGTGACAGGTGTTTTTGCAGATGCTATCTCTGGGTGTGTTTATGGCACTTGATCCTCAAGCACAGAAACAAATGAAGCCTGTCTGACCTCGAACCCACCCTAGCACGAAATGTGGGAGAGCTTTTTCCTCAGACGCCAAACACTTTCCCTGTACCTGATCCCTGGGCCGGCCCTGCAGAGTCCCCTGGGCAGATTTCATCTGGGAGGAAGCTTCAGAGTAACAGAGTCAGGAGGCAAAGCTGACACAGGGTTGGACAGGCAGCCGCTGGAAAGAGAGAGGCTGACAAACCTCATCCTTATCTCCTGGGAACTTAGAGCTTTGAAAGCCCAGGTGAGACACATAATGCCTGCAGGGAAAATCAATTCCCCTTTTGACGGTAACCTAAATCACAAAACTGGATCTCATCAAAAAGCTAAAATGACCCAACTTTTGCATTCAAAGAGAATTTCATTGAAAGCAGGGCCCCACTGGAAGCACCACGGAGGAGGTCCATTTATTTATGGAAAGAAAATCATACGGAGGCAATGACGTTGCATTGACAAACTGACACAGTGCAGTTGCTTTCTGGAAGTAATACTTTAAGATGTTTAAGGTCTTTTTTTATATAATAAAAATGCAGAAATATGAAAGTTATTAATTTGCCAGTGTGAAAATCATCCTTTCCAGTTGCCCTACCTTCCATCTTTCTGTACTACAATCCATCTTATATGACCATTTTAACCTGAACCACAGTTCACCCCATATCATGTTACTCCCTTTCAAATACCTCCAGTGACTTTTCATTGTTTAAGACACTGGTTAAAATTTTATGTGTAAGCAACAGAATTCTTTCTTTAAAAAAAGTGTCATAATAAAATATAAAACAGATCCAAGCGGAAATGTTCTGCGTTAAGTAGGGTGGGGTGGAAAAAGCCTAGAAACCAACTGATTCATTCTTATACCCATACCCCAGCCCCCAATCCAACATGGCACACACATATTTGCAAGCATTATGGCTCAGTGGAGCTGTTTGCAAAACCCTGGCCTGAAAAATTAAGTAGCTTTTTTTTTTCACTCTGCTATTCAAGATCGTCCATAAATGATGACCACTCCCAAATTACCTGCCCATTATTCTCTGATTCTACATCCAGCATCCCATGTTAAACCAAAGCAATCTACTCACTGTTGCTTGGAATACTTCTCCACTTTCACTATGCCATGTCTGGTACCATTAAACATTGGATTGGAATCAAGTGCGTTTTAGTCGTGAGCCTTAGGCAGGTTATAGGACCTCTAAAAGCCTTTGTTAATCCATCTACATCTGCAGGAGCTGAAAGCAGAAGTCCCTAACTCATAACATTGTGACGAGCTAACCCATGAGAAGCAATCAGCACCCCACCTGGACTGCAGAAGTGTCCCATACATGCTGGCTATTATCCTATGTCCAGGGTCAGCTTCCACAGCAGGGAGGCGCTCAGGCGGCCCAGCACTCCTGCCACTTTAGGGGAGACCGCTAGTACCCTCAAGATCATCTCTCTGAATATCAGTGCCCTGAAGACGAGCACACCAAACATTTCACCTTAAGCAGAAAGAGTCTGAAAATCGTAATTTCCTTGCTCACAGTTGGGTTCGTATTCTTAAACTGGGTGGACTATGAAAATCCCACTTACTTCTTCCTTAGGTTTTTTTTTTTTTTTTTTTTTTTTTGCAGTAGGTGGGCCTCTCACTGTTGGGGCCTCTCCCGTTGCGGAGCACAGGCTCCGGACGCGCAGGCTCAGTGGCCATGGCTCACGGGCCCAGCCGCTCCGCGGCATGTGGGATCTTCCCGGACCGGGGCACGAACCCGTGTCCCCTGCATCGGCAGGCGGACTCTCAACCACTGCGCCACCAGGGAAGCCCTCTTCCTTAGTTTTTAAAGGTGAAATTAGGGAAGAAAGCAGAAACCCTCCAGGTGCCCTCCTGCAGCCCTCCCTGCGCTGTGCAAAGCAGGACAGACACAGACCAAGGAGGGGCCACAAGCACAGTTCTCTGTGACTCCTGGGGACAGGATGAGGTCTCCAGGGGTGCAGAATAAAATGTTTATTCAGGAGCACAAGGGGCACTGGCCGGGCTGAGGGGCCTGCAAATCCTCCACAGCAAAGCTGTCCAACCGGTGACACTGAATGGGTTCTAGGGTGACATTGATCCCCTTAGTTCTTGGGCAATCAGGTAGGACCTGGGGGACCTGGAGCCCTGGGCCATCATCCCCGTCCTTCAGCAGCCTCGGTTCACATCCTCCAATGTTATACAAAATGATCACTCTCTATGTATTTTGTGGAGCAAGGATGTTAGGAGCTCTCTGTCTTCTCTCCCTCCTCCACTGAGGTCTGTGCTGGTTGCCCTGCACTGGTTTCGGTCTTGGAGGAATGCTCCCCAGTGTTCTGTGTAGTCTGCTGTGGCCATGAGGGCCCTTGAAGCTGAGCCAAGTCAGCAGTGGCCTCAGGGGCCTTGGAGGACACACAGTGGGTCATGATGCTCTGAGCTGGCCCAGAGATGCTGGGCTGGGCAGTAGCAGCGCTGCCAGGGCCCTTAGACCAGGCCCAGAGCCCCACGGATTGCCATGGAAGTGGTGGTATTAATAGTCAGGGTAGGGTTTTTAATCATTAAAAGTCTACTCTACGCAAAACAAAGAACTGGTTACTGGAGTCTCTGCCCTACAGAAAGAAGGACATCAAATTCTTGAGAGGCTTAGCATCACTGAAAAAGAAAAGGAAGAGCTGGAAAAGTCCAGCTCCTTACTTGGGTTTACAATAGAGACTTTTAGAAAAGGTCTTCGAGAAGAGGAATTTAGAGAAGCTGAACTGATGCCTGACATGATGAGAAAGATTCAGTCTTTAGCAGGTGCATCAACACACATCCAATTTCAAGTAGCTGTCACTAAAACAGCCTTCAAAACACATCAGAAAAATGAAGAACTTCATACAGCACTAAAAGATGCTTTGGATGAAAATGCTACTCCTCAAGGAAGTATAAGTTGCTTTCATAAGAGATTGAGGGATTGAAAGGAAGCATGAACAAATTTGTTAAATAGAACAAAATAGGAGAAAACTGTAAAGTGCCCACAGGACAAGTTAAAATGACCAGAAAAGTCAAATTCAGCCTCTGGATGACCTCCTGCTAAAGAGGAGAGACTGGGTGCCCTTCATGAAGCAGCACGAATAGTGGGAACTTCTAATTGGATATAACGAAAGCATCAGAAAATGGAGACCTCATAGAACAGGGATCCAAAGCAGTTTTGAGGAAACCAATTGATATGTCTGAGTCAAATACATATAGAGAGAAGAAAAAAGAAACCAGATGTACACCCAATTAACTGAAGGAAATAAAATAACCAACGAACTTAAAGATTATGTTAGAAATCTCCATACAGAGAAAGCTTTCCTGCAGTTAGAAAAAACACAGAGAGGAAAATGCAAAAAGTCTAGCAGAAACATTAGATCCTTTCTGATCTGCGTTTTTAAAAAATGGAATGAATTTTCATCAAATATCCAATTTAGAACTAATTTAACTCATAAAAATAATAATTTAACTCATAGATAATAATTTATAATTATTATTATATAATAATATAATTTAACCCAAAAATAATAATTTAACTCATAAAAATAGAGATGAATCTTTCCAAAATTGATACAAGACCATCCATGCATGTGAAGAGCTGGACATCTATAAAATACAAGCCAAAATTCTTTTAGAAAAGTTCTAATGAACCACTATCTCTTATCAAAGCCAGTTTATTTCTCATGAAAGAAAAGTTCATGGTAATAGTCTGAGAGCCCCGCTGGTTGAGAGAAATCTCAATAACTTAAGAAGAGGTGTACATTAGACAAAATTTATTGCAGAAGAAGTTAAACATTTTGAAAAGTATACTTATGTCCTTGATATTGGAAATGGGGCATTTGGCAGAAGCTTGCAAAGATCATCAAGGAATCCTCTGGATGACCAGATCACCAAGAAAGAACGGGCATCTAATGATGATGGCACAGGAATTCAGGTCCAGCACCCTGGGTGGACCAGATGTCCCAATGGGGCTGGAACTCTAGGGGGAGAAGCCCTCCATGAGGCCACCTCCATCCTGATGCAGTAAGTCCTCAATGAGGCCAGAACTTCTCCTGGGGCTCCTTGTGCTGGCACTTGGTACCTTCTTTTGAGTCAACCTTCCCACCTGAATGGGAGCCACAGGCTGGAGTGCTGGTTCTCCATTTTGTGGTCCCATCAGTGGTCAGATGTTCTCCAGGGTTCCCAGGACATAGTTTCTCAAAAAAGAATCCCCTCTTCTTCCTCTATTCTTAAAAGTGAGGACAAATCTCCCCAGGAATTGTCTAGGAATTCTCTCTCCACCGAGGCACTTCCCTGGCCTGAAAACATCCGCTACTGGCATCAAGAAATGTCCCTGCACCAAGCTCTGGACTTGGTCTTCCCTTCACACAACCTGAAAACAGAAGTGAGCCACCTTCCAAGTGGATCCCACCTTAATAAGCCTCCTTCTGAAGGTCCAGAACCTCAGAAAGATGCTTTTCCCCCCCGAGACTAAAATAATTTTGATGTTCTTGCAAATTTGTATTGCAATCATTGTATTAAATGATTATGGCTCAAATGGAAGCTTGATGGGATTGTAATTCTTAGAATAATGTTTTATCATCGTAGATTATCAAAGTGTGACTCTTGTAAGTTATGTCTATGTAATTTCATCTGTAAGTAGTATAATTACAGCATTTTTATTGTCGATAACAAGTCCATTAAAATCATCCAGAGACACAGCAAGATTTTTAAATTTCTCTTAATATAATTTTGAATTTTTTCTCTTTTGGTTTTATCGCTATTATGTAATGATTATACAATAGTTCAAATGGAAACTTGACATGATTATCATTCTTAGGAGAATGTCTTATAGATATACATTATATAAATGTGAATATTATTAACAAATGGTTTTTACCTTATTTGATTTTTAGATAGTCTAATATTTTCATTAAAACCACTTAATAAGTCTCTTCTATTGACACAGAAACTTTTTTTTCTTCTAAAGTAATTTTGAACTTCCTCTCATTTAGTTTCACTACTGTAGTTTAGTAATTATACAATTGCTCAATGAAAGAGAATTCTTAGAATATTTTATAAATGTAGTTTAAAAGTGAATTTCATGAGTAAATGTTTCTTTTCCTTTTTCTTCTAAATAATTTAAGGATAAAAGTGCCAATTGTTGCTGATTAACAAGTCCTCCATAACATGAACTATAGTAAGAGCTTTACATGAACAATCTTGCAAATGGAGACATTTGAAACTCAATTTATTTCTGTATAACTGGGGCTGAATTTACTCAAATTACTGTATTTAACTAAATAAATTTTGGTTTAGAAAGTCCTGTTCATCTTTAAAATCCTATCTTTAGTGGTTTCCTTTCTGGGAATTTATTTTTGATCTTTCCCTGTAATTTCTCCCTATAAACCCTCAAAGTACTTTGTACTTCTTTAATTGTACACTATCATGCTATATCTTTGTCTAGTTGATCACTATCCCTATAGATTATAATTTAATTGTCTGTGGGTAGGGAATATGTTTCAATCTATGTATTTTATACTGCACCTAGTATATGTTTTCAACATAGGAATATCAGAGGTGGTCAATAAGTATCTATTAAATTGAATTAAAATCACTTTACTTTTACTTAAGTGAATTTGATTACATACTGAACAGTTTTCTACCATAATAAAATAGAGCCTGATGCCAGTTGATCACACACAGGATGGGGGTTCTATCCCACATGTGTGCTTACAGAAATGGATCATCAGCTTTTCTGTCTCAGGCAATGAGACTCCCCTTGGGCATCCTCAGAATGTCAAAGTGAGCTGTTGGTCCTAAGTTGGTTGCAGTGATAAAGTACACAGGTAATCAAGGAAATCTATGACCTCTACCGGAAAACAGCTTTCACAGTACATGTGCTCCTGCTTGCACAGGGGACAATTATTTACAAATACCAAGGACTGTCTCCTTTTATTCCTTAATATGAAACTTCCTGCTAATGCAATGTGAAGGCTTTAAGCTATAATGCTCAGAAAAGGCCCAAATTGTGAAACTCTAAGGTTCTCATTAGAATGGCAACTTGACTGTATTGCACATTTTTCATATAATTAAACAACCCCGGAAAGTTTATCCAGAATTGAAAGACAATATATGAGCACAATTTGGATGAGTTAACATTATAATGAAAGCCTTCACTTTTGCATTTCCAAGTTTTTGTTTGCCATTATTATTATTTATGATTTAAATACTGACAGCCAATTCAGCATTGCATAAGCCATAAAGTAAGCAGGGTTTCTGCCTTGGGGCTTATTGAATGAATAACACAGGCAAAATATTTCATATTAAAACTCTCCGGCAGTAGCTGACGCTCAAAGGTGCAAGGAGCTTTGTCATTAAGACACTTGTCCCTTTTCTTTCTTTATCCTTTTTGACCTTTTACCTTAATTTGCGCACTTCCTCGTTTGGAGAAGATCATTGAAACAATGTATGAAGATATTAATTTTCCTACAATATAGTTGGCCTGGTGTTTCAGTGTTGCACAACTGAAAGCAAAGGGGTGAAGAAGTGAAAAAAAGACCAAGACTATGGGAATTAAATTAAAACTTGTTTGCCTCTGTCCTCTGGCACACGCAGGCACTTCTGCTTCTAATGCCCCTTCCTCCCTGACTTCCGGCTCAAAAGTCTCTTCCGCTGAGAAGCGCTCCTTGATCTCTCATAGGCCACACCTACTGAAATTGTTTGTCTCCCATCCCACCTGACTGTGTACTCCCTGAGTGCGGGGAGCGTACCTTATTCGGCCGTGTGTCACCAGCATCTAGCACTGAGTGCTTGGCAACTATGTATAAATAAAAAACAAGAAAGGACTGAGTCCAAGGTAGATATATAGAGCCTGTCTTTTAAAGTGATATGACTAGTGACGTTTCTACCCTTCTATTCAAAGTCTTAATCATGATTATGAATACTTTCTAACCCCTTAAATAATCTTGCAGGTAGCCTACCAACCAGCATAATGCCTAAATGTTATCAGGGTCCAACTATGTTGGTTGTTTGAGTTACTTTCCTTTTTGGGCAACCTATTATTGGTTTACAGGTACTCTACTTACTCTAGAAATTAGAAATTTCCTAGGACATAACGCTGCTTCTTCTTCATTCACTAATCCTGTCACATTCCCTGAATCTTTTCTAATTCAATACTCAAGACTTTGCTTGATAACAGTTTGTTCTCTGTCTCCTTTGTTTTTCTCCTCTGAAACTCCTATTATATAGACATTGAATTTCTCATCCTGTCCTCCATATCTTTTATCTTTTCTGTCATAGTTTTGCCTGCTTTATCTCTCTGCTCCATGTTCTAGGAGAATTTTTCAGGTTAGTATTGTTATTCACTAATTGTTCTTTGTCATATCCATTCTGATATTCACTGCCTCTTCATTTAATATTTATTAAAGCAAATGGTTGAAGAACCTGATAAAGCAGTTAATGACACAAAGAGTCTAATTATTAACCATTTAGTGTACCCATATACCTATGACCTTATCCTCCATCCTGTGGATGACCATTTGAGATTTCAAGAAAATATTTTTAAGTCAATTCGGCCATGAAACAGCACTTCTTTTTATTTTGTATTGGGTACTGAATCCAATTACATTTACTAAAGTATCGATTATTTACCTTAGTTTGTATCTTGCACGCTTCCAGATGTTGTGGGAATACAAAAAATATATAGCATTATTTATGAGGTAGTTGATAATCTTTCATCTTTAAACTTTACACTAAAATGTAAGATAATACTTAGGATTTGGGCAGCCTAAGATATGCTTCATGATGGATACATGTCCATAGAGACTGCTGGAAGCAAATGAATCTGCTGTCTTTTTAGGATGATGACATTTGCGGTGGAACAGAAGCAAAGGGAAGCAATCTGAACCTAAAGTTAGAGCCCAGCTGGAGTGCTGCCTTTGCCTCTTACTGGCTGGGTGGCCTCATTTTACCTGCTTATGAAACAGAGAGCATAATGCTAACCTAATTGGGTACTTCTGAAAATTAAACAAGATGGCACACCCTTCAAAGTAATTTGTGATCTAAGAAGTGCATTCTGTAATCTTATCTTAATAGAATCCCCCCTTCCTCTTTTAACCACCCAAATTAGCATTTATGAATTATTCTAAGTTTGAAACAGAAAAAAAAGAACCCAGATATTTTCTTCTTCAGAGTGTCAACCCGAAGACCAAATCAAACTTCTCTGCTTGGAAATAACTCTTTACAATATAAATCAACAAATATATACTATAAGCTGGACACATCTGCCAGGCACATGTAGTTTTCTTTAAAGGGAGAGATGGCGCAGATTTTAGGTTTCGTGGGCCATACAGTCTGTCAGGACTATTCACCTTTGCTGTTAGAGCACGAAAGTGGTCACAGATGATATATAAACATATGGGTTTGACTGTGCTCAAATAAAACTTGATTTACAAAAATAGGTGGTAGGGCAGATGTGGTTGGTGGGACATAGCTTGCTGGCTCCTAAGTAATATTGAGATGAAGAAGACAAAGTCCGTGACCTCATGAAGCTTATATTCTAATGGGGACAATAATCAATCAACAAATAAACAAACAAAAATACACCATGAAATGGCAGATGGTATTAAAGGGCCACAAAGAACAAGAAAAGCAGAACAAGACAATCAAGAGTAATGGTCGGACTTCCCTGGTGGCGCAGTGGTTGAGAGTCCACCTGCCGATGCAGGGGACACAGGTTCGTGCTCTGGTCCGGGAAGATCCCACATGCCGCGGAGCGGCTGGGCCCGTGAGCCATGGCTGCTGAGCCTGCGCCTCCGGAGCCTGTGCTCCGCAACGGGAGAGGCCACAGCAGTGAGAGGCCCGCGTACTGCAAAAAAAAAAAAAGGGTAATGGTCGGTGGGGTGGGGGGAGTTACTATTTTAGATAGGGCAGTCAGAGAACGTCTCTGAAAAATTATTACTTGAGAAGAAACAGATAAAGTGAAGGAGCAATGCCATGTCTACAAGGTGAAAAAAGATTCAAGGAAAAAAGTGCATATGTAAAAGCTGTTGTGTAGTATAGAGGTTTGAATAGTGGCTCTCCAAATGGTATGTCCACCAGGAACCTTGGAATATGACCTTCCTTGGAATAAGGGGCTTTGCAGATGAAAGTAAGCAAGGGATCTTGAGATTATCCTGGGTTAGGGTGGGTCCTAAGTCCGATGACAAGTCCTTGAAGAGAAGAAAAGGGGAAACAGACACAGAGAGAAGAGTGGAAAAGGCCAAGAGAAGACAGACGCAGAGACTGGAGTTATGCAGCTGTAAGCCAAGGGATGCCAGGATTGCCAACATTCACCAGAAGCTGGGAGAGAGGCATGGAATGAATTCTCCCTCATCACCTCCAGAAGGCACAACTCTGCTGACATCTTGATTTCAGATTTCTTGCCTCCACAACTGTGAGAGAACAAATTTCTGTTATTTTAAGCCACCCATTTTATGGTTATTTGTTAAGGCAGCCCTAGGAAACTAATGCAGATGGAAATACTCCTGGTATGTTCCAGGAACAGCAAAACCAGTGTGGCTAGAGCCAAGAGGGCAGAGACATAAGAGGTGATCAGGGCAGATATTCAAAATATTTAATGGCTGACCTGACAAAGGCACCCACCAATCAGAACAGACACCAGTTAATAAGCCCTGCCAGTACCTACTGATAATATTTTCAGGCTGAAAAGTTGGAGGAAAGATTGAAGAAAAGATTTGTAGTCCATGGAAGGGAGTTGGAATTTTATTTTGAGTGTAAATGGAAGCTACTGGAAGGTTCTGAGCAGGGGAGGGACATGATTTGATGTCTGATTTTAAAAAGATCATTCTAGATGCTCTGTGAAAAAATGACTGTAGTAGGAGGGCCAGAGAGGAGGTAGGATAGTTAGACAGCTCTTGCAGTAGCCTAGACATCAGATGACAGTTGCCTGACTCAGGGCTGCCACACAAGATTCTGCAGGTTTTGTACAGCCCAACCCCATGGGTGCCATTCACAGTGCAAACATCATGGACCTATATTTGCTATAGTAGCTTTCCGGCAGACAGGGGAAGATGTTTCTTGTTTGGAGAAAAAAAGGTACAGAACAGCAATATTCCAACAGATGGTTGTGTCTTGAGAAAGGGATGCCTTTTAAAAATTTGCACAAGGGCGAATGATGCTAGGTCTTTGGGCTAGTGGTGAGAAGGTACCGAGAAGAGGTCAAAGTCGATTATGGAGGTAGAACTGATGGACTCGTTGCCGTTGGGAGTGAGACAGAGAAGAATCAAGGATGACACGTTACTTATTTGATTTGAATCCCTGGGTGATATCATTTACCGAGATGGGGCCAAAGGGGTAATGCCCATCCGGTGTGTTTGTGTGGGGGTAGCCCTGGACTCAAGGGTTACTTCTTTCCTGTTGCCTTTGGGATGTCTGTTACACACCCAAGTAGAGAGCTTGAGCAGAAAGTTGTCTGTCTAAATTAGGGGTTAATTTCTGATCAACTCTTTTCTAGCATTATTATATCTTAAAATAATGTAATAAATCATTATTACATTTCCCTCTAATAGCGTAAGGTTGATTGGGTGGACTGGATGTGGATCTAGCGCCTAAATTAAAAATAAAAGCATTTTTCAAAAGGTGCTTGGAATCGACTATGATCATCTAGTAAAATTTATAGTGGATGAACCACATCTGGGCCTAGAGCCAAGTCACTGCTGAGCCTTTTATCACTGGTTTGTGTGGCTCAGGGCTGCTTTCATTGACTTTGGGGGTTACAAAGTCTCTGTGGATGTTAATGTCAAGTAATCTTTAACAGTAGGGGTTTAATGAGTTGTTTTAGTGTTGGATGGTAAATACTTCAAATCCATAATTCCACTTCACCGCTGCCTTTGTTATCCAACACCATCTTCATTGAAATGTAACTTTTGAAGGAATTCCCAAGAGAAAATTCTTTACCATTCCTTTGCCCAAACAGCCTCCCTGAGAAATTATTTACTTATGGAAATAATGACTTTAATCAACTGTAGGTCAAATTGGATATTAATAGAAAGAGAAACTTTTTAATACATTAAAGTTATTTTTATAAGGCTTGTAGAAAATGAAACATGATGCATAGCTAGCTGTCTCATGGGTAAAATCTGAACCTGTTTCTACTGAAAGAAAAGCATGAGGCTCATGCTTTGTCTTTTCCTCATTCCCTAGACTCTCTTAGCCAAAGTTTTCTCAATGAATGCTGCAGAGCCCAGGAAAAGGCATTTTTCTAATGCTTCCCACAGGTTTGTGACACAGTAATTCTAGGGTTTGGAAAATTAATGTCAGTTTTGACACCAATGCTCTCTTGAAGTTCCCAAATGTATCAGTCTATTAAATAGGCCTTGGTTGCCATAGAGTAAACACAGAAGTGTCTCTGGGGAGATTGAGTCATTTTTACCGGTGGGGAGGTGGTGGATCCTTACGTCTGTATCTTTATTTTTATGTTTTCCAAAGAGATTAGAGACATTGACAGGTAAATTCTTTAGGAAGTATGATACATGTTGGCTTTCCCTTTAAAAATAAGCAGCAAAAAATACCCTATAAATCCTGAAACCGCTCTTTTTAAGCAGACTGTCACAGATACACTCACTCAGTGAGTTGACTAAATTGGTGACAAGATCTTGGGATGCAGGATGCCAGGCGGCATCAGCGGGACCTGGCTGGTGGTGATCCCAGGCTCAACAAAGATTGTCAACATGAGTTTGAGCAAGTTACATAACCTCGCTGAAGCCCAGTTTCCTCATCAGTAAAATGGAGTCTGTTGTAAAAATTAAATGAGAAAATGTAGTGAAAGTGCCTAACTCAAAGCTGGAGCTCTTCCAGTGTCATTTCCTGTCTCTTTTTGTTCTAAGTAAGAGCAAGTGGGCAGGAAGAGAGCTATGAGAAAAAGGCGGCCACTAAGTGGGAGCTAGAGAATAATACTGAGGCATCCAGCAGATTGAAATCCCAGGTTTGGATTTTAGAAAAGTGTCTAAGGTAACCAAGAAACCTGGAATCACTGGTTGAATGGACTTGTGAAAATAAAAGCAGGCTATATATATATACAAAAGTGATTTATAGGCAGAGGTTATAAAATAGCTACAGGATATCACCTATCTATTCCTCCTCCCCCATGAAAAATACATTTTTTTTTTTTTTTTTTTTTTTGCTGTACGCGGGCCTCTCACTGCTGTGGCCTCTCCCGTTGCGGAGCACAGGCTCCGGACACACAGGCTCCGCGGCCATGGCTCGCGGGCCCAGCCGCTGCGCGGCATGTGGGATCTTCCGGGATAGGGGCACGAACCCGTGTCCCCTGCATCGGCAGGCGGACTCTCAACCACTGCGCCACCAGGGAAGCCCCGAAAAATACATTTTATTTAAGGAATTAGATATGTATGTGACTGAGGCAGGAGACAGATGGGTCCCAGGCTGAACAGTTTCTCCCCTGTGGACAGAAACTCCATAACGGCAGAAACTCCATAAAAGCAGGATGATGGAGGAGGCTGGACCCTGCCCAGATAAGAGATAAAAGACCACCTGTTCCTCATTCTAGAAGTCAATGAGACTTCCCGGACTACATATGCACAGAAAGGCTCCTTGGAGGTCAAAAGGGAGGGGGCACCACCTCATAGTAAGTGATGCCAACTACCCATAGGCCTCTTCACTAGAATCCATCTTGGCTAAGAGATGCGCATGCACACAGGGGAGGACCCTGAGATAAACCAAATACAGACTCAGAACCAGGCAAAGATTGGTCAAAGGAAACCCGGAAGAAATGTCCCATGAAAGTGATTCAAACTGCCATGAGCGCGTGACTCTCTCTCTGAGCCCGCCTGTGTGTCTATCCACACGTACTGTACTCTTTTTCCTCCTAATAAACACTTCAACTTGCTTCACTACTTTCCGTCTCTACGTGGAAAGTCATTTCTTCATAGCTGACAGGCCACTGGTCCCTGGCGGTCTGGTGGTTAGGGTTAGCGCCCTCACTGCTGCTGCCTGACCTCAATCTCCAGCCAGGAAGCAAAATCCTGCTTCAAGCTGCTGCAGGCGGAGGCCACCGAAGATCAGTGACTACCTTGGTTTAAGGATTTCTAGGTATTGTTTTTCCTTTTAATTAGTCCTTACTAATTTACGATCCACAGCAACATGAAAGGGGTTAGCACCCTGGACCGCTCACCTAGTCCCTGCTTCTAGGTTCACTGCCTTCTCACTGTCAACTGATCAAGAACAGACTCAGGGCTTCCCTGGTGGCGCAGTGGTTGAGAGTCCACCTGCCGATGCAGGGGACACGGGTTCGTGCCCTGGTCCGGGAGGATCCCACATGCTGCAGAGCGGCTGGGCCCGTGAGCCATGGCCCCTGAGCCTGTGTGTCCAGAGCCTGTGCTCCGCAACGGGAGAGGCCTCAACAGTGAGAGGCCTGCGTACCGCAAAAAACAAAACAAAACAAAACAAAACAAAAAAGAACAGACTCACCACTATGGGAGGAACCACCTGTTGAGTGAGATGCAGATGTCATTCCTTCAGTTGCAATGGAATGATCTGCCCCACTGGAGGCATTCCAGGTGGCTCTATTAACCACTTTATTTGATGTCATAGTTGGAATTGTTCAGAATCCCCACAAGGAAGGAAAGATCACTGTGCTTAGAGGTTTGCTAAGATTCTAATGGGATCTAGTCCCCGGCAGAGGCTTGGGAAGATTTTCATAGTAGTACGTGACCCATCTGACCTCACATCTCCATCACTGAGGCGTCTCTTCTCATTGATGATTAGTGAGAAATATGTCATTTAAAGGGCCCATGACTCATCTTCCAGTCTCCCTGTTGCAAAGTGAATGATACCAAATCCTTTAAGTGAACAGAGGTGGTGTTCCAGTGTCTCCCTCAGAAAAGTTTAGAACAAGACAAGCAACAGACTCTCAGTGATGAATAACTTAAAAACAGAAATCCATACCCATAAATCCAGCACGGTATATAGTTCTGGAAACTATGAGTGAGAAGATGTCAAAATAAGCACAATTTGTTCCATTCTGTAAAATACAGAGGAATAATAGGAAAAATATATTCTTAGGCTATCAGATATAATGAAAATCCCTTCTTTTAAAAGTAGACAAGAAAAATG
Source organism: Mesoplodon bidens (assembly GCF_964165515.1). NCBI lineage: Eukaryota > Metazoa > Chordata > Mammalia > Artiodactyla > Ziphiidae > Mesoplodon > Mesoplodon bidens. The sequence continues at coordinate 17,443,061 of NC_138173.1, read as the reverse complement.
TCTTTAAGAGAAAAACACAGCAGACATAGTTTTGTATTATGCACATTTCTGTAAAGACAAGAAAAGTATACAGAGAAAGAAAAAAATAAATTTAAAACACTTTGCACAATGTAAAATTCCATAGGAGAGACAACGTCAAGTTAATTTCATAGCAAACATATTTCTTATGAAGTGAATGCCCATTATAAAGACATTTTCTATCGGTTCTTAGGTATTACCACGTGGTCTGGTGAGCAACACAGTCCTCTATCTGCTTATAAAAGCTACTTAGACAGGTGTCATTTCTGAATCAGCAATTTCTCTCTCCTTTTCTGATGTGCATTATTCCATTCACATTTCTCTAAATAGACTAAAAAATCTTATGTCCTACTTAACCAGGAGAATTCTGGCTTGTGCACTAAAAGTAGATGGAAACTGAATATATTAATAAACACCCACTCATTAACATTAATTTGTTAATATTTTACTTAAACTCTGACTTTCTATTATCTGAAAAAATATTTATAAAACGTGCACCATGCAGCAGGAATCTATTGAAATTTCTAATGCATCTGATGCAAAAATACTACTGTGCAGTTTAAAAGCTGAACCTTATTCCTTTTATCCTAAAGTAAACCACTGATACCTTCTCCCAAACACAAGCAACCATCAGCGAAGTGTTTACCAAAGGACAGGTCAACCTTACTCATGGTTCTTGTATCTTATGTGACACCGAAGAACTAAAGTGGAGCTTAAACTCAGGCTTTTTGTTGCTTCCTCCGAATCAGATACTATATTCTTTTCTATGGAGACATGACCTCTTTTCTGCAGAGACACAGCATCATGAGTGCTGTGAACTACAAAACCCTTGGGCAGGAACACTCCATTCAAACTCCTGCACTAAGACACTTGGCCAAACTGGAGTGTGGCTTCTTCTAGTGTGGCTCAAGATGGTGTCCCTGGATGACCCAGATCCCTTGTAACTTCCTGCCTGGAAAAGCTCACGGCTATCAAAAGGATTTACTGTTTCTTCTAGCAACAACCTGAAGATAAGCCCCTGACCTCCCTTTCTCAGAGCATTTCTTAAAAAGGACTTACAGTTGTGAACCCTTCCTCGGTTCCTTTGAGACGCAGATGTACCTTCTACAACTCAAGAGCATCTTTCTCTCCAGGACCTGGATTCCTTTAAAATGTAATCACTAGAGCCCACGAGTCACAACTACTGAGCCCACGTGCTGCAACTACTGAAGCCCGCGCGCCTAGAGCCCGTGCTCCACAACAAGGGAAGCCACTGCAATGAGAAGCCCACGCGCCACAACAAAGAGTAGCCCCCACTCGCCGCAACCAGAGAAAGCCCACGCGCAGCAACAAAGACCCAACACAGCCAAAAATAAATAAATTTTTTAAAAAATGTAATCATTAGGAGGGCTGGGACCTTGGTCTCCGTGGGAGAACAGAATCCTAACTCTGACTTTTCCTGGAGCCCCAGCTTGTTCCCTCATTCTCCCTTTAAAATGCCCAGTTACCTCAATGCATTTCGCAATTCGAAATGGAGCTCGGCTTTTTCCCCTACGGCCAGCAGTTAGTAAATAAGATCTGCTTTCACCATTGTAACCCTTGTCCAGCTTTGTTTGACGGCACCAAGCCCTTGCTTTTTCACTGAAATATATAATGTCATTGAAATGTCATTGAAGATATCGTTGGGTAAGTAGCCAAAGGAACTGTAAAAAATGTGTGTGCTTTTTAAAGCAAACTGAAGACTAGTGTGTTTGTTGATACTGAATTGATTTTTTAAATTCTCTTAATTTCCTCGGCACTGAAAAAGTTCTCACACACTCGAGGAGGAATGCAATTTTTAAAAGAGAGGAAAAGCAGAGTTACAAAGGACCCAAACAATTAAGAATCCAAATAGGAGGAATTCATCCAGAAATGGCAACATGGCTAGAAGAGGGAAAGCTGTTTCCTCATGTTCCTCGTCAGGATGCAGAGTCAGCGTTCGTAACAGAGTTTGCTTTGTCACCATAGGTTTTTATTTTAAGACATGGAAGATTCTCTTCATGCTGCCAGCCCCTCACGTATCCTGCCAACCCCCCTGCTGCGGAGAAGGACAAGGCGAGCATGTTTATTCAGATGCAGGGCGAGTAGGGGAATCCTGGGACCCATTTTTAGCTCTTCCTTGTATTTACTGAGTGATCTTGAGGTTACTCAATCTCCTTTTATTTTGGAACGTCAGCCAAGAAAATAGAATCATTATAACTTTTCTTAGAAGATTTCAATTATAAAAATGTATTATGATTTTTGTGGCTCTGCGATCTTTCTCAGAATCGCAAAATCTCTATCAGGAATTGTTGAGAGCTGTGGTAAATAGAAGAAGATGCCGTTTTCCCAACTCTTGGACTAATTTTAAAAAGTGAGGAAAGGTATATCCCCCAAACCATAGATTATTAAATGGGTGCTTGGTCCCCTCCTTAAATTTTCTCCCTCTGTCTGAAATTCCCTCAGGACTTGGAGAATCACACTGTCAAGTTACAGGGAAACCACGTCAGAATGACTTAAAAAAAAAAAATTGTGGTGAAATGGACGTAACACAAAATTTACCACCTTAACCATTTTTAAGTGTATAACTAAGTGGCATTAAGTACATTCACATTGTTGTACAACCATCACCACTATCCATCTCTGGAACGTTGTCATTGTCCCGGTCTGAAACTCCATCCCCATTCAACACTAACTCCCATTTCCCTCTCCCGCCAGCCCTTGGTAATACAAGGGAGCAAAATTTGCCACCTCAAAATGTGTCTCTTTGTCAGGAGTATTAATTTAGGCTGATTATTTTCAAGAAACAGAAGGCTCAGGAAGTTTTAGGCAGACTATTCCCAGAATAGAGCTACCACCAGAGATATCTGCAAGAATATGGGCTAGGTGTGGTGAGGGACACTCCAGGTAACACCTACCTAGAAATCCACTCTGTTTCCCACTGCTCTGCAGGCCCAGCAAACATTTATTTACCAAACATTTGCTTTTCCATCTTCATGTGAATTGCCTTCCCCCACTTTGAAGTCCCAAACCACTACCCTCAACATCCTCTTTTGTTGGTATTCAAGGTAAGGGTTTCAGCCATTCTGGGGAGTGACTCAGTTTTCCTGGGTCTCTTCCACGTGTACATGTCATTAAACTTTTGTTTGATTTCCTCCTGTTAACCTGTCTCATGTCAGTTTAATTCTTAGACCAGCCAGAAGAACTTAGAAGGGTAGAGGGAAATTTCTTCCCCCCCGACAGTAACCACCTTCTACTTTCTGTCTTTATGAATTTGCCTACTCAAGGTACCTCATCTGAGCGGAATGCAATCACACGATATTTGTCTTTTTGTTGTGTGGCTTATTTCTCACTCAGCATAATGTCCTCGAGGTCCATCTATGTTGTAGCATGTGTCAGAATTTCTTCCTTTTAAGGCTGATACAGAATTACTTTTTTTTTTTTAAGGCAGAAGTTTAAGTTAAGTTTGTTCATGACAGCCTTTATTAAAACTACTCTCAAGGGACTTCCCTGGTGGCACAGTGGTTGGGAATCCGCCTGCCAATGCAGGGGACACAGGTTCGAGCCCTGGTCCGGGAGGATCCCACGTGCTACGGAGCAACTAAGCCCGTGCTCCACAACTACTGACCCTGCGCTCTAGAGCCCGCAAGCCACAACTACTGAGCCCGCGTGCCACAACTACTGAAGCCCGCATGCCTAGAGCCTGTGCTCCACAACAAGAGAAGCCACCGCAATGAGAAACCTGTGCGCCACAATGAAGAGTGGACCCTGCTCGCCACAACTGGAGAAAGCCTGCATGCAGCAACGAAGAACCAACGCAGACACAAAATATTTAAATAAATAAATAAATAAAATAAAACTACTCTCGAGTGTTAAAAATAAAGGGTGACTGGGCCTCCCTGGTGGCGCAGTGGTTGAGAGTCCGCCTGCCGATGCAGGGGATACGGGTTCGTGCCCCGGTCTGGGAGGATCCCATATGCCGCGGAGCGGCTGGGCCCGTGAGCCATGGCCGCTGGGCCTGCGTGTCCGGAGCCTGTGCTCCGCAACGGGAGAGGCCACAACAGTGAGAGGCCCGCGTACCGCAAAAAAAAAATAAATAAATAAAGGGTGACTAATTATCATTTAGAACTCACTTGAACTTCCTATTTGGACTTTCACTGGAAGTGCCAAAGGGTGGGAATCTTGCCTGATTCTGAATCACCTGAATAGATGGAGTTCACTGGAGAATGAGTAATAGACAAAAAAGACAGAGTGCCAATTGGAGAGCTGAAAAATTACTTTTTTGATCTAATTTTTTGGAAGTAGAACCTCTGTCTAAATATTAGCTTTCTGACTCATCATCCAAACAAAGAGATGCAAGAAGATTTATGAACCAATTTTTCACTTTCTTGAAAGCATTCAGTTCTGAGGGACTGTCACGGTATTCCCCCATAAGAAATAAGAACTTTAGGGGAAAAAAAAATATATCTCTCAGTTAGACTTCCCATAATATATGGATTATAAAACATTAAGCACTAAATATCAACCAAAAAATGCAAATGCAAGACAATATGTAATTCAAGCAGCAATATTAATGTATATATAATATATTTAACATATATATTTGAATATATTGTGCTATTTGAATATACAAATATTTCTGACATATCTATATCAGGTTATATTCCATTTATATACACCTAGAAAAACAGTAAAAATACAATTGATTCACACCTCAAGAACACTCCCTAACTCACCCTGGTAGGTCTTTCATCTGTTTTAAAATGAAGGTGAAAAATTCTGCTTGTCAACACTAATGAAAAAGCTAAAGAAGAGGAAAAGATAACAATAATTGACATTTCAGTGGCTGGTGGCCTAACATACCAATTCGTAATCTGTGAGACAGGGTATGTATTGAATACCAATGACAATAGTTGGAAACACTCATCCATGCTCTCTGTCATCTACTAAAAAAGGTGACATTGTTGATGGATCAGTATCTAAAATTGATAAAGGCAGGAGAGTTGTTGATATTTCCATTTGGAGTTTTATCTTCAAGGAGGTGTGGTTCAATTCATGAGTACTTAAGGCTGGCAACTGGAAGCATCAGAACATAATCTGTTTCCATTTAGAGATCACCAGGCAGTTTAGCTGACAGAATGTAGAGCAGTCCCGTGTCCCATCTGAAGCTCCAGATGGACATGACACCCATAAGTTACTCTGAAAATAGGAGCCCAGAAGCTCTGATATCACTAAAAGCTGAGCCAAGTGAATCAAAGTGAACTATATATAATACCTTCCCTGGGGATGCCTTCGGCAGCAGAGGAAGAGGGCAGCTTTGTTACTAGGCTTCGCTAAGACAGAATTGATGAGATACACATGTACATATAAAACCATGCATTTGAGAGCATAAGATGCAGTACTGCCATCTTGCAGCGCTGCTCATATGAAGAGTCCAGGAGCAGCTTGAAACTCCTTCAGATGGGACATATTCCAACCATGGGATATAAACCCTATGACAAAGTGCCTATAAAGCGGCACGGGGCAGAGATCTGGCATACATACCCAGCACATGAAATGCCAAGTGCTGGGGGTGAATCCCTGCCTCCGTGAGACGTGGCTCTTAGGTAGGAGATGGGCTCTAGGATTTTGCATCACTGCACATTAGACGCAGTCAGTACAGGTGTGGTACTGATTAGGCTCCATGGATCCCAACTTGGGGCTGTGATGCAATTATATTTCACAGAGATCACATATAGAATTCTTCTAATTTCTCATAAGGTGTGTATATAGGAAATCCTGGCACTGTCCATTTTTCTCTACTGCAGTCTGGGACATTCCTGTCTCAATACCTTCCGCTTGCCTAATGGGGCAGGCCAACAAGTCTGTTACTGAACTTGGGGTCAGCTGGCCTGGATTTGAGTCTTCACTTTCACTTCTTTTGGTCAAGCCACTTAACTCCTCTAGGTATCAGTTTCTTTATTTGTAAAGCAAGACAAATAAGCTCACAGGTTTCTGCAAGGACCCCATGAGATCATGTAAGTGAACAACAGTTCAGTGAGTTCCTGGCATGTGGAAAATATTCAACAAATTTTGATTGGCTTGTAAGCCAACACAGAGACCCAAGCAAATGCTTGACACATTTACATGACATTTAATAGATCGTGGTGACTATCTACTTACTAGAGTACTGCTAGTAAGATTCTAGTCAAAGGCTATGCCTTCTACAGACAAGTGTATGCAGTTTCTAATACGGCGGCTCCAATTTGGCAAAGCTTGTCCTAATGCTTCAGGAGCAATGGTATTATTATGTTTGGGGTCTGGTACGTGGTGTCACCATATTACATTGCAAGATGAATAAATTTTTCATCCCTTGTTTCTTTCCCTTTTGTTGAAAAGATTTCAACCTGTACCAACAGGATTGGACAAGCTATGACTAAACGGTATAGGATAGAAATCTGGTAGGTAACCAGTTAATGGCATCAAGCAGTATAATTCACAGCAAGACGAAATAAAACAAAAAACACCACTTCAATTCCAGAGAGCATGCATCTGAAGAGAAGGGGGTGTGGGTTTTAAATTATGTGGTTGGCATAGTTACGGTACACATGGGTAATTAAATTTCTGGTATGAATTATTGTTTACAGGGTACGAAAGCAATTGGTTCACGTACAGCACAAAATCCACTTTCAAAGAACACAGCATTTTACACACAAATTTAGGTGGCTGATCATAATGGTACCATTATATTCACTACAGACACATTTCAATGAATGAAGGGCCATTCTTTCCCCAGATGTTCAAACCAATATAACCTACTGAAAAACGAAGGTTATTTCCTTTGAGTTGTCCCAATTCAGCCAATTTCAAATTGCTGGAAACATGGGAGAAAAGTTTATTCAAACTTCCTTTCTGCATGTTTTTTCAGGGTTATTATTTTCTTTGAGTACGGTTGTTCTCCTAACAAGTTTTCTCGATAGGCCTCTGCTCAGAGCAGAGAGAAATTTGTCCATCAGAGGTAGTTTCCTTTGCTCATGCAGAAGTCCACTGGTCTTCAAAAATCAGTTCCGGATAGGAAGTGTCGAGCATCTTTATGTTTTCCCATTAGGGATTCATGGCATTAAAGAGTATTTTCTAGAAAGGAAAAACCTAGCAGTGATCAAAAGTGATACAAATTTGGAAGGAAAAGATGAGTAAGCCTCCAAAATGTGCACTGCATTCTCATCAAAAGGCAGACATCTCAGCAGAGTGAATGGCCACCGTCCACACTGCGGAGGGATCTCCCCCCCCCCCCCCCCCCGTGGAAGACGTGAGTCAGACATGCAGGATGGGCAGGAAAAAGGCTCACGATAAAGACTAAATGGTCTCAGTCTAGATTAGGGATTGATGCAGGGTCTAAGGTGTGCCATACTGTCACTTTTGTCCTGGGATGACCAGGAAGCTGCTTGTTGCACGCCTTAAATTACATTCCAGAGAGTTCTAGCTCATCCCACTCCTCCTCAATTAAACGTGATGATGCCTCACACATAGAAGACCCTCCATAAAGGTTCTGTCCTTCTTTCTATCCATACTTCCATCCTTCCCTTCTTTACTTCCCAAACTGAAGGGTCAAGACACTTTTTGTTTACTGGCTCTGCGTGGAAAGGGTACCTGAACGGTACTGGAAACACAGTGAAAGCATGCTCTTGAACTAGAAGACAGAAAAGCCTCTTCAAATCTGGCATATAGGAAAAGGAAAATAAAGTTCTGGTAGGTTCGTTGAAATTTTGTTTCCTTTTCTTGGCAGGCTCAGAAGCCTTTCCCATCTATGGGAAAGTCAAAATAGCTATTTCTTGACAAGGCTAAAAGCTTTAAAATGTGCCTTTTTTCTTCTGGTTTCAAGTTCTCTATATTCAGCCTTCTTTCACATCTTATATTTTTTCAACAAAGTGCTCCAAAATATGTCTCAACTCTATTGGCAAAATTACTACACAAACCCAGGCAAAAAAAAAAAAAAATGTTCTCTGCACAGAGAGGCTCTGAAGATTGCAGCAACAGCAGCAGGCTCTTTTACCTCCATTTTGCTATTTTGATATCTGATTTTACGGAAGACAAAGGGGTGCTGTTAGGTTCTCAGAACTGGTTAGGAAAATTCCTCTGCTGCTTAGGTAGGTTTCCAGGTGGTGACGGCCATTGTTTTAAGTCCCTCTCCCCACACCCAGTGAATAAAAGATGCAGGTGATCTCAAAGCCCCCAGGTATTAGGAACCAGGCCATATAAGGTATCATGGGCTCCTTTCTCATGTGTATCAATACCGTCTCCTTTTACTAGAATAAAAGTTATTTGAGTCACTGCCTACTCCACTGTTTCCTTTTTAATGATGGGCTGTACCATCCAGAAGTGTTGTCTACTAGAAAAGAATGTGAACCATATATGTAATTTAAAGGGTTCTCACTGTCATATTTTTAAAGGTATAAAGAAATAGGTGAAGTTAATTATAATAAATTTCATTTAACACAATACATCCAAAATATTATCAGTTCAATATATTGATATAATCAATATAAATGAATGAGACTACACTTTCCTTTTTTGCATAAAGTTTCTAAAATCAGGCATGTCTTTTACATTTATAGCACAGCTCAATTCAGAGTAGCCATACTTCAAGTACTCCATAGCTCCCTGTATCTAGAGGCTATGATACTGGACAGTACAGATTACTCTTCCCTTTTACCTACTTAGGTAAATCCTACTTAATTAAACTTCAATGATCATTCAAACCCTGGGCTTTAATGTAGTCCTGTGTTCAGAGTATATGATGAATAAGTAGTGGACAATTCACTGAGTGTTTCTGGCTTATGGAGGTACATGTCATAGCTTCATATGAAATAGCTGGCATTACATTTAGTACTTAATACCAATCCAGCTCTTCACCTGTCCCAGGCACTTGTGTTAAGCGCTTTACAAGACATTGTTTTATTAACCTTCATGACTAACCTGTGAGGTCTGATTGTGCTCATTTTACAGATGAGGAAACTGAGTCTTAGTTAAGTAGCCTGCCCAGAGTCCAACTGCTAGTGAGAAGCAGTGTCAAGACTCAAGTCCAGGCAGCCTGATCACCAAGTTCCAGTGCATGCTAGCCATCAGCTGTCTTGGTGTTCAGATGGCTCAAGGAGAACCCCAAATACCCAATTTCATTGGTTTCTAATTTATGATATAAAAACAAAAGCTAAAAGGACTGAAAGCATTAGTAATGAGAGTAGCTAAGCAAGGAAAGAAGGTATAGCCCAGGACATCTATAATGTCCATTTCTTTTCCTGACACAGAAAGATATAATCCATATCTCTTGAGCAGACAGTGAAGAATTAATTACATGGACTTGATTTAACCCACCTGGGTAGTTACAGGAAAGTAAGTACATTGGAAGGTGCTTTAGAAATGGGGCTTTAAGGGATGTGAAAAAATGAATGCATCTTCCAGTAGGGAGCAATTAAGTCTATTATCACCAGCAGAACCATTACCATCAAAATAATCATCCCCAAATTAAACCATACGATGGCACCTTGACGCATCAAAATTTAATTAAATAAGAATATTTTGTTAGATTGTAAAGGGGAATTCAGGCAGTTTCGTCAATGGCATAATGATACAAGGTAGCTGTTGCTTGATCTCCTGCACTTTTGCTTTCATTTTTTAAATTCTTGTAATTTTCATTGTCCCTTTACCAATCTGCCCCCAACCCTGCCCCCCAACCCGTCACACACACCTCCTTTTCCAATACAGCAACACGTATAGACTAAACAACCACTGTGTAAGTTTGCAAGATTATGGCTGGGGAGGGCACTTAAGACCAACTTCTTTTGCTTTTATACCTTTTCTTAAGACTGGTCTTGCACCATCTGTAATAGAAAATTGAATTAACGGATTCGCTTATAGCAGTATCATTTAAAAGACCTTGGATTTGGAAGATGAAAGTTTTTTACCAAAATCATAAAGTCCATTGGTCCGTATTCAAGTCAATGATGAGGTAACACCAACAGTTTATACACTGTAATTAAATTCCTTGTTCCTAATACATTTTTATCACGAGTTGTTTTATGGGCTTTCTTCTATTTTTTCATCTAGCATCTGATTTTATAGAGCTTAAAAATGGAATTTTTCATGAAGTTTTTTTTTTTAACGGATGGCCCTCAGCATTAGCGTTCCTAGCCCACTGCACTGAGTGTCACTACAGATACCCACTGAAAGCAGCACTTTCTGAAAGGTCAGGGTATGATTTTCTAAAGGACTTCTCTCTGATAAGGCATGACTTGGGTTCTTCATTTCCATGATACGTCCTGACACCATATCATTAACAACCATAGTACAACCCAGCAAAATGGAGGACTGGCCCAGTGGTACCATTTTGCTGCTCATTTACGCATTCTTCCCTGACTCGTTTGTTCCACAAGCACATCTTTCACTCCTGCTAGGTGTCTGGCACTGGAGACAGACATGTGTCCATTGTTGGAGAAGTCGCTGTGCTGTAGGAAACTGATGTACAAAAAACAGTCAGTATCACACCAGCAAGGAAATCCTAGAATCAGAGTTGATGACTGCCATTCACTGGACAAAGCACACCCGACTCTATTTCTCCACGTCTTGCCTAATAGGAGCTCCTTTATCATGGGTCAGGGCCTGAAGCTACAGCTCTAGACACATGCAAGGGTACATTTGATCACCTGCTCTTGAAAAATCAGTGTAAAAAAAAAATCCATGACGTACTCATGCACATCCAGTCCTGCCTTCCCTGCCATCAGCTCTCTTTCACCTGACATTGTGCCATCTGTCTAACCTGTTAGGGCTTCCATTCCTCATTTCTATGTTTAGTTTAATTCTTTGTTATAGGAAAACCCTAAGTGAGTAGTTCTGAACCCTGGCTGCACACTAGATTAACCTGGGGAGCTTAAAAGTAGACCCATGCCAGGACCTCTCCCCTGAAATTATGCTTCAAGTGGTCCACGGTGTGGTCTCGGCACCTGCATTTGCCTTTTCTTTCAGTTTTATTGAGATATAATTGACATACAGCACTGTGAAAGTTTAAGGTATACAGTGTAATGACTTGACTTACATATACTGTGAAATGCTTACCACGGTAAGTTCAGTTTCTGATGCTCCCTCGGTGACTCTAGAAAACAGCCAGGATTCTAAGACACATTGCTCTACTCAGAGATCATGAAGCCTGAGGAGGCAGACTTGGATGAAATCACACACTTCCCTCGACATCTCTGCACAACCTTGTGTCAGAAAGAGATAGTGAGCAGAATATCTCGGGGAGAGGCAGGGGAGAGGCCAGGGGAAAGAGGATCTGTTTGTCAAATACTAACATAAGGCGACTCTCACAGTGGGGGGGAGAGAAACCTCAAACCAAAGAAAGAAAACGTGAACTGTTAAGAAGTTTTAAAATAAATGACTGCATGAGAGCTGGGAATGGTTTTCTGCCCGAAGGTTAAGGGGCAGGTCATCAGTAACCTAACTGGTGGAGGTCTAATCAGTAGATCTGGGGCCTGCTTGTTATATTTCTGGGCTTCCACCATGGGCCACAGGACAAGTTGATAAACAGTCATCCTGATTCAGAATCTGGAGTTGTGCAGCCCAAGTTTCTTCTGCAACAAAGACCAAGCTGGGGAAGGTCACATTCATCAACCTCAAAGAAAATTCTGGCTTCCTTGGCATCATGATGAATTTGTTAACTATGAAATTATCTAAAATTTTAAAGACCAATTCCTATCTCCCCTCTGTGGGGTCACAGGAGGTAGAAAGAAGGAGCTGCAGGGAATTCACTGGTAGTCTTGTGGTTAGAATTCTGAGCTTCCACTGCAAGGGGGACAGGTTCGATCCCTGGTCAGGGAACTAAGATCCCGCAAGCCTCAAGGTGCAGCAAAAAAAAAAAAAAAAAGAAGGAAAGAAGGAGCTGTCTAGGTGAACATCTGTGCACACCAGGTATGCCTGGAGCCAATAATGAGAATTCAAAGAAGACACGATGATCTACGTAAGTTGGGTGATGAATTTAGTACCGTCTAAAGTAGGCCTTGGAAGCACTTCCTTCTGGCATTTATCCTCTAAAGGCATGAGGGGTGTTTTGATTTGGAGTTTTTTCCATTTGGGGGTGGGAAATGATGCCATGTAGTAGGAAAAGTTCCAGGGTCTTTCAGAATAACCATGTGTCCAGGCAGGTCATCCAACCTCTCCAATATAATTCCTTCAACCAGAAGATGGAGAAAATGGCATCAAAGGGCTTCGGAGTTCCTTCCAGCTATAAAAGACTAAGAAGTGATTGAAATTGGATTTTGCAGGAGTTTGGGGGCGCTGCTGGCTCCTGTGTGCGTGTGTGTGTGTGTCTGTGTGTGTGTGTGGTGTTTTTACTTAATAGGCAGAAATTAGACAGCAGTTCCGATTTTAAGGCTGACTTGAAAATATACATGTTTGCCTTATACAAGCAAACTGCATCATTAGAAATAGTCAGTAAAAGAAGAACTCAGCTTCTACAAGAGGACTTCCTGGGGCTGTGAAGGAGACTGTGGCATGGTTATTTTAGAGAGAGGCCAAAGAATTAGCAACACTTGTGAAGCTTGGTGGCCTGTGCCCTTGGCGGGATTTAATTCTAGGGATTAGAGAGCAAAAAGGTGTAATTTCACAGCAGTTTACCAATATTTTGCAAGTTTCCATACACCTACAGGGGAAAACTTTGGGGTGTTTACTCTAGTTTTAGTGTAATGTGAAAGATAAAAACAGAAGAAAAAAAAAGAGGAGATGACAGAAGAATAGGTTTTGACCCATTTCAAAGCTGTCATCTTAAATGATCCCTCACAGAATCTCTAATTACTTCTGTGGGGAAAAGAGTGATAATTCTAACAATAACGAACAAATGTAAGGGTTAATCTGTGCTAACTGCTTTCCATTATTTCCTCACGCAGTCCTCACAAGTATATGAGATTGGCATCATTATTATCCCATTTTGCAGATGAGAACACAAAGGCCCAAGTCTCAGGGTTGGTAAGAGGAGAACCAAGGAAACACCTACCCACGGCCCTGCAAGTTTTTGACCTCTATTTACTCCTCATTCCATAGCTTGTTCACTTCTTCTGTTTCTTCTTTTTAAAATACACGCCCCCCCCCCCCCAATTATCTTCAAATCCTGGTCCCTAGCTGGCTCTGCAGCACCTAATCTACTTTGGTTCCTCACTATTCTCACATGAGGTTGGTGGCAAGTCTTTGGTGACCTGTAGGCTTAACAATCTTTTAGTCAAATGCTTATCAGTGCAATTCAACTGTTAAATGGAATTTCTATGTAAAGGAGATGAGAGAAGAGGGATTTGGAGAGGTCTTCCAAGACTTCCGAGGCCTAGCTACTTAAAAAGAAAAGTAAGACAATGGATAAACAACAAGATCCTATTGTATCGATACAGCACAGGGAGCTATATTCTATATCCTATAAGACCACAATAGAAAAGGAAATGAAAAAGAATATATATATACATATGTATCTCAAACTGAATCACTTTTCTGCACACCAGAGACTAACACTACATTGTACATCAACTGTACTTCAATTAAAAAAAAAAAGAGAGAGAGAAATTAAGAGAAAGGGAGGCAGAGAGACAGAGAAAGAAGGAGAGAATGACTCGAACTCAGCCGTGAGCACTGGGGCACACCTCTGCTACACGAGCAGCACTAGCTACATTGCACACATCTCCTGCTTCTAGAGCCTCCTCTGCTTCCTCCAGTCTGCCAGCCCACGCACACTCATGAGCAGCTAATAGGGATCGTCTGGTAGAAAAGAGTGATATGACTGACTGCATCCCTCTGGATGGGTTGATAGCTCTAAGTTCCCTACAAAACACATATCTTCAGAAGGAGGGAGAAAAACGTTGTTTACAAAAGCAACGGACTAAGCTGTGAAATCCCCCAGTACAACTTGCCAAGCAAAACCAGATTAACTCTCCCGATACAGGCCACTATAAAGTACAGAGTTTATTTAGAGTAGGGCTGTTCTTTGCAGCCTGGTTTCATCTGGTAATGCTACTAAACACGGGGTTACCCCAGGCCACACTGCAGAGGACACCATTGCATCCTCACCTACCTTTGGTTACTGATAGCAGAGACGGAGTCAAAGGCCTGGCATTTCCACCACCTAGTGACGGTGGCAGGAAGGCTTTAGCTCCAGAATCGCTATCAACCGCATCAACCACCGCAACATGCATAACACCTTCACGCAAACCACGTGCTTGCTTAGCAAGTATGTCTTCCAGGCAAGAGCACCAACCCCACTTCCCCTTCCAACCCAATAATGCCCATAAGGCCCTCCTATAAGGGAAATGATTGGGGAAGCAGATATTTCAAGCCTGGAAGACAGTGATTCAGCCTTATGGCATGTCAGCGTTTGTCAGTGGCAGAAATGGGTCAGTACTTGACTTTTACGGATCCTTCCTCTTTCTTCTCCTTTGACTTCTTGCCCTACTTTGAACTAAAATGAAGATCCGATGTTCTCTAATTTGAACTGTCATGACAAAGATTGCTCTGAGGTATCAAGAGATTTGACTTGACTTATAGAAGGGAGAACATCGTAGTTGTAAAGGGCACTGTCTTCGGAGACAAAGAAGACTAGGTTATAGCCTTGCCTCTGCCTCTTGGTAGCTGTGTGACCTCAGGCAAGTTACTGAACCTCTCTGGGCTGCAGGTTTCTGATACACAGTATAACAGGGATCAAAATGTTCCCTATCGTAACATTGCCTGGCTGCGGTGAAGACTGGTGAGATAAAGTACATAAAGCATTCAACAAATGTTGTTATCATGATTATAACCTAATTGAATCAAAATGAAAGGATGAGAGCAAACTAGAGGAAAACTGCATCCCTTCCACGGTTCATAATGGATATTTGTCTGCAGATAGTTTTCTAATTTCAGTAAAAACCTAGTTTGCTTGCCCTCAGTTAATTCGATACCTTTTAGTAGTCTATATTTTCATAATGAGCTGGACTTCAACCACCTCTTCTAGAGTAACGATGCCAGACTCTTCATAAGTTGTCCTTTTACCTTAACTAACCATCAGAGATAGATACTATGTTCCCTGTTTTACAGAGAAGGCATTTCAGAGACGCTGTGGGATAGGCCCAAATTTGAGCCAAGAGTCAGGATTTGAATGCAGGTCTTCTCATCTCACCACCATTGCCTCAGGTTCTCTGAACATCAGAAAACTCATGACAGTGAGAGCTAGCCTTCACTGAGCCGTGTATACGCCAGACACTGTTCTAATCAATCAGATCTGTAAACTTATAATCCTCATAAAACCCCTATGGATTTCTACCATTCCCATTTTATAGGTGAGAAAACCGAGGCAACAAGAAAATTAAGGAACTTGCCCCAAGTGACAAAACTAGTAGGCAGAACGGTGTCAGAAGCCAGATGCCATAGAGAAGACACAGATTATGATACTTTCGGTCAGAAGGGAGGCAGCCGGGAGCTGTTCTACTCTGAATGCTTTGTTCACACAGACTTTTAACTTTTCTCCTTTGTATTTCATACCCCAAATGAAGTTTTAGCCCCTTTCTGCATAGTTAAATACGGCAGTGTGTGTAGCAGCCTTTGCAGTGGACCTCCATCCTATAAAAGTAGCAAGAGGCAAACCTGACCATACTAGAGGTGAGGAAATAAAACCAAAGACCAGGAGCCTTCCCCACTATCACTCGGTGGGATCTCGGCGGCAGTGATGGGGCACTCTTCATTCAATTCTGGGCTCCATATTCCCCAGAAGGACCACATGGAGTCCCTCTGGGGACTTTTCTGTCCATCAGGCAAACTCAGCTGAGTGACAGGCTGAAAAGTCACTGGGAAGATAATTCCTTCATTTTGATGGTAACCACACCTATTTGTGATGACTCAGAATCTCACATAAGTTGAATTAGATTGCTTTAGAAGCACTCCCAAATCCTTCCATCATGAAAGGTGACAGATACCTGCCTCTTGGATGTTTGCGTCTGCCTACCTTCAACCAGGATTTGCAGCTTACTGCCAAAGGGGAGAGGAAGCCTTTTGGAGTCCAGTCTTGCCAACAGACACAGACAAGCGGACACCTCCCCAGGAACGCCCAGCCTCACACCAAGCTTGGGGCATCACAAAGCAATCTGAAAGGATTAGGCTTCATCCGTAGGCTCGAGTGTGGAGCCTGTGCTATCCATCCAGACCAGACTTGGGGTCACTGACGCAAAAGTTAAGATTTCAGATTCACACTGCCTGGAACAGCTCCCCAGTACAACAAAAGCTAGCATGTTTCTGGGCTTCCCTAAGAACTCCAGGGAAGTTGAAAGATGTAGAGGAGGGAGAGAAGGAAGGTAATATTTTAGTCCAACCCCAAATCAACACAAATCATGAAAACGCATTGTCTCATTCTCCAATTGTACCTAAATATTTTGAAAAAAATGATCTTCCTTATGTTAAGCCTGTCATCAGGACCTACTTGGATCCAAATTTTAACTTGATTATTTTCTCCTCAACTTATTGTTCTCTTTAATTAGATGTGAGTTGATGAGAACTAAGAGCATTCTTCATAGTTGTTCTTCCCCTGATGAGCGAATAGAGCATCATTAAAATTATACTGAAATCCCAATGCCAAGAAAGAAAAGGGGAACTGAGTTACTTGCCTTTCCCGGTAATACAAATATATTTAATCTAAAAATCACAATTAGTTAGTATGGGAAAGAAGCTAACTCTATAGAAAGAAATCCATCCATTTTGTTCGTAATCTAAACTCCTGCCACAAAAAGTGTGGCCTATGGACTTGCAGGGGTTACATCACTTGGGAGGTGGTTAGAAATGTGGAGTCTTAGGTCCTGATGGAGGTGATGTTTAACAAAATACCGCTGTAGTGGGGGGAGCCTTGGGGGTGGTGGTGGTAATGAGCATACCTTTGATCTCTACCAGTTAATTTTGTCAATGGAATATTAAGCATGCCCATTAACTGCATTGATTCAGGTTTCTAATTAAATGCTTACTAATTAACTGCATGATTCTTCTCATAGTAACAGATTAGGCCACATCATGACGTTATCACTGATGAATGAAAACATCCTCTCACAGCACGAGATACTTATTATCTGCCTCAGTGTTGGGCTGTGCCATCCAGGATTGGCAGCAAAGGACTCTAAGTGAAGTAGAGTTCACAGAATTCACATCCTGAAGCAGGGGTCAGCAAAGTTCCCTGTAAGTGGCATACGGTAAATATTTTAAGCTTTGTGGACCAAATGGTCTCTTTTCCAACTCCTCAGCTCTGCCGTTGGAGTGTGAAAGCAGCCATAGACAAAATGAAAATGAATGAGAGTGGCCATGCCCCAATAAAACTTTATTGGCACTGAAATTTGAATTTCATATAATTTTCACGTCATGAAATATTCTTTTTTTTTGATATTTTTTTTTCAACGCTTTAAAATGTGAAAACCATTCTAGGTTTGGAGGTCATACAGAATTAGGCAGTGGGTTGGCTGACCCCATACTAAAATTAAGGCTATACTCGCACAAAGGAGGTACCTGCACAAGGCTGAGGACCAGGATGGATCGACAGCTCCTTCAGGCCATTCTGAATAATATGGAAAGCAACTCAGTAGGAATATCTGTTTTTCAAAAGGAATGAAATGTTTATTTGTTAGAACTCTAGCCTGACAAAGAACATTTGTTCAGGTATTGATATTAATGTCTGATGATTTAACAATTTAACTACAATGCTGCTATGGGTTGAATTATGTCCCCCCGCCAAAAGATATGTTGGAGTCCTAACCCCCCCAGGACCTCAGAATGTGACCTTATTTGGAAGTATGGTCTTTACAGATGTAATCAAGTTAAGATGAGGTCACTAGGGTGGGTCCTAATTCACTATGACAGGTGTCCTTATAAAAAGGGGAAAGTTGAATAGAGACATGCACACAGGAAGAACGCCACGTGAAGACGAAGGCAGAAAGTGGGGTGACGTGGCAGAAGCCAAAGACGGCCAGCAAACCATCAGAAACCAGGAGGGAGACGTGGAACAGATTTCCCCCCCAACCTCATAAGGAACCAACCCCGCTGACATCTTGATCTAGAAATTCTAGCCTCCAGAGCTGTGACACAATACCGTTCTGTTGTTTAAGGCACCCCGTTTGTAATACGTTGTTAAGGCAACCCTAGGAAACTGACCAAAATGTCCTTATTCCTTTTAGACTCAGGATATAAGGGGGTCTCTGTAGGTATCTTCTTTCCCCTCATTTGCCAAAATAACTGCCGACTGGTAGAAAGGACAAGGCTAACAAATGTTGCTACCGGTTTGCTCTGTTAGGGAGAGCATACCTAAAGTCTGGCTTTTTTATTTGTTAAAAAAAATCAACATCAGTGAGGTCACATCAGTAGCTGGAAAGGCACACGTGCTACCTACAGATGCCTTGCCAATAGAGAGTGGCAGTTTGATCAATATGCACTAAATGTAAAAATGAAATATAAATTGTGCCAAATGTATAAAACTGAAGACTTCTGGATTTGGGGTGCACTGGAAGGAAAAAAGAACAAAAATTCTGTGGTTAATTAACTTCCGGCCCTGTCATATGTCTCCGTCTGTATTAATAATTATGTGAATCTTATTAAATGCGGTGGACAAGAAGGCACTTGAAGATTAAACTCCTATAACCATGAAAACTAGCAGTTGTGGTACATGTTTAACAACCAGCTCTTGGGGGAGGCAGGGGGTGAGCCTGATTTGTTGGGTTTGCCGATTTCTATGGTGTAACTATCCCCACCATGGCTGATTTCAAGCTACTAGCAGTATTTCACTGAACAACTTAGTAGGGAAGAGATGTCAACATCATTCACCACCAGCTGGTGTGAGCCAGCTCCTGCATATATCCGGTTATAGCAATAATAACTTCCACCAACTCCCAACATCAGCTGTATCTAAGAAGGAAACTGTGAATGCAAAGGTGAGACTCTCACTGCCTCAAAGCTGTCTCCCAACAACCTAGAGAATCAATGCACATAGATCTGGGGGAGCTAGCCTTTAGAAGCTCCCCTAGAAAGTATTATTTTGATGCCTGGTTAGCTCTTCTTTCCTGGGAAAAGCCTGCTAGCTTGCTAAACCACTGGGAAAAGAAGTGCTTCAAATGTCAGCCACCCTTCCAGCACACGCACCCTAACAGAAACACAATCCGCACGATAAAGGACAAGACAGTTCGTTCTGCTATAAAGTTTCTAAAAATCATTGTGCAATGTAAAAATTGTGCAATAAAAACCACGGGGCTGGTGAGAAAAATGGATGCTCAAAAATTCAGCAGTGAAAGCTTTTAAGAAATCACCTAATAAAAATGGTAGCAAAGTTTTACACATGTTGAACGATGCAGAAATACCTACATACTACAATAAATAGAACACTTTATCTCGAAACTGCCTGGAGTTTGCTTGTGGAAGTGAGCTTTGAAGGGCTGAAGCTTGTGAGTTATCGTGAAATGGTGGAACGGTGGTTAGCTGAAACTGGAGAGGAAGATGGAAGCCCAGATGTGGGTGGCGTCATTCAGAACATGTGGGGAACTGAGGTAGCTGGCAGAGGTCTGTGATTTGGGCGTTCCTACACAGCTCCTTTCAGTTGGGTACGGTTTTGCTTATTCATCTAGTGCTTACCACAGACAAAATCATGCATAAGAAAACAAGAAATGCTCACATTTTCTCCTAATGTATAAACTGTTTTTAAAACAAGTGGCTAGCAGAACCGACTAGACGTAGCTTTTTTTTTTAATCTCTTATATGTTTATTTTGTTTTACGTTCATCAGTATTCAGAAATTTTAGTCATCGATTTCTGCTTTCTTATTTTTTTATTTTTATCTTTTATTTTTTGGCCATACCATGATGCATGCGGGATCTTAATCCCCAACCAGGGGTCGGACCCCGTGCCCCCTGCCTTGGGAGCAAGGAGTCTTAACCTCTGGACTGCCAGGAAAGACCAGACTTTGTTTGTTGACCCTCTACAGGTCCTTTCTACTGTTTCCACTCTACAACTTCCTACTAGGATAGAAAATACAATGAGATGTACAGAGAAATGCAAATGTAGAAGCTCTAGGAAGTGTTTTTCATATCGGTTCGTCATTAGGCTCTATCTGTTCTATCTTTTCTTCATTCCTTAGTGACCTCCTGCTCTAGATTTAGCACCTGGGATCCTTACATTTCTGGATTCTCTTCTGCATAAAACTCTGCCTTCATGAAAGAGGGAGCTAAACTGATTCTTACTGAAGTTAAAGGACTAGGAACAATTTCACGGAGATCAAAGCTTCAAGGTAAAAGAATCTGGCAGGTATTTTTGGATACTGGGCATTATCAAATTGATGGGGGAGCTACTGGAGGTAAAGTGTTCTTCTAAACACTTCATAAATAGCACACAGTGGTTGTCTCTTCAGAACAATAGTCCCCAGTGGTCCCATTTATTCTGGCTGTGTGAGGAGGAGATGCACGTCTGCATCTCAGCTTCTCCTCAACCTGGTTGTTTGGAAGAGGCATTCAATGCCCACTCCATCGCCCCCAGACATACTTCACAAGATTGTTACGAGGAACAAATGAAAGAACATGGGTTTCTGGCCTCACGTTTATCATGTGAAAGGGAAGCAGCACACATGATGGCTAAGGGTGCCAGCTCTACGATCAAACTGCCCGGGTGAAAATCTGGACCCCACCACTTCCTCTTTGTTGGAACTTGGGTATGTCCCTTAGGCTCTCTGAGGTTCAGTTTCTTCAGCCATACAATGGAGATAACGATGGGAACTCTGCTCAATATTCTAGAACAACCTAACTGGGAAAAATTTTTGAAAAAGAATAGATACATGTATATGGATAACTGAATCACTTTGCTGTAAACCCGAAACTCACACAACATTGTTAATCTACTATACTCCAATATAAAATTAAAAGTTTAAAAAAAAAAAGGAAATACATATCCAAATGCTCAGCACAATGTCTAGACAGAGCCAGTGTTCAATATATGTTATTAATAACAAGAAATTCAATATGAGCTAGCTCTATGGACACCCTCTGGACACATAATACAAATGTTAGCCGTTTAACTGCATGCAACACATTATACCTATAAGCTGCCCAAGTATGTGCTGAATGTGATGGTTTACTTATTTAAAAAGACACTTAGGGCTTCCCTGGTGGCGCAGTGGTTGGGAGTCCGCCTGCCGATGCAGGGGACACGGGTTCGTGCCCCGGTCCGGGAGGATCCCACATGCCGCAGAGCGGCTGGGCCCGTGGACCATGGCCGCTGAGCCTGCACGTCCAGAGCCTGTGCTCCGCAATGGGAGAGGCCACAACAGTGAGAGGCCCGCGTACCGCAAAAGAAAAAAAAAAAAAAGACACTTAAATCTATTCCATAGAATGTGGCCTTAGCTTTGTGGTTTGCTGAATAAAGCACAGGCTCAAGAGCCTAGCAGTACAAAACTGCCAGATGGATGACCCACGTTGGGCTACAGTTTGTGTGCTGGGCAGAATTGAGCTGCACATAAAGCCAGGTTACTTGTGTTGAGATTCAAGCCAAGACCTCGCCCTCCTCAGCTCTCCAGCCCAGACACCAGAACTAATTTACATGCCAGGTGAAAAAATGTGACTTCAGTCTTCCGAAGGTGCAGAATGATTCTAGGTTTTCCTTTAGACAGCAGTCTTTCGATAGACATAGAATCGCTAGGCTAATTTTGAAATTGCTTTTCTATTCTGGTGACTTTTGGCAGTTTGGTCTTTAAGCTTTTAAGTATTTTGCTTTTTTTTTTTTTTTTTTTTTTTTTTGCGCAGTACGCGGGCTTCTCACTACTGTGGCCTCTCCCGTTGTGGAGCACAGGCTCCGGACGCGCAGGCTCAGCGGCCACGGCTCACGGGCCCAGCTGCTCCACGGCACGTGGGATCTTCCCGGACCGGGGCACGAACCTGTGTCCCCCACATCGGCAGGCGGACTCTCAACCACTGCACCACCAGGGAAGCCCAAGTATTTTGCTTTTGAAATGGCTACGTGTACAGTGTGACCAAATGATGAGGCACTGCAAAACTCTGATCCTGAAGCCGGAGTCTAGACAATTCCTTCTCTCTCCACAGCTGACCAAACCATCCTCGTGGTCTTTCCTCGAACAGTATCACCTGGTAATGCAATGCTAGCATTTCAGAATAATTTTTTTTCTCCTTTGGGCCAAAACCAAAATCTTCAAATGTAAAATATCTACCACATTGGAAATAAAGATTTTAAACAAATTTGGATTTTCTTTCTCATTTAGCTAAGGCTACTGAGCTTTTTACTTGGAAATTATAATTCAAGTGATTTAAAGGTTTTAACTTGTATATGTTCTCCAATTATTTGAATGCAACCTCCTTGGGGCAGAGACTGTTTTGTCCATTCCTCCATTTCCAACACCTAAAACAGTGTCTAGAACCCTGTAGGTGCTTCTGTTAGTTTCCTACTTCTATGCAACAAATTACTGCAAACTTAGTGACTCCAAACAACAAACACCAGTTTCTGTGGGTCAAGAGTCCAGATATAGTTTGACCAGGTCCTCTGCTTGGGTCCCACAAGGCTACAATAAAGGTGTCAGTCAGCGCTGAGGTCTCATCTAAGGCTCTACTAGAAAAGGATCTGATTTTGTCGACAGAATTCAGATCCTTACGGCTGTGATACTGGAAGCTGCAGTTTCTTACCAGCTGTCGGCTGGAAGCTTCCTTGGGTCTAGGAGGCTGCCCTCGGCCCCTTGCCATGTTGGCCCCCATAGAGGCAGCCCAGTTCTTCAAAGGCAGCAAGGAGAGAGAGAGAGACTCCAGAAAGATGGGTGCTGCGATGTTACAAAATCGCATACGTGTCATCTTGTACATCTTTCACCCCATTAACTACTCTCTCTAATGAACGTAGGCTTATGAACTGATGAAAAATCCCTGAAGCATCTGGCCACCTGTGAAAGGAAGGGGTGATCGTGAGGGCACCAAGGGAGCAGTAGTTAGAGAGGGCACATTACGCAAATGGTAGCGTGTCTCTGGGGCCAGCCTGAGTGGGTGTGACCCTTCACACCTGAGGCTCTGGGTTCCTGACTTCTCATCTATCAAACAGGGAGAGAAACAGACCTACCTCCGGTGGTGGCTGTGAGAATTAGTTATACGTAATGCATTTAGAATATAGCCAGGAAGATAAATACTAGCTCTAAGATTTAGTGTTATTTGTTAGAAAAACAGATTTAAACTTATCCAACTGATAATATGCATACTCTTTTATAGAAACATGAAACACAGGAAAAAAATTTGGAAATTCATTCTGAAATCCTTAGAAGAAAGCATCATTACGAAGAGCCATTTTCCTTTATTTTTTTTTCCAAACCAACAATGAAATGCAGGCGCCATGTTGTGAAATGTTACAAATGGGTAATCTCTGTCATCTGGTCCAAGCTTCCTGAATGCTGGAAGCCTCACTCCTTGCAACTTGTTCACAAGGTCATGACACGCCTCTTTCCCCTAACAACTTATCAACCTACCTTCCATTTGTAAAACTTTTTTTGGTTTTGCATTGTCCCCTGAGACGTGTCCAAATGGCATGCGTTCTAAAGTCCTCTATCAGGACACACCAGTAACTGCACTTCCCAGCCTTCGCTTTCCTGTCTCTTCCGTCTCCACCCTCCCTGTTTCAGTAAATGATGGCTCAGTTCTCCTCCCCAACCCTTCCTCGGTGTCTGCTTCCTAAGGCCCACAGATGGCTTCCACCGCTCACGTCCTGTCCTCCTCAAAGCTGGAGGTGAGTCTGTGTGCACCCCTGGAGCCATGTCAACTTCAGAGGGTAAAGGACAAGAAACGCCCTTGAACTGTGATGGGTATCTCGATGATCTAAGTCGGTAGAAGGAATGTATTTCTTTCCTCCAGCTTTGGGGATAACTGTTTCACTAGATCAGTACAGCCAGAGAAAGTTAACCTCAACGCTGATTTGACTCTGGCTGACTGGAAGAGAACTCCTAACAGAAATGCTGCAATGAGACAGCTCCATGAATAACCAGCCAGTCAAAGAAGACACACCCAAGACACCCTTTACAAACCTCCAGTTTCCTTCTTCTTACACCATTCTGACTTTTGTAAAATCAGAATGCTGAGCCCACACCCTTGTTTTATAGATAGGGAAATTCAAGTTCAGGGAGATTCAGTGTCTCACACAAGCCCACAATGATGAGTTTAGGAAGAATTGGAACAGATCCCAGGTACAGAAGTGCTGGGACCTGGGCTCTGAGAGCCATGCCATGGGACTCTCCTATAGGTTCCTCTGACTCCAAGTAAGATGCATTGAGCACTTCAACAGATAGGGGTCCGAGATGCACCCCCTCAGATCAGATTCTGCTGCATGCAAATTACATGTGACTTAACATTCCGATATGGAACAGAACAATTAAACATTAGCGTTCTCTTATCAGATTCTTATAGAGTCCTTGTGGCATTAACTGTAGACCAACTTTTAAAGAAAACTGCATATTCTACTGTATAGCACAGGGAACTATATTCACTACCCTGTGATAAACCACAGTGGAAAAGAATATGAAAAGGAATATATATATATATATATACATACATATGTATATATATAACCGAATCACTTTGCTGTACAGCAGAAATTAACACATTATAAATCAACTATAGTTCAATAAAATTAAAAAAATAAACTGCACACTAGGATTTAATCATCTAGATTATTCATGTCCCTCTTCATTAGATTCCTATGTATTTTTTAAAAATTTGCCTGAGTATTCTGTTTAGTAAATTAATCATTTTTGGAGGCTTGACACGAGGAAATGACTTTCATCCCCATTTCACTTTGCCTGTGTGGGAAGATGTTTATTCAATCACTCGTCATCAAGGTAATATTTACTCTTAGACTTTCTAGCAGGTCATGATTACTCTCACATTGCTTCAACTGTTATGTATGATGGTAGGTTATGTTAGGAACATGTCTGAATGTCTCCTAATATGGGAAGGTCAAGAAGTTCTCCAACGGGCCTCTATATTCTTGGATAATAATGAAAGACTGTCTGGATATGATGCATAAGACTAGTTTCAGAGGTGGTAGGGTTTTCTCCTCTTGAGATCATTTATAAAGCATTTTAAAAAGGTTTATAATCTGTTGAAACCAGGCAAACATTTTTATTCCTGTTCTGCAGAACAAAACAAAATCCTAAGAGAAGTCTAAATCATGTTTTTATTCCTTTGTGCATCATTCCACGAAGACCAGAAGGATATCCTATTTATCAGTTTATTCTTAACACTTCACATAGGGCTTGGCACACTGTGGATATTCATTAACTATGCACTAATAGAGAAAATAATTTATTCAAATAGATGAGAGAGAATACAAATTAATGTCTTAAAAGACAGACTTTGGGCTTCCCTGGTGGCGCAGTGGTTGAGAGTCCGCCTGCCGATGCAGGGGACACGGGTTCGTGCCCCGGTCCGGGAAGATCCCACATGCCACTGAGCGGCTGGGCCCATGAGCCATGGCCACTGAGCCTGCACGTCCGGAGCCTGTGCTCCGCAACGGGAGAGGCCACAACAGCGAGAGGCCCGTGTACCAAAAAAAAAAAAAAAAAAAAGACAGACTTACCTGTAAGTAAGCAAACATAGCAAATGAAACAACAACAAAGCAGGAAACACTGCCTGCATATATGCCTGGATTTACATGAACACTCTCATCAGATGTATGAATACAGTCTCCAACATTTAACCAACTTTTCAATAAACCTGCAAAGTGAATTTCAAAAAGTGATTAGAGTAAGCTACAGATTTCAATAGATCTTTATCTAATTGTATAATTAATTGAAGATTTTGGTCTAAATTTTATCAAAACTGTGGTGTAGATGCTGGATTATTTCTATTTTATTTTTTTTTAAAAAACTCTAATTTAAATGTGAAGGAAAATATCTGAGTCAAGTAATGTTGTTATTATGGTATAACAAGACAAAAAAGAAAAAAAAAACTTTCTGGGAAATGACAGAAAGAGCCATTAGCTGAACTGATGATCCATACCATCTTTCTAGTTTTTAGAATAGAAAGATCTGGAAGCTGGGATGTGGACTGCATGATGTGATCATGCTGGGGATCTCGACTGGCCATGTCCTCCAGGTACACCAGCAGATGGCAGAAGCTCCTTGGTATGTATGAGAGGTTTTTACTGACAGGCTGGGTTTAAATCATTTGGAGCAAATAAAAAATTCAGATCAGAAAGAGTTAAGAGATGTAATTTCACTGGGATTCTTTTGAAAAATACATCTACATAAATTTGCAGTCTTATATCTCACATCAATATAAAAGGGAGACCCATATGTACAGAATCACTTATATTCATCATAATATATTAATCTTTTTTATCCTAGAATATTCACATGTGAGATGGTTAGATTTTTCAGAAAAACAAAAGCCTCAGACAGACTCAAGTCCAGATACCATGGGAATAGGGAGGAATGGGGAGTTGTTGTGTAATGGGTATAGAGTTTCAGTTTTGCAAGACCAAAAAGAGCTCTGGAGAGTGGTTGTATAATTGGAACGTACTAAGCATTACTGCAATATATACACTTAAAAACAGTTAAAACAACAAGGTCCTACTGTAGAGGGAACTGCATTCAGTATCTTGTAATAACCTATAATGGAAAAGAATCTGAAAAAGAATATATATATTTATGTATAGCTGAGTCACTTCGTTGTACACCTGAAACTAACCCAACATTGTAAGTCAACTATACTTCAATTAAAAAAATGGTTAAGATAGAAAATTTTATGTTATGTGTATTTTACCACAATTAAAACGAAAAAATCCGGATATTCACTTCTGCATCTAAGGGCCTAACACATAATGCACTGAATTAATATATCTAAAACATAATATTGGAGCGCCTGACAACCTTGGACAGCAATTGCTTCCAAAAGAAACGCTTTGGTTAGAAAAGGGTACTGGGATTTATCACAGACAAATTCAAGAGGGCACTGAAGTGCCTGTTGCTGCTGCAATTGTTAGTTCATGAGAGACCCTTTCTTTCCAGAAAGTTTAAGATCCATTAACTCCTTCTACTTAGCACTAATTGATATTGTTGATATCGCAGAAGAGGGACTCAGAATTGAATCAGCACAGACAATAAACCTGCCTGTTTCTTTCCAGATGGGCCTTCCCAGTTTCTGCTGGGGAGACACTGGTCAGCTCTGTGGGCGGAACATCTAAGCTACTTGTTAGATATCCTCTTCCGTGGCAATGTTGTATTGAACTGTTTTCCCAGTAGAGTAACCAGAAAACTTTAGTTATCTAAAGCAGCACAGGCCAATAGAAATACATGTAATTCAAAATATCTGTGCCACATTTAAGAATATAAGCAAGTGACATTAATTTTATTTTATTTTTAATTTAGTTTTTCCACAGTTTTTTTTTATTGGAGTATAATTGCTTTACAATGTTGTGTTAGTTTCTGCTGTACTATGAAGTGAATCACCTATATGTATACATATATCCCCTCCCTCTTGGACCTCCCTCCCACCCACCCCCATCCCAGCCATCTAGGTCATCACAGAGCACCGAGATGAAGCTCCCTGTGCTATACAGCAGGTTCTCACCAGCTATCTATTTTACGCATGGTAGTGTATATATGTCAGTCCTAATCTCCCAATTCGTCCCACCCTCCCCTTCCCCTGCTGTGTCCACATGCCCATTCTCTACATCTGCGTCTCTATTCCTGCCCTGGAAATAGGTTCATCTGTATCATTTTTCTAGATTCCACATATATGCATTAATATATGATATTTGTTTTTCTATTTCTGACTTACTTCACTATTTGTGACAGACTCTAGGTCCATTCACAACTCTACAAGTAACCCAATTACATTGCTTTTTATGGCTGAGTAATATTCCATTGTATATATGTATCACATCTTCTTTATCCATTCATCTGTCATTGGACATTTAGGTTGTTTCCATGTCCTGGCTATTGTTGACAGTGCTGCAGTGAACATTGGGGTACATGTGTCATTCTGAATTATGGTTTTCTCAGGGTATAGGCCCAGTAGTGGGATTTCTGGGTCATATGGTAGTTCTATTTTTAGTTTTGTAAGGAACCTCCATACTGTTCTCCATAGTGGCTGTATCAATTAGCATTCCCACCAACAGTGCAAGAGGGTTCCCTTTTCTCTACATCCTCTCCAGCATTTATTGTTTGTAGATTTTTGATGATGACCATTCTGACTGGTGTGAGGTGATACCTCATTGTAGCTTTGATTTGCATTTCTCTAACAATTAGTGATGTTGAGCATCTTTTCATGTGCCTCTTGGCCATCTGGATGTCTTCTTGGGAGAAATGCCTATTTAGGTCTTCTGCCCATTTTTTGATTGAGTTGTTTGTTTTTTGATATTGAGCTCCATGAGCTGTTTGTATATTTTGGAGATTAATCCTTTGTCCATTGCTTCATTTGCAAATATTTTCTCCCATTGAGGGTTCTCTTTTCGTCTTGTTTACGGTTTCCTTTGCTGTGCAAAAGTTTTGAAGTTTAACTAGGTGCCATTTTTTTATTTTTGTTTTTATTTTCATTACTCTAGCAGGTGGGTCAAAAAAGATCTTGCTGTGGTTTATGTCAAAGAGTGTTTTTCCTATGTTTTCCTCTAAGAGTTTTATAGTGTCCCATCTTACATTTAGGTATTTAACTCATTTTGAGTTTATTTTTGTGTATGGTGTTAGGAAGTGTTCTGATTTCATTCTTTTATATGTAGCTGTCCAGTTTTCCCAGCACCATTTATTGAAGAGGCTGTCTTTTCTCCATTGTATATTCTTGCCTCCTTTGTCATATATTAGGGGACCAGAGGTGCGTGGGTTTACCTCTGGGCTTTCTATCCTGTACCACTGATCTATATTTCTGTTTTTGTGCCAGTACCATACTGCCTTGGTTACTGTAGCTTTGTAGTATAGTATGAAGTGACATCAATTTTAATAGTAATTTCATTTAACACAATATACTGAAAATATGCACTCAATATACAAATTTTCATACAAGGTAATATTTCACTTTTTTTTTTGTACCAAGTCTTCAAAGTCTGGTGTGTACTTTCCACTTGTAGCACATCTTCAGTTCAGACCAGCTATATTTGAAGTGTTCAGTAATTACCGTATTGGACCGCACAACGATAAGTATTAACACATCCCATGAATGAATATGTAAATCCTTTAATACATCACTTCAACTGAATGGTTCTGAATTTTGTTTAAATCTCACTTTTATTGTTGCAGTTTTGAGGATTATTTTCATCGTTGCCTAAAACTGATGGTGTCTATATACCATGAAAATGTGGAACAAATCTTCTTTTTTTGAAGGATAAGATTTAGATGAAATAAAATTTGATGATACTAAAGTAATGTTTTGAAGTGAAAATGGGTCAGTCCTTTCGCTACTACTTGTCTCAATACCAATAGCAAAACCACAAAAATGTATTTTTATTAAAATACTCTTACATTAAAATCTAGTTTTATCATGAGATGGATGCATGACAACACACTAACATTTCTATACTTAAGTTAATATTTAGGGTGAATTCATTGACAAGAGAAAAAAAGGAGAGCTTCTCCGATTCTAAGGGTTCGAGACCTCAAAATTCATTGGGGGCACTATTTGTTGTGATCTTGGACCAACTCCTCTGTTTTGAGGTCCTCCAGAAACTTGAATCATTTGGGATGTTAGTGCTTCGGGATCATTTGCTTACACACGGTGTGCAGCTTGCAAGGCTGGAGAGATAACGTCAGTCTCCACTGCCATCTTGGCAGGTATTTTTAGCTTCCTCGTCACACAGATGCAGCAACACAAGAGGCTGTAGAGAAACAGCTGTGTGTGGAGGTACCACGGCGTGGGAGTCTACAGAGCAGCTGCAGGATGCAAGTCTCCCAGTGTCACTGCTGATGTTCTAGACTGTGAGCCCCAAAGTCATGCTCCCACACATTTATATGCCTTGCTGAGGAGCCTGAGAAGCTTAGATCATATCATGGTGCGTGTTTTCTAAAAAAAGGCTGTAGACAGCACTTGCCAAAAATCACTCTATTTTTAATCGGTTGTTTATTATTTTTTTTTTTTTGAGGGATGTGAGGGAATTCAGTGTCTGGGAAAACCACTAGATGGAGAGTTTGGAAGTGAGAGGAAGGCATGAAACCCACACGACTGAGACCAACGGGGTCAGCCTGGGGGGAACATCTGTGAGTTCCAGAAATTGGTCTGTGTCCTCTCCCTTCCTCCCCTTTCCTCCAGGTTTCTCAGCTCGAAAAAGTCCTCATGTCACCTTCTGCCTGCAACCTGGGTACCCTACTTTGGACTGATTCTGTAGATATCATTTTGCTTCCCCAACTTTTCTAAACCTTTCCTCTCTGCCTAATCAAACCTTATCTTAAATGTCCACCCACTGCCAGACAAACTAACAGGTAATCTCATGATCAACCTTCGTTCTAACCCTCCAGCCTTCCCTAGATGATAGTTTCTGGTATTTGAACAGGATTTCAAAAGAAAACACCCTTATCTCCGATTCCAAAAACAAAGCTGTACGTTCATTAATGTATGTTTCAGATGGAAGAGGGCAACAGCCAAGGCAGGGGAATATCATTTTAGGAAGGCAGGGCTTTTGTGCCCAAATCAAGTTGTACCCATTCTTCCATCCGACCCTGGACAGATTCCAAGGACTCTCATCTTTGAGCAGCAGGTTCAGCTTCCATGCCCTGATGTTTCCATTTGGTGCTCACTTTGTTTCCAAGATGAAGCAGAAACTGGTGCACCTGATGGATATAGAGTAGTAGAATGGAGACACAAAAATGGACAATAAACCATGGCTCCTGTTGATTAGCTGGCATTTTTTACAATAGACCCTTAATTATTCAGTCACTGTTTCACTGGTTACTTGGAATTAGTCTGCATAAATCACATCAGAGCTGAAACCTGGTGCAGGGTGTGGAGACACAGAACTCTGAGAGAGGAAGGAATTCTGTAAGCTCACAAAGGATGCCTGGGAGCTAACAGATTCATTTAAGCCCCTCCAAGTCTCCTCCAGCATTTCAGTGTAAGGCGAAGTGCAGGACAGAGAGCCTGAGGAAGCTGTGCCCAGCATACCAACTCCGCTCCATACATTAAGTAAATATTCACTAAGCTTCTCTCTGTGTGCCAGGTAGAGCTTTAGGAACTGGAAAGACTTGTAACATAGACAGAATCCCTGCTCTCACAAGCCTTACATTCTAGTGGGAAATGGGAGAGAGTAAATGGACAAAGAAATAGGAAAATTTCAGACAGCACTACATGCCACGAAAATAAAACCAAATAATGTGATAGAAGAGAGAGGGGTTCCTTTATATGGGGTAATTTGTAATGAACTCTTAGAACAACTTTGAGTATCTGAAGGGAGACCTGAATGAAAAATTTTAAAACGCCTAAAAGCTGAAGAATTTTACATGGAGACGTAATGGAGCATGCCTGACTTTGGTGGTTAAAAAAATTCGATAAATTTTGGAGCAAACAAAGCCCAGTGCGAACCATTCTTAACACTTAGGAGGTGATAGATGGCCTTGTTCTGTTGTTAGCTTCCACTCTTGGTAAACACGCCACTTGCACCACCAAAGTCCATATTACTTTAAAAATGCCAGCTGTATTTCCACCCCACATCTAGTTTTTGCTTTTCTTTTTGCGGTATGTGGGCCTCTCACTGTTGTGGCCTCTCCCGTTGCGGAGCACAGGCTCCGGACGCGCAGGCTCAGCGGCCATGGCTCCCGGGCCCAGCCGCTCCGCGCCATGTGGGATCTTTCCGGACCGGGACACGAACTCGTGTCCCCTGCGTCGGCAGGCGGACTCTCAACCACTGCGCCACCAGGGAAGCCCCCACATCTAGTTTTGTAGCTATTCCAAATTTTCACTTGAAAATCTGAATGGCCAGGAAATAGACGATCACAATTCAGAGAGGTCCTACACTTAATTCCAACAAAATGTATAAACTCAAAAGGAATCTTTAACGCAAAATTAAAAAAAAAAAAGACAGGGTGACATGACGGTCCCTTGAGCACTTTAAAATGTCTTAATCTTTTCAAATAGCTCAGAGCTTTTCACCCTTGTCAGTATGTAGCCTCGGGTTTCACGAACTAAGGATAATCACTGGGACAATCTTGTACAGGGAAGCTGACATTTAAATGGCAATACATTATTTTCTGGGTGACTTAAATTATCTTTTGTCCACTGACTTTATAAACTTATTAAAGCAAATTATGATACTTGAAGCTCTGAGCTGAAGGACTCTAGTGAGGATGAATCTGCTTGTCTTACCTTTCCTCCTTTATCTATTCATTTACCTTTTAAAAAACGGTATGCTTCATGTGGGCAAGGAAAAGTCGATTTATAGGTTAGGGAATCTTTTTTTTTAATCTTAGTCAATTTCTTGTAAACTTTCCAAAATTTAGTGTCTAAAATTAGAGTTCCCAGTCTATAATACATACCTCTTCTCTACTTTATTATTTCTCATGAATCCCCCCAAACATACCCAACCCTCAATGGTCCGGTCTCTTATGGGGCAGAACAGCATTTTTCAAAAAGTGGCCAAGGACCAGGTCTATCCAAACCATCCCCTGCATGTTTGTTAAAATGCAGATTCCAGTCTCTACCATGGGCCAAGTAAGTTAGAAATTCATAGACTGGGGTCCTGAAATCTGTGTTAAACCAGCACCCTAGGTAATTCTCACGCAATTGAAAATCCAAACTCCAGAGCATAGGTGAGTTCTGTGCTCCATCTTGAGCCTGGCATGCCCCTCCATTTATGGTTTCAGAGCCAGGTAAAGCCAGGTTAAAAAACAAAAACACAGGACCACAGATTACTAAGTGCTTTCACATACAACATCTTATTTGATTCTCACAACCACCCTTCAAAGGAGGCAGAAGATCTTAAGATTTTCATTAAAAGATAAGGAAACTGAGGTTCAGAGAAAAAAATGATGTTCCCACTGCATATAATTAGTAAGAGGTAGACCTGGGGCTAGATTTCAGGTCTTCTAAGGAGTTCCATGCTCCTGTTTCCTGGATTGGCCATACATTCTCCAGGCACTCCAAACACGGAGTCCAAGGGACAGCTCATAGCTCGTGCTATGTGGAAAGAGGTTATATTCATGGTTGTGAACTGCTGCTACTGCTGCCCTGTCCACATCTATCACCTGGTCATGGGGGCCTCTCAGTGGCAATACGTAGTCCCTGCTATGGACTGAACTGTGTCCCTCCAAAATTCATCACATGTTAAAGCTCTAACCTCCAATGTGATGGTATTTGGAGATGGAGTCTTTGGGAGGTAATCAGGTTTAGATGAGGTCATGAGGGTGGGGTCCTCCTGATGGGATTGGTGCCCTTGTAAGAGGAGACAGCAAAGAGCTTGCTTTTTCTTTCTCTCTACCATATGAGGACTGAGTGAGAAGGTGACATTTGTAAGCCAGGAAGAGAGGTCTCACTAGAACTCAACCATGCTGGCACTGTGATCTCATATTTCCAGCCTCCAGAACTGTAAGGAAATAAGTTTCTGTTGTTTGAGCCACATAGTCTATGATGTTTTGTTATGGTACCCCTAGCTGACTAAGTCCGTTTCTCTGATATTTTTGGTACCTTAAAAGCATTTCGGCATTCAATCACCTAGGTCCTATGTGCCACATATGTGCCACCAGATGTGGTCCTAAGTAATTATGACATCTCTCCAGGTCTCCATGGAAACAGTGTCTCCCCTGAACTTTTCTGTCAGGATGCAGTAGGGACAAGAAATTATTCAAGAAATGAAATAACTTATTTCAGAAAGGACAGAACCTGCAGAAGACAGACTCTGGGTATCTAGTCACAAGTGGCAGATTTAAAGTACCCTGAAGCAGTTCTCCTTGGAAAAGCCATACAAGAGCACACACCCTTATAAACACCCTTTCTCCAGAATAAAAAGCAAAGGCAAATATCAAATAACTGCAATAATCATGCACCAGTACCTACCCCATGCCCAATCCTGTATTTTATTGTGTGATCTTATTTCACTGTAAGAACAATAAGGTCAGATGGGGAGTATTCATTTAACGACAAAAGAAATCAAGTGTCAAAGTGACGAACCTTGCCTACATTCCCAGAGTATTAGGGCAGAGCTTGAATTGAACCCAAATCTTCTCTGATGCTACAATTAACACCATGTGTTGACCCATCAGAACTACAACAAAAATCCTTCAGTGGTAGGAGCTAAAATAAAGAAATACATTAGAAATAAATTAGAAGGTGCTTCCTTCCTATTTGGCATTTAATCGATATCTATTAAGACTATTTTTATGCAATCAACAGCACTGGGAGAAGAGGCTGTGATGTTATCAGAAAGAAGAGATGCTTAATGTGGACTGTACATTACACACTTACAAGAAAAACACCAGTTTGCATCAATGGTGCGACTCGGTACGTTTCCCCGTCTGTCCTAGCAGGAAGACAGGCAGCATTTCTACAAGAGAATTCACGCCACCCAACTAAAATTAGATCGTCCACATTTATGCTTTGAGTTGGTGTCATTATCTCAGTGGCGGTGTGGGAGTTTAAACCCGTAATCTCTGCGTATTTAGAACAGATAAACCTGATTTGCATAACTGCAAGAGCTCAAGAAACCACTCTACTGCATTACTTCATTCTGGTGATGAATTTTCAGTGTGGAACGTTCAGAATTTACCAGTAGATGAAAGCAACTCCACTAATTAAACTGCTGATATGCCAACTGATAGCAACTAACAAGTCCAGTGTTTAACAACATCAGAGTTACAATGTGACTCTATCAGATGTGTGAATATGGGTATCAGACATCCTAGAATGGCTGGGACAGGCCAAAGTGGGATGAAGTTTACTTCTGGCAGCGCAGCTGACACTGAGGCATGATGTCTCACCAGTTGGGCAAACTCCACAGATGGCCAGATCTTAATACAGAACAAAACTGATTCAACGTAAGAGGGATTTTACTTTTACATTTTTTTCTTCTAAGTCAAATGCTGCAGAAACATGGGGCTAATTAGAAATATTTTTTATAGCAAAGCACAGTAAACACAAAGCATCATGGTCTGTCAGTGATTCAACGTGTACTGGATAACAGCGTGAAAGGTATTTAAAGCTTTTTTTTGAGGAATATAAATTCATACTCATCATATGCAGAGTAACAGATTTCCTAGGAATTTGCAGAGGCCAAATGTGATAGCCCATTTTTTGCTTGTTATGACTGAATTCATCTGGAAGATAAGTGCCTATTCATGATCCACTATTTTTACTTTTATTTTCAGCTTATCTTTCTAAATCCAGATTCACGCTGTCTGGTCATAGTGTTGAAAACACTTTAATGATACAGTGGGACAGAAACAAATGAGTCCATATGTAACTATGGAGCAGCTCTTGATCCACTGTTACCTAGCTGCCTTTTATTCTATAACTGTGTGTGTGTGTAGGGGGGGTTGTGTGAATAAAATGACATTCACTTCATAGATGTTATTTCAACAGAGGACCATATCTCCTAACAATGCCATCATGTTTAATTTTCCAAAAAAGTGTTAAAACTCAGAGAATCTAACTCTGAAATCTACTGAAAAAGAACATTCCAGTTTTTCTCATGCTGCACTTTATTAAAAAATAATTCTTTGTAAGTTAAAACTTGAAAATGCCTAGGAGTTCTAAGAACTAAAATAATCCTTGCCTTGGGAAAAATCAGTGATTTCATGCAGCAGTATTCAGACATCCATTCTACCTCCACAAAGCCCAAGGCAACCGCTTCTACTTCTCTTGTTCGAGACTTTGACCCTGATGTATGGCTGCCTGGCACTGTCTCCTTCAATGTGTTGAGTTTTACTAAGAAGACCTGAATTAGAACCATATTTTCATGGGCGCATGTTTCTAACTCCTATGCTATATTCCATGATATAATTTGCTTAAAAGAGATGGAAAACTTCAGGGAGGAAGAAATTGGGGGCAAAAATTTCATCAGCTTGAAATGACAAAGAACTGGAAGTGGTATCTTACTCCAAAAATTCACCAGCACGTCTTCCACAAAATTTTATTTCCTTGTGTTTTCCAGATGATGTTGTTCATATTTGCATTTATAATACCAAAAGGTCAGTAGAGCGAATCGTGAGTTACTTGTAGGCGGGTTAAGTATCACTCTTCACCCAGAACCCAGCACTGCTGAATTCTTCAATCTCAGAACAGTAAGTAAACTTATGTCTGTTAGTAAATTAAGTTGGGATAGGCAAACAGTCAGGCTTTCTATGCTAATACCGAGTGTTGCTGGAACAGTTATGAATTGAGAAAAGTCACAGAATATATTGATGATCAGTGTTAAGTAAAATATGAGGCTGGGGGCTTCCCTGGTGGCGCAGTGGTTGAGAGTCCGCCTGCCGATGCAGAGGATGCGGGTTCGTGCCCCGGTCTGGGAAAATCCTAGGAGCGGCTGGGCACGTGAGCCATGGCCACTGAGCCTGCGCGTCTGGAGCCTGTGCTCCGCAATGGGAGAGGCCACAACAGTGAGAGGCCCGCGTACCAAAAAAAAAAAAAATGAGGCTGGTAATGACTTTGCTGGGGATTTGTTATTTGAGAGTACCTGATGTTTGTACAGTGTTTTTAGGGTTTATATGCCCTATTTCATTTGAACTCAATAATAGGTGAGCTGGCATTATTTTTTCTACTTTAAATTATAGTTAATATTTAGTGAGTTTTAAACATGTCTCAGGCACATACATTAATTAGCTAGCTAATTAATTAATATCATTTAATCCTTATCACAATCCAATTGCCCCCAAAATGAGGAAAGTGAGGATCTGAAAGAATTAACGGATTTCTCAAACTTGGGCAGCAAGTGGGCCACCTAGGATATTAAGTCCAACTGGAGTGAGCTAAGGCCTGATATTTTCTATTCCCATATGTGACAAATATAAAGCAAAAAGTTGAAACTGAAAGAACGATACTATGGTCTTCATGTGTTGCAAGGTGGAAGGTTCATTACAAGAGAAGGTGTCCCTTCCGCAGTCCATTGTAAAGAGCCAGTGTTCCACAGGGCAAAGCAAAGTCTACACAACCCTCAATACCTCCCTCCATGTTGCCAAAAGGGTCATGCGTAATTTACAAGCAAGGGAGTCCTTCTTATAATAGGAAGTCTAGATCATTCAAAGATCATACACTGCACAATATAAACATTATCTGTGACTAAAATAACCTGCGAGATGTTGACAGATTCAGATATGGGACTTCAATCTGCCAGGGTCCCCAAAACCCAAGAGTTGTAAGCTTGAAAGTGGTGAGTCCAACTCTAATCCCAGGGTAGCATTTGGAAACAGAGTAACCCCATCCATATTTAAGAGGTATCTTTAGGTTTGTTACCTTTGTAAATGTTTTGGCAAAATTAACATAGCTATCTATTTTGGACTAGCAATCAACTTTGAAAATGATGTTTTAACATCCAGCAGATGCATAATTGTCAGGAATTTATAAGAAAATACAACATTCTGAGAACTGAAATATGGTCTCATTTTTAAGATTTATAGCACATAATTTTTTCCATTTATTCAGTGCTCCGTGCTCCCTATAAAATGACAGATACATGAATTTATAGTAATCTCAATATACACACCTTCATTCTTTGAGCAAATCTACCGTTAATCAGTACCAGTGAAGAAAGCAGTGTTCTAAAGGTGATTTCTTAAACCCAAGGTCAGCCTGTCATGATATCTCAGACTGATTTGAGACAAAATTATTTTCCCTACAAATCTGATCTCACTGGATTTGGCCTAAGTCACCCTGTTATCCCCTCATGACCCAAGCTGCCAGTCTTATTCTGGCATGTTTTAAATTACAAAAATCCCGTGTTATGTAAACCATTTGGCTTCTGAATCGACCCAATCTAAATGTTGATTTTATTTTCCTTTGGAATGATTTCATTTTTAATTTAATAATGTCTTAATCCTTCACCCTCATTTATTTATTTTTAACATCTTTATTGGAGTATAATTGCTTTACAATGGTGTGTTAGTTTCTGCTGTATAACAAAGTGAATCAGCTATACATATACATATATCCCCATATCTCCTCCCTCTTACGTCTCCCTCCCACCCTCCCTATCCCACCCCTCTAGGTGGTCACAAAGCACCCAGCTGATCTCCCTGTGCTATGTGGCTGCTTCCCACTAGCTATCTGTTTTACATTTGGTAGTATATATAAGTCCATGCCACTCTCTCACTTCGTCCCAGCTTACCCTTCCCCCTCGCCGTGTCCTCAAGTCCATTCTCTACATGTGCGTCTTTATTCCTGTTCTGCCCCTAGGTTCTTTATAACCCTTTTTTTAAATTTTAGATTCCATATATATGTGTTAGCATACGGTATTTGTTTTTCTCTTTCTGACTTACTACTCTGTATGATAGACTCTAGACCCACCCACCTCACTACAAATAACTCCATTTCGTTTCTTTTTATGGATCAGTAATATTCCATTGTATATATGTGCCACATCTTCTTTATACATTCATCTGTCAATGGACATTTAGGTTGCTTCCATGTCCTGGCTATTGTAAATAGTGCTGCAGTGAACATTGTGGTACATGACTCTTTTTGAATTATGGTTTTCTCAGGGCATATGCCCAGTAGTGGGATTGCTGGGTCATATGGTAGTTCTATTTGTAGTTTTGTAAGGAACCTCCATACTGTTCTCCATAGTGGCTTTATAAATTTACATTCCCACCAACAGTGCAAGAGGGTTCCCTTTTCTCCACACCCTTTCCAGCATTTACTGTTTATAGATTTTTTGATGATGGCCATTCTGACTGGTGTGAGGTGATACCTCACTGCAGTTTTGATTTGCATTTCTCTCATGATTAGTGATGTTGAGCATCCTTTCATGTGTTTGTTGGCAATCTGTATATCTTCTTCGGAGAAATGTCTATTTAGGTCTTCTGCCCATTTTTGGATTGGGTTGTTTGCTTTTGATATTGAGCTGCATGAGCTGCTTGTAAATTTTGGAGATTAATCCTTTGTCAGTTGCTTCATCTGAAAATATTTTCTCCCATTCTGAGGGTTCTCTTTTTGTCTTGTTTATGGTTTCCTTTGCTGTGCAAAAGCTTTTAAGTTTCATTAGGTCCCATTTGTTTATTTTGGTTTTTATTTCCATTTCTCTAGGAGGTGGGTCAAAAAGGATCTTGCTGTGATTTATGTCATCGAGTGTTCAGCCTATGTTTTCCTCTAAGAGTTTGATAGTGTCTGGCCTTACATTTAGGTCTTTAATCCATTTTGAGTTTATTTTTGTGTATGGTGTTAGGGAGTGTTCTAATTTCATTCTTTTACATGTAGCTGTCCAGTTTTCCCAGCACCAATTACAGAAGAGGCTGTCTTTTCTCCATTGTAGATTCTTGCCTTTTTTAATCAAATATAAGGTGACCATATGCATGTGGGTTTATCTCTGGGCTTTCTATCCTGTTCCATTGATCTATATTTCTGTTTTTGTGCAAGTACCATACTTTCTTGATTACTGTAGCTTTGTAGCATAGTCTGAAGCCAGGGAGTCTGATTCCTCCAGCTTCGTTTTTCTTTCTCAATATTGCTTAGGCTATTCGGGGGTCTTTTGTGTTTCCAAACAAATTGTGAAATTTTTTGTTCTAATCCTGTGAAAAATGCCATTGTTAGTTTGATAGGGATTGCACTGAATCTGTAGATTGCTTTGGATAGTAGAGTCATTTTCACAATGTTGATTCTTCCGGTCTAAGAACATGGTATATCTTTCCATCTGTTTGTATCATCTTTAATTTCTTTCATCAGTGTCTTACAGTTTTCTGCATACAGGTTTTTTGTCTCCTTAGGTACGTTTATTCCTAGGTATTTTATTCTTTTTGTATCAATGGTAAATGGGAGTGTTTCCTAATTTCTCTTTCAGATGTTTCACCATTAGTGTATAGGAATGCAAGAGATTTCTGTGCATTAATTTTGTATCCTGATACTTTACCAAATTCATTTATTGGCTCTAGTAGTTTCCTGGTAGAGTCTTTAGGATTCTCTATGCATAGTATCATGTCATCTGCAAACAGTGACAGTTTTACTTCTTCTTTCCAATTTGGATTACTTTTATTTCTTTTTCTTCTCTGATTGCTGTGGCTAAAACTTCCAAAGCTATGTTGAATAAGAGTGGTGAGAGTGGGAAACCTTGTCTTGCTCCTGATCTTAGTGGAAATGGTTTCAGTTTTTCACCATTGAGAACAATGTTGGCTGTGGGTTTGTCATATATGGCCTTTATTATGTTGAGGTAAGTTCCCTATATGTCTACTTTCTGGAGGGTTTTTATTGTAAATGGGTGTTGAATTTTGTTGAAAGCCTTTTCTGCATCTATTGAGATGATCATATGGTTTTTATCCTTCAGTTTGTTAATCTGGTGTATCACATTGATTGATTGGCGTATATTGTAGAATCCTCGCATTCCTCGGATAAACCCCACTTGATCATGGTGTATGATCCTTTTAATGTGCTGTTGGATTCTTTTTGCTAGTATTTTGTTGAGGATTTTTGCATCAATGTTCAGCAGTGATATTGGCCTGTAGTTTTCTTTCTTTGTGACATCTTTGTCTGGTTTTGGTATCAGGGTGATGGTGGCCTTGTAGAATGAGTTTGGGAGTGTTCCTCCCTCTGCTATATTTTGGAAGAGTTTGAGAAGGATAGGTGTTAGCTCTTCTCTAAATGTTTGATATAATTTGCCTGTGAAGCCATCTGGTTCTGGACTTTTGTTTGTTGGAAGATTTTTAATCACAGTCTCAATTTCAGTGCTTGTTATTGGTGTGTTTATATTTTCTATTTCTTCCTGGTTCAGTCTCGGAACATTGTGCTTTTCTAAGAATTTGTCCATTTCTTTCAGGTTGTCCATTTTACTGGCATATAGTTGCGTGTAGTAATCTCTCAACGATCCTTCGTATTTCTGCAGTGTCAGTTGTTACTCCTCCTTTTTCATTTCTAATTCTATGGATTTGAGTCCTCTCCCTTTTTTTCTTGATGAGTCTGGCTAATGGTTTATCAATTTTGTTTATCTTCTCAAGAACCAGCTTTTAGTTTTATTGATCTTTGCTACTGTTTCCTTCATTTCTTTTTCACTGATTTCTGATCTTATCTTTATGATTTTGTTCCTTCTGCTAACTTTGGATTTTTTTGGTTCTTCTTTCTCTAATTGCTTTAGGTGTAAGGTTAGATTGTTTATTTGGGATTTTTCTTGTTTCTTGAAGTAAGATTGTATTGCTATAATCTTTCCTCTTAGAACTGCTTTTGCTGCATCCCATAGGTTTTGTGTTTTCATGTTTTCATTGTCATTTTTTTCTAGGTATTTTTTGATTTCTTCTTGTTTTCTTCAGTGATCTCTTGGTTATTAAGTAGTGTATTGTTTAGCCTTCACGTGTTTGTAT
This sequence comes from Mesoplodon bidens, assembly GCF_964165515.1. Lineage (NCBI taxonomy): Eukaryota > Metazoa > Chordata > Mammalia > Artiodactyla > Ziphiidae > Mesoplodon > Mesoplodon bidens. Next base: position 17,401,619 of record NC_138173.1, on the reverse strand, counting down.
TTTTTACAGATTTTTTCCTGTAATTGATATCTAGTCTCATAGCATTGTGGTCGGAAAAGATACTTGATACGATTTCAGTTTTCTTAAATTTACGAAGGCTTGCTTTGTGACCCAAGATATGATCTATCCTGGAGAATGTTCCATGAGCACCTGAGAAGAAAGTGTATTCTGTTGTTTTTGGATGGAATGTCCTATAAATATCAATGAAGTCCATCTTGTTTAATGTATCATTTAAAGCTTGTGTTTCCTTATTTATTTTCATTTTGGATTATCTGTTCATTAGTGAAAGTGGGGTGTTAAAGTCCCCACTTTAACACATAGTAACACTGTGATTGTGTTACTGTCAATTTCCCCTTTTATGGCTGTTAGCATTTGCCTTATGGATTGAGGTGCTCCAATGTTGGGTGCATAAATATTTACAATTGTTATATCTTCTTCTTGGATGGATCCCTTGGTCGTTACATAGTGTCCTTCTTTGTCTCTTGTAATAGTCTTTATTTTAAAGTCTATTTTTTGCCTGATATGGGAATTGCTATTCCAGCTTTCTTTTGATTTCCATTTGCATGGAATATCTTTTTCTATCCCCTTGCTTTCAGTCTGTATGTGTCCCTAGGTCTGAAGTGGGTCTCTTATAGACAGCATATATACGGGTCTTGTTTTTGTATCCATTCAGCCAGTCTATGTCTTTTGGTTGGAGCATTTAATCCATTTACATTTAAGGTAATTATCGATATGTGTGTTCCTAGTACCATTTTCTTAATTGTTTTGGGTTTGTTGTTGTAGGTCTTTTCCTTCTCTTGTGTTTCCTGCTTAGAGAAGTTCCTTTAGCATTTGTTGTAAAGCTGGTGGTGCTGAATTCTCTTAGCTTTTACTTGTCTGTAAAGGTTTTAATTTTTTTGTTGAATCTGAATGAGATCCTTGCTGGGTAAAATAATCCTGGCTGTAGGTTTTTCCCTTTCATCACTTTAAATATGCCCTGCCACTCCCTTCTGGCTTGCAGAATTTCTGCTGAAAGATCAACTGTTAACCTTATGGGGATTCCCTTGTATGTTATTTGTTGTTTTTCCCTTGCTGTTTTTAATGTTTTTTCTTTGTGTTTATTTTTTGATAGTTTGACTAATATGTGTCTTGATGTGTTTCTCCTTGGATTTATCCTGTATGGGACTCTCTGTGCTTGTTGGACTTGATTAACTATTTCCTTTCCCATATTAGGGAAGTTTTCAACTGTAATCTCTTCAAATATTTTCTCAGTCCCTTTCTTTTTCTCTTCTTCTTCTGGGATCCCTATAATTTGAATGTTGGTGCATTTAATGTTGTTCCAGAGGTCTCTGAGACTGTCGTCAATTCTTTCCATTCTTTTTTGTTTATTCTGCTCTTCAGTAGTTATTTCCACTGTTTTATCTTCCAGGTCACTTATCCGTTCTTCTGCCTCAGTTATTCTGCTATTGATTCCTTCTAGAGAATTTTTAATTTCGTTTATTGTGTTGTTCATCATTGTTTGTTTGCTCTTTAGTTCTTCTAGGTCCTTGTTAAACATTTCTTGTATTTTCTCCATTCTGTTTCCAGGATTTTGGATCATCATTACTCTGAATTCTTTTTCAGGTAGATTGCCTATTTCCTCTTCATTTGTTTGGTCTGGTGGGTTTTTACCTTGCTCCTTCATCTGCTGTGTGTTTCTCTGTCTTCTCATTTTGCTTAACTTACTGTGTTTGGGGTCTCCTTTTCACAGGCTGCAGGTTCGTAGTTCCCATTGTTTCTGGTGTCTGCCCCAAGTGGCTAAGGTTGGTTCAGAGGGTTGTGTAGGCTTCTTGGTGGAGGGGACGAGCGCCTGTGTTCTGGTAGATGAGGCTGGATCTTGTCTTTCTGGTGGGCAGGACCACGTCTGGTGGTGTGATCTGGGGTGTTTGTCACCTTATTATGATTTTAGGCAGCCTCTCGGCTAATGGGTGGGGTTGTGTTCCTGTCTTGCTAGTTGTTTGGCATAGAGTGTCCAGCACTGTAGCTTGCTGGTCGTTGAGTGGAGCTGGGTCTTAGCATTGAGATGGAGATCTCTGGGAGAGCTTTCACTGTTTGATATTTCTCTGGTGGACCAATGTCCTGAACTCGGCTCTCCCACCTCAGAGGCACAGACCTGACACCTGGCTGGAGCACCAAGACCCTGTCAGCCACACGGCAACTGCCTTTGTAAGTATAAATGCCAATCATTCCTCACCCTCATTTTAAAATGAGCTAATAATAGACTTTTCATCATATGGTTGGTTGTGAGGATTAATGAGTTAATATACTTGTAAAGTGCTTACAACGGTGCCTTGCATATAGGAAGTGCTATATAGTTTCTGGTTATTATTAGTGGTATTATTACTGAATATGCAATAAGAGATCACATCTCTATTCTTTTGCTAGGCATGATTTGTTTTGAAAATTTCAGTAAGAGACAAATCAATTGCATTTCTAGGCTTTTAAAAATAATGCTTGGTAAACACAAATAAGAAAAAAATACGAAATAAATTTTCATAGCATCATAAATTAAACTGGTGAAAGTCTAGATTTTGTTCAAACTTTGTTCCTGGTTTGGAGTCCAGTTCGTCAGCATATCAGTTGGAAGACGAGATCCCACTGATTTAAGCAGGAAGACTGGGCTATTATAAACACTTGAAGCTGAGGGGATTATATTTCAGTACAGCATCTACTTTTCAAGAGATGTGATTTGAAGTGCTTTAAGAGTCATCAGCTTTTCTCTTCCCTCCAACAATTCCCTGCTCTGATCTTTTCCAGTTCATTTATGTGTAGATTTTTCCCTGTTGTCTTATCATAACACTATGGTTAGAAAGGTCACCAAATTCTTTTCAGGTATTATTAATTTATTGTACTTTAACAGGGGCAAGAAAAAACTATTTTAGGTTTTCAGGCTCCTTTACATAAGGAAGAAGAAGATATCCAGGGCCGTATCTTGTGGATATACTCCATATAAATTGCAGCCCCTGGATAACAGAGTTCTAAGTGAATGGTTCCCTGAATGCACTGTGACAATACTAAAGAAGTCTAGATGATAATGCTTCATTCCACTGCAGACTGTAATGAAAAATGATGGAGGAAAATGCTCACTTGTGCATAATGATCGATGGTCTAAAATATTTTACAGATTTTCCAAGAACTGCAAATAAAATTATACTAAACTGAGCCTAATAGGCATTGCAGCATAAAATATTAAATATTTGTTTCTTGCCCTTTTTGCCTGATACCAGATTTTGTAGTACATTACAAATCTGATTTTATCTGTGTCTACTTTAGTTTATGTTCAAGCACAAATAAAAAGGCAGAAGAAAATACTAATAATATTTATTGTAGGGAAAGTCTTGTACCTAATGGGAAAAAAGAATAAGATTACAAACCCTCATGATGAGATCTATTATGCTAGCATTTTTTTAAATTGAAGTATAGCTGATTTACAATGTTGTGTTAGTTTCACTTTGTAAAGCAAAGGGATTCAGTTATATGTATACGTATGTGTGTGTGTGTATATATATATATATGTATACACATATATATGTTCTTTTTCATATTCTTTTCCCTTATAGGTTATTACAAAATATTGAGTATAGCTCCCTGTGCTATACAGTAGGCCCTTGGTGGTTAACCATTTTATATACAGTAGTATGTATATGTTAATCCCAGACTCCTATGCTACATTTTTTAATCAGAAGGAATTAAGGCTTTTTTAGAGGCCAAAACGTAACATGGTTTATAAAGAAACTTCTTGGAAAAGTGTTAACTGAAATTTTATAAATCAAATAAACTTTTAAAAATGTTCCCAGAGAGCTTGTTATTTTTTGGCATTACTCCTCTAAATCACCTTTAAAAGCGAATAATTATCACTTAATACCATGTGATCATATGTGTATGCACTTGTGAGCATATGTGAGAGGGAGGGAGGGAGGGAGAGAGAGAGAGAGAGAGAGAGAGAGAGAGAGAGAGAGAGAGAGAGAGAGAGAGTGTGTATGTGTGTAGGACCTATTTGGCCTAAGAAACATGGACCCAGGTTATAGCTTTGGCTCGTCCACCAACTAGCCACGTGACCTTAAACAGGTTCTCTTAAACGCTCTGGGACTCAAGTTTCCTCATCTGTAAAATGAAAGGGGTTTTGGACCATAACCTCTGCGATTTCTTTTCATTCTAATACTCCATGAAACAATCCACCTCCTTCCCACCATGTTTCTCTTGCTAAAAGTTATACCTCCATTACAGAAAATTACTTGTTATATATAATTTTACCAAATTATGAATGTTAAGGAAAATCACTTGTTTGTACACCTTGCTCCTCCTCCTTATAGCCATCCTCTGACAATCTTTAGATGGCTGGCATCTATATGATGGCTGGAAGTTAGACGGGCCAGGTTGTGAAGCTCAGAGCAGGCTCCTGGCTTTGAGCTAATTTATCTGCACAGTGGCATCTTACGTTTGGCCCCTAGACTTACGTCTCATCCTTTCCTTTTTGAAACACTTTTCTCTCTCATCTTCTGAGGGACAACACTCAAATTGTCATTTTTCTATTAGTCTCCTTTGCTGTCTTCTCTCTTCCACTCAACCTCTCAATGTTAGTAGTGTCCTCGGGGTATTTCCTGGGCTCCCTTCCTTCTGTTGACACCGACAGGCATCTCTAACTTACATCCTCTACTTCTCTGTCTCCAGCTCCACTACCCTCATCCAAGGCATGAGCACCACTCGCTTACCTATTCCATAGCCTCCCAACATCCTCCCTTCTTCTCCTCGTGCATTCCTGAAGTCCACTTTCCACCAGCAGCCAGAGTGATTTATTAAAAATACAAATCAGATCTCATCACATCCCCACTTTAACACTGTGTAATGTCTGCCCACTGCAGTCAAAACCAAGTCCAGCCAAGTCCTTGGCTGACTGCTCTGTGTTACCAGGCCTCTTCCCACTTCTCTGATCACTCTTACCTCCCCATCCCAGGCACCCCTGTCTCTACCACCAATGGCCACCCCATCCTGCTGCAAATATGCACACGGCAGGCTCCTTCTCCCAGGGGCTTGCTTCGCCTACATGACTTAGAGTAGCTGCCCAGAAGTCTCTACCACATCCTCCTCCTCTAAAATCCCTGAGCAGCTCATCACTATCTGAAAATACTTTCAGGTTTACGTTTCTCAGCCCCATGAGAACATAAGCTCCATTAGAGTAGGAGCTTGTCTGCTTGGTTTATACCAAAACACTAGCTCTTTGAACAACGCCTGACACACAGTAGATGCTCAATAAGTGCTTGCTTAATACTGATGAATGAAGGAATAAATGAATGGATAAATTCCTGCCTTTTCATTTACTGACCCAGTCTAAATGTCACTTTTCTTTCATAATCATAATTTTATCAATAAATGTGTGATCTTCAAAATATAATGGACAAATTAAATTTCATTTATAGTATTTTCTGTTATTATTCAAGCTTGTTTTTTCATTCCTACAGGAAGAGCATCTATGGATCTTCTCCTAAGACCTAAGTGCATCTTAGGTCTTCTTTTCCTAAGACCAATTATCCAATGTGGAAGTGATAGTCTTCAGAAGGAAGCTGAACTTTCTATAGCGATCTCTACGGATTTTTAAACATTGATCATCTTCTAAATATACTGTAAAATATAAATCACAAAACTCATACTTCATTGCTCATATTAATCATATATAATCATATTTTATTACTGTTAGACACAGAAACTTAAGTGTTTTATCCTCATCATTCTTTTTTTTTTTTTTTTTTTTTTTTTTTTTTGCGGTACGCGGGCCTCTCACTGTCGTGGCCTCTCCCGTTGCGGAGCACAGGCTCCGGACGCGCAGGCTCAGCGGCCATGGCTCACGGGCCCAGCCGCTCTGCGGCATGTGGGATCTTCCCGGACCACGGCACGAACCCGTGTCCCCTGCATCGGCAGGCGGACTCTCAACCACTGCGCCACCAGGGAAGCCCTATCCTCATCCTTCTTACATTTCAATATTTTTGCCAGGACACACCAGTCTGGGAATGCAGTAATGAAGCACAAGTCACTGTAAGAGCAACACAATTAAAGTCTCTAGCTCAGCCTCCAATAAATACATCAGGCAGATTCCAGCCCTCCATCTCTCTCCCCAGATCGCTGCATCTGGAAACACGGGGCCCTTGGAGTGCCCTGCAACATTCTTGAGAAGGACACAGTCCTTTCTACTTTATGAAGCCCACTTTCCTTCCTTCTGCTTCTCATGTGCCTCTGCACTGGCATCTCAGATACACGTTTCCACCTCAACTTTTGCTCCACCTTAGGGAGAGTTACTTCATCACCCTAGGCTGCAGCAGTTACGTGGTGGATATTCGCTTCTATTTGTTGGCCTCTCTTCTTCATGGGGAGCATCCCTGATGGTCTATTCATGACCTCTCCATGGCTTATCAGAACTTCATGCCAACTGACCAACCCACAGCCTCATAAAGGGCCAAACCCACAGGGGCCATGGAGCTGAGGACCTCTCTCTAGATGCCCCCAGGCTAAAAAATTAATGTTAATGTTCACTTTTTAAATTGTAAAATGATAATTAACGAGTAGTATGATAAATATGAATAATGAAATAATAAATTGCCATTATCCCGCCATCCACAAGTAACCATAACATTCTGATGCATTTTCCTATCTTTTAAAATATTATAAATTTTATGCTATGGTATAGTATTTCATCTACAATTCTGCAGTTTCTTTTACTTGGATTATGAGCATGTTTGTCTTATCACTAAATATTTATCAACAGTACATAAGAATCCATGGATTTGTCACTACTATCTAGTAATTCCTCTATAATTATTTTTAGTTTTTTCCCATTTATAATTCTGTGAAAGAAGGATTTATACTTAATACTGAGTGAATTTCTTATTATTCCTTAGGACCAATTTCTAGAAATAAAACTACAGGGTCAATGGATATGAACATTCTGACAAATGGTTTTCCAGAAAAGTGTAACAATTTTAACCCATTCCAGGGGGCCCGTCTTGCTGCATACCAACCAGCACTGAATCCTCTTCTTTTAAAAAAATCTTTGCAATTGTACAAGTTGAAAAGTAGATTATTTCAACTTATATTTCTTTGGTACTATTTGATTCATTTGTAAATTTTCTTCAAGCTGTTTGTCTTTTTTTCAGTTATTACGTTAGTGTTCCTCTTGTTATTTTGAAATACTAGGGATATGACATCTTTGTAGTTTCTATGGAAAAGCTAGTCTTAAAACTTAATGATTTTTATATTCCTATAAAAATAAATTCCATTTAATTACCACTTTACCTATAATTTTATGCTCACCTGCCATCATTAGCAACTTTATTGAGACACACATCTTGACAGAGACAAATCGAAATTGGAAAAAAGATTCATTTGGAGCATTTTTTTCCCAATGAAATTGGTCTACAAGTAAATTAGTTTGTGTGACATAAAAGGCCTTCCCACAATCTTTTTGAAGCAGTTTCCAAAGAACTAAAAAATAACTCCACTTAATGCATCTCTCTTAACGTATGTGTATAACATCTAACTGGTGAAAGACATTTCTTTCCTCAGTAATAACTTAGAAAGCTGTTCTAATAGGACCACGTGGCTCACTTGAAATAATTGTTCACTTCTTCTCCTAAGAAAATTCTTTAAGGCCATGTGATGGTTTTCCCCATAGTTAAAAGTCTTCATGTTTCAGATTTATAGTAGTGGCACAAATGGGCCCAAAGAACAAAACCAAAAGCTGCCACCACCACAAAAGCCCTAATGATGTCTTCTGTGGAGCCCCAGTGTAGCTGAGACACCAGCCAGCTGCCTAGAAGGGAGATGACCCTGTGGGCACTACTGTTACTGCCATGTCCCAGCTGTGCTGTGTCAGGCTTGCTAACGAGCATGGCGGCCATGCAATGGGGCATTGCGTTTCTTTCTGACATTTCCCCCAGGCAACTTTTTACAGCCTCCTTCTATTAACTTCATCTCCCAGCCTTGTGCTGCGAATACTTTCTTATTGCAAATCTGAGTGGCACACACCATGGTGGACCTCACTTAGGCTGACTGGCTGTCTCAAAAGTGACAGTACAGCAGGAACCAAATAAAATATTCGAAGTAAGACTGCTGATAAAGTCACGAGAAGAAGAGAAAACCAACTTGGCATCAAGACGCCCTCACAGAAAGCTTCTCAAGGATGTTAAAACCATTTTCTCCTCCTCCACAGAACACAGGAAAAGGTGTGACTGATGGCTAGTTCATAAAATCATGAAAGGTACATGTTTTAAAAATCATGTGCTTTTCTCAGCATTCTAATCTCTGATGGGGATGACCTTTGGATTTAAGTGAAAGGACATAAAATTCAAAACCACGAAAATAGGGACTTCCCTGGCAGCACAGTGGTTAAGAATCCGCCTGCCAATGCAGGGGACACGGGTTCAGCCCCTGGTTTGGGAAGATCCCACATGCCGCGGAGCAACTAAGCCCATGCGCCACAACTACTGAGCCTGCGCTCTAAAGTCCGCGAGCCACAACTACTGAGCCTGTGTGCTGCAACTACTGAAGCCCGCGTGCCTAGAGCCCGTGCTCCACAACAAGAGAAGCCACCGCAATGAGAAGCCCGAGCACTGCAAGGAAGAGTAGCCCGCACTGCTGCAACTAGAGAAAGCCCGTGCACACCAACGCAGCCAAAAATAAATAAATAAATATTTTTTTAAAAAAAAGAGTAGTTTAACCAAATTACTATTTAAAGAACAATACTCTGGGGAAAAATACAGAATTAATTGCCAAAAATGTTCACTTAAACAGGTACTGAGGGATTAATTAATACATCCAATTGAAAGGCATTTCTAAGTAATTAAAATGCTCATGGTTCTTTGCTGGGTGATTTTGGGGAAAGTATATAGGTCTCTTGTTATTTGAGGACCTAATATATGTAAGATACATAGTAATTTTTATTCCCACAACAAAAATCGTACCAAACAAAAATGGTACCAGCAAAATCGATACCATTTGTCTCATTTTACAGATGAGGAGACTGAGGCTCAAAATCACATGTTGGCTCTTAAACACCACATCCTTAAGTTGAATTCAGGGTTTTTGTTTTTCTTGGCATTGACTTTTTCTGCCATGTCACAATTTCTTCTCAAAATAAGGTATAAAATCCAAATAGAACATGATCTGCATCCTAGTGGCAGATACACACAAACACATTAAAAATAGATTGGAGAATGAAGCACTTACTGTATGCAGGTGGTGTCTTAAGCAGTTATTACCTCTTGACTCATTTAATTCACACAAAAACTCTATGAAAATTCACTCTTAAGACCATTTTAAAGATGAGAAAACTGAGGTACACAGAGAGGGTACATAACTTGCTCAAGGTCATATCCTAGGGCAGTTGTAACAAAGTATCGCAAACCAGGTGGCTTAAAACAACAAATACTTATTCTCCCCCCATTCTGGAGGCTGTCAGTCTGAAATCAAGGTGTCAGTGGGACCGAGTTCCAGGGGGAAATCTATGTCTTTCTCCTAGCTTCTGGTGCCGCTACAATCCTTGGTGTTCCTTGTCTTGTAGATACATTACTCCAATCTTGGCCTCCGTGGTCACATGGGGCTCTCCCTATGTCTCTTCATCTTGTCTTCTCTTGCATGTCTATCTCTGTGTCTCCTCTTCTTATAAGGACACCAGTCATATTGGATGAAGGGTCCACCTCACCCCAGTATGAACTCAAGTAATTACATCTGCAATGATGCTATGTCTAAACAAGGTCGCATTCTGAGGTTCTAAAAGGATGTGGATTTTGAGAGGACACTGTTCAGCGTGGTACAGCTAATAAGTTGTGAAACTGGGAGCCCCTCTGGCTCAGGGTCTATGCTTGTAACCACGGTGCTCTGGCACTTCTCCAACTCACAAGAAACGACCATCAGCAAAAGCATGATCCACTCCTGCAGTGGTGACACAAGCACCATGTTACGGGAGTGCAGGGCAGGCGACCTTTGAACAGAAACTTGAAAGATGAATAGGCCGTCCACTTTCAGCAGGGGGGTATGGAGGTAATGGGTAATATTCAAGGAGGAGAGAACCGCTAAATAAGGTCCGTGGTCAAGCAGGGGCATGTTGTGTTTGGGAAACGGCATGGCCAGAGCACACTGGGACACGGTGAGTGGTGCAGGGGTGGGGTAGAGTTGGGAAGGGCAGGGCAGATGCTATGGTTAAAAAGAAGAATGAGAACAAATAATGGAGGACCTTGTGTGTCAGGCTAAGGCGTGTGGATTGCGCCTTACAGGCCACTTGGAGCCATGAATGAGAAGCGACACATAGCACACGTGCTTTCGTACAATCATTTGGGAATACTAGTTAGGAGACTATGCAAGAGATGCCCAGAGGTTAAATTCCAGAGGTAATTCTCAAGAAGATAATTTGATTGGCTGAAGGGAGTAAGAGAAGGATGGAACATACATCAGGTTTATAGGAGATAGGGCCTGATGGTCGATGACTAGCAGGCTGGCTTTGTTTGGTGTGCTTAATCACAGAGGAACTGAAATTGACTAACCCATCTATGATGGATTAAAGATGCCCATGAATTCTTTGATACTCCTTCCATCTAGAGAAAGACAATGTTCATGCCACCTTTCCTTGATTTTGAGTGGGCTCCATGATGTTCTGGGGCTAAGTCATTAGAAGCTTTGTAGCTCCTACCTGGGCTTCTTGGAAGGCTCACTCTGGGAAACTGGAATTGCATATACGAAGTCTGACAATCCTACTGGAGAGATGATGTGGAAAGACCCCACAAGACTACATGGAAAAGAAAGGGAGCCTGTGTGAGCCCAGCCTTCCAGCTGCTCCCACGAAGATGCCAGGCTTGTGAGCAAAGACCAGTCAGCTGCCAGCTGAATTCTACCAGTTGACCTCAGTTGATGTTGCCTGACATGATGAAGAACTGCCAAGCCATGCCCTGCCTGCATTACCAAACCATGAAGTTGTGAGTCAGAGTAAAATGGTTGTTTGTGAAGCCACTGCTGTTTAGGATAGTTTGGCAAAGATAACTGGAACCCACCCATGGAATGAGATGGCACGATTCATGTAATCTCTCACACAGATGTTATGTAAAGCTAAGTGAACAAATATTGAGAAGGGTGACAGAAATTAAAATAATTTGAAATGTACATTCATCCTTTGATTAAAATTCAGTAGAGCAGCAAATACTCTAGTAGTAATTCAGTAGTGGATACCAGTGGAAAAAATTCTGCTTATTGTGTTATGCAACTCAAAGGAAGGAAAGGAATGAAAACAAAATTGAGGCCACTTCCCCAAATTTAGTCGGGTACAATCATGACAGACCACTCAGTCACCGAGACTTAAATGCCAAGGTTCATTTCCTCTTAAATCATGTTAAAAATGGCTGGAGCTGCCTAATATCAGTTATTAGTACAAAGAATAGAGCTTCTAAGCTAAATAGAACATTTTGCATTTCAGGAATGATAAAAAAGCTTTTCCAGGGCTTCTGCCCACACACACAGAGTGAACAAAAATAGAGCATGTCTGGAAAAGTACAAGCCTTCATCTACTGGATTGTTGACCAAACTTGAGCTGCAGTTCTGAGGACCTAAGCAAGTTAAAATACATCCACAAATCTGTGCATGTCTGCGGAGCTTCAGTTCATGACTTCTTGTCCTCATTAGTTGCCTGCCAACACCATTTAGGGTTGTTGAAGTACTGCTTTGCTGATATTCTCAACAAATTGTTTTTGTGTTAGCGCGTCCTGTGCTGACCTGGCATTTGAAGCCGTCCAGGTCAAGAAACTACATCAGCATCTATTTCAGGAGTTAAGATTTGCCTTGCTAGGATAACAGTCATATTTCCAGTACTCAGTAGCATGCCTGAGTATTTGCCCTTAAACACTTATCAGTGGAAGTTAAGTCATCAGTCAAGTAATAATGAGTCAAATCACTATCCAGCAGTCAGTGAAGGGTTGAATCTTCAACTCCACACATTAAGTGGTTAGATTTTCAACCTAGTGAAGCTTAATTTGTCATCTAGATATCTAAAAAGAAGCTAAGAATGTTTATAACCAGCGCTTCCTGCATTACTGTTTGTTGAAAGGTCCACGTCTCTAATTCTGCCTCCTTTTCCAAACCCACATGGCTCACAGTTCTCCCCTTTTGCTAATCGATAGAGGTCTAATAATCATATTTTTCATACTGTCCACTAGAATATATGTTAACAACTTAACTATCAAAGTTTTATCTTTAGGATCATTTCGTGAAAAAAAAATGCTGATTAAAGAGAATCCATTGCTGGCAAATATAAGGCCAATGTAACTGACACAAATGGTGAAATTCAAGTACATCAACTCCTACTGAGAGATAAAATTATGATTAAGAGAATGTTTAATGAACTGCTCTTAATTGTCAACTGAAGCCTATAAAGGAAAATTGACAAATATGCTGATACTCTTTCTTTATAGGTAGTAATACAATATTAAGACCAAAACACAGGATTTGTTGTAACTAGAACATATTATCTTTATTTCTTTTTCAGTGTTTATGAGTTGGGGTCTACTGGCTGGCAAAGCTAGGGGTCAATTCTAGAACCCTGGTTTCATGACCTTAATACACTCATCACATGAGGCCAGAACAAGCTTAACCATATCATTAGAGCTGATCTGTCCAATAAAGTTTTTCTAACAATGATCTGATGAAGAAAACAGTCTAACTCTCTATAAGGCTTAACTTTCAAGAAGCTGGGGTAGATTTGAAGACTACAAAGCCAATTTCTATATTGCATGGGCAAGGATATTTTCATTAAGTATTAGATTTTTGTCTTTAAAAAATGTTTATGAAACTTTCTTATTTTGCCCTGATAACATGCTGATGCTTTATCTAAAACCAAACACCGAAAACCAAACCAACCAAACAACCCCAAATCTGTAAATAGATTCTAGACTTCCATGTTTTTTATGCAGTAGCTTGATATTGTCATTTGTAAAAAGAAAACATGCCAGCTTCAGGCAATGTGAAAATGGGAACAAGGTGGCTGCATCGCAGTGCTCCTGCAATGCTGGGGCCATTAGCACAGGCAATAGCAGCGGCAGAAAATCCTTACGCGGTAAACCACACTCTGATCCAGGCATCACATTTTGCTACCATGTATATGATATTTGGAAAATTCCAAAAAGTAGGCATAGTTAATGCCAATGACAACAGCAGATGATTTCTTCAGCTCAACACAGAAAACAGGATATAATAAGCTATACCACGAACCACTTTCTTACCTTTGTAGAATACACAGAACACAAGGCAAAATACCGCTGGAAATCCTCTTTGAAATTAGGTGAACGTAAGTTACAAATAGAATGGAATTTCTTGAAAATTCTGACCTATTAGCAATTATTTTGAGGCACCTTTCTGTAATAACAAAGATTAACATGTCTTGAACGCTTCCTATGTGCCAAGCACCTCAAAGCAACTTACACATAATATCTCATTTAAACTTTGCAACATTCAAATGAGATGCTAAAATCAACTCATTTATTAGCTGCAGAGACAAAGGCCAGGGAGGTTAAAGAACTTGTTACAGCTGTGGAAAATTAGGCCCAGAGCAATTCAGTGACTTCTGGTCATGGAAGTTTTAAATGGTGGAGGCTGGATTGAAATCGGGCACTCTAGTGCCAGATCCTGCTCTTAACCACCACGGTGTACTAGATAGTCCTTGCGTATTAACACAGAGCACCGCACTGCAAGGGAAGTCTGAGTCAGTCTCCAGGTAATCCATTTTTACTTGCTTTGTATCATTTACAGAAATCATTTATAAACCCTTAACTTCAGTGTCTCAATTGCAAATTGGGTATAATAACCCCTACTTATCAGGGTTGCTCTGAGATTACAGGAGCATACTTGTAAAGTACCCAGGACAGCATCGAGCACATAAAAGATGTCGAATAGGTATCTTCATTTTTCCTTGGCCACTTTCCTTGTATTTATGTTTAACTCATTCCTTCAAAATGTTAGGAACATCTACTTTGTGCAAACAATGTGCCAAATATTAGAGATTCAGTGGTGAAGCAGGTAGACAGGTTGCTCGTTCTTGAGACTAAGAGTCAGCAAACGTTTTCTATAAAAGCCCAGAGAGTAAATTTTTTTTCTTTTGTGGGACATAAAAGTATCTGTCTCCATTACTCAGTTGTGCCATTAGAGTGTGAAAGGAGCCACAGCAATAAGCATGGATCAGTTCCAATAACATTTTGTTTACAGAAATAGGCAGGAGCTGAATTTGGTCCATGCGCCACAGTTGGCCAAGCCCTGCTCAAGACCATTAAACAAACCATTACCTTAGAATGTAGAGTGAGATACAGGAAATACAGGATGTGATGGGAACCCAACATGGCAGGGCCACTTAACTCACTCTAAGAGGATCAGCGACTTGAGAATTAAAGCACGAGTAGAAAGTCGCAAGAAGGATTTCAGGAAGAAGAAACCAGAAGACCCAGAGATAAGGATCCACTTGAGGACGATCATGTGAAAAAGTTCAAGGGCTGAAGCAGAGTGGGTGGAAACGATGGTGGGCAGGGCAGGCCAGGGCCAGCACATGAAGGGCTCTGTGAGGAAGTGAAGAGCTGATGTTAATGGGAAGAGGTTGATGTTTTCACCCGGGACAGAGAGAGGATGACTGCATTACTGTCTGTAAAATGGCAGCACCCTCAGGGGCTGTTGAACTATGAACGACTCCCCTCCACTAAATGGTCCCAGGTTGCTGAGTCTGTGGTCCTTGTATCAGTTTTTCACAGTTTTTGTCCTCTGTTGCCCAGGTTTTTGTCAACCATCACTTCTGACTACTGTTGAGTACACTGAGGAAAACAGTCTAACCTCACTTGCTGCTTCTAGTCTGCTATCATATTCATAACTATTTCTTCAAATGCTTTAACTTTTTAATTTTTTTTTTTTAAAAGAGTAAGTAAATTGGCTGAGTGAACTTTCCTAAGTAATCTGCAGGGCAGGGAAGGAGGTCTTCTGGACTATGTTACTACCTGTGTTTCCTTAGTTAGAATTGCTGAGTCCCCAGGTAGAGAAAAGTACCACCATATTGAGAGCATCTAGCTCTCTGCAATGTGTATAGCTTTTCTACTGACACATTCGTCTACAAATTTCGATCATTATCAAAAGAAAAGTCTAGGCTACAGCCACAAAAATCAAATGCTCTCCTTCCTTATTTCCATAACCATTAGAATCTACCGAAGATGTCACTTCGGATATCTCCAGCTATATCTCCAAGACTATTCATCACAGGCCAGAGCAGTTTAAAATATTTTCTGCCAGATTATATTTGGTGATCTGAACCCAAGAACGTGGTGGACACACATTTGAATGATGGTGGGTAGCAGGGATAAGGGGGACTAAATTGCTTTGCTTCTTGTGGTAGAGTTCGATTATTAACGTTTTTTCAAATTGAAAACATCTTAAATTTTTAATAATAAGGAACCTGTTTTATCTTCTTATTTCCACTTCCAAATTCTTTGAAGGCTCTCATAAATATCAATGGAGCTGAGTCATAAGCAATATCAAGATGAGGCATATAACTAGATTATAATTTCTTGCTAGATTCTAAATTCCTTGAAATTGAGGCTAATTTTATTCATCTTTCTATCCCCTACAGTATCTAGTACAATATCTTGTTCAATTAATTACTGTTGAGTAGAGATAAGTAAAACAACCTTCACTGAGACCTAGTAATTAACATAGAGGTTTTCTTTTCCCTGAAAAAAATAAAACAAAATAAAAAAGAACAAGTTCCCATTTGCTTCCTGTGAGTCCAATAAACACAGCAAAGCCATTTGGCAGACTATGGCTCATTCAATATTTATGAAATTAACCATACCCCAGTAGATTCAATCATTTTAGATGCCCTAATAATGGTCTTCACAATTGATCGCCACATAATCAATTCAACCATGCCAACAGATTATGGCTCCAGATCAGGAAGGGATTAATGGAAATTCACTGAGACCCTTAAGTGATCCCTAACCCCCGTGGTTCCACATCTCACACCACTGAGATGAGAAAGTTGTCACAGTATAATCCCAACCTCACATTTGTTCTCAACTCTTTCCCTGGAGTTGCCCAGGAATTCAAACAAAAATAAAAGAGGAAAGGAGTTACCCTGGTTTTCCCAATGCCCACCTCAGAAGTGACACATTCTTTACCTATCTTTTCTCCCACTGAATTGAATTTTTAACATCTTTCCCTTTAGTCACTAAAGAGCCCAGAGCCACTTTCTTTGGCCTCTTCCTTAGCCAAGAAGCAGATCTAATACATCTTTACTCCCCCAAACCAAAACCAGTTTACACTGAGAACACAATTAAAGAATTTAATGAAACTCTTTCCATATGTCAAAGTACTTCTCTCTACACAGATATTTAGGGCTCAGCATATCTTTCTAAGTATAAATACTATACAAACTTTTCGAAGATGTCTACAAACAACCATGAATTCTAAATAGAGTAGTTGTTATTTTCTAATTTAAATTATAACCACCAACTATCAAGCATGGCAAATACTCAGTGTAATCAAAGAAAACTTTTTACATGTTGTCTTCTCTTCTGACTTTACAAAAAGAAGTCTAAAATAAAAGTCTATACATTTCAAAGTAGCTCAAATTTTAAAAACCTTTATTTTTATTCTCTCATATTCTCTTACAAATGCTCATACCAGCTACTTTCACTTTCTTTCAGGGGTGCAAAACAAAAATAACCTGGATGGGTATTTTAGCCTTAGTATGTCAGGTTATGCTAGGTTATGCTGCTGTAACAAAAACAAACCAAAACAAAAACACCAAAATCTCGGATGTTGAATACACAAAAGTCATTCTCATCGCATAGGATTAACATGGACCTTGGGGGTGTTCTACTCAGCAGAGTCACTGAGAGACCCTGAATGATGCAAGACCCATCTCAATACACACTTCCAGATTCACCAAGACAGGATAAAGGAGGAAACGTGCAAAATGCACACTGAAGCTCTGTCTGTCCAGAAGTGACACCCACTTCAATGTTCATATTTCAATGGCCAATGCAAGTCATATAGCCATGGATCACTTGAAACAAATATTTGTAAACAGCCCTAATGATACCACAGTTTTAGGTAGACCATGCATCTAGAAATGAACCACTAACCCTCTCTCTCTTTCTCCCTCTCTCCCTCCCTCTCTCTCTCTCCCCCCCCCGCCTCTCTCTCTCTCTCTCTCTCTCTCTCTCTCTCTCTCTCTCTCTCTATATATATATATATATATATATATATATACATTTTGCAATATTAGTGTTAGAAAAAGAAAAGTAATTCTCAAATTAAGCATCAACACAAGTATTCACTCTACTATTAACTCCATTTTCTCTCCTTTAGAGTGAAGAAGGAAATCACAAAGTTATTCTCACAAAGTATGTATTTCATAATTTCCTTATCATGAAACAAAGAGAGAAGATGAGTTTTGGGTAAAATTTACAAATCAGAAGGTTTCTATGTATCAGAGCATGAGGCAGATGAATAATCCATTGAATCTTTCATTTTGGCTCACTAGAGCCTAAATATATCTAGTACTTGAGCAGATGGACATAGCATAATTCAATAATAATGTGAATCTCTAAAGCAAAAATGAAAATTTCTTATGCTTTAAGTTTTGGATGTATAATTTGATGTAGCTAAATATTCATTTTAAGAGATTATCTAGTTCTTAGTTACATAAGCTTATGTAAGATTATTCTCAGTGAAACTATTCTTATAATTCAAAAGGCTAACATTATAACAGGAAAATCTTTACATTTAATAATAACCCAAATAATTTTATCTCACCAAGTATCTACTGAGTGTCTACTAAAGCCCCATGCTACCTGCAAGGAATCCCAAGTTGAATGAAATATGACTCTGATCTTCAATACATTGATAGTCTGGTCTGATTGCCCTTCAGTGAATTTTTTCTACTGTGTATAAGAATCTTATCTTCCTTGCATCTTCTCCCTAAAATCTTATGAACTCAAATCTATGCAAACAGAAAAATTTAAGAAGGAGGAGGAATTGGATTGAGAAATAGAAATATAACTCCTGATTTTTCACTGATAACTAAACATATGACAGGATTCTATGGTTTTGCCATTAGGATTACTAGAATAAATAATTTCCACTTCCATGGTAGGTAACATATTTAATATCTATTACATTTCTGAGTAAGCTTTGAAAGTAGCTTATTCTACATGCCCATCAATTTCCAGCTCAGTTCTAGCTATCAATACATTATAGGTTGATTTATATACTTGTAAAGAAAACTTTTGGCTTCAAAACCACTAATATCCCATTGGATGCCCTAAAGGAAACAGACCAGTATCTGGCTGTAGAAATCGGTGCTTATGTGATTCATTGTATCTGAAGCTACCCAGAGCCTTCAGGGGCCTGCTAAGTTTCTGAATGCCTACAGAACTAGATGAACTAGATATAAAGTGCCCTAGCATTGGGAAAGTAGACTTAGGAAGTACTATGGTTAGAAGAGATTTTCAAAGATGTTCATTGCAAAGAGCTCACTGAACAAAAGGTGCTTCCAAGAGAAAAGGGCAAAAGTTGAGTGAAACATTTTCATTTTTACCCATTTGCATATTTAGAAAAGGTTTCCCTCTTCCTTTGCTTTATTTGTCCTTTGTCAAACATCATACATTTAAATCAAAACCAGAGGTTTTAGCTACCATAATTTTTTAAAAATAGGAGAAAATATTTGCAAACCAAGCACCTGTCAAAGGATTAATCTCCAAAATATACAAGCAGCTCATACAGCTCAATATCAAAAAAACAAACAACCCAATCCAAAACTGGGCGGAAGACCTAAACAGACATTTCTCCAAAGAAGACATACAGATGGCCAAGAAACACATAAAAAGATGCTCAACATCACTAATTATTAGAGAAATGCAAATCAAAGCTACAATGAGGTATCACTTCACACTGGCCAGAATGGCCATCATCAAAAAATCTACAAACAATAAATGCTGGAGAGGGTGTGGAGAAAAGGGAACCCTCATACACTGTTGGTGGGAATGTAAATTGATACAGCCACTATGGAAAACACTACGGAGCTTCCTAAAAAAACTAAAAATAGAACTACCGTATGACCCAGCAATCCCATTACTGGGCATATACCCAGATAAAACCATAATTCAAAAAAACACATGCACCCCAATGTTCATAGCAGCACTATTTACAATAGCCAGGACATGGAAACAAATGTCCATCGACAGATGAATGGATAAAGAAGATGCGGTACATATATACAATGGAATATTACTCAGCCATAAAAAGGAATGAAACTGGGTCATTTGTAGAGACATGGATGGACCTAGAGAGTGTCATACATAGTGAAGTAAGTCAGAAAGAGAAAAGCAAATATGGTATAATAATGCATATATGTGGAATCTAGAAAAATGGTATAGATGATCTTATTTGCAAAGCAGAAATACAGACACAGACTTAGAGGACAAATGTATGGATACCAAGGGGGAAAGGGGTGGGGTGGGAGGAACTGGGAGACTGGGATTGACACATATACATTACTATGTATAAAATAGACAACTGATGGGAACATACTGTATAGCACAGGGAACTCTACCTAATTCACTGTGGTGACCTAAATGGGAGGGAAGTCCAAAAGGAAGGGGATATCTGTATGTGTATGGCTGATTCATTTTGTTGTGCAGCAGACGCTAATACAACATTGTAAAGCAACCATACTCCAATAAAAATTAATTAAAAAACAAAACAAAAAAAAGAGCAGTGGTTATGGGCACACTAAGCTCAGCTGTGACTTTTAAGTTTTGTTTTTGTTTTCACTTGAGTACATAGGCAGCTACAAATACAAAGCCTATACACAGCCTGAGAAATAGAAGGAAGATGAAACCTCAGGGATTTTTCTCAGTCCTTACACTCAAAGGAAATAGAAATGTGCCATTTCTAGGACTTGGTAGAATGCATTTACCTTGTGTTCATAGCATATAGTTTACTTTTATTAAGCGTTTTTAAAAAATGAAATGCTAGTGTTACCTCTTGCAAAGTGAAAGAAAAATGTTACAAGATATCAAAGGACTCATTTGACCCAAATCAACCTAAAGTGTCACCTTATTCCAGTCCTTACTACACTAACATGAAAGCTTATTATGTGCTGGTAGAAATGTATTTCTGAAAGGGTTCATATTTCATGGGTCACGTGGTATGTATGTCATATGATAGTCTGGTTACCATGGTGAAAAGTGAGCTTTTCTTTTAAAAGAAGTAACTTTGCCCTTTTGCTCACTGGTATTAGCTTCATTCTGATTCCAGTGTTCTTTCAGAGAAGAGAAAAAAGGAAAAATAAAAGCAGCAGAAATTGAGGAATAAGGGGAACCACCTCAGGAAGATACCTTCATTCTTGTATTGCTTTTGAACTTAGTGAAACTCAAACAAATTACAAAGCAGGAAGAGGGTGTATATATATGTTAATAATACCACATGGTACTTAAAAAGGAGACAGTTCTGAGGTGATTAAATTACCTACGGTTAAAATGGCTATAAAATTTTGAAGAAGAAAATGAATGACTCTGGGTGTTTATGGCTCCAAATGGAATTTAACTCAGGGATTCTCAATTCTATCACTCAAAACACCTCCTCTGAGAAACATCATTTTCTGTGGCCTCATTTACTGTATTGAAATGGAATCCGTGAATAATTTAACTTACCTGCACATTCATTCTTTTTAAAAAATCATTATAAGAACAAAACTGTAATATAAAAGAGATAAAAGGAAACTAATTTATAATAAAATAATCTGTGTTTCCATAATGTAAATACTCAGGCTGGACAACTACAATGAAATAGTAGCACACCTGCACTTAGCTGTATGATCACCATGAACGCAGTATCTGCAAGTATGTGTTATTAGTGACTCAAATACCATGAGCTGTGCAGCTACTGATGATGAGATCAGCAGAGACAGTGAACATCTCCTGTAAAATTCAGAGCAAAAGAAAGTACAATTATCTTTAGATTTATACTTCGGTTGCATTTCTGAAAAATTCTCTGTTTATTAAAACTGGGATTAAAAATATACAATTATCTTTAGATTTATACTTCGGTTGCATTTCTGAAAAATTCTCTGTTTATTAAAACTGGGATTAAAAATATGTCCACAGTTAGGTCCTAGGTTCAGGTAATTTCTAACTCTATCAGTTCTTCCTTATGAGGGATGGCTGTGTGCCTGGCAGAGGGTTGAGGATTCAGCCCCTACCTACTAAGTGTCAACAGTGTCACATCATTGAGACAACCTTCCCAAACACACACATTATCTCCTTAGGGATGAGGTGTCACCCACCCACCCCCAACTGAGAACCACTGTTCTAACTTACACATTAAACCGAAAGGAAAGCGCTATGTTGAAAAGTTGCATGTATATATTTTAGAAGTGTCTTCATACCACAGACTTTTTTTTTAAAGTTTAGATAGATATAATTGATATATAACATTATATTCAGGGTGTACAGCATAATGATTCGATATCTGTATATATTGTGAAACGATCACCACAATAAGACTAGTTATAACATCTATCACCACGCATTGTCACTATTGTTTTTCTTATGATGAAAACGTTGAAGGTCTATTCTCTTAGCAACTTTCAAATATACAATACTACAGTATTATTAACTACAGTTCCCATGTGGTAAGTCACATCACCCTTACTTATCATACCGCATGCTTTTGTAACAGAGCAATCTTCCCAGGACAGACCACCCCTACCCCATATCCTCCACGTCTGCCTTTTGTCTGTAGAAGAACTTTATCCAAAGAATAAATTTAATCAGAGAAATGAGAAAATGCAGAAGCAATGGAAAGCAGTCAGACAAGACAAAATAATCGCTGTTTAGCCATTAAGCAAAATTAAGGACTTTTGGTTCCTCCTCATGGGCTCTAGATAATACTCTGACCCATAGCTGTTGAGATGTTTTGCAGATTATGAAACTCCCAGCAGATGGAAGAAGTTAACCACATGATGACCAGACTGTAGCCATGACATCAGCTGCTCCCTCTTACACAATTCTGAGAACTGAACTCAAGGAAACAAGAACAAACTGACCCTGGAACTGAAGATTAACTGTACAGAAAACAATCAAGATGGCGCTGATCAGACCAATTTCAAGATGATTGTCAGACCTGACTCTGCTGGTCTGCACACAGTCCCCTCCCAATGACTGTGCACCCCTGAAACTCCCCTTTAAAAGCTCTTGCCCCCTGATTGGCAAGGGGGAGTTGGTCCTTTGGGACAGAAGTCCATCTTCTCCCCAGGATTGCCAGCTTCCTCAATAACACTATCTTTCCTTTTACCCAACACTTGTCTCTCAGTATTGGATTTTTTTTTTTTAAAGCTCGTATTTTAATGTTTACTGTAGACAGGCTTCCACTTTATTTATTTATTTATGGCTGTGCTGGGTCTTCGTTTCTGTGTGAGGGCTTTCTCTAGTTGTGGCAAGCGGGGGCCACTCTTCATTGCGGGTGCGCGGGCCTCTCACTATCACGGCCTCTCTTGTTGCGGAGCACAGGCTCCAGACGCGCATGCTCAGTAATTGTGGCTCACACGCCCAGCTGCTCTGCGGCACGTGGGATCTTCCCAGACCAGGGCTCGAACCCGTGTCTCCTGCATTGGCAGGTGGATTCTCAACCACTGCACCACGAGGGAAGCCCATGTATTGGATTCTTGAGCAAAGAGCAGCCAAACCTGAGCTTGGTAACACTTTGATTGAAAGCAGACGACAGACATTCTCACAGACCAAAATTACAAATAAATACTTCTAAGTGGATCAAAGTGATTTATTTGCCATCATCCATGCCATACAGTCTGAGGAAGTATCAAGCTACACTCATACATTCAGAGGTCACCTAATACAGTTGCAGCCTGTAAGTAAGAAACAGTGGGTGCTGGCCCTGGTTGACTGCTCAGTTTAGCTGCCCCCTGCTTTCCAGCGTTGAGTGTCCTCTCCTTGTTGCTATGCTTTCTTCATTTTTTCTGTGCTGCCCCTGAGTAGAGCAGTGTGCATAGTAAGTCAGTCCACACAATCTGGAATCAGAGCCCAGCTTGGTCACTTATCAGCTATGTGACTTGGGACACGTTTCTTAATTTGTCTGTGCCTCTGTTCCCTCACCTATTAAAATGCTGTGAAAAAATACCAATCTCTTAGGCTTGTTGTGAAGATGAAGTGACATAATCCATTTGGTGGTTAGAACAGTGCCTAGGGGAGAATAGTGATCATTAAGTGTTGGCTGTTATCATTGGTCCCAGGGTTCAAGTTAAAACATGAATGATATTCAAGAGTCTTTTAAGGTGAAGAATCCCAGAGAATCTCGGAAACCTCAGACTGGAAGAAAACTTAGAAATTTAAAATCGTAAACTCTAAAGTGTGTCGTTAAGAAAATTTATGAGAAAGATAGAACTTTCAGGTTTGAAAGATGTGACCGAGTTTCACAGTGCCAGTTCAGTTCTAATCCAACAACCAGGAACATGGCTTTCCTGCAAACGTGTTCCACAAAAACAGTGCACGTGGAGCATAACATTACCCATTTTCTTGAATGTGGATGGATGTTCAAATCCATTCTCTTTCCAGTTTTAAATGAATCATACTGACAAAGTTAACTCTGGCTCTAGCTCATACACAGATGCTCAATACAAAGTAATCTTTAGTCCTATTTTCCTAAGGTGATTAAGGTGTTGTAATAATTTTAACAAATATGAAGTGACTTAATAAAGTTTCACCCTGTTTTGAAGTTTACATTTTCAGTATTTATATTAAATGCTACAAAATTATAGTTAGATGTAACAAATTCATTCATTCTTTCTTTCTTTCCCTGAGCCACCATTTACACAGAACCTACCATGTTCTTGTAACTGAAGTAGGAACTGGAAATAATAAACCAAAAGATATAATCCCTGTCTTCAAAACGCTCTCAATCTCTTGAGGCAGCCAGGCTGATACACACAGATTGGCACTCGATGTGAAAAATGATGTGAATCTAGCAAGCATGGTGCTAGAGCTGGGCTGATGAGCTGTTTTCAAGGTTACAAAGTCAAAATTTGTTATTTCTTCATCGTCCAGTCTGTACATACTGAGCACATTGCAGGAAGAAAAGAACTATTTTTTTCTTGACAGCCATGCACTGTAGTACTTGATCAAACAGAAAATTTACGATTTTCTTTGCTTTCATAGGTCATATCTGAATAAAGAACTCAGGGATGCTAACCTCAGGATTGAGGGCACCTGGCAATTTGACAAGATAATATATGTTACCTGTCTTTACACGATAAGGGTGGTATTTCCTGATGGCTAGAAAATTAAATAAATGACTTCTGCAAGTGACCCCAGTCCTAGAAATCCAGGAGGCTTTTCAGAAACGTGGTGTGGTTGGGTTGTTGATTGTAGTTTTCCTTCTTTATTCAAGGATTATTTATACTGTCTTGACAGCCCGGGTGATGGAGTCACTCAAAGCAGGATTGGAAGTTCGGAAATGCCCTGGTTTTGTTTCTTAACCTCTCTCAGCTTTAGTTCTTCATCCTCAAAATTAAGTATAAGAGCACCCAACTCACAGGATTGTGTGGCTAAAATCAGATAATGTGCAAAGTATCATGGTGGACAATAATAATGCTTGTCTCTTTCCTAGACATCAGACATCCCATCTTTCTGCATGATCATGTCATCAGGGTCTTCACTTAATTCTTAATTCTTTTCTACGAAGATTTTTTTAAACTAAGCGCAGAAATTACAGAACGCTCAACACATTTGTTTCAAAAATTATATCAATTGATGCATTTTATTATCTTTTTGAGGACCTAGTTAAATTACCTTAGAGCTTATGTATAAAAAGAGAAATCCTAATGTAAGTACCACCTGGAGATCCATCTTTAATCTCAACAATAAAAGAGTAGCTACAAATGGAAACTGCAATTGTCATTTCTCAGAGATAGTCTTTCAAAGTAGAATAGAACTACAGGAGTGGGTTCTGCATTGGTAAACCAGTCTGATGTATTTCTAAGCAGTTAATTTCATAAAAGTTTTTCTCTTCTGCAGTAAGGAGGTAGGGGACAAAAATGTAAGAGTTCATTCTGCTAAGCCTGAGGCATCTGGCAGTGTGGACAGTTCTGCTCCACATGGAGAAACATCAGTATGTCACTATTCTGGAATGCTGGCGGGTTAATAAAAGTCTACTCAGAGTGAGACAGAACACAAGAATTTGCAATTAATTTTTGGAAGAGGTCTGACTAGATAGAAATGCCATACCCTTTAAAATGTTTCAAACTACTGCCTTTTCAAACTGTCAGTTTCCTTTCTTTTCTGAAAATATGGATTTGGAAAATGTCAAATGACAAATTCAAACAAATGTCCCCTGCCATTATTTGGCATAAATAAGGTGTTTTCCAAACCTGCTCAGAAAAACCCAGTAGATGGCAGTTACAAGAAATCGTATTCTATCAAAATCGTTTACATAGAAAATCTTAATTTCTTCCAGTTTTTCACTGTTGACATAACTTGTTTTTAAAGAAAACATTCAAAAACTAAGCATTTACTGATCATATGCTTAATGCTTTGACACTGGAACATTAATTAGAGTATCAGAAAGAGAAAGAAATACGGAACAGAACTTGCAGCCCTCATACAGTTTAAGATCTAACTGGGAATATGAACACACATCCGCAGAAAATTCAATTAAGAAGAAACAGATAACTCAATGCATGGTGATTTCTTAAAAGAAAACTTTATTGATTTAAATATGATGAGCAATTCCCAGGGAATTACTTGCAACTTTTCTCCCTGTTCCTTGAGAGTTGTTTACAAAGCTTGATGGCATCTTTTGCCTACACTCAGGTACTAATGGTAACAACAAATCTCCTTATTTAGTGCTGACTGTTTGCCAGGTAGTCTACAAAGCCATGTGACGTGTATTAAGCCAATCAATCCTCAGCAAGACCTGTGAGCCAGGACTGTGACCCCCTCACGTTCCAGATGAGGAGTATTTAAGGCATGAGGTGCTTCTGTGCCTGAAGGACCAGCCTGTCCTCCAGTCCCAGAGCCATGATTTGCAAGGCTGAGGCTCCAGAGGCCCCTCTTCACCACCACACGCTCCCTCTACTAATCCAGAATAGGGGAGCCAAGAGAGTTGGGCTCAGAGAAAGGGGCAAACCCTTCTGAATCTTCAA
This sequence comes from Mesoplodon bidens, assembly GCF_964165515.1. Taxonomy (NCBI): domain Eukaryota; kingdom Metazoa; phylum Chordata; class Mammalia; order Artiodactyla; family Ziphiidae; genus Mesoplodon; species Mesoplodon bidens. The sequence continues at coordinate 17,375,383 of NC_138173.1, read as the reverse complement.
CAGCTTCAAATCAGGGCTCCCAATGGTCATTTTTTGTCAGTAGCAAGTAACCACAAAGCGAACACCGACGTGTGTTCCAGGTGTTCCAGGACTTTAAACGCTTTAAATGTATGAGACCATGCCTTTTTCATACAGCAGGAACAGAAATGTGTTACTTGCTCAGTGAATCAAGATTACATAGATATTTGCTGTGGATTTCCCGAGAGACAGTCCATGTTCTCCAGGGGGCGGGGAGTGGCTTATAATACCGTCAGTAGGTGGAGCCTCATATGGTAGTCTCAATCTGGTCTAAATTGAAAAGATATACATATACATATTTATTTTTTTATTTGCTATTATTTTTTATTTTTTTAACTTTTTATTTTATATTGGAGTATAGTTGATTGACAATGTTAGTTTCAGGTATACAGCAATGTGATTCAGTTATACATACATACATGCATACATACATGTATAATCGAATCACTTTGCTGTACACCTGAAATTAACACAACACTGTTAATCAACTACACTCCAATATAAAATAAAAAGTTAAAAAATGAAAAATAAAAGCAAATAAATATATATTTTTTCACGTCCTATAAATCATTACTGCTAGTTATAATTAATGAAATATTTAAAAATACATATTTATATACATGAATATAAATATATGTTATACTTATTTATAGTAAAGGTAAGGGGGAAAAAAGCATCTTCCATTTGAATCGAATGAGTCCTGGGGAGCTGAGGTGGGAGAAGGCCCTCAGGAATGTCAGCTCTGAGCCTCATTCCAGGCACTGAAGCCAGATAAGGTCCAGGGCATTTCCTTGACTTGGGACTTCCCTGCTTTCGTGGAAGGTCTCATGTTTATGTGTCTAGATTTGTCTTTTTTTTTTTTTAAACCTGCATTTGTCTATCTTCTCTGATTGACTTTTTTTTTTTAAGCAATCCTCCTTAGATGCCCCTAAAAAAGAGGTATCTGGATTCATCTGTGCCTGGTTGTATTTTTTCCCAAATGTTCCTTTTTTTAGACAGCACCAAAGAAGTTAATTAATTATAAGGATGGCTGAGGACAAATCTACCTTTACTAGCATCCTCAGACTGATTTATGCATGAAAGCAGGTTTTTTTCCCCCCCTGAGGTATTCTATTATCTGTTGAAACCTAAATTTTGACAGCAATTTTTCTCCAAAGTTTAAAACAAATGGGTGGCTAGGATAATGTACTCATAAACCTCAGTTTTAAGATGAAAGACACAAAATGTAAATATTCTGGATGCTATTTTGTTGAATAAATAACATACTCATTCATAGTTTTGTCATTGAATATGATTTGGTCTCTCTAGAGAATTATTACAAGAGTCTCCAGCTTCATCTTTCCCCGTTGTACATTTTAGCACAGGAGCTGGGGGGGTCCATGACAAGGTGAGTCAGATCACCACTGCTCAGAACTTGCCCCTAGTTCCCCTTCTCCCTCAGGGACAAGCTGAAAGTCCTGGGACAATCTGACAAAGCCCTCCAGCACCTGGACGCCCTTTCTGTCTCTGACCCCATCTCCTCCAAGGCTCTCCCAGGCTCACCGCGCTGCATCCCCCTTGCAGTAGTCCAGGTTTCTCAACCTCGGCACTACTGACACTTTGGACTAGATGGTTCTTGGTCACGGGGGCTGTCCTATGCACTGCAGGATACTTAGCAGCATCCCTGTCCTCCGCCACTAGATGAGAGCAGCACCCCTCCCCCAAAAGTAGAAAACCACAAACTCCTTCTAACATTGCCAAATGATTTCTGAAGGATTAAATCACCCCATGCTGAGGACCACTGCTGCCAGTCATGCTTCCACTGCTGCCTGTAACCCTCTCCCCCAGACATCCACGGGCATCCTTCATTTCTTCAGAACTTTGCTCAGAAATAACCTTTTCAGTGAAGCCTTCCTTGGAAAGCCGATTTGAAATGAAACCACCAGACAGACCCCAGTCACTCCTTAACCTTGTTTCTCACTTTATTTCCCCCCATATCACTGACCACTTTTTAATGTGGTACAGTTATTCATTTATTTCGTTTATTATCTGTCCCCTCCCTCTAGAATGTAAATATCATAGTGGTGGCAGTAGGTTGTATCCATTCTGTTTGAGGTTTGCTCCCCAGCACCTAGAACAGAGCCTGGTGGTTGCTCCGTAAATATTTGTTCAATAAAATAAAGGTCATCTGAAGAGCTGACCATACACACCTCCTCCCTTTCCTGCCTGCAAAGTCCAGATTTTACATAATTTTGTTCTTTTTATGTGTTTTCCTGTTTGCTTTAGCATTAAGAATGCTCAAAGCCTGTTGCCCTCCCCCACCAATTATAATAGGCACCTGTGTCATAAATATTTTATAGGCTAGTCACCCCAGTTTCCTCTTTATTTTTCTACCCATATTTCCTTTTTGTCTTTTATCTATCCATCTATCATCTATCTAGTCTGCTTCTATTTATCTATTCTATCTTTCTGTTTAGTCTATCTTTCCATCTAGTTGATTGATCAATCGATCTATCTACCTACAATCCATTCAGTCATTTATTATCCTGTTGTGTTATATATCTCTGTAAGATACATTGAATAATTTAGGGAAAATGAGGCCTGGCAGTAAATGTTCTTAATTAAGAAGACGATTTTTTTAACTGCTAATCTCAATTTTAAAATCTGATGTATTGATTTTGAAAGAATTTTTATTATTTTATTTTAAATGTACACATCAAGGAACAAATGCTGTTCCAAATACTTGTCTCAATCTTATGCGCAGAAAATGTCACTCTTCGTGAAAAACTAGTCATTAAAAACCGTTTATTTCCCATGAGCGATAGTGTTCATCTAACCTCTCCCAAGTTATAACATTTCTAACAAACTTGGGAGTTTCTGAGGTTCGGCATGGAAATTTTGATGGCTGAGACTACATTTACCTTGAGTCCAATTCTTCCTGAGCCAAATAATTATTTGCAATCAAATATATTACTGTTAATGCATCATAATGACAGCCCTTTAGGAGGTCAATGATCTGTGTTCAATTTCATACCCTACTAACAGATACTTAGATAAGAAATAGGAGTCAGTGAGTCCAACCAGAAAACACAAAGTGGTAGTCTGATCATTTCCCTCTCCCAAAGCACAGGCACTGTCTGGGAACAAGAATAGAGCTATTTACAGCTGCTCAACTTCCAGGCAGTTATATTAATGTTGGTGATCAACACGAAGGCAGACATCAGGGGAAGAGCAGTGAACACAAAGGCTATGCTGTAATCAAACTTTGGAATGGTCAGCTCTTTCTTTTATTTTCATCGTTTCCATTAATAGGACCCATTTCCCCAAAATAGGCTTTTTAAGATTTAAATTTTAATCTGTATTCCAGGTTCCATTTATCTCAAGTATCACTATCACGAAATTTGGATAAATCAATAAACATTCATTTAATTTGCTGCTTTTCAAGGGTTAGATTATAAAAATGAGATGAAGATAGTTTATTCCCTATACATGGATGTTATCTTCACAGTCTAATAAAATGACTTGAAGTGCAACAGAAGAATACCCAAAATTTATGGGGAAAAAAATTCCTCTTGGTGATAGTTCCAAATGAATTCTTTTGAGTAATAATGGTAATAATAATCATAATGCTCACATATAATCTATTCTAGGTGGGCCTGTGGACCAGGGGTTCAGCTAACTAGCCCATTTAATCTTCACAATAACTGTATTAGGTACAGATCGGTATCCTTGTCACTATTCTGCTGAGAATCTGAGGCTCAGCAAGGTCACCAAGTCGGCCAAGTGGCAGAGTCAGCCCTCCGTCCCAAGTTCATCTTACGCCTGAGCCTGTGCTTCTCATCACTGGGTCACCCCACCTACCCTGCAGCTTCCCACCAGCCACTGACAGGTACAGGCCCAAACGTCACCCACCTATGACCTTCTGTCGGGGTGCAGACTCTCAGGTGGGCGCTCAAGCCAGAGCAGTACATGGCCCTGCCTGACCCTTCCAACCCCAATTCCTACTTCTGACAGCTTTCCTGATGTCCCGTGCCTGCATCAGGCACCTTAATCCCTTTCTTTTTGCCTTTGTTCATGCTTTCTCCCTCTTCTCCAAATATTTTTCTATCCTTCCTACTTAATTATCTCTCATTTACAAAGCTTTCCCTATCTGTTAAAAACTGACAAAATTCGGGCTTCCCTGGTGGCGCAGTGGTTGAGAGTCCGCCTGCCGATGCAGGGGACACGGGTTCGTGCCCCGGTCTGGGAGGATCCCACATGCCGCGGAGCAGCTGGGCCCGTGAGCCATGGCTGCTGAGCCTGTGCGTCTGGAGCCTGTGCTCCGCAACGGGAGAGGCCACAGCAGTGAGAGGCCCGCGTACCGCAAAAAAACAAAACAAAACAAAAAACTGACAAAATTCGATCCTTCCTCTGAAATGCCAAATGCCTGGTGATAAAAAAACATTCTCTGATCATTTTATATCTATCAAGTTTGTCTCCCATATAATCTCACGATCTCTTCAAAAATGCCTTTTCCCCTGGTCAGTGCACAAATAACAGCAGAACTGGAAAAATACTTTAACTTGACTGTTTCTTTTTGCAGTGGAATTGCAGAATTAAATTATAAAACAAGGCTACTAAAAACTCTTAAAAACTGAGATGTGATAAAGTCAAAGGAGTTAACAAATGAAAACAAATTTACTTTTAGCAGCTCTCTCATTAAAATTCTTAGAAGACATATATAAGGCTGAAAAGTTTCTTATATACAAGGTAGCTCTTCAACAAATCGTTTTATGAATTATTAAACTGAAACATGTCAAAACTACTTCCTAAGAGACTAGGGAATTTAAAAAGGCTCTTTCTAAAAAGTCGAATTAGAAAATACCATCAGTATGGTGAAATATCAGAATAATATTTGAACATGCCTGATGACCAAGTGGCATGCTGATAGCAAGCAATTTTGAGACAAAAAAGAATGCCTCATTTCTATTTTTAAAAACCCTCAAACTAGAAGTTTCCAGGAAATATCTTTTTGGATTACAAATAAAAGTAAGTTCTCCCCTAAGTTGACACCATTATGATTCTTTTAGCTTTTGTAGTAAAAACAAAGATTCCTGATCTCCCTTTTTTACATTATGCCATTAAGAATTTATTTTTTCAGACTCTCTTCATATTCCTACAAAAAGACATCATATTGGAGATCTGTCTGAACTCAAATCTTGGAATTATCCACATTCGTGACTTTCCTGAGTAATGGGATAACACAACTTGGGCCCAAGGTCCTCCAAAGGGAGGCAGATGGAATGCAATGAAAGGATCTATCCATCTTCTAGAGGGCACAGAAGGACTGCCCGTCCCTTGGGGGCCAGATCCAGCCCTCCTCCCCTGGTTCACACACAGGCTACCTTTCATCTATGACAAGAGTTTCCAGAACCTGCAGTTCAGATAAAATGAGCAATCTTAGCGAAGCAAAGCCTCTGAAAGCTTGCCTTTCAGCAGCACCTGATGCCTTCCTTTGCATAAACTCGGTGGCATACAGAGCAGCCTACATGCTACTCTAGATGGAGAATTTATACAAAGTAAAAATGGAAAAACCACATCTATGGCTGTCAGCCTATTTCAAAAACATGAAGTCATTTAAAATGGGTAAGATATCCAGCTTCCTTGAACTGCCTAAAACAAACAGCATTATTCAGGTCTAATCACTGGGATGAGATCCTCAACCTCTACCTATGTTGTTTAAGCTTCATAAAGAAATAGAAATACTACGAAACATCTGGTCTTGCTGTTATGTCTGCCCGTCAGTGCCATTTGCTGGCAGGTACGGAGTGGCCAGGAACAGTGCTAAGTGTCAGGAACTGAAGATGAAGGTTTGTAGTCTGATCCCTCAAGTGTGACAACCTAGCTGAGGAGGTGACAGGCAGAGATAGAATCTCTACATTACAAGTATAAAGAAAGAGCTAGGGGAAAACAGGGGGGAGAATCAGAGGGACATCACAGCAGAGGGTCATCTGAGCTGAGACACAAGGAAGAACAGAGAAGGGGCAAAGGGCATTCCAGATGAGGAAAGCAGTGGTGGCCACAGGAGCATGCCAAGTGTGTGCAGGTGTAGCTGTAGCCAGTTTACAAGGCACCCTGTGCAAATGAGAAAAAAGGTATCCCCTCTGGATGGATGGACTGCTTGTTGAGTGCAGTAAATACCTGTCTTAGACTCGAGCCCTGTCTTCAGGAATGGTTGACAGGTTAGAATAACTGGAGCACAATGTATGAGGAATGGTAAGGCATGTGGCTGGATAGGAAGGTTGGATAGGAAGAGTCTTAAACGCAACGCTAAGGAGTTTGAACTAGGGTGCAGGCAACTGGGGGGAAAATGAAGTGAGAAAGTCCAGTTAGTGACATAGCCACAATCCAAGTAAGAGATGATCAAGGTCTGGACCAGGGCAGTGGATCCAGTGGTCCCGATGGAGTAGGAAAAAATAAAAGTAAAATAAAATAATAAAATAAAAATGTTTTAAAAAGAAAAAGAATGGGATAAGTAAAGGCGAAAGAGCTTGCAGTAGGGACCAAGTATACATTTAGTGGGAAAAGGAAGCCTCCATGGTTGTAATCAGCATTCGAGATTCCAAAGGTAGTTTCCTCCCTGTGCTAAGTGAGCTCAAGATGGGGAAAATTTAAGCTGGGACTGAATGATGGGTAGCTGTCCTGCATGACACCCAAGGGTACAGTAGGAAGATGATTTTTGGTCATAAACCAAAGACTTCAATGACTCTTGGGCAGTGACAAGAATACTGGACAATGATGAGAAAGGAATGACAAATACAACTGGACAGGAAGAAGAACTATGGGAAAGCCAGGTTTCCGACGGAATGGATACAGATCCCAATGTGCCACTTGGTGAGGGACAAGAGATACAAATTTGATATTTCTGGGTTTCAGCCCTCTTAACTGTATAATGGGATTATGATGTCTTTTCACGGCATTGATACAAAGTAGCGGTAGGCAAATCATGGCCCATGGGCCAAATCCAGCCCACTGTCAAGTTTTATTGGAACCCAGATACACCCATTTCTTTACGTGTTGTCTGGCTGCTTTCACACTAGAAAGAGTTGAGTAGTTGTGACCGAGACTGTATGGCCTCCCAAGCTGAAAAGATTTACTATCTGGCCCTTTACAGAAAACGTTTGCCGACCTCTGCTGTAAGCGGCCAACGTGAAAAACCCCCAAGTTCAGGGCTTCCCTGGTGGCGCAGTGGTTGAGAGTTCGCCTGCCGATGCAGGGGACATGGGTTCATGCCCCGGTCCGGGAGGCTCCCACATGCCGCGGAGCGGATGGGCCCGTGAGCCATGGCCGCTGAGCCTGCGCGTCCGGAGCCTGTGCTCCACAATGGGAGAGGCCACAACGGTGAGACGCCCGCGTACCGCAAAAAAAAAAAAAAAAAAAAAAATCCCCAAGTTCAGTGTATGACACACAACAGACACCCAATATAAATTCTTTCCCTCCTGCCCTTTCAGGAAGGTCATCCTTATTACTGAAGGGACAAGAAAATGTGGTCTCCACGTCAAGACTCTGGACTTCAGGGAATGAGGTTCATTTTTCCCAGGTTGTGAAGGTAGCAATATTGTTAGGAAAAAAATGGCTCAGGATAAAAGACAGAGTCAAAGGGTAGCAGGAACACTGATGATATTAGGAAGTTATAGTTAGACCTCACAGAGGACTTTGAAAACAGAAGCTAACAGAGCCTTGTGAAAAGCATCTGTGACTGTAGCAGGTATCAATTAACCACAGTCTCTTTCCCCAGAGTTAAATTTCTACTCAATCAGAAAGCTCTGCAGATAGTGACAACTATTATGAGGGAATGGAAAGGAAAAACAGCTTCATTTGCACAGGCAGAGCTCATGGATTAAGAGAGGGCATAGGGTGGGTGAAGAATCAGATTCTCTCAAACAAAGAAAGAGTACTGTTGAGACACTGCTTTTAAAGAGTCGAGAAGAAAGAAGTCTACCTACTCTCGGGCTCTGATGCTTTAGGATAAAGAAACACAAATGCCTGTTTATAAATTAAAGACAAAATGAAGTCTGGATTTTTTAGGTTGCTCGACCTCTCATCTGGACGCTTCACACCATCCAATTTCACTGAAATCTGGTAGACATCATCTCCTGAAAAGGTGTACAGCCAGGCTAAAGACAAACGTGAAAGCCAGACGCAACCAAGGAAATTAAATGGAAACCAAGAGTTGTTCAATAAGGTGTCACCAAAACAGGCCTTGATGAGCAGGACTCTGGAGGGGACCTGCGGGGCTGTACGTGGAGTGGGCAGGGGGACAGGGTTTCTTCTGTAGTCGTGTGGAAGTGCTGACCCAGGTAAAGGGGCTGAGAAGCAGGTAGGTAGCAAAGAGGACGAGAGGAAGGTGAGCCTCCTGAGACAGAGAAGAAATAAGAGCTGGAAGGAAGTAATAAAGGCATTTCTTCACGTGGGCTGAGCTGCCATAAGAAAGGCATTTGGATATTTTCAAATGGTGGCAATATGGCACCTTGGAGAATGTTTTTCTGAACGAAAATGACACCGTGGCCACCCCATCACAGCCAGGTCAGAATGTCTGATAAAGGGCAGAGACTGTCATCTGATCTTCGGACTCAGATGTATGCCTCGAAAGGCAACAGGGTAGAAAAGTTCATCAACACTTTGGCATTTGCCGGATAGCTTAACAAAGACAGTGAAACACAGAACCCAAAGCAATTTTTTCAGAACCCAAAGTAAGATAACATTTCTTTTTTTTGAGCACGTAAACATACCCGAGATAATGTTTGCTCCCCTTGAAGCTATCTCATGCATAATCTACACACAAAACTTTGAAAAAAGAAGTGTAGGTGATTAGCACTTTGTAAATACGCCATGCAATTGAAAATATTTATAATGGCTCATGAGCAAGAGTTTGAAAAATAAATACCAGCGCTTAAAACAGATCTTTGCTTTGAATATTAATATTATGCATAATGCAATTACTTTACTTATAACATACAATAATTTTCACACCTGCAGAATTCATTTAAGAAATATAATAAAATGTGCTAGCTTTTTTACATAGCAAATATGTTAAGAGCAAATTCACGTTACCTAGATTGTAGCTTACTGTTTCATATTTTCTTTCATTGCATAGGTAGTTCATTCCATCTATAGCAGAGCAAATGATCACCTTTTGAAAAACAAAATTGTCTATCAATATTTTTCTGCCTCTAAACTAAAAACTGCACTGAAATAGAACAGGATGCTTACCTTAAAGATATTATGCAGGTCTCTGCTAGTTTCCCAAAGTGAAATTTTCCATTGGATTAATGAAATACATTTAATTTATCACAGCACAAATCTGTTGCTATACTTCATAGATAGTGGCATTGATTTATTTTCCAATTCAACCAAAGTCTGGCTGAAAGGATATGTTTGGATACCAATGTATAAGTTAGATAGTCCTATACAAAATGTTGCCAGAGTCTTAGTGGTAACTCTAACATATAAACTAAAATATGAATGTTTAAAAAAAAAAACTAATTTGAGGAACACATTTGGCTGTGGATTTAATTTAGATGACACCAGACAAGACAACTGCACATCAATACCCAAAACCACACTCTAGGTTTTATATTAATTCAAAATAAAACAATGATCAGAAGGTCGGAAGATCTTTCATTCATATGCAAATATCCTGAGGTTGGCCTGCAGTGAAGGATGCTCTAATCAAGCAACCCCATTCGGCACCGCGCTGGGATTACTTGGCTGTCCTTGGCACTGCTGTGGCGCAAGCTTGAGAAGCTATTTAAAGTAGCATTCAACACTTGTTGTGTTGAGAGTGACTCAACAAGACATAAGTAAAAGCATGAAATCCAGGGTGGCAATGACCTCTAGCATCCTGAAACAAAATCCTGGGACAGTGATGGAAATACTTCTTCTTGCTATTCTTGGACCATTAGGACACTTTCCATGGACTTCATGCCCAATCAGGCTATCATAAAACTTTATATTCTGAATGAGCTGTCTTGTTTGGATGACAAGTTACACCTACCCTAAGTTACCAAATACAGGTTGAAGTTCATTGCATTTTTGTGCAGGTGGTTTTTTATTATATAATATGCTCTAATGGCGAGGTGGCAGTGTATATGAGTAACTTTCTCTCTCTCTCTCTCTCTCTCTCTCTCCCTCTCTCTCTCTCTCTCTCTCACACACACACACACACACACTCTCTCTCTCTCAAGAACAGACCTAGTTCAGGTACCACTAGGTAAAGGCTGCTGCTACCTGGTTTGCCCACCCTAGACACAGAAACTTGACCACAAACATCAGCTGGATCTATCTACTTCAGGTACCAGTCCTTAGTAATATCCAGAGTTGTTTCATTTAAAGTTTTATAAAGACATTAAAGGGGATGATTTAAGAGGGAAAAAAAAATCCATTCATTTTCTGCACTAGCTAAGGAGTTCACTTAAACACAGATGTATCCACAGCTGCAAATAACTAATACACAGGTGCAGAGTCTGACAGAGTTCTGATGTTAGCTTTCAGTGCTTCCTGGAAAAGTTTTAGAGGGATGAGAGCAAACATCTTCCTCTCCCACATTTCCACTGCCTGTCACTATAGTTCTCTGTTCCTAGCTGATCTATGTCTAGCTGCTTTATTCTAGATTGGTTATGCCTGTGTATCAAAGCTGACAGAGCAACTGCAGAGAAGTCTCCACCTCCTGAAGTTCTTCAAAGTTCTGACTGTCAACTATAAAGTTATCATCAACTACAATGTTACAGATACAGGAAGTACAGTTTGTCTCCAATGGCCACATGCTCCGTGGAACATGCTGGCGACCATGACCTGGGAACTCCTTTATCCTTCTCAGCTCCACTGCAGAGGCAGGGAGGGTTTTAATGACCACCCAGGCTATCGGTGGGCAAGAATAATTTCCAGGCTGACTGCTGCCTTAAAAGCTCGTATCATTCTTAGAATATTTAAATAGGATATTTTAAATGAAGGATGTGTCCTGTATGAATCTCTGCGATACCATATGATCTCCTCTATAAAATATGGGAACTTAGTAAGAGTTAGTATATATGACAGTCAGAGGAAAGAAAAAGACTGGGAGAGATTAACAGTGCCAAGTGGACAGCTAAGCTCACTATCAAAGTCACTAGTTGCCTCAGACCAACCTTACATTATACAGAATTCAGACTTATGCCTCGGCACATTAAAGATTATTGAATGTCACGGAACTCTAGGGTTAGTTTCAAAAAGAATAAAACCACCAATGCTAAATCAATGCCTAAATCAAAAAAATCTATTGTAATCTATGGTTAATTCATGAATTGTACATTAGCAGTTGGGTTTATTTTTCCCTATGTAATCATATTTTGATCAAAAGGGAATTGTTATTCCAGTAATTGATCTAGAATCAACTTTATTATTTTGAAAATATCTTTCTTATCAGTCAGAATGGTCAATTCACATGAGTATACAGACAGAGCCTCAGTGTTAAGAATGGCTCTTACCTTGAGTCACTAAACAAGTTTCTCTAAGAACAGATGGGCAAATTTTTCTAATCATGAACACAAATTTTGTTTATGAATTTCAACTCTATTATTAAATTTTAAGACTGTCATTTTTTAATTAAAATTATGCAAAACATTTTTCAGAAAATGAAGCACTCCCTAGTGTTACTGGGACAATTTAAAACATATTTCTTCTAGATCTATTTTTTGCTTTTAATTCTTTTTTTGTTATTTTAGTTGAATTCTTAGCATATGTATTTCTCGTGAGCTTCCTCTTTTGTGGAACAAGGTGGAAGTGTAGAGGAGTTAAAAATAAATGGATGTTTTTTCTTTTTGATGATTCGATTTATGCAATATTTAATATTCAATAAATGTTCAATATTTTATATGCAATACTTAATATTCAATAAAAATTGGCTAATTTGACATTCCATTAAAAACAACCTTATATTAACAACTTCTTTGGAAAGAGATTATTTCTTTTCATTCTATACGACACATATTTTTGTCAAATATAACAATGCTAGTAAAAGGGGAAAGATCAACAACATTCAAAGTAGCATCTTCCCATGTTCAGTTCCAATGCAACGAACTGCTCTATCTGTATCATACCACAGCACTAATTGATAGCTAGCCTGAATACCCTAACATGCTGGGGGAAAAGTTAAATAGTAATAATATAAATCCATACGGATGAGGCAGAGACTACCCATCTCCTTGAGTAATCAAAGCAGTTACAGACTGTACTTTCATACACTTATTAGATGAAACTTTCAGGGCCAAGTTCCACTAGACAGCGTAAATGCTTAAAAGTTCAAGTACAGGCAAGCTCTCTGAGGTCAAGGCATAGGCACCAGGGGAACTTTCTTATAAACTCTTCGCATTTGGAAAGTATTTGTTTTGCTTCTTTTTTTAAAATGGGAGATAAAGCTCAGATATGAACACTTAATCTAAAACATGATTCAAACCCTTCTAGAGCCTTCCAAAGCAGAGTGTTAAACATTCATAATACTTATGCTTACCTAAAATAGTACATCCGTCACTTTATAAAGTCTCTCACTTGAAAGAAAACAAATCTGTTAATAACCAAAGCAGGGTACATGGATTTTCAAAACCAGAATATTTAAATACTGCCAATGTACTCTGTTTTGTGATAACATTAGAGAATGTAGAAAGAAGTCCCTAGTTTTTTTTTTCTTTGAAAATGATAATTACTTACTGAGGTTTAAAAATCAAGCTTGAAAGAAATCTGAATGTCTTTTTTTAATATTAATAGAAACCAATGATTTTTCAGAAGAGATGAAAAAATTGCTTGAAAATTAAGACTGGCCCTCTTCAGATGTAACCAACGAGCAAAGAGGAAATGAAAAGTACATGATTCGTGGATAATTTCTTTTTTAAAAATATTCACATGTAAGGTGATCATATAGTTTATTGTCCAAACTGGGGCCCTTCTTAAGAGTGAAAGGAGATATTATAAATAATTAGACTAGGACAAAGTCTAATAACTTTAACTGGGGTATTTTCAGCAAAACACGACTTCTGGCACTCCGTAAAAGGACATGGGACGTAAACGTTTTATCAATTTCTTCCTCTTTTCTCACCCTTCTCTTCCTGATCAAAAGGGCAGAGAGTGGTACATTTTCAAGGCAGTTTTTTGGGGAAAGCAAAGAAGCACGGATCTAGAAATAGGACCACTGGAACCAGACAATGGAATAGTTGAGACATTTTCATCAAAACCCAATGTTATTTTCTATCTTATCTGTTTTATTTTCTTATACCTAATTTCCTCAAGGCTTTCAACCTGTTCATCTGCAGGTTTCCTATTTTAAAAAGGAAAAGTGTATCTCCAAGTGAATCCTCCACAGACTGGCCAAGTTCTGTTAAGTTACCTCCTGTGAGCACCTCTGAACCCTTGTTCCCTGTTATCAGAAAAGCACAAAAACCTAATCTGTGCAGTGGGGATACAGAAAGGAAAGGCCAAGAAGCGAAAACCGTAAGCATTCAACACAAAAACAGCAGGACTGGCACACTAATTAGGCCATTGGCAATCGGAGGTCAGAAATGGAGTACAGCTCAGTCCCCATAGGGGCCCCAATGTAGGGAGATTTCTGAGTGTACTCACATTGCATTGTTTACTTTGGGGGGCCCATTCATGGTTTTGATGGCTACTGTTATTGTTAATCACTAAGAAAGTCATCAGAAAGCTAAACTGAGGGTTTTGTATGGACAGAGTTGTTCTACTTGACTATATATATATAGACATATATACACTACATATATATGTGTGTATATACGTCTATATATATATATACTATGTGTGTGTGTGTATATTTACGCACAACATGTGAAACTTCTGTTCTTGGACTAAAAGTAAATCATTTATGGCTCTGTTCTCATACCTTCCTTTTTTTCATTCAAAGCATGAGAACAACTTATCCATATACTAGAAACAGAATCAGAATGTTAAGCATTCTTTTCCTCTTGAAGAGTACACAGGAGTTTTGTTTTATTTGGATTTATTTTCTTTCTACTGTTTCCATGACTTGAAAGGCCCACACTCTAATTCCATCAGAAGAGAGAGGGCGGTTCTCAAGGCTACCATCGAAGGCCAATGAACAGGCACCATCCCCTAGGAAACTCATGACTTTGGTCTCTGGCTCCTCAGAGACCTGGAGCTCCAGGGACAGACATCCACCCTCACCAGCTTCCCTCTTGATCCAAGGAGGACTGAGGTCTTGGGACCCTTCTCATGCCTGCTCTAAGGGCTGTGCTGCACCTTGCCAGTGATGGTGGCCATGTGGATGCCTTGGAGCCCATGAGGCGATGCAGGAAACACGGTCACCTCTTTCCCTCCATTCTATGCGTTTTTAGTGTCATTGCCAAGAGGAGAAAATTGGTTCTTGTGGGGAGGGGGTGAACCAAATCTTAGGTATTTCAGTGGTTTGTAGCCCTTCAAGATCCACCCTACCTGACAAAAATCGTATTCCTTCATATGCAGTTTCTTTCTTTAGGGAGAATTTAAATTTAGCTTAATTTTTCTCCTTAGTGGGTCATTACTGAAAAAAGTTAATCATTCTCTAATCAATCATCCTTTCCATTTTCCTGAGGATGAGAGACAGAGAGAGAAAAGGGGGTGGGGAAAGACAGGAGAAGAAGAGAATGGGAAAAAATGTACCCCTTAAATAAGTGACAGCTCTGGATAAATGGGGAAATTGGAGAGGGAAGCAGATAATCAGTAGTGGCCCCCATCGACCCTGGACCCTGCCCAACAGGGCTGCTGGGTGGCGCTCTGTACCTGTAGCTGTCCTGGCTCAGATGATCAGGAATGTCCTTCTGCAGATTTCGCCTTATACTGTCCTTTTCAAATAAGGGCTGCTTACAGTCTGGTTTCCTGACCAGACCCCTGGGGTTGGCCTGTTGGCCAGCACTGTCCTGCACACCACGTCCACTTACTTGCTGGACTGAGGTTTGCCTCCTGGGCTCAGCCATTCCTAACTGGGTTTGCCTGAAGACCCGCTGACTTTGCTCTCGACCCTCCTCAGATATCCTAGTGAGGGCGCTGTAGGGTACTGAGTCTAATTCCTTTCAGCTCTCAGGTGGGCTGCGCTTCTTCCTGGTCATTTTTCTTCCAAGAGGCTGATAAGCCCTCCTGCCGTAGAACACGTTTCCCTTACATGAACACTTTCAAACACCTCTTAGACCAGAGTCGCTGTACGCAGTATCTAAAGGGGAATATCTACTGCAATTCCTTCGGGAAAAGGCCAAAGAAAAGAGGAAAATGTTTCCAATTCAGAGGCTGACTAAATTGTCCTGGGCTGGAAGAGGTACCGGATCAAGTCTAATTCCAAATAACTGTGCAGGAAACTGGCAGCCAGTTAAGCCCATGCACGTTCTCCTCCCCTTGTGTGTTCCTATGTCAGGCATCCCAGAGCCTGCAATTCCATGTCATGGCAAACTAGAGATTTGTCCCAGCCATTCCCCAGGCCCATTTACCTGGGCCCACATTCACAAATAGCCTCTAATGTACACTTTGTACATTATCTCCAGGTGAGGGAAAATACACAGTCACTAGATACAGAGGACTGAAAAACAAAGTCCATCCCACAGACATAAACTCAGGTCCCATTACTAGATCACACCACACCCCAGAAAACTACCAGGCGTCTCTTAGTCCTATTACCATTTTGTGAAAAGTACAATTGAATTGCATGGTAATCTCTGAATGTATAAAAATGTTAATTTGTTAAACAGAGACATTTTAAATATACCACACTTTTAAACTCTATTTGGCATTTTTTTCAGTTATTAATATACTAGAAAGTTCAATTAATAGAAATGACACCAAGGAGCATGTTCTATAGGAACTGAATTGCTATTGTTAGGGTCATACCCAACTGACAGATCAGTTGGCCTTGCAATAATTTTATATATCACAGTGGCTACACCTAGCATGGGCTGAACAATTATTACTTAATAGATTACTGAGCATTTAGTCCATGTCAGTGAATAGGTATTTTAATTTACTGTGGAATATTTGATAGAAAAGGTCAAAGTTTTCTGCTGTGCTAGGGATTTGGCAAGTAATCTCACAACATTTATATTTTGTTACAGAACTATTATAAATTATAAAATACAGAAAAACCGAAAGAGAAAAAAACCAAGTATTTTCAAGTATATGAAATCCCTGTTTAAGTTAAGAGAGTACTGTTTAAATTCTGGAGAGAAGGGAGTATGTTTCTACACGTCTAGTCTAATGTGTATAGCTCACAAAGAACAATCTATATACATTCGACTGAATTACCAATTATTACTGAATAAGCGATAACTGAAAAGGCAAGGTAAACAGGTACTTTCCTCCAAAGATATCTTACCTCCCAAGCAAGTGAGAAAAAACACATAGATTCCAAGCATTCCTACACAAGAGTTTCATAGCACAAGCAGGATCCTGATGTACCCATAATATAGTGAGGGCTAGAGTACCATCCAACTGAAGCTTTGACAAAATGAATTTTTCCTAAGTTGTAAAAATACTATTCACACATTTTCACACACACACATAGCATTAGCACTCCCCACACCAATAATTATTCTCGAAAAATAACAAGTTACATGACTTGAGAAGAGTACAGGAAAGGTAGTGGTTTACATAAGGCATCACACAGAGCTATTTTTAAAAGGCTCCAAACCTCAGGCAAATGAACAATGCTTTCACTTAACTACCATGTAATCAAATGTAAAGAATTTGCATAATATTTCCCTATTCAAACAGAGAGGGAAATGTAGACATTTAAAGAAACAAACACAAATCCTTTATGGAAATTTAGTAGAGAATCTGCTTAGGTTAGCAGAGGTTCCCTTAGCTTGATTAATAATTCGGAACCAACGGAACCAAATTTATTATTTATAACTACATAAAAGTTTCCAAAACCAAGGTCCTTGGCTGCTGGGTAGTCTTTAGGTAGATATCTTATCTGTACATACATAATTTGCAAACATAATTTGAAGCAAGTTTAAACACTCTGTCTGACGTACAGGGGTATATAGTGGTGTATTACAGACAATAGGCCATTATCAAATCACCTTCTTAGAGATCAAGACATGGCTCTGCATTGCAGCTCTATCTACAATAGCCAGGACATGGAAGCAACCTAAGTGTCCATCGACAGATGAATGGAGAAAGAAGATCTGGCACATATATACAATGGAATATTACTCAGCCATAAAAAGAAATGAAATTGAGCTATTTGTAGTGAGGTGGATGGACGTAGAGTCTGTCATACAGAGTGAAGTAAGTCAGAAAGAGAAAAACAAATACTGTATGCTAACGCATATACATGGAATCTAAAAAAAAAATGGTTCTGAAGAACCTAGGGGCAGGACAGGAATAAAGATGAAGACATAGAGAATGGACTTGAGGACATGGGGAGGGGGAAGGGTAAACTAGGACGAACTGAGAGAGTGGCATGGACATATATACGCTACCAAGTGTAAAACATATAGCTAGTGGGAAGCAGCTGCATAGCACAGGGAGATCAGCTCGGTGCTTTGTGACCACCTAGAGGGGTGGGATAGGGAGGGTGGGAGGCAGACGCAAGAGGGAGGGGATATGGGAACATATGTATACGTATAGCTGATTCACTTTGTTATACAGCAGATACTAACACACCACTGTAAAGCAATACTCCAATAAAGATATTAAAAAAAAAAAAAAGACATGGCCCTGTGTCTAAAATTCAGAGATTAAATGAACTCCCTCATCTGGGAAATGAGATTATTGACCTTTTCCCATCCTTAGCAGAAATTCTTCAGAAAAAAATATGTATATGTTTGAAATTTTTTTCTATAACAATACTTAATTTTAGGTATGTGTTAATAATGTTATCAGCAAATAAATCACATGAACCTTTCAAATGTTCTTGGATTTAGCTGTGATTTTTACATATTTGGTTACCTCCCTCTGGAACATCTGGTGGTACAATGATTTATTCCTCAGTTGCCTAAAAGCTCGAAAGAGTTCATCTGACACCCAAAACCCTCCCTTCAATCCAGGGTTTATCTTATTCTGCTTCAAAATTCACTCCATATTTTTAGTAGTAATTCAAACGTGTAACTTAAACACTTGACATTGGAAAGAACAGTAACCTTTCTCAACCAAATCCCACATCTCTCTCTTTCTTACAGATGAAACAAAAGTAAACAAATTATTCATAACTACAGAAAGACCTAATTGAAATATTTCATTTGCCACAAAATGTGCATTTCCTCATTTCATACAGCAGAAATAACATTTTATTCCATTTAGTTCCACATCCTGGCAAGAAAGTAAAATGCCTTTAGAAGTCAAAAGATGCAAAACTAGAAATATCAATCGGTACAAGAAGCAGCTTTATGATCGTCTGCATTCAGCCGGTTATTTACAGTATTTATATGGTATAGAGTATCACGGAGAATTTTAATTTCCAGTCAGAAAGCACAGAGAATCAATTATGTTTCTGTCACCTTTACCGTTTATAAGAAAAGACAATTGAAAAAAACAGTAAGTAATCCAAAGAATTTATAGGATAACACACTCTTTTCTCTACTGCATATTCCATTTTCTTCTAATCTGCATGAAGTATCAATACTGCACTTCTACAGCTAAAGATGACCCTTTTGGCTTTTTTCTTACAATTCATACTGAAATAAAGAACTAAATAAATGAGATGAAAATCAGTTTGCACTAACCCTCAAAGCTCTAAATCAAAGTAGATAAACAGAGTCATGCCGTTGAACTAAATACTGAAATTAGTGGCCAAAAATTTTACTCTGAGATTTAGATGTATGCAGGCCCAATGGAAAAATATGAATTGACCTTCATGTTCAGCAAACACTCTGTGAACTCTGAGATACAGGAACACCTCAGTTGTGGACACATTTATACACCAACAGACAGAAACATCACTGTCAGAGTACACCTCACAAGGGGAGGTCGATGGATGCACGCTGACCTTGATTCACCCCTACACTGCTTCGTAAGGCAGCTCCTTCCTCATACGTGGAGCCCCAAGTTCACCGAGCTACACGGGGCCATGCTCTCCTGTCTCCCCAGCACCTCCAGAGAACCAGACCAGGAGGCACCTCCTCCACCTTCAATGACAGCACCTGGCTTCTCTTCGGGATGGAGCCCAGGCCTTTCTGCAAGACTCCACGCCTGATGGATCTGAGCCGTGCCCTCTCCTCAGCCTCCAAGTCACCAACCCCTCGCAGCGCCAGGGTGACCTGAACTCTTCATCACCCTGCTGCCTTAGTCTAGGCCTACATAATAATAACAGGAAATAGTAATGCCATCGTATGCCTTAACAGGAAGAATAACTCGACTTGACTCCATACGATCTTGGAAAGCATGTCTGCCTGCACAGCCATCCTGGGTTCTCTTACCCAAACATCTTAAACGAAGAAAAACCACGCTCTCTAGAATACAGGTACCACCTTTTCGGACGGCGCACAGGAAAGCAAGCAACGCTCTGCTTTTCGTACCTTTGCAGCCACGGACGAGTTGGGCTTCTCCAGCAGGTCCCACAGCTTCTTCCTCTTCTCCGGGCAGCACGTGTTATCAAACTCCTCGCCCTCCCGCTCGCGCATGGTCTCCGCCTCCCGCCGCAGTTCTTCGTTCATTTGCTCCTTCTTTTGATGATACCTGGCTTGGCAACAGGATTCTAAGTAGATCTCATCGATCCCCCAGTAATCAAGCTCCTGGCCGAAGGAGAGAGCGCACATTTCTTCCATCATGTGGAGTTTCCCTGTCCGGTAGAAATTTAAAATGGAAGTGAAGGCTCCAGGGTGCCGATCAAAGAAATACTCGTTCTCGTTCAGGTTGTAGTCATCGCACACCTCCAGGAGGCTCTCGTGCGTGTTACAGTCCCGGAGCTTCCCCAAGCGGGTCCTGGGCAGCCGGTCCAACGTTCTCCACAGGACCTCGTGGTTGAGGCCCCCCACATTGATTTTCACTCTACGGGAGCACGTTTTGCTCCTAATGATGTCCACCGGTTCAGGTGGAAGAGAAAGTGTCGACCTTGATGTCTTCCTGTTTAAGCCAGGGGGTGCCTTCTCTGCCATTTTGGACTGAACAGAGGGTCCTCAAAAGAATGAGCCGCGGGAAGGTCAACTCAAGCAATATCCCTGCGCGACAGGCATTTCCACGGATGCACCTGGAAGAAAGCAACCACAAGCCCTTTGGTTACTTGCATTTTTCCTAAAGCATTTCCTATTCTATGGCTCACTCTGTTGTTCGTGCATAACCTGGAGGTATAATATGAATTACCGTCTCTCGATGGAGATGTACATCTTTGCTTTCAGGTATAAGGAGGAAACGACAACACAATGTACTATGCAGAAGCAGCTGTGTAGTCAATTTTATACACCTATAGGTTGACAGCTCCCAAATTTGTCACCAGAGACCTCTTTCTCAAGCTCTAGCCTAAACTATCCCTGTGCTGATCAACTCTTCCCAGATAAAACACAGACACCTTAAATTAAATTGACCACACCTCCACACACAAGCTAAAACTCTGAGCGATCCTGATCTATCTGTCCACATGCAAATAAGCACCGGGTCTTAACCAACTGTACCTCCTAAACATTGCTGAAGCCCTCCACCTCCATTACCCAGTCCTGGTTACCACCGAACCATGATGCTGATTCAAACCCTCAGCATCTCTTGCCTACGTTTCTACAATGGCACCTGAAACTGGATCCTGAGCTCTGGTTTTATCTACACAAAAACTATTCTCCACACAGCTACTAGAATGATCTAAGAAACACATTTGACCTGACCATGCCCTACTAGATCTGACCTAGCTCTCCACCTTCACCTCTCATTCCTCCCTCATCACCATATTCCAGCAGCCCCAGACCACACACACTGTTTTGTTTCAAGCTCCTGGCCTTCATTCATGCTGTGTCCTAGAAGGGCCTCCACATTTCCCATCTCCCTTTGACTAACTGTGGCTTGCTCTTCAAGACTCAGCTCAGATATCACTTCCTCTAGAAAGCCCCCCATAATACATCTCCTCTGTGATCATGTACCTCTGTGAATGTCTCTTCTATTTCATCATACCACTGCAATAACACCTTTCCCAAGGATGCTGGGAGCCCTTGAAGACAAAGACTATCTTCTCTGTTATATCTTTATCACTGAGCACAGTGCTTATATATTGTGAGGGTCTGATAAATGTTAGTCAGTTCTTTAATTGTTTTCCACAAGACAGCTGACAAGAGATCTCATGGGGAAAATGTATATGGCCAGAAAAATGCATAAATGGAGTCATTTGGATCACTTGCCTAAAATGCATCTATGTTTACATGTTATGTGTATATATGTTTGTGTGTACATAAGATATGTCAGAATGTGTATATGTGTTTATATTCTTTGACCCACAGCTCTTTTCTCCTGTGTACTAATTCTTTAAAACATGACTTCTCTAATATTCCCTCTTATTGATCTATGCTTCTGATCTGCAGCAGTAAGCATCTTCTTATTTGATCTTCCCCTACAATGTTTTTGCAGAAAACCATGGTGCTTCAAGCAATTCATCCCAAATACAGCTTTCAATGTAAAACACCATGTTTCACACAGTCAATGGCTTATACCAAAGGGAAAAGCTTTTAGATTTAAGAGGTACTTATAATTAGATTCTCTTCTAAGATACACACCAATTTCGGCATGTCTTTGGTTTCTCCACTCCTGTAAGTTAAATTTATTTCTCCACCTGGAAGCCAAGTATTCTCTCAAATGAAAATAAGTCAAATTTATGAAAAAAAATGTAGCTGGACTGTATAAGAAGTATTTCAAATACGGCTAAGAAATATACTTGCAATGGGAGTTTTTTCAACTACGTAGTTACAGAGATATTTAAAGCATATACATACACACTCTCATTGCAGATGATAAAAATGCCTATTTTTACAATAAAGGAGAATTACAATAATTTAGGCAAGTATCAAATTCTCTAAGCCTCAATTTCTTAATCTACAAAATGAGGATAATATTATCTACTTTATAGGTAGTGTTATGACAATTAAATGAGATAGTTTATGTGAAGGGCTCACTACAGGGAGGTATATCTGAATAGAATAAGAAAACTCACATTCCTCCTTTAAGTGTAGCTTCCAATCAACTGCGCAAAAGCTATGATTAAAAGCTATACTGATGTCTATTAAATAAATGCTAGCATTTAAATTTTTTTCCCTTATACATACGTTCAGTCCCCTCTAATGGATTTTAAGCCTGTAAGGCCAGGAATCATTGCTCCCAGTTTTTCTCTACCGAGCACTGTACTTACACATAATGGGTAATAGCATGTAACTTTGATGCCACTGATGCCGACGTCGAAATTTTGTATTCAGATGGCAATGGACAACACACACACACATACATGCACCCCACATACAGCATGCGAGAGAGGGCACAGTAATACTATTAGGATTGGGCAAAACAACTGAAAATATTAGATATGGGCAATTCGAGTGGTGAATCTGAATGTCTGTTCTCCATCAAATTACTTGGTTTCAGGTGCAATGATACCTCAGCCATCCATATAGACTATGTGAAGAGTCCATATGAATAATAAGCAGGAAAGCTAATCCATTTTTAATTTGGCTACACATAAACATAAAGTGAATTCACTCTTTGTAGAATATCATGACTTATACTAATGTGAAGAAGTGAGATGGTCTTTGAACTGATTATGGTACCATATAAGAGGTTTTCCAGAAAGACCGAGAGCAAACTCCAATGCAGTACAAACATCTCATGTTTACGGTCAAGGGCTTAGTGTGACTTCCTTTCTTGTAAAAGCCATTACTAAAAGCATAAATGCTCTGTCATAGTTACCAGCAGGTCACCATTTATTTCAAATAATTTCACACTCATGACCTACAGTGAATTCCCCTTTTTGTAGAGTATGTGTCTCAAGTGAAGAGAGGTCATAAGACTTAAATTTCAAAGTATCTTCTTTACTAATCAAGAACTTTCTATTATAAGAAATCCAGTGTTGATTACAAACCCCACAATAAAAGACAGCCTGAAATTCAATGCCCTCTCTTCAAAGCAGGGGTGGAGAAATTTAGCATGAGTGAATGTAACCTGTTGATTTTATTTTCTTAAAGACTTAAAGATGATCTGTTGTGATTGTTACTGTGATTAAAAATTTTTTATTCTCCCTGGGCAGAATATTCTGCTTGTGACCTGGTAAAGAGTAGAGACTCAAAGGTGTAAGTTCTCGAGCAGTTGAAGAGCTGTAACTAGTGTTCAGAGTTAATCAGCCTTTCAGAATAGTCGTAGTACTCAAGTGGTCACAGTTGTAAGCCTGTAATGCAGGTCAAGCCCTGCTCAGCAGTGCCTTAGAAACGCGCTGAGCCTTTCTGTCTACCTGCCCGCCCGTCCGCCCACCCTTCTTCCTGCTCTCTCTTCCTCTGTATTTTTTCTCTCTCATTTTCCCATCTCTATTTCCCCACCCCCCACTTATCTCTCTTCGGTTCCTCTCCCTCTCTTCCTATCCCGTCCCTAGATCTTTCTATCCTCACAGCCCCTTAACCAACCACAAAACCAAACTCTATCTTTTCAAACTTGTACATACTTTGTGAAGTTTTCTACATCCTTAATAAGAAAACCTCCTGAGCTGAAAATACCATGTTGCTCTCCAGAAGAAGCGAAAACCATCTAAACCAAGTTGCTTTTTATGGGAGGTTGTATGAGATTGCAAAAGGGGTTCTGCTCTCAGGCTCACGACCCCTGGGTCTAGTTGGGCTGCCCTCCTGCATCCCCCTCACCTTTCTGGTTGGACTTCAGTTTCTTCATGCATCAAACCATGGCATTTCCATGCCTACAATTCTTTCACTTCCTATGACACTTGGTTAATTTTTTTCCTCTCGCTATGATTCTGTGGCCATTGCCACCCTTCCTCTCCAATCACCATCCTAACTTCAGATAGAAGTAAACATAACATAGTGCCGCAGAGTCCATGAAGACATTTTTTCATGTCTAGTTTCTTAAGAAAAGGTGGTTTTCATATTTCATTTCAAGAGCCCTTTAATATTTATGAGGGCTTGAAACAGACTGCATTCAGAACATCATAAAAGTTTCATTCATTTTATTTAGTGTTTCTAACTTTCCATTTTTAATCTGTTCTTTTCTGCCACGTTAATTTTATTTCTAGCAATGAATCTGTCCGTTCACTGTGTCTTGCCACTCGAGAGCTTGCAAAATTTTTGTTTTTAATTTTAGTAATTAAAGTGGATACGATGCTGTTTTCTCATGTTTAGTTTTATAAGTGAAATGCTGTCTACCAGAATAATTTTATCCCATGAGAATCAACCACGTAATTCAATTTAGTGTATAAGTTTAATATAAAATGTAATAATTCCATGTTTAAACTGTGGAGATGTTATACAACTGTGTAGAACTTATATACACAAATAGATATAAGCTGAACACACATTTTTATGTCAAGGGCAGAATCTTAGTGAATCTTTTCTTTGGGCTGTTTGCTGGTTTATTTCACCTCGTTCAATCAATTCAAAGTCAAGCTTGCAACAGTCAGTCGACCAGTTGCAAATGTACTAAACATCCCTTCATCAGTCTGTTAGAGAAAAAAAGTGACTCTTGAAACAATAAACAACAACAGACATTCTCATTTTGCACAGCTGCACCAGTCTAAACCAGCAGCATGGAATTATGCTGCCACCCGTTCAGGGCTCAACCTGACAAAACACAACTTTCTGATCATGGCATCATAATTACTGCTTGAGACTCCAGGTCTGAGGCAGGGGAGTCGGGGGTGGGAATTTTTTTTTTTTTTTTACTGTAGTCTCAAAAATACTACCATTTTGTCATATACTTGATACTTCCTTAGTGTAGCAAGGCAGGATGAGTCCCATGTGCGATTCTGTGAAGATAAAAAGCAAATCTTTCTAAAGACCTAAGTGATGTTTACCATTTCCTTTCTGTGTTGCTGGTACGGGCTGAGCACACACTTGCAAACAAGCAGCTCCTAGACCTTTAAGTCTAAATCACTCTATGTATAGCTCTAAGGCATTTTCTTATATTTTTATGTATGGTATTAAGTAGTAAATGCATGTTTCTGGAACAGCTATGTCTGTTTCAGAGAGTCGCAAAGATTATTTGCAGTAGCTATCTGGAGAGAAAGGCACCATAACAGGTAGCTGAAATGTAATCAATGCTTAAAAAAAATTACTACTCCCTAAATTTTAAAAAGCACCTCCAGAATTTACTAAAAGAAAAAGAATAAATTTATAACCAGTGAAAAACAAATCAGATTTATTTTAAAGTAAGGTCCTGGAAATCTTCAGCTATCCTAAGAAATTCAACAAACCTACTGAAGTACTTTAGAACTTGGCCAGAAATACTAATGAATTTATACTGTTTATTGTTTTTTAATATGTCAGGTTCTAGTAATAACCAAAACACTG
Organism: Mesoplodon bidens; assembly: GCF_964165515.1. Lineage (NCBI taxonomy): Eukaryota > Metazoa > Chordata > Mammalia > Artiodactyla > Ziphiidae > Mesoplodon > Mesoplodon bidens. The sequence continues at coordinate 17,349,911 of NC_138173.1, read as the reverse complement.
TCCTTGTCCTCAGAAAAGTGGAAGTAGCATTTCTTTTCTTCACTGAAAGGCTGCTAATATCAATAGGTTCCTCGATTTTAGCATAACTATTTACTCCTTAGTTTAAATCCAGGACTTTTATCCTTGGTATACCCGATGCTTTTTTTAGATACACTCAAACAAAATCCTAAAAGCTTTGCTTTCAGTGGTCAAAGGAAGCACTGTGTTGCAGTAAGAAGGAGAAAAGACAAGTAATAAGTAGAATATGTAATATGAGCATCTTTCCATATCATCTATGTCTCCAACTAACCAAATTTATAAATAAACTATTTTATTTAGACACATAATATGAATTTTCTTCACCAGAAGAGAGAACTATTTAAAGAATTAGCTCCTATATATACATTTGCTATAATTAGAGAGTAAAACACTAGGTTTGCCTTTAGAAGAATGGCCTTTTATAAGACATAGCTCATGAAAAATCCTTCTCTATGCTGACAAATATAATACTAATGTTATATTGCATCTTAGACCTTTTAAAAACTACAAGGTATAGTTGTGGCCTGAAATTTTCAGTCTGTTTCAAAACCCACCAAAAAAGGCTTAGACTTCATATGAGCATTCAGCCATTCAGCTGGTGGAAGATTTTCTATTATGACGGTAAAAGTGCCCTTTATGTTGGGGCCCAAGACATGTTCTTTTAAATGTCTCCTTTTGCAGAAGTCTTCCCAGAGCCACAGTGGAGTGCAGGGGATAAATAAAGATGAAAGGCGATGAGAAAAATAAAAAAGGCAACAAACAGAGAAACTATTGGCGCCACTGAAAGGAATGGGAAATGAGGCTGGGCCCCCCTGTAATATCCTGATAAAAGAAATCACAAACTTCAGTCGCTACCTGGGGTTCTCTGTGAATGATACATCCTTCTATTTGGGCGACTGACTTCAATTTCATATTCCATCTCGGTGTGTGGCATAAGTTAGATTTAGCCTCTATGAAACCAAGCAAAAAAATGTTCATGAAGCTTGGATAGGATTTGAACTTTTTTCTTAAGGTTTCTTCCAATAAAATTAAATTTTAGATCATGCAGTGGTTGGTCTGGAATGTTTAGCAGTAAGATTCTTGCCAAGGGATGTTTCTCAATTGGGCTCTGTTTCATAGTAAAAATACACTTTTCAACTACATTCTGGTCCCTTACTTCTCCACAACCAAACACACTGTAGGCAATGGAGCTTTTATTAAAAGCTCCAGTACTGAGTCAGATTTGAGGTTAGTTTCTATGACTTAAATGTATACCGTGTTTTAGATATCCCCATGTTTGGAGACAGGAATCACAGTATGTGGCAGAAGAGAGCTTGGATATGATCTGGTCCAATTTCCCTATTTACAGCTTTCAACACTGAGCTCCAACAAGGTCACGTGACTTGGCTGACCTCTCTCTGGTAGTTGCTGAACTTGGACCAGAACCCAGATCTGCAGATGCCTACGTAAGTCTCTTTCCATTACACCCCAGCTCATTATTCTTTGCTTTTCACCTTCTAGTGGAAGTTTTAAAAAGCTTTTGTTTCTTTGTCTACACCCATGTCAAAACACTGGACTCAAATGACACTAAGTTGAGGCATGTTATCTCCTATACATAGCTTGTTTCTTTAGAGGGTAATGACTGCAGTCAGGCAACTAGACTGTTTTCTTCTGAAGACAGATGCGCTTCACAGAATCGTTCTTCCCTTGGCTTTGCTTCCCTAGCTACCTCCTTCGGCTCTGGACCCCTGCAGTCGGTTCTGCACGCTGCAGCCCAAACAGTGGTAGATCCGGGCCATCTCTAGTAGAACACGCTTCCACGCTTCTAGTCTCAGGATAGACACAGAACAATACAAAGACTGCAAGGTCTGTCCTCTACTTATCTCTGCGGTTCAGTACCTTCCTCCGTCTCCCTGTGTCTCTGTTCTAACTTTTGCTTTCATTTCTTTACACGTGCCATTCGCCAGGGAATTTGCACGTCTATTTTCTCCCCCCCATCCCCTTCAGATATCAACTCAAGGATCACATCTTAGTCAATACCACCTGACTTCCTTGAATATACAGTCATCCTCCTATTTTAAGAACTTATATATAATCAGGTACCTTTACCTGGAGCACTGGTCACAACAGGAATTTTAAGTTTGTTGGGATGAGTATTTTGATTATTTGATTAATACCTATCCTCTCCACTAAACCAAGTTCCTTGTAGGCAGGATCAAGCCTGATTTTATTTATCATTGTATCCCAGGTGCCTGGCATACAGTAGACACATAATAAATATTATGTGAATGAAAAAGTCAATAATCATTTTATTTAACATTTATTTAACGATCATTTTCCTCTCCTTCCAGCTACCTCATATTACCTGCCACTCCCCAAACCCAAAATGACTTTCATGTATGAAAAGCTCTTTTCCAAATTCTCCATCTGATAAACTCTTACTCGTTATTCATGGTCAAGAACAAATATCTTGTTTAGGGAGAATTCATCTCTTCTGCCATGCTGGGTTAAAAGTTTGTTCTTTTTTTTTTTTTTTTTTTTTTTTTGCGGTATGCGGGCCTCTCACTGCTGTGGCCTCTCCCGTTGCACAGCACAGGCTCCGGATGCGCAGGCTCAGCGGCCATGGCTCACAGGCCCAGCCGCTCCGCGGCATGTGGGATCTTCCCAGACCGGGGCACGAACCCGTGTCCCCTGCAACGGCAGGCGGACTCTCAACCACTGCGCCACCAGGGAAGCCCAGTTTGTTCTATTTTAATGCTTTTCTCATTGTATGGCAACGATTCACTTAGAATTCCTTCTTATTCATTCATTTAGCAAATATTTATGAGCCTTTACTCTGCTTGAGGTGACACCATGGAACTTATATTCTAGTGGAGGTAGATAAACATGCTACAGACAAACATACACAAGCAGCTAACTACAAAGCTGATAAAAGCTGCAAAAGAGAAGAAGGTGCTATGTGAGCTTTAAGTGAAAATACCTTCTTGGCTGTGAGTTCTTAAAAGTGATGAACATCTCTCATCCGTATTTGTATCTCTGGGATGCAAGTGCTCACCAAATGTTTGTGGACTACCCAAAAGAATGAATGAATGACTGACTAATGTATTTCAAAGCACTACTATCCTCTTTTTGGCCACCTGTTTTGGCTAACATCATCCAATACCAGTTAATTATGGTGATTTCCAATTTGTTTAGACGTTCTGCCGGCCCTTATTTGCTTATCTTAATAAGGCCTGGGCTCAAAATAAGAGCTAGATTTTCTGGAGTTATGTAAGGAACAAGTGATAAACAAGTAAGATTCTCTAATAATTACTGCTGCCCTAAAGTGGAATTTGCTTCCTCAAGGCACTCCTGGGCCTGGTAATATTCAGGCAGACACCAGGTGACTGCCTGCTCTACTGAGAAATGGACAAGACTGTCTCCAAGGCAGCTTCTCTCTCTGAAATCTCTTGGTTGTATGAGATTTGTGTGTGACCTCAACTCATCTACATAGTCCACTGGATAGATGAAGAACAAGAAAAAAGTTCCCTCTTGTCAATGTCTTAAGTTTAAAATTTGACAAAAGTGAATTTTCAATTCCTCAGCTTATACTCACTCCTAGGAAAAGTATTCGAGCCAGAAAAGCCATTATGATAGAATTGCTACTAATAAAAGGACAAAGAAAAGAAAAGAAAGGATCAAAGTTAGAGTCTAAACTTTTTTCAAAAGATGAGCTTATACCCTTCAGTGATGATCTTTTCTCTTTCTAAGTGATATCAAATATTGTCATGTGAAGACTATAAGAGGGGGGCAAAGGTTAATCAAAGGAATGAGCCTACAGTAATGGAAACACAAGCAGAGCAGTATTTGGATTGGGAAAATAACTTAAGGTGAAAGGCAGAAACTTTCCCAATGTATTCAAATCACAATGTATAGGTGACCATATCTTTAGACTCAGAGCAGACGACTGCGCAAACTCACCTTAGGATCCTCAGTGTAGCCACATCCATCGGTACCCTTCCCTCTTTTCCTGACTGTGCATATTCAAAAGGATGTGTTCTAGATTCCAGCATGAAAAAAAAAAACAATTTCTAACAAATCAATGGTATCCTTCATTAATGGATCTGGTTTAAAAAATGAGAACGTGTCACAAGTAATTTGCTTGATTTTTTCCCCCTGTGCATTAAGTAGAAAAGGGAAGAGGTTCACTGAACTATAAACATCCATCTCCATCTCCCTTATGAATAATGTTTTCCACCTGCCCTTGTCATCTGTGAGGATCACTAAACAGCATTTATTAGGCATCCATCTGTGTATGGCACTTTATAAATATTCCTCCCCATGCCCCTGCCCACATTCTCAATCTACCATGTGTCTCTGTTGTAGAAAATGCTAGGGAGCTACAAGGATAATAAACAATTAATGGTAAGAATGTTAAGGCAGATGGACGAGATGATCTACTAGCATCTATGAATCTTAGGATGTTAAATTTGCTGCTAATAATATCACTTAGCACCATTTGATAAGAAAACAGCAAAGCATTTGATGACAAAAAAATCAGCTCATCAAATTCCACCAACAATTTCTAAAATAAAAATGTGAAAATTAGGGACCACAGATGGACTGACTGAAGCCCTGAGTTCATGTGACTTGTACCAGATGATACAGTCTTGAAATAAATAATGTGAAAAACAGTGTGGAAAAATCATAAAAATCATGGTTGCAGGGCTTCCCTGGTGGCGCAGTGGTTGAGAGTCTGCCTGCCGATGCAGGGGACACGGGTTCGTGCCCCGGTCCGGGAGGATCCCACATGCTGCGGAGCGGCTAGGCCCGTGAGCCATGGTCGCTGAGCCTGCACGTCTGGAGCCTGTGCTCCGCAGCAGGAGAGGCCACAACAGTGAGAGGCCCGCGTACTGAAACAAAAAAAGAAAGGAAAAAAAAATTATGGTTGCAACAGTATAATAGGGAAAGTGACCTGAGCCAAGGGTGAATATATTCAGAAATAAGGGCAAGCCATTGTTGTCATTGAAAAAAGCAGTGTGGGGGCTTCCCTGGTGGCGCAGTGGTTGAGAGTCTGCCTGCCAATGCAGGGGACATGGGTTCGAGCCCTGGTCTGGGAAGATCCCACATGCCACGGAGAAACTAGCCCCGTGAGCCACAATTACTGAGCCTGTGCTCCGCAATAAGAGAGGCCGCGATAGTGAGAGGCCCACGCACCGTGATGAGGAGTGGCCCCCACTTGCCGCAACTAGAGAAAGCCCTCGCACAGAAACGAAGAGCCAACACAGCCATAAATAAATAAATTAATTAATTAAATTTTTTTTAAAAAGGCAAAATTCCTTTAAAAAAAAAAAGAAAGAAGCAGTGTGGTTAAGGATGGTGAAATTATGGATTTCCCCCCCTTTTTCAGTTCTTATTTAATGTTATTCTATTCTTTTCTTCTTAAAGAAAAAAAACTAATTATATTGGTTTTAGTGATGGTGATATTCAAAACATTCTTTTGCACCTTTGCAAGCCTCATGTAGTCAGGATTATAATAAAAGAGGAAGTCAGTGTAAAACAGCAATAGCTATGGGTTTCAGATTTGCCATTTGGATTTTGTTTCAGCTTAAGATCAAAACGTCCATAAGTAGAAATTGTACTTCCTAGAAGGTAGGGATATTCTTGGACTTGTAGCTGAAGGACAGCCAAAGTTATGATCTCATTTGCTTTGTGACTTTGGTTAATAATTATCACTTTTATCACTTTCCACATATTGAGTGATTATTATATGCAGCCACTGTACTTATTCCGCTTAATTCTCATAATGAGAATTCTCATTAATTGTCAATCACCTTGGGGTGGGTATTATCATCTTTGATTTACAGATAAAGAAATTAAGGTTCAGAAAGGTAAGTGCCTTGCTCAAGATGACATAACCAGTACGTGCTCATTCCAGGATACCAGTCCAGCAATATCTTAACTCAAAGCCCATGTTCTTAACCTTCTAAGACCCTGGGGATTTTCCTTGAATGGCATGATTCCAGATGCCTTAGAACGATAAATAAATAGGAATATGAGACCAATACTGAGCAATCTTTTTAGCATGACAGAGAAGGAAAGAATGAAATAATTTTTCAAATAATTCCTGTAATACTATGTCTATCCCTTGGCCTAGACAGGTGGCATGTATAAAATATATTAAATGGAATAATTTTCTTTTGGATAGAGATGGTAGGGTTGGCAACTGTTTCTGCAGTTCTAAATTTTCAAAACTAAACATAAATTTTAGTGTGTGCCTTTCAAAAGTAATGCTATTTAGTCATAGTAGTTGAGATCTACAGTCAAGACAGATACTTTAAAAATATTTTTTAAATGTTCAACATATAAAATTCAGTCTTTGTTAGGGCAACACTGGTAGGTTTTAATGATCTTCCCAGGGCCCATTCCACATCAGGATGAGAAGCCAAGTCTCTTGTTCCTGAATCCATATTCTTTCCACTAGACCTTGCTACCTCAGGGCTTCAGAAATAAATATAAAATTAGAATGATGGAAGAGAAAAAATGTGAAGCAGGAGCCATCTAGCTATTTCACACCCAGTTACACCTATAAATACTGGTGAGTTGAACCTAATTATTAATGATTCCTGACTACAACATAAATCCTTAATTTCTACTATTCCAATAATGGTTGGAATGGAAAGAGATCATAAGCTGTAAATAACACATACTGACTTAGATCCATGATTCCTTTCTCATTACCCTCCTTCCTTCCAAAACAATGTGTTACTTAGCTATTAGTATATATTGAGTGCAGGGGGTACAAAATTGGGTAAAGGCACCCTTGCTCTCAAGGAATCCATAGGATTACTGCAACGAATATTACAGAAAATTTTGGATTTGTGCTTTTAGCATGTGTTGTGTAGGCTCAGGCAGTACTGTGTACTTAAATATTTATTTGACACCTAATTAAAGCTTCCTACCTGATTTAAACATACTGATGTAAAGGAAGACAGAGGTAATGATAAAGATGTCTTAATTCATGGGGCTTTGTAGAATACAATCTTCATTTATTGTATGGGAGCTATAGCCTTAGCCACCATTTGGAATATTGAAAGCTCTTTGAGGTCTTAAACAAAATAATGAATTTGATGAATTATTTAATTAATTCATTATTTATTTAATTAATTCATTCAACAATATTTACTGAGCATCTATTACATCTGTTCCAAATGCCATAAAATGCCCCAAACCCTTATCTAATGTTCTACTTTAGCTTTATATATATACATATATATATATGATTACAAACTATGTTTATTATGCTGGAAACCAAGTATTTTGCTGGGCCTGAATGAAACCAGAAGTCAAGTTAAAGAAGTAGCCTTTTAGTAGCTTCTAAGCTTTCTATGTGCACTCTTTCTATAAAGCCTAATGAAAATGCTCTCCTTAGAATTAGAAAAGACTAGGATTCCAAATTTAAAATGACATTTATCTCAAAAGTAAATTAATATTTAATGATAGTCTGATTAATAATTGTGATTTTATGAACTGGAGACATTTAGCATGAAAGCCCTAGACACATTTGTTCTATACAGACTAGGGTAAAGGGCTAAAGATGGACCATCTCTTTTCAAATGTTACTTTACTGTTATGTTTCAGAATTTTTCCTTCTACACACCACTTTCTCATCCTGGTATTAGCTTACTGGAAAGCTTTTCTTTTGTGAAAAGCAGAATAAGAATTCAAGAGCTCCAGTCCCATGAGGACTTTCAAAGGATTAAGAGCAACTATAATGTTATCTAGGTGATAGCTGTGAAAAGCAAAAAAACAGTACAATGCTTCACCTTACTTTTTTTACATATTAAATACTGAAATTATTATATCTGATAAATCTCCAAAAATGTATTAATTGGCCTGTCAAGAGCTATCATCATTTCAGATTTTTTTTCCGATGAACTTAACTGTTCTTTGGCTGGTTTTTGTTAATGATCTGAACTGATAAAATGGCTTTTGTAAATAGGCACAAAAGTAAAGAAATCAATATGTGAAATAAAAGGAACTTGCTAAAAGACACAGTGTCGTGTCTGTCACTTTAGAGGTTAGAAAGAAAATAAGAACAGAGGAAGGAGAAACAGAGAAAAGGGGAGGGAACAAAAACAGAAAAAAAAATCTGAGATGGGAAAAGTGGGTGTGAGAAAGCTTTTAAGGTCACATTATACTGATACTTACAAAGATAAAGTTCTACCTTTGTATAACATTTTACATTTTGTACAGTTCACACAGAGAAAGAAATGCCTTCGTTAAAGAACAATTCCTATGGCTAGAAACAAGACACAGGACATTCAAATCTCTTTGCTAGGAGGTATTGGGAGATCCTCATCAGAGTCAGAATAGGCATTGGACTCCAGACATGTTAATATGTGGTTAACTGGAGGCCAACACTGGTTGTAAATGGATATTTCTAGAATTTAAACCATACTGCTTTTGAAACTTAGAGTTTCCTAACTTAGAGTTTCCAGGCCTGCACTGTCTCATATGGCAGCCACCAGTCATAGATGGCTATTTAAATTTAAATTGAGAATATAATTTCTCAGTCTTACAAGTCAATTTCAAGGGTTCAATAGCTTATGTGGCTAATGCCTACCATATTGGAGAGTACAGATATAGAACATTTCCATCACTGTATCAAGTTCTATTGGAAATCACCGGTCTAGCCAGCCTTCCCGTGAAGTTATAAAGCTGAGTATGTTCTGAAATAGGGTTGAGAGACAAATTCTACTGGGAGCACCACGTTCTGCCTTGTGTGGATCTCATTCCACCGTCTCCATTCTTAGCAGTGGTAGCCCCTGGACTTCCGCTTACAAACTCTTCTCCATCCCAGATTCTAGGACCATCTGGCTCTCGTCAAGAAGAATGTAAAGACTGTGTAAGTGCAAAATAGTGCAGGGCCGTGGCTTGGCAGTCCGTCACCAGGCAGGTCTGCTCTGTTCCTCCTCTGCTCAACCCTGGCCAGCAGTTCTTGGTTAATTGTGCTCTTGGTACTGTTTTGTGACCTAGAACCTGACGCAGGTCCTGGCTCCATCCATCATTTGTTGATCCATCATTGGAGCATCAGCCTTGTGCCTGGAGTTGCAGAGATGTGACGGATAAAGCAGTGAAGGAGAAGGACAGTCCCTGCCTTTACTGAGTTGACATTCTCACACAGGAAAATGACACCTGGCAAGTAATTCCCCTCAGTTTAAAATGAGAATTGGGGGAAGTGTTGCAAAGGAGAAAACACTGCTAGGAAAGAGAAGAATGAAGAGACCTGTCCCATTCTGGGAGCCCGAGAAGACTTCTTAGAGCAAGTGACTTCTGACCTGAGATGAGAGACACAAGTAAGAGTTAAGAAAGTGGGAGAGAGTATCCCTAACAACTACGTGTGCAGGCCTCACGGCAGGTAATCCCAGGCACCTCAGGGGAACTAAAAGAAAGCCAGAAATTGTAGCAGCAAACGAGGGGCGAGTGGGCCTGAGATGACGCTGGCAGGCAGGGGCCAGGCTGACCACAGCCTGTCATGAACAACAGTTTTACACTAGTGATGCTTTGGAAGATGAAGGAGGAATATGGTAACCCCCAAACTAAAGATTTAGGCCTTTATCCTAAGAAAAGTGGGAAATCGTTTAAGGGTTTTAGGTAGATGAGTGATGTGATCAGATTTGCCTTTTATCAGAAAAGCAAAGGGCAGGACTTCCCTGGTGGCGCAGTAGTTAAGAATCCGCCTGCCAGTGCAGGGGACACGGGTTCGATCCCTGGTCCAGGAAGATCCTACATGCCGCGGAGCAACTAAGCCCGTGGGCCACAACGACTGAGCCTGCGCTCTAGAGCCCATGAGCCACAACTACTGAGCCCACGTGCCACAACTACTGAAGCCCGCATGCCTAGAGCCCATGCTCTGCAATAAGACAAGCCACCGCAATGGGAAGCCCGCGCACTGAAAGGGAGAGTAGCCCCCTCTCACCCCGCGCAGCAATGAAGACCCAACACAGCCAAAAATAAATAAAAAATATTTTTTTTAAAAAAATCACTAAAAAAAAAAAAAGCAAAGGGCAAATGGATTAAGAGGACAGAAGAGAAGCTAAGAGTCTGCGTAGTAAGCTTTAGTGGAAGTTGAGACAGGGGTGTTGGTAGTTTGATGATAGTAGAGGAAAAGGCCCTGTCTACTGTGCCTGAATCCCTGAGTTTATAAGGTGACCGTCACGTGGCTTTCCTAACACACACCTAGGCCTAAACTGGTCTGAACCCCGCTAGTTACTTAACATAGACCTCTTCCTAAACTCTAAGTCCCCCCAAACTATAGCATTTGGTCCTATGGGGCTGGATCATCTTTATCTTGCCCGCCCCACCTGCCCCTGCTTGTCTAAATCTCCAAATACTCCCTGTTCTCAGACTAGCATCCCACTATTTGGCCGGGACTTGCCCCAGTGCTCCTTCAATCTAACCTCCTGCCTACCTGGACTGCCATCTGCCATCTGTCTCCACTCACTCTAGATGCCACATTTGCCTACCTAGTTGATCTCCTTTTAGGACCAGCCTATCCTGACATTACTGAGTGCTCACTGCTAGAAGATAAAAGGAGAGAGTGGAAAAAGAACCAAATAGCTCAAGTCTTGGAGTCTGCAAGAAATAAACTAGGTGATCAGAAGAAGAGTATAGAAGTATCTCTGGGTAACAATGGTGACATAATGGCCCAACTCCCCTCGTTCAGCAAAACCACAGCCTACTTCGTGCTGTTCCTCACTCCAGAAGCGCCACCCTCACCCTTTTGTTTTCAGGAGGCTTGCCTCTGCCGATCACCTTTCTTTTCCAAATAGCTAAAAAGGAAACACTGATCGTTTGAGCCAGGGCAGACTCACTGTACTTGGCCACTAGAGAGGAAACTGGGGGTTCCTATGTTTGCCTTCAGATAGGCTGTAAGCCCAGCAAGGGTAAAGACCAATTTTGTTTAACCTGGTGACCCAGAAGAGTGCTTTACATATGAAAAGTGCTTAATAAATATTTGCTAAGTGCATATCTTTTTAAAAACTGGCTACAACTTTGAGCCAACTGGACTATGAGAAAGCAACAAGCCCTCTTAGTGAAAGAACCGCTGCTTTGTCTCAGAAAAAAACATCATGGACTTTTCGGCTATTCCAGGCAAATCCCCTTGTGGGCTTACATACCAAGTCCACTGGCACCTTGGGAAAGGATGGAGGGAAAATTTTAGATGAAGAGATGTGAAAAAGAGTCTAGAGCAAGAGAAAGGCCTAGCAAATGGCTGGTAACTGGGCCCCAGAGAGAACCGGGCCGGTGAGCAAACCCCCGTGGTGAGAAGTGGTAAATACATTCTAAGAGCAGTGACATCTAACATTCGATTAGAATTAGTTTCTTGTCTATGGTATAATTGCCATCCTTTATCCCAAAGCACTCAGCCAGAGTCTGTAATCTACAAGAGCCTTATACCAGGGATGATTTAGAGAACGAAGGAAAATGTGTGGTAGTCCCAGAAGTCTGGGTCAAGAGCCAAAGACAGGACAGGAGTGAGATGGGGGAGATGCCATCAAGAGCAGGGATTAACTAGTGAGTGAATGCAGTTCAAACCCTTTCCCCCTAGTTTATTCTGGAGGAAGATGACGGTAGCAGGGAACAGGTAATTGTCTACCTAAACTTAGGTTTCGATTTTGTAAGAAAGAGTTGTCACTGAGATGTTCTGGGGATGCTGGTATGACATTTCCCAGCCCCCCTGCATCTAGGTGAGCCATCTGACTAGTTGTCATCAGTGGACTATAAGCAGAAGTGTTGTCACATATGAATCAGGAGGTTTAAGAAGTCGATGTCTTTTCAATGCTCACTGTTTCTCTCTCTCCATTTGACTGTTATGTGGGTGAGAAAGTAAACATTGATTATGTTTAGCCACTAATAGTTTAGTTCATTACAGCAGCTAGCATCATCCTAACTTATTCTGAAATTGATACCTTGAAGTGGGTGCTGCCTTAACAAAAATCTGATTATATGCTGTTGGCCATTGCCGAGGAAAAAACGACCAGAGACCTGGAACCCTGTTATGCCCTGGCAAAACTGTGATAACTTAGAGGGCAGGTCTACAGCTCTAGACGAAATTGTTGGAAAACGCCAGCACGCTAGTATGTGATGGTTGCCCCTCACTGCCTATATCAAGGTATCACAAGATAATGGATGAACTCATGAAAGAACTGGCTAGTTTGAGAACAGAAATAAGGGCAGATAGCCAAACTCTAGAAATATAAGACTACAAAGCTGGAATAAACCCCTGCTTCAGGGACTCTAATGGTGAGGAATGACACTGAAAAAGGCTTTGAATAACAAATGTCCATTAAGACTTCCCAGTTAGAAAAGGGACTCAGCCTTGCAGCAAAGATCTGATTAATGAAGTTACCTAACCACCCAAGCCTATTATTTCAGATGACCCCAAAATAACCACTTGAGACACAGGTGGCTGAGACATGAGCAAAGAAATGAGGGAGGTTCAAGAATTATAAATAGGAAAGAACTTACATGGTAGGCAGTGGTGTAACTGACAGCAAATAATAAGAAACCCATGAAGATTTTGAGGGAACTGTATTGTCAAAGAAACTAGGAGCCTAATTTCTTGTGAGTATAGAACAACCTCGGGGCTTCCCTGGTGGCGCAGTGGTTGAGAACCCGCCTGCCAATGCAGGGGACAGGGGTTCATCCCACATGAAGAAGATCCCACATGCCTCAGAGCAACTAAGCCCGTGTGCCACAACTACTGAGCCTGCGCTCTAGAGCCCGCAAGCCACAACTATTGAAGCCCATGCGCCTAGAGGCCGTGCTCTGCAACAAGAGAAGCCACCGCAATGAGAAGCCTGCACACCGCAACGAAGAGTAGCCCTCGCTCGCCGCAACTAGAGAAAACCTGTGTGCAGCAATGAAGACCCAACACAGCCAAAAATAAACAAACAAACAAACAAACAACCTCAAGGCATCCAATCTTATACCAGCAAGAAGCTGGCTGGGAAAGTAATATAACTTCCAAGAAGGATATGCTTCTCAACACCCATTTTGAATGTGGCCATGGAGAGTAATAGACAAGGAAGAACCTTCCAGAAGGTGACCAGGGCTACAGAGAACAATGAACAAAGGAGTTCTTCCAAGACAGCAAAACCAGAGTCTAATAGAGGAATCCCCCCTACTGCCAGAGCAGGAGGTCTTTAGCAATGTGTAATGGGATTTCCTTCATATTATGGGCCAATGACTGCTTTATGCCTCCCATTCTTTTTTTTTTTTTTTTTTTTTGAGGTATGTAGACTTCTCACTGTTGTGGCCTCTCCTGCTGCAGAGCACAGGCTCCGGACGCACAGCCTCAGCGGCCATGGCTCAGGGGCCCAGCCGCTCCGCGGCATGTGGGATCTTCCCGGACCGGGGCACGAACCCGTGTCCTCTGCATCGGCAGGCGGACTCTCAACCACTGCACCACGAGGGAAGCCCTTCACCATTCCTTTTAAAGTCAAGTCCTGGACCTTATCCCACCTGTATTCCTCAACAGTCTCCCAGCTCGTCTCCCAGGCATCAATCTCTTTTCCTCTTATAGTCCCTCTTCCTCATGCTAGCTCAGAGACTGCCCCCCAGTAAAAGTGGACCACATCACTCTATTTAAAACTGCAGTTGACCTCCACTGCCTGTCCTACAGGATAAAATCCAAGGGGCTTTGCAAGGCATACAACACCTTTCACATTTAATCCCCAAGTTCTTCAGTCTTATCTGTCATCACTTCCCTACAACTGCCAACGCTGAGCCCCAATGAACAGCCGAGCCCTTTTTACGACACTGCTTTGCAAATGCTGTTCCCTCTGCCTAGAACGTTATCCATCTGCCTCCTTTTTAGCCTGGAGGCCGCTTACTCATCTCTTAAAAATTAGCTGAGATGTCACTTCAACTGTGAAGTCTTGTCTGACACTCCCACGTAGAAAATAAAACGCTGACACTTATGATCAGATTAGTCAGCTTTGCATATTGTACCTACTATTACTTTGTTTCTAGTGCTTAGAAATCTAAGGGGTTGAATTTTGTTGCTGTTTATTTTGTTTATTATTTAGTCAGCCTCTAAACTTCCCTTCTGACTAAAAACTTAGAGAAGTCTGAGTTTTCAAAATAGCCCAATGATGCATTAGAATGACAGTGGCTTCCTTCTGTAGGAGAATACAGCCATACTCAGTGCTGCTGAATGGGATTAATCCAGTCCTTTTTTTTTTTTTTTTTTTTTTTTTTGCGTTACATGGGCCTCTCACTGTTGTGGCCTCTCCCGTTGCGGAGCACAGGCTCCGGACGCACAGGCTCAACAGCCATGGCTCACGGGCCCAGCTGCTCCGCGGCATGTGGGATCTTCCCAGACCGGGGCACGAACCCGTGTCCCCTGCATCGGCAGGCGGACTCTCAACCACTGCGCCACCAGGGAAGCCCTAATCCAGTCCTTTTGACAGAGTCTTCTAAAATTGTTAAGTATCTGGAAGGCAAGGCCCAGGCATGCAAGAAACCCTACAATGTGGGTAGAAATTCTGTGTCCTCCATTATTTTTACACTTTCATCAGACACATAAGTAAATGAAAAACTTGCTTATTATTATCTGTGACTAGATTCTAACCTTGTTGTATACAAAATATTTTTGCATAGGAATGTTCTAGGATTGTAACTACCATATTGGGAACTTCACCAGGATTTGCTCACCATTTTGGAAACTCACGTCACCCACTATAACCCTGCTCCTGTTAACTGATTCACTAATACAACACACCCACATCTGTTTGCAACTGTAGCTGTCACACTCAATGAACATATTTACTTTGTTCTTATTTCAAAATGCCAAATATACAAAAGTGTCATTGATATTCAGTTGACTATTTTCTCTTCAGTCCTAATTCATGCAATTTTAAGTAGCAAGCATCTGACTGCTTTATGCCATCTTTTACTGTAGTATACCTGATGGTACACATATTGATATACTTGCAATTTTCATAAGCTGCTTTCCTTTTATTTCTTCTTTCTCTTACAGATAGAGAATTTATATTGATGTTTGAAATATTACCTGTGCAGACAGGTTATACTATCTGTAATATCATTTCAGGAAAGTCAAAGGGATATTACAAAACACCGCTTGAGAAAAAGGGGGCATTGGGTCTGACTGAGTAGAGAATCACAGCTACATGCGTCTAGGAATTCAAAGACATCATATTTTTTTTTACTCTGGGGATGCTTTTGGTAGGCAACTACTCAGCTGAACTGCCATCCTGCTCCACCAATAGCTTTTAAGACGTTTTGTTATGATGTATGTGTCTACATGTGTAGGCTGTGAATGTATGATGTCTTATTCGTATTTGTGTCCCCAACACCTCGCTTAGGGCTTGACACAGAGAAGCAGCTCAGGAGATACCTTAAGGATGAAATAACAAATGAGAATCCCGAGAGGTATGCAGTCCCTGGCTCTCTCCACAGAACTCTGCATCAATTATTCAACATTCTGCCTGTACCGATATTATAAAGCTTTCTTCATCCTCCCTAATGTCAGAGTCAGTTACGTACAAACTCAATTTTCTCTCCTCCTTGTTGGGCCAGGCAGTAATGTGTTCACCTCTGTATCCTGAAAGAACCCTGCAGAGAAGCAGCAGTAAATAAGTAATATTTCAGTCAAATTATTCCCCGGGAATATTGCTATACATAATGGCCGTGTTTTTAGTACTAACAGTACTGTACTTCAGGTATATTATCGATTCATGGGGTATTTGTGGATTGGTCTGGACACCGAAGCATCATCTAAAGTACTGTTTCTATAAATGTATTACAAGTTTCAAAAAACCCAAACTTTTAAGATCAACCTTTAGGGCTTCCCTGGTGGCGCAGTGGTTGAGAGTCTGCCTGCCAATGCAGGGGACACGGGTTCGTGCCCCGGTCCGGGAGGATCCCACGTGCCGCAGAGCGGCTGGGTCCGTGAGCCATAGCCGCTGAGCCTGGGCGTCCGGAGCCTGTGCTCCGCAATGGGGGAGGCCACAACAGTGAGAGGCCCGCGTACCGCAAAAAAATAAAAAATAAATAAATAAAAAAAATCAACCTTTATGCTCCAAGCCAGTTGTAGGTTGAGAGTTGTCTATAATACAATGCAACTGGGCCTATGAGACCTAACATCTGTGAGAGAAATTAAAAGGTCAATCCATCATGAGGCTGTATCTAAAGACTGGATTGGATTGGATGGCATCCTGCAGGCAATACTTGGCCATTTGATCTTCCAAATTTAATAATGGTATTTTTCATATAAACAGAAGCAGTTAATACTTCGAAAGAACTTTTCTTTAAATCTTATAAAAAATTTTCTTGATGAAAAACTCAACTTATGATTTGATTTATGCTTTCATGGTTTTATTATAGTTATTTATCACTTGGTAAAATAAATGCACTCTAGACAATATACTAGAAAGTAAACCTGTTGGGCTTCCCTGGTGGCACAGTGGTTAAGAATCCGCCTGCCAATACAGGGGACACGGGTTCAAGCCCTGATCTGGGAAGATCCTACATGCCTGGAGGCAACTAAGCCCGTGCGCCACAACTAATGAGCCTGCGCTCTAGAGCCCGCAAGACACAACTGCTGAGCCCACGTTCCACAACTACTGAAGCCCGTGCGCCGAGAGCCCGTGCTCCGCAACAAGAGAAACCACCGCAATGAGAAGCCCGTGCACCATAACAAAGAGTAGCCCACGCGCTCCACAACTAGAGAAAGCCCACATGCAGCGAAAAATAAATAAATAAATATTTAAAAGTTAAAAAAAATAAAGTAAACCTGTTAAGTGACTATATTCCAATTTCCAATATATTGGGGGTACATTTTACAGAAGAAAAAGTGGGGACAGGGGTAAAAGAAAACTTTATTGCAAAACGAATAACTTCCTTTCAATATATGAATATTTAATTCTAAAAAATAAATTTAAAATATTTATAATACTATACTTTATTCAAAATAATTCACATTTAAAAAAAAAAACTGAAACTGAATATAAAATAAACTACCATTAGAAATTGACCAGTCAACCAAATGTAAAATAGATAGCTGGTGGGAAGCAGCCGCATAGCACAGGGAGATCAACTCGGTGATCTGTGACCGCCTAGAGGGGTGGGATAGGGAGGGTGGGAGGGAGATGCAAGAGGGAAGAGATATGGGAACATATGTATATGTATAACTGATTCACTTTGTTATAAAGCAGAAACTAACACACCATTGTAAAGCAATTATACTCCAATAAAGATGTAAAAAAAAAAAAAAAAAAAGAAATTGACCAGTCAGATCATGGGTCTTGCCCAGTGTTAGTCTCTGGTCACTGTAAAGGCAGTACTTCCTAATGTTTTAGCATTCTGATAAAATTCCACCCATCTTTTAAAAATCAGCCTCTAAACTACCTTCTTATTTCAAATTCATAATGAAAGTTTTGGGGTTTTCTCCTATTTAAAATGAAGTCCCTATTTTTGGTCTTTTCCAAGCATTCCCTGTCATAATAACTATGGTATCCCTTAATGGGAGGATATAGCTCCAAATAAATCTAGGAGCTGAAAATATCATTTCTCATTCTGCAGGAGATCACACTCCTTAATATTTAATATCATAGTGGTTAAGTGAAGCCAGAATGCCTGGGTTCAAGCTTGACTGTATCATTTACTTCCTATGTGACTTTAGACAAGAACAGTCTCTGTAATTTAACTTTTATGTCTATATAACAGAGTATTAGTGATAGCTGCCTCATAGGGTGGTTGTGAGAATGAAAATATTTAGCATTTTTAAAACACTTAAAAAGTGGCTGGCTCAACTATGTGTTACAATAATAATAATGAAAATAAATTTATTTTATTGACATAAATAAGATAATAATATAAATGTTATTTATAATAATAATGCTTTAATTTAATTTAAATTTTTAAAAATTTTAGTAAAAGTTATTATTATTATTGTTGTCTTCTAATAATTCCCCAGTGCCTAGACTGTGACAAATTTTCATGATCCTCTTCCTGAATCTGCCTTAATTAATTTATTAAGTATGAAATTGTGAAATGCACGTACGTATGCAAGAGATCCCTGATTTTGAACCATATACACAATTCTTCAATTAGTTATTCAAGTTTTACTCTCTATACTGTAAAAATCCTTGGGGGGCAAGGACTATGTCTTCTATCTCTTTTGTGTTTGTTACATTCTAATCAAGCACTCTTCTTCTTATACATAATGAGGATTAAATGAATTAATGAATAAGTTAGTGAGTGGATACATGGCATTAAATCAGACAGCACAGATAGGTACAGCTCAACCTACAGGAACAGGCACTTTTCCCTTAAAGATAATACAGCAGGATTTGGCTTACACAGGCCAAGGAGCACCGAGTCTTACATACTTGACCTTCTGCCAGACAACCTGGATTTTCGGTGAAGAGTTGGTGGGAAAACATATTTTAGAAGCTCAAGGAGGAAATAAGCAATGAATAAGAATGGACTATAGATCCAAAGTACAAAGATACTTGTAGTATATGACTAAAAATTTGAAGGCTGTGCTGCTTTATAAAGTTTATTTTATCACTTCGGGAGTAACAAGGCTATAAACTCTTACCTTAAAAAATACCCTGAACTTAAAAAATATCACATATAATGCACGTGCACTCTCCACTCCTCTGAAGCCCATATGAAAATAATAGGCATCAGAGTTTTTTGTAAAATCCACTTGACAAATATAAGCAAACTTCAAGTAATATCACATTCTGAAGTAAATGGAAAGTCTTAACCTTATATATTTACCTTAAAATGTTCATGAGGAGATGTCCTATCAACTTTAATGATGCTTCTTATGATGCTTCTTAGGAATTAGTCTCTCTAAGGGATAGCAAATTTCAAGGAACTAATTACTTCCTTATAATTTATCAAGAAAAAATACATTAGATCAGAATGAAATTATCTTGTAGATTTCCAATTTTTACCAGAAATTTGGTTTACTTTCATAACACACACACATATATGTATACATACACATATGTATATATGTGTATGTTTATAATAATGCTTTAAGTTAATTTAAAATTTTAAACATTTTAACAACAGTTATTATTATTACTGTCTTCTAATAATTCCTCAATGCCTAGACTGTGACAAATTTTCATGATCCTCTTCCTGAATCTCCTTAATTAATTATGTGTCTATATATACTTAATAAGTACATACATACACATGCACCAGTCTCTCTCTGAACACCATTTCAAAATGCCAGATATAAATTCTAGAAAAAAAATTTTCAATGCGTAAAGAATATTTTCCACAGATACACAGGCAGGTATGCAAGAAACCTGGACAGATATGCTTTTAAAGTTGCCAAGAATGTGACTGAAAGCCTATCCTGTCATTTTGTTTCGCTAGCAGTCTCATTTTTGCTACCATACTGGAAATTAGAAGGGCGAGTTCATGTTCACAGTTGCTCCAAGGCATCAACAAGGAAACTTTAAAAGCCAAACAGAAAAGATTGGCTAAGGTAATCATTTTCACTAATCCCATCTGAATATTCAGCAAACACACATGCCTGGAAAACTGAACTGTGGGATGTGGAGACAAGTGAGACTGGAAATAGTTTCGACAGATGCACGGGTTGATTCTACTTAGAAAAACACAGGAGCAAAAGAAAAGAGAGACATTAGCATTCTCAAAGTGGCAGGCAATGGAGTTATTTTCTGGCAGTGGTGTGTATATTTGTGTATGAGGGAGATTTGGGAACACTAACACGGAGAGGGCAAGGTGCAGGTTAAAAGGAGGAAGAATGCAAAGAGAACTGCCAAGTGATTCACTCCTTTCTCCAAGAGTCTGAGTTGTGCCAGAAAAAAAAAAAAAAAAAGGAGTGCATTAGACACATTTCTATTTGTGATAAACAACTGGTCTGAATCTGACAGCATGAGGGAGAGGAGTACAGTATTTGCTTGGTGGAGGCATATTAACTCTTTTAGGTGAGGAAGTTACTTTTCATTCAGTGGGGGAAAAGGTGTTTATACATTGGGTCCTCCAAATTCTCAGAACTGTAGCCAAACAAGTAAGTAATCACGTATTTATGCCTTACATTAAAAACACCACCTCTAGAAGCAATTAAATGCACAGACACATGTACAGTGCACCCAATTACTGAACTGTTTAAGTTCTGATTAATTTAAGAACCAAGAACTCTCTAGTACAGATGTCCGTAGAGCTTATTCATGTATGACAAGTAAGCTTTGTACAACTTTATATTTATTCACACACACACACACACACACACATACACACACCCCTCTAAAGAGTGAAATAAAGTAAACTTTATTTAATACCTACATAATATTTTTAATGATACCCTCTTTTTCAAAATCTTTCCTGTACGTTATTCAGTACCGACAAGTTAGACTTTAGATTGTTGACTGGAATTTATCTTTCTCTTGTTCTATGAAATGTGATTATCTCGACTGATGTTTTTTGGTAAATAAACCGAGACCTCCGTCCCACACAATACTACATATTTAAAAACAATAACAAGTCCTGACTTTTCCTTTGAGCTGAGCTTAAAAAATCAGATTTCCAACAAAATTCCAAAACCCATCAATGCAAAAACAGAAATGTGAAATACTATTTAAAATACTGACATTATTGCATAACTTGATTAGAAGGAATGCTGAACCTGCATGAAATGAACCCAGTGTATATCTGTGCATTTTAAATTTTTCAGTGTAATCTATTATTATAACACTTGTGCGGTCATAAATGATGTATACATGGCATGTCTTTGCATACTGCACACTGAAAATTTTTATGAATGAATACACAAAAATGCTCATAATTCGAGAAAATGGATGGACCGAGAAAACGGTCATTAAGCACTGGAAGCAAACGACGAGGCAAATGATCGGTGTCTTTTGGTGCCATTCAGGGCAGTTGTATTCCCAGGTCCCCTAAGCAGAGTGTGCTGGAAACAGCCATGAAGCTCTTTCCTTAGAGACTCATTCCCTCTCTCAGGAACCCTGTGCTACACAGAACGGAGACCGTGCGCCGCTCGGAGAACAGAATGCATGCACGTCTCTGTGTTCTGAGGACTGTTCATACATCAGAGACATCACACTCCCCGAATCCGGTCCCACAAGTGTGTGCATGTGAGTGTGGCATTTACCAACAAATGAACAGAAGGCAACAAGAGCTCATCTCCTAGAAATAACATCTCCCATCCCTTCCCAGGCAGACTGCTCGGAAGCTTTTCAGGGGCTAACACTTGAGCGCCTTCCCCACGGGGATGGAGTCTTGCATTAATAACCCTCTCAGGGCTAAGTCAGCTTTGTGTGTAAGTCCACTCGGTGCCATATGGCAGTTTCCAATTCCTTTAGCAACTCAAGTCTGGCTAGGCTGCCCGCGATGATTCATTCTTAAAGGAAGACCCCTTCGGGGAGCAGCAATGCCCCCGCCACTTACCTAGCTCCCACCGACCCCGCTCTGCAGGCGGCACGGGCTCGGGCACCACAAAGGGCTGTGGGATTCCCCGCTCCCTCCGGGGCTCCTCTCCCCGCGACGGTGCCCTTCGCCAATGATCTGTCGCTGGAAATCCCCCTCCCCTCCACGGAGAGGAGGGTCTCCCCGGCTGGCTGGAGCTCCTGGCGTTTCTGATTTTGGTTTTTTTTTTTTTTTTTTGGTTTTTTTTTTTTTTTTTTTCACCCCTCTCTTTACATCCCTGACTCTGGTTCACGGTCTCTAGTAGGAAGGCTCAAAGGAGAGGCGGCGGGAGGAAGCTAAGGCATCCTTAAAAAGAACAATAATCTTCATCGATCTTCACCCCCTTCCCCTCGCGGGCCCCCATCCCCCTGCCGCCGCCGCCGCCGCCGCCCAGACAAGAGAGGGCTGGGATAGAAGAGGAAAAATCGAGCGGGGCTGAGCTCGCCGCGCGGAAGGAGCCGGGAAGGCGAGCCGCGCCAGCCGGGGAGTTGCCGCTCGCTTGGGTTGCCCGCGGCGCGGCGGCGGCGGCGGCGGCCGGCGGGGGCGGAGGGCGGTGGGTGCTTGGTGGGTGTGTGTCTGTGGCGGAGCCGGGGAGAGGCTGGGCGCGGGAGGCGAGGCGGGGCGCTCGGGGGCGCCGGCTTGGGCGCGCACACCGGCCCGCGGCCACCCCGCCTCGCGCTCCGCCTCCTCCCGCGCTCCGCGCACCCGCGGGCTGGAGCGACGGCCGCCGCCGCCTCCTTCTCTTCCTCTTCCTGGGCGCTAGCAGCTCTGGAGGTGGGCGGCGGCCGGGGTGGCGGGGCTGCGCGGCCGGCCGGGCACCGCCGCGGACGCCCGGGCTCGGCCTGGCGGCGCGGGAGCTGTACGCTCGAGCGGGGACAGCGCCCCGGGGCCCGGGGCGCGGGCGAGAGGGCGCCGCCCACACCTTGGCGGGCGCCTCCCACTCCTCCCGCGCGCCCGCCGCTCCCAGCGGCCCGGGCCCGGCTGCACACCCACCTGCTTCCCTCGGTGGCTGCCGCTCTGCGGAGCAGCGGGAGGGTCCGCGGCCCCAAGGGCGCCGCGGACAGGGCGACGGGGAAAGCCCGGGGCGCCCCGCCGGGATGCGCTCGGGCGGCTTCGCGGGATTCCCTGGGCCCTTCTGCTCTCGGCTGCTAGGTTCTCCCCCCGCCCGCCCCACACGCCCCTGACCCTGGCCCGCAGCTCGACCCGGGGAACTGGGGCGAGGAGAGACCGCTCCTGAGTGATGGGGCCCGGAGTATCCTCCCGGGGAAAGAGCGCGGGGATAACTAGGAGAGCAGAGAGGATCTGACTTTCCCCCGAGCACCTCCAGCTCCGCTTGGGGGCCGTCGTCAGCCCCGAAACCCCGCTTTCCTGGGTTTGAAGGAAAAGCCTGGTCGGTGGCAGCCGTAACTCTAGCTTCCCACGGGGGCGCTATTCGTACTCTGGCTTCCTTTCTTTGGCCTGCTCTCCCTGTCATCTAGAGAACTGTGCCAAGTTCCTCCTTGGGGAGGCCACCGAATGGACACCCAGAACTTTCCCTACCTTCATGTCGAGGTAAAGACGGGATGAACTTGACTAATAACATCACTGGGCTCTCTGGGTTGCCGACCCATGGGCTCCTCAACAGGCACGAGATAGAGACAGCCTGCACAGTTACAGGAAACAAAGTAGCTTGAAACACCCTTTTAAAAAGAATGCAGGCCGTGACAGTGTATTTAGAGTTGGGACTCTCTTCTGAGTTTCTTTAGGCCAAGAAAGATGGCTACTGAAGGCCCAACACACTCAGGTTTAAACGTATCTCACTTAATCCTTGCTTCTCTTTTAGCCCTGATGTACACCGGGATGCTCCATCACCTAGGGTTCTCTACACTTTGACTTCCCACATCGCCACGGGCCTTACCTTGTGCTGGGTGGTTTTTTCGAGGTGCCAGATGTTGGCCTTTCCGACGCCACCGCCCTCCGCCCAGGACCTATCCTGGTCCTTTGCTGTTTTCCAGGCTTCTCAAGTACGAACACTAGGAAAAGGAAGAGGACTCCCAGATGCTCAGACCTTTATCCCTAACCCTGACCTGTTCCCAAGCTTCAGCTCCAAACTTCCAGAGACCTGCCGGACGTCCATTACTACGCCTCCAGTCTTTCCAGCGTCCCATACACACTTCCTGCAGATTACTCTTCGCCAGCTACAACCCTGACGTTATCATTCCCTGGTCACAAATGTTCTCTGGCTTCCCCATTCCCTGCCAGACAGTGTCTGCACACTTCTATGCCATTGCACGCCGCTGGAGTCTCTTCTGGGGCACTTCTCTCCCAGTTCCGGATCCAAATCATTCCAGTATTTCACGGCCCATGTTAAACTCCGCCTCCTCCGTGACCCCTCCCTTTTGACGTCCATAGCACGCGGTCTGAGCTCTCTCTTTAAAGACATATGACCTTCAGCTGCCTACAGAATGTATGTGCTTCCTATGTAAAAGTCGTACCATCTTAAATGTTTCTCCAGGGTAGATTCCCTATAACTTTGTTTGCATTCTTTACATAAAGCCCAAAGCTACACATACAAAAAATACCTATTCATCCAACAAATATTTATTTGGCAACTTTTCTCAGGAACTCGATATTTGTTAATTGAATGGGATTTACAAAATATTTTGTCTAGAAAGACTACTTAAGATTCGTTTTAGGGGTATGCCTAAATATAAGTGGTATGATCTTGCATAAATTTATGGGTGTGAAAAATCCCCTTACTTTACAAGCCCTACATCAGTATCACTGATCACCTTCAATAAGAATTTAATTATTTGACAAGTGTTTGTTTTTTTGTTGTTTTTGCGGTACGCGGGCCTCTCACTGTTGTGGCCTCTCCCATTGCGGAGCACAGGCTCCGGACGCGCAGGCTCAGCGGCCATGACTCACGGGCCCAGCCGCTCCGCAGCATGTGGGATCTTTCCGAACCGGGGCACGAGCCCGTGTCCCCTGCATCGGCAGGCGGACTCTCAACCACTATGCCACCAGGGAAGCCCGACAAGTGTTTGTTAAAAAACATTTTTTTACCTTAAGTTTCCATTATAATTCAGAGATCTGAATCCATTTTCCTACTAAGTTGTCATTGATCAAGAGAGCAGATTATCTATTGAGTAAAACACACTGCTGCTATCTCCATAATGGGAAGGAGGGTGCTAGGAGTAATTATCCATCATGCCTGGGTCTTGTCTGTAAGCCTGCAATGAAATGGAAAAACAATCTTTGGAAATAAAATCTAACTCCACTTACAAAATTACTCATAGCTCAAATGGGCTATAGAGAATAACCCTTAGTATACAAATTTTTTGGAATAGCTGAGTTCTCCATGTGCACAGCTTGAATTCTGGATGACTGCAAAAACTCTTTTGTGTTGATTATCACCATGTGGTTTTACTGCCTTAGTGTATATAATTTTGTCTTTTTTTAGTTATTCTCCGAAGAAAAGATTAAAATGATCTAACTAAAAAGTCAGACGTTTTCACATTGCTCCTTAAGCCATCTTTTGTTTTTTACCTTTTGATATTTATGGAAATGTTCCTCTTGCTTGTATTTCAATTTTTCAGATTTATCATGAGATTTGATGAAATTATATTAGAAGTAAAGGAGAGAAATATCTGTTTAAAATGTCAAAATGATTTCCTCATAATACTTGGTAAAAAAAAATCACTTTAGGGCTACCCTGGTGGCGCAGTGGTTGAGAGTCCGCCTGCCGATGCAGGGGACACGGGTTCGTGCCCTGGTTCGGAAAGATCCCACATGCCGCGGAGCGGCTAGGCCCGTGAGCCATGGCTGCTGGGCCTGAGCGTCTGGAGCCTGTTCTCCGCAACGGTAAAGGCCACAACAGTGAGAGGCCCGCATACCGGGAAAAGAAAAAATCACTTTAATATAAGTTTAACCTGAAATACTCTTATGTGTGTCATTAGATCAATTTAGATGA
Source organism: Mesoplodon bidens (assembly GCF_964165515.1). Taxonomy (NCBI): domain Eukaryota; kingdom Metazoa; phylum Chordata; class Mammalia; order Artiodactyla; family Ziphiidae; genus Mesoplodon; species Mesoplodon bidens. Next base: position 17,324,476 of record NC_138173.1, on the reverse strand, counting down.
AGAATGTGTTTCCTCATACATCATAATGCTGGTGTATTAGTATATTTATGTATATACACACGATATCAAGCAAAATAGGTTTTTGGTATTTTTTGTTGAATAAAGTGTTTGAAAAATATTTACTATAATCTGAATAACATCATTACTGACTACACTTTAACCTATCAAATTGGAATTTTCATTGGCAAGTTGACTTACAGAAAGAGCCTGTATAAGTAAGAATAAAGTAGTAAAGGCTGGAGAAAGAATATATTTTAAAATGTTAAAAGCAGAAGGGTAAGAATTTACAAGTTTTTTGGAGGCTAAATAATTAGAATTTGATTTAAATTTATTTAAAAAGTTAAATGGAAAGAAGTTTATGACATATGAGTAAAATCAAACAAAAATAAAATTTAGTTTAAAAGAGGAATCTTTAAGAAGATGTGAACCCCATTAAAGGAAAAAATGCACAAATATAAATGTAAATATGTGTGTGTGTGTGTGTGTGTGTGTGTGTGTGTTCTGGAAGAATATACATTAACCAGCTAAAGGAGTTACTTTAACAGTTGAAAGGCAGGCTTACTTTTATTTGGTATAACTTGGTTTTACCAAAAGATGGGTGAATATTTATCTTCTCTAAACATCAGCACCATTATAAAGCAAATATACACATAGATTAGGACTACACTTTTTTTTAATGGAGAAAATACTGCTGTGGTGCTCATCATCATACAAGAAAGCAGGCACTGAAGGGTGATTAGAATTTACCACGTTGTTACACCTACACTGCCTTCTTTTTCCCTTCTAAATAACAAGGTAGGAAAGCTGGGCAATTTAGAGCAACTCACGGAGTCCTAGCAGCCACTGAAATCCTGCACTCGCACATTGCAGTGAAAGTTTGAAAAATAAATGAGCCGCTTGTGTGATCCACACAGAAGGACAAAACACTTCCAGATTGTGAACATACCACCAGCACAGTGGATCAGAAAGCTCCTGAGGCTCTTAGAATAATCTGGGCTTTGGATAAGTAGCAAATGGATAATCTCCAACAGCAGAGGAAATACAACCAGTTACAAGTGAAAGAGCCCTCTTTGCAAATGCAAGGACATTTTTCGCAGCCCCGGACTTTACATTATTATAAGCAAAAAGTGGATATAATGATATAACATGTCCTTCCTGGCTTTGCAAGTACTTTGTCTCTCAGAAGCCAAGATACAGCCACGGAGAGCAAAATTAAATTAGTCACCCATGGTCTTTTCGGAGAAATTTCTGAGTGGACCTAGCAGTTGGGTTTAAATTGTGGCAGATACTCTGACAGTGCCTTTGTTCCCTTCTGAGAATGAAGCCTGGGCTGATGGTACGTTCAACAGAGACATCCTCCCCAAAGGGCCACTAATTCTCGGAATGACGAAAAAGTAATGCTGCCATAATTCTTGGTGTTTCCTGTTGTTAGCACTCTTGCACCTTTAAAGCCTTGCAGTGTCAAGTAGAAATATTGATCGTTACTGGGATCCATAGCCTGACAATTATTGCTCACTACTAATTAAAGTTGTGCTTTAATGTTTTGTTCTAAATAAAATATACTATGGTAATAAATATGAAATCAAAGCTTTTTTAAACCATGCTAGCACTGTCCATTCAGGAAAATTATATCAAGCATTTAACACAGTAATTATGGAAAAGCATTTAGTCTTAAAGACGACTGGATGTGCATAACTAGTGAAAACTGCTAAACACCTATCAGAAGGCACACATTTAAAAATACAGAAATAAAACAATTATTTTCACTAATGCCAACCTTTGTTTAATTACTACTAACAAAGTGTCAGTTTATAGAACTACATGTATATGCTAATTATGACAGTCAATATTTTACTTCATAAAATACGTTATTGTTTTAGATATTATGTACATTATTTGAAGTTAAATACTGTCAATGTGCATGTTAGGTGGTTGGTTCTTTTTATTAGTCTAATCCTTCTCAATTGAAAAAATGAAGACTTCTTTCAACAAACACAGGTATGTATTTTAGAAAACAAGAGCAAGTGATTTTGACTGGAATTTAAAATACAGAGATGAAAACTTTGAAAAGACTATTTTTTTCTCATCCCCCCACCATCACTTGTACTCTATGCAGAGCTAAACCAGGCCCAACCAGATTTTAGAATCTGTCATAGTTAATATTTGATTTAGTTAATTGCATTGCTCATAGAGATAATCAGATATGGGAATGGAGAATCAGACATGGAAATTCAGCCTGTGAAATGAATCTAATTAGCATGAAAGCTATCTAACTGGACTGGCTGCTCCTGCTATCATGGAAGTCCCCATACTGCCCCAGCAATGGATCAGTTCACATGGCACTGTGTTGAGAGATGTTCGTGACACGAAAGAAGCAAATCATCATGAGCTCTAAGTCGGCCATGACTCATCCTATCATTTCCTTCCCAGCACATAAGAAAGTGAGTTCAGTAGAAAACTAACCTCTCCTGAGAACAGCAACAGAAATTAGAACCACATCCATGGTTCATGCTAATTTGAGTAGGGGCATGAAATCTCACCTGCAGAAATTAGAGAATTTCTCTTCTTCCCTCTTTCACGACATATATTTACCTCCAAAACTAGCCCCTGATATTAGCTGGGGGTGTCCATCACTGGTACCAGGTAGGGTTAGCTAATGATAGTACACACAAAAAGAAGCATGTCATTCTCTTATACTGCTTTGAAATTCCTAAGTGTAATGTTATGACAACTGCATTTGATAACAAGTGAAACAAGAGAAATCTAGTGTAAGCCTCATCATCTTTTCTACTATGAATTGCATTAACTTAAAACATTTCTGGGAATCCCCTGGCAGTCTAGTGGTTAGAACTCCCTGCTTCCACTACAGGGGGCACGGGTTCGATCCCTGGTCGGGGAGCTAAGATCCCGCAAGCCGTGGCAGAGCCAAAAACAAAAACAACAACAAAACAAAATAAAAAAACATTTCTAATACTTATATTCCAATGAGAAATCTTTAAAGTTCAGCATTTTGCACAAAGTTTATTTGAAAATTTGAAGGGCACTGTATAGGATGTCATGAAATTGTTGTTTGGAGGAGAATGTGTTTCTATATATACATAAAATGAAATTTACCTATTAAGAACTACAAACTCAAGAGAGTTCCCAGGAACGAGAATTTCAATACAGTGCCAGGTTATTGGCTTATGTAATTTTCTATATCACCTAGGACAATTACCAATGGTTGTAGAACTGGAAACTAATGCAAAAGAAAAGTTACACAGAAAAAGCAGAGTGGGTAAATTGAATTAGTTAAATAGTGAATGCTGAGGAAGGAACACTTTCCTATCTCTTCACAGACACTCCAGTTTATTCCCCAAAGCATGAGATTTGAGTGCCCATAGACATTATTATTGTTTGGTTTGCAGAGCTATATAAACTACTCCTGGGATCCCCATTTGAAAAATGTGACAGTTGACATTTAGATGACTGTTACAATTTGACCTGGAAAATTATGGTCAAATCTGTACACTTTATTACCAGAAGAACGTGGCCAGATTAGAAGGAATTTGGAAAAGATTAACGTAAATGATTAAAGAAGAAAATAGGAAGAGGAACATTATAATTGTACTACCAGAGTGACTGATGAGGAAACAGAGGTTTACAAATCCTGTCTGAGGAATGAATGGAAGTAACATTGAGATTACTTTAGTGTCACAAAATAAATACAACAGAAGAGTGAGATTAAGATAACCAAAACCTCTATTTTTGAAACATCCCTTTTGTAAGATATGAAAAGTTATTATAAAATATTGTCTTCTCAAAGTATCAAGTACTTATAGTAAGCCCCTCTTGAAAACAAAACAGAGCAAAGCAAAACAAAATGACACTTAGACTTAAAGAGTGTAACTTTCTTAAAATAAAGAGCTACTTTTCTTATCCTCTCAAGAAAAAAAAAAGTGCTTTAGAACATTTTATCCTAATAATACTTGCTAATGTAAAGAGAACCTGGGGCTTCCCTGGTGGCGCAGTGGTTGAGAGTCCGCCTGCCGATGTAGGGGACACGGGTTCGTGCCCCGGTCCAGGAAGATCCCACGTGCCGCGGAGCGACTGGGCCCGTGAACCATGGCCGCTGAGCCTGCGCGTCCGGAGCCTGTGCTCCGCAACGGGAAAGGCCACAACGGTGAGAGGCCCGCGTACCGCAAAAAATAAAAAGAGCACCTAAAAAATGTGATACTTTGATGATTTAAATAATAAGGCACATTATGTAATATATCTTTGGGCCTCATTGTATATTGAAAATATATAGTTATATCACATAATAAACATTAACGTTATTAAATACTTGGACTACTTATTGCTTTATCCATAATTATGATTTAGAGAATTAAGATTCTAACATGTCTTATGTCTAAATGAAAACCTACTTGACAATGTCAGAGTAAGTAATTTCTATACAATTTCTATTTTTTCTATATAATTTCTATACAATTTCTATTTTTTTCCTTTAAGAAATATATAGATTTAGCCAAGTCTTTGGTGTTCCTATTTGATATTCCTTCCCTATTTCCTTCTTGTCACACTTTATGAACAATTTTATATCTATCACAGCTAGAGTGACAGTTTCAGTAGCTAAAAGATATATAATAATTTCTACCACAAGTTGGGTTATCCCTTAGAAAGTTGCACGAAAATTATAAAATTAGGAAAGTCAGAATCAGTGCTGACCACAGCCTCTCTCTGATGTCCCTGCCTTTTTCTCTCTTGGTGGCCATCCCTGCCTCTAGAACCTTCATCTAGATCCAGATGACTCCCAAAGCCATATTTTCTAACCCTTGATAATTGCAATTAGTGTTACATTTCTGGCTGTCTCTTGGAGACTTCCACTTGGATATTCTGCCATCGCCTCAAATAAATTCATCTGAAATAGTTCCTCCCCTCAATCTCCAGGCCTGCTAAGTTACCTCTGTTCTTTCCATTGTCCTGCTGGAAAGCTTTGGCAGCATCTTAACTCATTGCTTGCTCCTTCCCAGGTTCAGTTACTTACCAAGTCTCTTTGACTTTTCTTTCATAAAGTCTCCTAACCCAGTCTTGCGGGCGTGCACGCGCGCACACACACACACACACACACACACAAAACTTCTTCATACTTTACCTCATTCCCATAATTCCCTCCAGTATGCATTCTTCCCCCACTATCACCTTCCCCAAACACTCCTATCATCCCATCTAAGCTGGATTTAAAAATGATACCCTTCTGGAATTCCCTGGTGGTCCAGTGGTTAGTACTCTGCGCTTGCACTGCAAGCGGCCTGGGTTTGACCCCTGGTCAGGGAACTAAGATCCCGCAGGCCATGTGGTGACGCCAAAAAAATAATAAAGAAAAAAGATTCCCTTCTACCTATAGAATAAATCCCCAACCCCTTAACCTGAGGTTCAGTCTTTTCCATGATTGACTCCAGCCCATGTTTCCACCCTCACTCTCCACACTAGTCACTATCCCTCAAAGAGACTCGACCTTTCCCAGTTCTACACTTTCAACCACACCACATTCTTATCTTGCAATACCCTTCCCTTCCTTCTCCATCAATCGGAATTCTAAAAAGTCCCACCTAAGTAATAATCATAGTCTCACTTACTCCCTGAAGCCTTCCTTGACTACTTTAGGCAGAAGAGGTTTTGTTCTCTCTTAAGCTATAACACATTATTGCTACTCACTTATCTTAGAAAATGGTAGCATTTCACATTTAGCACAGACATGCTTTTTTCTACAGTATATTATATTGGGTGTCTAATATATGTATTACTGCGGTCTCGTCATTGCTTCTTATAGAGCACTGCAAAGGTCATCTGTTTCTCTACTTAGATGATCAGCGACTTGAGAGAAATTTGGTAAAGACAAAATGAAAAGCCATGAGCTTTGAAATTACAATCATCTATGAAGTTCAAAACAAACTCAAGAATTTGCTGTGAGAGTGGGCAAGTTACTTAGCTTCTCTAAGCCTCAGGTACCTTTTTTGTAAAAAGGAAAAGGATATACCTTTATATGGTTTGAAAACTTGCTTTAAAGGCTAATGAAACTAATATACATAGAGATATCATCCACAGAAGGCACTCAGAAAATGTGGATTCTTCTTTTCCCTGTGTGTCCTCTGAGTAGCTTACTCACAGTGGGGACTTTGTCAAAATTAATTGATAACAGAAATTTTGGTAACAATTTAAATGTTTAACATTTCTTAGAAAAGAAGTTCCTTGGTCTCACTAGAGCAAAAGTGCACAGGAGAGATTAGAGAATAATAGGGTTGACAATGTCAGTTGGTACAAGACGGAGGAAAACCTGGATTGTCAGGCCATGGACGATTTTCCTCACTTAATCTGAAATAAGACATGCTGAAATACATTGACCTGAGAGTCATGTGAACTGTTGCTCTCTTTTGAATTTGCCCCCATTGTGATAGGTGGGAAAGAACCAGAGGAGATGTTGAATAAGTGCTAGATATCTGTAAAAGTGTAGACTTCGTTTCAGAAAGCTGGGCTAGTGTCCTGGCCTTGATAATGAATAGCTGTGTGGCCCTAGGGAAATCCCTTTACCTCTCTGAGCCCCTGTTTTCTCATCTGTAAAATAGGATTAATAATCCCCTTCTCACAGTATTTCTTTGAGGATTAAATGAGATTAAATATATAATACAGAATTCCTAAGATGTGATGTACCACGTGAATGTAAAATATAAAAAATGACATATATGTTCTGTTTCATAGATGATAATATTATTAGAGTTAGATTTGGTGAGATATACCATATGGCTTGTAACTCCACACACAAAATAATTAAGATACAGGTGTATGTTTATGGTGAAATGGGAGATAACAGTAAGGTAATGATGGAGTTGACTCCCATTTTAGAGGAGGGCTACAGCTACAAAGAAAATAACAGTACCAAAGGCAGTGATCCCTGTAAGATGGGCTCAGTCAACTGTTCTCTGTCCTTTTCTTCTTTGTCTGGTCTCAGTGCTGCCAGATTTCGAAAGGAGGCTGAAATTCCATAAAAGAAAATAATGTAATTTGACTGTTTTCTAAATATATAAGACAACATTGACTACTGGAAAAAAGTAATAACATTACATCAAGTTAAATTAAATCCAGTAGGAAGAAAATTCAATAGAATGTTGCAAAACAAAGGCATGCATTTTGCTATGAGCACTAAGGAGCAGCAAGGGAATGGTAGTGCAGGAGTCCCCGTGTAGAAATGATTCCTTGGGTTTCTGTATTCAGGTGTGGGAACAGCTGACAGTGGTACCCTGGCTGGCTATGCTGCTGGGATGCTGAATGCAAAGGCAGTTAGGCCTCAGATCTTTATGGCTTTAAGGGGCATAGATAATTCAGTACGAATTCAGAAATCAGCCATCTGAAATTACCTACAAATTGTAAACAGAATTAAGAAACAAGTAAAAATCAATAATATTGTTTATGTTTCTTGATATCATTTAGGGGACATTCATCATGGATTTTCTGGTTGCAGAAAAGATTATGTTTCTTTGGTAACATTAAGTAACACAGAAGTGGAATTGTAGAAAGAAATAAGCTTATGAATGTTTGGATTGTAATGTCAATTATGTACATAGAATATTTAGCAGACAACTCAACTAAGGTAATATTACTAGCTTTCTTTTCACCTAAAATGAACTCAGAGCATAAGCACATGAAAAAAGTTTACTTAAAAGTCTTGCTTTTATTATATATTTTAATTATTTCTGGTTTTGTATTTAATCCTTCAGGCTTGGCAATCTTCCCATGGAAGGTAAGGAAATGAAAATTTGGAACACATAACGCTTTTAATTAAAATTCTAGTATCAAAAGATATTGAGCAGTCTCCCTTAATAAAATCAGCCCCAATGGTGCTTTTGTCTTCACAGTTAATCATTAGTTTCATGCTATTTTTTTTTTTTTTTTTGCGGTAGGCGGGCCTCTCACTGTTGTGGCCTCTCCCCTTGCGGAGCACAGGCTCCGGACGCACAGGCTCAGCGGCCATGGCTCACGGGCCTAGCCGCTCTGCGGCATGTGGGATCTTCCCAGACCGGGGCACGAACCCGTGTCCCCTGCATCGGCAGGCGGACTCTCAACCACTGCGCCACCAGGGAAGCCCCATGCTATTTTTTATATTAGGATCAACAGTACTTGTTTAGGGGGTAGGACTTCACTATTTTCAAGTTATAACATAGCATAAAAAGAAACAAGTGCCCACATAAGATTCAAACTCCTTATTAGAATAGGTATGGAAGACCGCAGCTTGATCATTTGATTGGCATGGCCAGTTATTTGCAGAGCTCTAAAGGTTGTAAGAATGAATTATTTTTACATACCATAACTAATCCTTAGATTTCTTAACAGATCAGGTGTCTATAATTTAAGTTTGAAGCTTTGTCTGTAGTTGAAAATATAAGGGAAAAGACCATTTGGAATTTCTTAGGTCCTCAATAGGTATGTTTTATTTTAAGAACACATGCTAAATTCCTAAGAGCTTTCAAGGAGCAGCTGTCATCAGACTTTTCACTGGCAGAGAGTCTTCAGATTTCTGAGTAAAAATGATTTTCAACCTACAATTCTATACTTGGCTAAACTATCAATAAAATGTGAGGGAAATTAAAGAGATTTTTAGACTTCAAGGACTCAAAATATTTTCTTTCCATTCATCATTTTAAAAATATTCTAAGTAACTTACTTTATTTTTTCCAACATTATTGTAATTTTTCAGCGTCAATCTTTTTTGATTGAATAAGTTTTTTTTTAACATCTTTATTGGAGTATAATTGCTTTACAATGGTGTGTTAGTTTCTGCTGTATAACAAAGTGAATCAGCTATGCATATACATATATCCCCATATCTCCTCCCTCTTGCGTCTCCCTCCCACCCTCCCTATCCCACCCCTCTAGGTGGTCACAAAGCACCAAGCTGATCTCCCTGTGCTATTCAGCTGCTTCCCACTAGCTATCCATTTTACATTTGGTAGTATATACAAGTCCATGCCACTCTCTCACTTTGTCATGGCTTACACTTCCCCCTCCCAGTGTCCTCAGGTCCATTCTCTATGTCTGCATTTTTATTCCTGTCCTGACCCTAGGTTCTTCAGAACCAATTTTTTTTTTTAGATTCCATATATATGTGTTAGATGTTCATCAATTCTTAAACAGTTGCTTAGACATGTTCCAACTAAACTAAAAAAAAAAAAAGGACAAGGTAAGCTTTAGGAGACCAAAGTGCCAAACCAGAAGAACAATAGTATATAATCACCTAAAGAGTAACAAGTTCACATTTGAGCAAGGGGTCCGAGATTTCCCGATTCAGGTCTTAGGGTTAGAAGGAGATTCAATTGATTGGATAGAATGAGTTTTGAGAAACTTGAGAATATAGTAAAGACATATGGTAGAGCAGAGAAAGGAGGATCTACTTGAACTTAACTGTAGAAATGTTTCCTTTGACTGGCACAGCAGTAGTGACATAGGATCTACAGAAGAAGGAATGTAATCCAATCCCACAACTTGACTCTGCAGGAAACAGAATTTACATATTCATAATACTGTAAACTTTGAGTTGTGAAACCATACCCCCATATCCATTTGCCTTGATTAAAATAAGGCAAAAGATGATTAATTAAGACCTTTGAGCTTAGTTGCAGAACAGCAGGAAAATCACAGATGAAGAAGCAGCTTGTTGGCAACCACCTTGCACTGAACATTGCACAGGATCATTGAGGGACTAGATGACCAATCAGTGAACTTTAGACGTCATGGGCCAAAAATCCACCACATGTAACACACGGAACCCCCCAAATTTGCACATGTGACCCATGAACAGACATGAAGACAGTCGTGCCTGTGCAGAGGACCCTTGAAACTTCCCTTTACCTTCCCCAATCTTTTCTCAAGACCAACACCCTCCCAGTCCCCATTCCCATGATAAATATCACACTCAAAAGCCAGTGGAGGAGACAGCTGAGCTTTGCCTCCTGTCTCCTTGCTTGGCTGCCCTGCAATAAATCCTTTTCTCTCTGGTCTTTCCCTTAAGCAGAGGACCCACTTGCTCGGTTACAGCTGTGAAATTTCGATTTAAAAATTAACCCATAAACAATTGACATATACACAGTACTGTATATAAAATAGATAACTAATAAGGACCTACTGTATAGCACAGGGAACTCTACTCAATACTCTGTAATGACCTATATGGGAAGAGAATCTAAAAAAAGAGTGGATATACATATATATATATATATATATGTATAACTGATTCACCTTGCTGTACAGCAGAAACTAACACAACATTGTAAATCAGCTATAGTCCAATAGAAATTTTAAAAATTAACCCATAAACAAATCAGAGACTTAATTGTATTCTAAGAAAGAATGTAAAGGTTATCCACCTCAATAATATAAAAAGTAAGAAATTAGGAGATGGGTTGGAGTTGAAGAGGTGTAGGGAAAGCCACTGTTATCAATGTCTTGATCTTCATTGGGAGGTCAAGAGATATTGGCTATGGTTGTTGGGATAGCAACTGGAGGTTTAACAAGCTGTTGAACACTGCAGAGGTATCTAATAAGAAAAGTGTAAACAGTGGTAAAACATGGGGATGTGAAGTAGGGAGATACAGATGAGATTAACCTTCATCTATCAGTAGGAAGTCAGAAGACACTGTCTAAAAAAGCTGTAAAACCACAAACACTAATGAGCAATTTAAAAGATTGTTGAGACATCCCAAAGGGACTCGAAACAAATATTTTTAAAGAATTGCCTCTAGGGCTTCCCTGGTGGCGCAGTGGTTGAGAGTTCACCTGCCGATGCAGGGGACATGGGTTCGTGCCCCGGTCCGGGAAGATCCCACATGCCGCGGAGCGGCTAGGCCCGTGAGCCATGGCCGCTGAGCCTGCGCGTCCAGAGCCTGTGCTCCGCAATGGGAAAGGCCACAGCAGTGAGAGGCCCGCGTGCCACAAAAAAAAAAAAAAAAAAAAAAAAAAAAAAGAATTGCCTCTAAAGAGCAAACTAGTGTGTTGGAAAGATGGAGCAGCAAACTCTTCTTTTCATTGTCAGCTCTTCTGTTTGATTTTCTAACCACATGCATATCTTGCTTTGATAGTATAAAGTAAAATACAAAATGCAATGCCAAATGAAAAGAAAATAGGAGATCAGGTTAGAATTCATAAATCAGAATAATTTGGAGTACTGACTTGATTACAAAATATTACTTAATTTACTAAGGATTGAGTGATGGGCTTATTTAAACAGTGAGGGTGCTATCTGCATTTCACTGTTAGCCCTGACCTGCTTGATGAAGATGGTCTTCAAGCTGAAGTGATAGAAGAAGAGCTAGTAAAGGTTCATCTTAAAGTGGGTCTGAAATTAAAATGTAAATCATGTGGTCAAATGAGTTTCTTTAAAAATTCAATTCATAAATAGCTTATCTGTAACGGGAAGGCACTTAAAGATGCTGAGATTCTGTCTCCGTCTATTAACATAGCAAAGTTTCACTGATCCAGAACCCAAGTATCACCCCTTAATCTATTCTGGAAAGCACACCAGAATAAGGGCATAAACCACAAACTTCTTAAAAGACAAAACCTCCACGTCTCAGTATTTTACCAAGACATCTCCTCATTCACCTCTAGTTAGATATATTCATAGATACTGATAGTAATATATACCCACAATCCTAAATTTGGGGGGAGGTTAGCCAATCTCTACGTACAGAACTTCTTAAAAACGTAGTGGGGATATATATGTATATGTATAGCTGATTCACTTTGTTATAAAGCAGAAACTAACACACCATTGTAAAGCAGCTATACTCCAATAAAGATGTTAAAACAAAAGAAAAGTAGGCAGAAAATGGAGTATAATAGGTGATACTTGACACCATCAAGAATGACTAGTAAAAACAAAGGAAGATACATTAAAAAAAAACCCAATAAAGCAGACATAAGAGCTTTAAAAAATAGCAGTTGGAGGCCATGTAGTTTGCTGACAAACCATCCTTCACACCAGAAACTCCAGAGAGCTGGTACAGCTTCACCAGCTCTGTAACTGGTGTAACTAATGTCATTGCTGTAACTAATGACAAATCGCTACCGGTACGTTGATGACTCTCAAATCTAGATTTCTAACTCGGACCAGCCTTCTGCGCTCCAGACACATTTATTTAACTACTCACTGAATGTCTTCAGCCAGATATGTCACAGGCACTTGGAATTCCTCATCCTCATTCTCTTCCTGAAGCTGCAACTCCTGATTTCCTATCTCAGTGTCACAACTCTTAAGCACTAATCTGTGAGGTTTAATACACCGTTTCTTCTCTTTCACACAGATCCCCAGCTGTGGGAAATGCCTGGCAAATACCCATTCATTTTCAAGACACAGTAGCAGAAGCATCACATTCTGAATTAAGTTTTCCAATCCTTCCTGGGTCTCCAGAGGGTCTCCCTTGTACTCTGTTTGGACTGACATTTCTTGCAGTGCATGTAACACTTCATCACTCGAATCCCTCTACTAGACTACAAGTTCCTTGAAGGTACCATCTGTATCTTCATTGCCAGTGTCAGACCCTCACTATCTGCTCCATGAATGTTTACTGAGCAAATGAGCAAGTTATGTAGAAGATATCAAATTATTTTTAACAAGAGCAAGAAATATTAACAGGCAATTCCAGTGGAGAAAACACTAGTGTCCAGTAAACATAGGAAAGATGCTCAAATTTACAAGTAGTTAGGAAAATGAAATAAACTAACAAACAAAAACCCACCCAGTAATTTAGAATGCCAAAGATTGAAGAGATCGATAACTTCTAATGCTGGCCGGGAGACATGGAACTGGCATTATTGTACACAATTGGTGGGACTGAAAAATATTATAACTGTTATTACAAGCAATTTAGTGATAGTTATTAAAATGTAAAATGTATATATTTTTTGATCCAGAAATCTCACTTCTGGGAATTTATCTGACAGAAATAAGTGCAGCAATTCATTACAGAATTATTTTAGTAGCAATTTCTCCCCAAACAAACAAAAAAACTTTCCTGGAAATCTAATCAATATGGGACTCAGTGGAGAAAATTATGATAAATTCACACTGTGAAAAAATACAAAGAAATCTTTGTGTATTTACTTGGAAGAAATTGTCTACAATATACTGAGTCAAATATTAAGTTCCAGAATAATATGTAAACTATGATACAATTTTTAAAAGTATATGTATATATTCTTGCACAAGCAACAGAAAAATACGGGAAGATAAAATTGCCAGAGGAGAGGAATAGAAGACTGATTTTGCTTTATATACCTCTGAGTTATTTGAATAGGATTTTAAATTTTAAGATGAATAACTTTAATATATGGAAAAGTACAGAAACTGTAGCAGACACCTGTCTACCCATCACTTAGATATATCAAATGTCAATATTTTTTAGATTCCACATATAGGTGATATCAGATGCTATTTGTCTTTCTCTGTCTGACTTACTTCACTTAATATATCTTCTTTTGTGAATGTGCCAGAGTCTCTCTAGTGTATGCAGCTAGCAGTGGAATTGTAAGATCATAGAGTCTTTCTATTGGATTGATCAACTTTTCTTTATTCCTCTCCTTTTTTATCTCTCGACTGGTTTAGTGTTATAGATTCTTTTCTTATTTATTTAGTAATTATCCTTAAATTTTTAACATACATGTTTGATTCTAAAAAGCTAATAAAAATCAACAGGTCTGACTTTATCTTGAACAATCGAAGCATCTTAGAACACAGGGGCTTGAATTACTGTGCTTCCTATCTTCCTGTCATAGTTGTGAAATATTTTAGTTTCACCTTCTTTTTAAATCCTTTAACTCCAAATTAGTCTTTGCTCTCGTTTTTACAGCTAATGTTTATTTAGATTTATCCAGATGTTTTCTAATGCCTTTGTTCTTCTCTGCTTCATATATATCCTACTCCTTTCGTGATCAATATACTTATTCCTAAAGTACATCCATTAGTATTTTTAAAAACATTTACCTAAAAATGTATTTTTTAATCTAATTCTTAAATGAGAGTTTAAATACTTTAAAATTTTAAGGATGATAGCTCTTTTGTTTCAGTAGTTTGAAAATACCCTCTTGTTTTTAGCCTCTATTATGGTCATTGGAAGATAGCTATCAGCATACATTTTTTGTTGTTGTCGATAATCTAGCTTTTTTATTGTGTTTGATGTTTTATATTTTAGCTATGATTTTTCCAGCTGTGAATTTATTTTTATTCATCCTAACTAAACTAGGTATTTTGAAGTTTCATACTTTGATGATTTTTGATCATTCACACTTTACTATGATTTCTCCAGGTGTGAATTTATTTTTGTTCATCCTAACTAGGTGAGGTGTTTTTTCTTTAATCTGAGGATTTCTGTCAAATTCTGAAAATGTTTCAGTCATTATCTGTCAGTATTGCCATTCTTTATACACTCTCCTTCTTGATTCTTTCCTCCTTGTCTCTTAACAGCTGTTTCATATATTAATCTATTTTTCTTATTGTGTTGCACTGAAATTTTCTTGGATGTGACTTTGGTGCCCAGATGTTACCCCACATCAGGACTCATTGATAACATTAATTTTTTTGTTGTTATGCCTCCCTTATCATGCCTTTGGTAAGAAACACTGGTACATGGCTCAGACTTTTAAATTTCCTTCTTCACTCACAGCTTCTTATCAATTCCCTGGGCAGAGATATTGGCAGAGAAAGTTTTTCAAGTTCACCTTTTTATGAGGAGGCAGCCTTCCTAGAAGTCAATTGTATGCAGGTATCTCAGTTCTACGTACCCTGAACATATGGGGCCCCAAAGTCACATCTGCCCTAGCACAGAGATGAAAACCCCAGCTCCTGAACCCTCCAATTTATAACTGATTCTATATCCCTCCAGGATGCCACAGCTCCAGCTTGTGAGTTCACAACTCTGCTCTTAATCTTCCCTTTTGTTTTAGCACCAGGGACTTTCCTTCTCTTTCTTTCTAGCTTGGTCATGTATTTTTTCCAATTTGTTTGTATTTCTTCCCTTATTTCTATGAATTTATAATAATGAAGTTTTCTTTATTAGTTTGGTCTACCATAGTGCCAAAATGCGTTTCCCCCTTGCAGTTTGACATGTTACAAGGAACAGTTGTTAGAGTTGTAACTCAAAGGATAAATAAAAAATAGGGATATTTCATTTAGAATAATATCCCTTCAAAATGGATATAATTTTAAAAGTTTTGAACCTTAAAGTGCTGCCCCCTAGCGCTCTGGAAAATTCAGTTATTCACAATAGGGTACTCCTTCAGGATTGTGGTTTCTCTAGCATTTACTATCCACCTATTTCAGAAATTTACATACAACACTCTATGGTATAATGTGTGTGTTGTCTAGGTCTAAATAGATGTAGAGACTTATTTTATGATACAGATAACATCTTAACTCAGTAAGGAAAGGATGGTCTATTCAGTAGTGGTAATGGTATAATGTTACTTTCTTGCAGCAAAAAGATAAAGTCACGCCTTTGTGAAAACAAAATTCAGATAGATTAAAGAACTAAATGTGAAAAAAATTTTTAACTTAAAAATTATCACAGTGCATCTCTTTGACAGCAGATTAGAGAAAGTTTTGCAAAGCAAGAAGTATTAAGCTATATAAAGAATACATCCAAATCAATAAGAAAAATCACAAAAAATTAGAAAAATAGCCAAAGGATATGAATAGACATTTCAGAGAACTGAAAACCAAATGGCCAATAGCTATATTAAAAATGATTCCTATCTTTCGACATGTAAAACTGTTAAGTGAAAGAGTTGATTCTCATTGCCCCCTGGTAAAAGCAAAAGTTTTTTCCTGCCAATAGCATACTATTATAAACATACATATATAAATGTACAATGTATAACTACAATTACAAAGATACTACACATTTTTAGGAGATTTGGACAAAATAGAATTCATGAGAATTTCTGTATTTGCACATCACAAACCTGTAGCATTACAACAAACAATTGGGGTGTCTGTATGTGAAGTCACATGTTTTATGTCTCACTATTAATAAGACAATTTGCAATCAGTGTTCAGAGAAAAGAATTTATTATCTTTCCATTTTCTCTATAGACGATGGTTTATAAAAAGTAATTATCATATGTGATGCAGCCAAGTAATGTAGAAAAAAAATACTGTAGAAGTGGGTAGGGTAATTAATTATTTTATACCGTTTTTTTCTGGATTTTGTAATGCTTTTTCTATTTGTCAGCTTTAAAATTTTGGGATTTATTGTGAACTCACACTCTGTTCCACAGGTCCAGTCAGAGCCTGGGGTCCTCGCTCTGATGACTAGGCCCCAGCTTGGCGCTGTGTGGGGCTGAAGACTCCAGAGGTTTTGCCATGACTCGCCTTTGGTCTCAGGTTGGGCAGGTTGTCCTGTGGACTTAAAAGTGGACTCTCCGTCCCCATGCTGTGAACCCTCTGGCTAGGTAGGCTCCACGCTTGAGGGGTGTGTGTGCAGTCCTAGGCCGCTTCTACCCACACATGGTTTGAGTGTGGTCAGGAGTGTCCCCCAAACTCCCTCCATGCTTCCACTTTACTGTGTCAGCCAATTAGGTGGATTCTGTCCCTCAGCTTTTGGCTTCCCTCTACCTAAAATGCTTTCAAGTCTGCGACTTTGACCCAGAAAGGTAGGGCGGAGACACACGTGTCTCACAGACCAGCTTCTCCTACCTCAGCCCCCATTCTCCTTTCCAAGATTCCCAGATTAGTGTGGGAGCTTCCTCTCTCTGCAGCTGTCAGGCTCTTCCTGAGGTGGCCTCTGTCACCCCTGTCCCTGAGGCAATCACAGAATGGTTGTCAGGGAGAATGTTTACATGAAGAAAAATGAAAAGCACCTTTCAATCATTGTAAACTATTATCTTAGTTACATTTTATTTCAATAAACAAATTCCACACTGTTGCTACTGAGGGAAATAACTAGTATGTTGGGGACATACAAACTGTTTCTAAATATTTTAAAAGTCATCACTTTGAAGAGAGATTAAATTTGCTTTGAATGGTCCTGAAGGGTCCAATTGGGACCAAAGGGAAACTTTGGTTCACCGTGAAACTTTGGTTCACAAAACTTCACTGAGAAGTTACTGTAATTCAAAGGTTAAAAACTAATATTTTTGTAAGCATTTTATTTATGGGGGAAAAGTTTACCCTTGAACAGATTTTACAATAAACTAATTCAGAAAACTATTTCCACATATGTGACTACATTTTTTTTAAACATAGGTCATCAAGTCACGTGGTAGAGATGCTGTTAATGAAAAGATGACTGACTTGAAGAGCCTGGCCACGTGTAGAGGCTGCAATTCTTCCTTTCTCTATGTCTCCCCACTTCTTTCCCCCATTCCGTCATCCATTCTCCTTCCAGGTGCCTTTCCTACTTAAGTCTCACAAAGCTATTGTGTTCTCCATAGACTTGATAGAGGTTGGGAGTATATAGGTGGACAAAGATGTCAGTTGTCCACTTCAGAGGCCATTTCAGATGGCGGCAGAATTGGGATGATCACCCTTCACCCCAGCTTTCTGTGATGTGGCTACTGTGTGGTGGCCCAGGTTTCACCTCAGGGTGTCAAGGAAACATGAGCAGCAGGTAGTTTCCACTGGTTGGTGCATTAAATAAAGACCAAATGTTCACATACGTGTATGAATTAGGCTTTCTGGCAGTATCAGCCAAAGCTGGAGAGATTGCTTCTCTGCACCGCCCCCCTCCCCACTATTCATAATATATTTTCACCTTGTAGAGCTTCTTTCTCCTTTTAGGTTACTCTTGGTATTAAATGTCTCCAGTATAGCTCTGTTGTCAGGGGACACATTCCAAGTGATTCTAAGTTCTAAAGCTTCTATATACATGGTCCTGGGCCCAAGGCTACCTTTTCCACAGAAAAAAAATTTGACGGTAGTACTTACCTCCCCTTTCAGATCACCAAAAAGCTACCCTTTCTTTCTACTTGCCTGAGCACTCCTGCCATTAAATTATTCCTCTGTGATAAGCCACAAATTTGAGCCATTATTTCTAGTTAAAATATGACACAGTATGTTTTCCCTCTTTGGAATGAAGGTCGAGAGGGGGCTTTCTCTAGGACAGAGTAGAGATCCAATCCCAAAGAATGAGATACTGACAAGATGATACCAGAAGGAAGGAAGAAGTAAACACTTAGTCTGGGGTTATGAGTCTGGGGGAAGAAGACAGTGAAAGAGATAAAAGAAGATCCACCGAGAAAAATCACCATTCTCATCACATACCATCGACGTGATTTATCACTGTCACTGTTAACCTCAAGCAGGGTTAACATCCTTGACTGAGGGAGTGTTTGTCAAGTTTCTCCACTGCAAAGCTACTCTTGTCTCATCTGTCCCTACTGCACTCTGGAAGGCAGTCACTGCGCACAGCCCACACTTAAAGACTGAGGAACTATGCTCCACCTTCTTGAGGGTGGAGTAGTTATAAAAATTATTGGTTCTTCTTCAGAGAAGGTCTGTCTCTTCTCCCTATTTGTTTGTTTGTCTATCATTTGTATCAGTATGGACTCATAGATATTTATTTTACACTTTAGGTTATAATCCAATACTACTTTATTTTGTTGCTTAAATTGTTGCGGCTTTGGCCATTGGGAGCTGTTCCAGTTGACTCCTGTGCTTTTGACATCCCCATCATTGTTGTTTTTTTAGCACTTTCTTACTTTCTGGCACTGTAAGATACTCCAGGCTCATCTTGTACATTTCCTGCTCCAGTTCTATAATCAACCATTTCTCCAAGGATTCCTGGTTCCTGTTATTGAAAAATGGTATAGAAATCAAGATCTGAGCACTAGGTGTTCTTGTTGCTGCTGAAGTGTTTATTTCTAGACCTTCTCAGTTAACAGAGCCAGGAAATACATATGTGCATAATAACTTACCCTGTATATTTATTTGCATCTACAAGTCTATCTATATATACATCTGTATTTATATTAAGCTAAACAGGAGTTCATACTGATATCTCCAATTCTAATCTATTATCACATGGATCATTCTAGCCTCCCCTTGCTTGTCTGTTCCACTCCAACAGGGAGAAACCTGGCTCCCACCTTCTGCCATCCATTTACTTAATTGTCTAATTCCAGTATCCATGTATAGTGGTTTCAGTTTATAGGCTTTTATTGAAGAAAGTTGAAGCCAATTACTCATTCCTAAGTGCCATTATGGACTGCCCATAGTAACAGCAATAGGCATCTATCTGCTATTATTAGTGCCATTTAGAGAGTGTTAGGAAAATTAAAATGATCACCAAATATTTGTCTTACATGTAAATGGATTCTATTCGATTGTACAAACATTTGCAAAGAGGCATCCATATTGACAGGTACTGATGAAGGCATGGGTGGAGTGAAGGGACCCTTCAGAAAAAAAACAACACATTTTGTAAGCATATTGAGTGCCTACTGTGTGTCAAGCTATCGGGGAAACAAAAATGAGCAGGATTCAATTTAAAAGTTTAAATGTCATATAGTAAACAGACAAGAAGCAGGCATAGAACTAAAGAGAGATGCATAGTCAGAGCCTGATAAGTATTAAAATACTTGTATAGCAAAAAGGAAGGAGAGAAAACTTTATACCAGGGAAGACAGAGAAACTTTACAGAGCTGCTATTTGATCTGGGTCTTGAATACAAGCAGAAATTCAAGCAGTTCAAGAAAGAGAGCGAGAGGAGAGAGAGAAAGAGAGAGAGAGAGAGAGAGAGAGAGATAAAGGGGATCCTGGGCCAAGGGAACACACACGAAAGCACAGAGGAGTGAAAGTACACATTGTTCTTAACAAATTCTCAGTATCCCATTTACCTTATCCTAATAATATCCTATTGCCGCCTAGTGACATTATTTCCTGGTAAACCATAAATATAAATGATTAATGGAGGTTTATGCTTTGGAAACACAGTGACATTTATAACACCTGCACTATTTGCAGTGTGGGACAAACAGTGCAGAAGTGAGTTACTAATAGCATCCTCTGAGAATTCGCTTTTTAAAACAACAGACATGGAGATTATGCCTGAGGAAATGATGGAGTAATTAGGTTTTGTGAACTCTTGGTCTAATGCAACAAATCACTTCATTTTCTTTACTGGAGATTAGCCCAATGACTAAACCATACTTTAAAAAACATCATAATATTATCCCACCCTTTCTGAGTATATGACCCTAAACACTGTATAATCTCCTCCAAAGTTATATGAAAAGGGAGAATTCTTATCCTTTTAGGCGTTAAAAGAGCAGTGACTAAAATTTTATTCACTTTTGTCTGTTTGGGTCTATCACACTTAATAACTTGTCCTATTTTTATAAAAGTAACTGCATCCCTGTATAATGATATTATGCCCACATGTTCCTTCTCTTCATGTTTATCATCACCAGAAATAGTTTTCCTGTTTTCCCAAGTATCCATCAGCATTCTAAAACCAGAGTCATATACTGTCAATATTGAGAATTCTTTACAACATCAACTATAAACAAAAGTGATCCTCAAGAAAATACCATCAGTAATTTCAACTTCATTCCAAAATATTGGGCTTAAACCTAGAAAATACAAAAGCATGGGGCCTAAAGGTTTTAAATAATAATAAGCTACTATTAAAATGTCATCTGTTAAATTAGAATAAAGAGGACTAACTCCAAAGCATAAAGGGAATGAATTTAGAACATAGAAAAAAAATGTTTTATGTACCTGAGCCTCAAGATACAAGGGGCCCGCGTGGATATATCAATTCATTGATATTTGGGGATAATTTACTAAAGCAGCAAATACTGCCCTAACTAATCTACCAATTCTACAGGAAAGGATTAGGCAATGCTTCAAAGCTGACTCCTTAATCATATATGAGGTTTTTCAGGGGTACATATAGGAGAGATGGGAGTGGGAAGGGGTGGAACAATTAAAGACAAATATCATATGATATCACTTATACGTGGAATCTAAAAAAAATGGTACAAATGAACTTATCTACAAAACAGAAATAGAATTACAGATGTAGAAAACAAACTTATGGTTACCAGGGGATAAGAGAGGGGGAGGGATAAATTGGAAGATTGGGATTGACATATACACACTATTATATATAAAATAGATAACTAATAAGGACCTACTGTACAGCACAGGGAACTCTACTCAATATTCTGTAATGACCTATATGGGAGAAGAATCTAAAAGTTGATGTATGATATGTATAACTGATTCACTTTGCTGTACACCTGAAACTAACACACTGTAAATCAACTATACTACAATAAAAAAAATTTTTTAAAGAAAATAGCATGAGCAAAAGCATAAGAATCTGAAAACGTGTTCATATAAAATGTTTTCAGTCATTCAATATGTCTGTCATATTAGGTATGAGGAGGAGAGAGGTATGGAGTAGGTTGGAGAAGTAACTATACAAGACCATAATATGAAGAATCTTTTATTTCCAGGCATAAGCTTAGGACTTTATGCTGGTCATTTCTAATACACATTTCACAGAGCCATAGGGTTACCTTAATCACTGTGACTGCCATTTTCGCAAGGAAAAAAGAGAAAGAAAGGAAATTGAGGTTGATTATGGGGACTGAAGGAAATATTGACCATTCATAATAGCCAATGAGGAAAACAGTAAAGCGTGTGACCAAAAGCTAGGACAAGTATTTTATTTATTTATTTATTTTTAATGTGAAAGATTTTATTTTTTTAATTTTAACTGAGATATAATTGACATAATATTATATTACTTTCAGATGTACAACATCATGATTCAATATTTTTATACATGGTGAAATGATCACCACGATGAGCCTAGTTAACATCTGTCACCAGACATAGTTACATACATAGTAGTGTTTTTTAATATAAGAGAAAAAATGGAAAAGTAAATGTTATTCAGAGGGAATAAATAAATTGTGGTCTAGTCATATAATGAAATACTATCTAGCAGTTAAAAATCCATGAGCAATGCATTCACTTTTGACAATAAGGATAGATTTTTAAAATAGGTTGAACGAAGAAAACTTTACTACAGTATGGTAGCATTTATGCAAAAAAATTAAAAACACAGAATAACACAAATATGTATATAACAAAAAAATAAAATATTAACTTGAAGGATATACAACATTTTTGAAAGCAGCTGGCTCTGGGGAGCGAAGAAAATGGACCTGGAGAGGGAGAATTTAAAGTACTTTCATTTTATTTATAACATTTTCTTTATAATATGCAAAAACCCACAAAAATGAGTTGGACAGAGGTATACTAAAATGTTAATAGGCAGTGACTGTGGAAGGTAACATTTTGGGCAATATTTTTCCTACACTTCATATTTTTCTCCATTTTTCAAATTTTCTAAACTGACCAATTATTACTTTTGTAAGTTATCTCCCCATTTTAAAAAAACCATGCATGTTATAGACACAATCATGGCAGCCTCCATTTTAGAAGACAGCATGGGACATGAGGAAAGCATTGTCACCTATACCTGATGTTCTTTCCTAGTCAGGTGAAAGCCAGTGGGCTTGAGGAAAGATGGTAATTTAAGATGTTCTGACTTCAGCAATGCTTATGATTCTCTCCTTATTTTGTACTCAGTGCATTGAGAAAAGAGCATCTGGAGTCATGATTTTCATTAGAATTTTCCCTGAGTCACATCCAGGTATTAGATATGTGGGTGAATCCCCAGTGATTATGTACATATTTAATGTACGTGGTCTGTTTTAGCCATGTTCAAAAATGAAGCTTTTTGGTACTGTTTTTAAATGTATTATGCCCTATTTCTTTTTCCCTTCTCAAAATCTTCTCACTCTCCCACACTTAGATCTCTTAAACCAATTT
Source organism: Mesoplodon bidens (assembly GCF_964165515.1). Taxonomy (NCBI): domain Eukaryota; kingdom Metazoa; phylum Chordata; class Mammalia; order Artiodactyla; family Ziphiidae; genus Mesoplodon; species Mesoplodon bidens. The sequence goes on along the minus strand of NC_138173.1, from coordinate 17,301,603 downwards.
CTCTGTTTCTACATGCCTTCTTTCTCATTCATAATTTTTTACACTGATCAAGCCAAAAGGCAGCATATCACAATGTGAGGAATATGGACTTTGAAATTAAAAACCATGGGTTTGAGTGCAGGCTCTGCTTGTAATTATTTTCATGACTGAGCAAATGACTATCTTTCTGAGCTTCTGTTTATCTCTCAATTGGAGACTGCATTGCCTGGACCTCAGGTGAATGACCTCACCAGAATAACCAGATCACAGGTGTCCATGTGATTTGTAAGCTAAAAAAATGCTGAAGTAAAGGTTTACCAGCCTTCTTGAACTAAATGGGGGGCTCCAGGATATCTAAGAGGGAGGAAGGGTCTAGCCATGTCCTGGACAATCAATGAGTCGAGCGATTTGTAGTTAGGTGTCCCTTGAAGCAAATTACTAATTAATCTGTGAGCATGTACATAGGACACACTGCTGCTCAGGTGACCCGTGACCATCCAAATCCATGGAGCAGGTCAGTGGCACTGATACTTATTTTTGTAGCTTTACATTCGTCTATTCTTGGACTTCTTGACCCATGTCCCATGGACTTAATTGCATACTGCCACTATCCAAACCTATTGGAAATATGGCAATATTAGTTAATTCATTCATTCAACTTTAAATTGCATTTTAAAAGCATTTTCTTATGCTCCTGGTACTTGTCCTTGTGCAAAGAAACAGGCAATAAACCCAACCAATCAGGAAACTATATAAATTGTTAGAAAGTGATCTGTGCTATGTGATATGAGTGTAATAAGGCAGGGGGAAGGCTAGGGAGTAAAGGGTTGGACTGCCTTTCAATAGGATGGTGTGGAGGCCTGGAGAAGGTGCCTCAGGTCTCCAGCTATAGGAAGTGTGTATTTGTTTTCTTTTGCTGCTGTAACGAGTTACCCCAAACCTTGCAGCTCAAAACAGCACACACTTACTGTCTCACGGTTTCTGTAGGTCAGAAGCCTTGGGTTGCCTTGGCTGGTTCCTTTGGTCTGGGTCTCACAGGGCTGAAATCAAGGTATAGGCAGACCTGGACTCTTATCTGGAGGAGAATGTGCCTTCCAGCTCACTCAGGTCTTTGGCAGAGTTGGTTCCCTGTGGGTGCAAGATTGAAGTCCTCATTTCCTTGCTGGCTGTCAGCGGGAGTTCTCTCACCTCCTAAAGGCTGCCTGCATTCCTGCAACAGCACACTGAGTCCTTCTCATGCTTTGAATTTCTCTGACAACCTTCTGCTACAGTTCTTCTGCCTTTAGTGGGAGAAAGTTCTTTGTTTTAAGGGTCCATGTGGTTAGATTGGTTTCTTATCCAGGATAATCTCCCTACCTTATGGTCTCTAACCTTAATTACTTTGGCAAAACCCCCTTTTTGATATTCAGTGGAACATTTACAGGGTCTAGGGATAAGGAAATGGACATCTTTGTGAGGACATTATACCCACCACAGAATTCAAGGACTCCAGCTGCTGCACCAAGGAACGCCCATTCCTGGGACACATGGGATCCTCTGACAGCTCACTTTGGCTTGAGGACTCTCTGAGGGCTTTTCAGAGCCTTCCTTAGAGTGCATGACTTTCTAGGATGCTCTCACCCAACTTTCTTTTCCTTTCCCTTTCTCTTGGGTCAGACTTGAATCACAGGAATTTCTCCTAATACAATCCATGAACATTGAATCCCATCTTAGTGCCTGCCTCTTGGAACACCTGGACTTTGTGGTACCATCAGTGGAGATACACAGGTGGTAGGATGGGCATCTGGGCTTGGCTCACCCACCACCCAGCAGCAGATGGAGAGGATGCTGTGCTGGTTGGTAAGAGGGACACCGATAGTCCCTGATACATGATATCACCTCCATTCCTAAAGATTTCACTGGGGGTGATTTGAAGCCATGTCCTGATGGGAATGAGAATGCTGTGGCAGGTGTAATATGTAGTCATTTGTAAAAAAAAATCTGGGGAGCAGTGCCTGTAAAGACATCAGAATTAGTCAGTTACTGCTAAGTTGTATTCACACTTTACAGAGGGAAATAAACGGGGCTGTCAACAAGTGTGACAGCTTATGGCTATATAAGCTTTATGGCTTATAAAGAAGTTTTTATGTCCTGTAGTAGCAGGGCAGACACAGGCTGAAGATCTGTTAGAGTTGCAGGGATGTTTGAACGCTCAGCCAATGCAGGTCTGCTCTGCAAAGTCAGGGGATCCTGAAACATGGGATGGGGACATCTTTATGGATGCCCCCGAGGATGTTGACTTTATCACACCTCTCTTCCCAGACCCTGTGGGCTTGCACAGGTAGCCCACTGTTTTCTAGTAAAATCTAGCCCTTCAGTTTTGCTGGAAGATGCTGCAAAATCCTCAACCCCGCAGAAGGCATAGTCTCGGACACCTCCACCCCAACTTCCATCTCTTCTTTTTCTGGGATCAGACTTGTATTGCAATCTGTTGATTTTCGTAGCCTTCCTAAATTGTCTACCAAAATTTCCCTGAGAGAGGTTTCCCCTAATAAAATCTTTGCACATCTAACCCCTTCTTGGTGTCTGCTTCTTGAAGGATCCAGATAAACAGAGGTGGTTGAGGAAGGTCTCAGTGAGAAGGTGTCATCTGAGCCAAGACATGCAGGAGGTGGAGACAGCTAGCCATGTGGGAACTGGGGGGAAGAACATTCCAGGTGAGGGAACAACAGTAGCAAAAGCCTTGAGAGGAGCCTCCCCTGCTGTGGTCAGGGAGACCAAGAAGGCCAGAGTAGCTGGAGAGGTGGTGGTGGAGACTAGTGGTTAGCAGGCAAGGTCAGGGAGGTAGGTAATTGGGTGCTTTTTACTCTGAGTGACCAGGAAAGAAATTGCAGGGTGTTGAACAAAGGAATGACATGATATAACTTACGTTTTTTTAACCTTGTAAAAATTGAAGTATAGTCAATTTACAGTGTTGTGTTAGTTTCAGGTGTACAGCAAAGTGATTCAGTTATATGTGTATATATATATATATATATATATTCTTTTTCAGATTCTTTTCCATTATAGGTTATTACAAGATATTGAATATAGTTCCCTCTGCTATACAGTAAGACATTGTTATTTGGTTATTTTATATATAGTATTGTGAATATGTTAATCCCAAACTCCTAATTTATTATTATTCCAAACTCCCCCCACCCCGCTATTCCCTTTGGTAACCATTGGTTTCTTTTCTATGTCCTTGAGTCTATTTACGTTTTGTAAATAAGTTCATTTATGTCATTTTTTTTAGATTCCACATGTAAGTGATATCATATGATATTTGTCTTTCTCTGTCTGACTTAATATGATAATCTCTAGGTCCATCCATGTTGCTGACAATGGCATTATTTCATTCTTTTTTTATGGCTAAGTAGTATTCCATTGTGTATGTATGTGCATGTGTGTGCGTGTGTATATATATATATATATATATATATATATATATACACACACCACATCTTTATCCATTCAACTGTCAATGGACACTTGGGTGGCTTGCATATCTTGACTAATGTAAATAGTGCTGCAATGAACATTGGGGTGCATGTATCCTTTCGAATTATGGTTTTCTCCGGATATATTTCCAGGAGTGAGATTGCTGGATCATATGATAGTTCCATTTTTAGTTTTTTAAGGAACCTCCATACTGTTCTCCATAGTGGCTGCACCAGTTCACATTCCCACCAACAGTGTAGGAGGGTTCCTTAACTTCAGATTTAAAAGGCTCTTTCCTGCAGCTATTTGAGAAACAGATTGCAGGAGGCCAAAGGCAGAGCCGAAGTATCAGTTAGGAGACTATTGTAAGATCCATGTCAGGATGATGGAACTGACCAAGGACGCAAGCATTGGAAATGACCAGAATCTGGATGTATTCTGAAGGGAGAGACAACTGAATTTCTTGAAGGATTGGGTGTGGGATTCGAGAGGAAAGATGGTGACTAGAATGCAGATGCTTCTAATGGAAATGGAGAAAGGAGCAGTTGCTTAAGGAGGAGATCAGGAGTTGGGGACATGCTAAGTTTGAGACGTTTATACAGCATATACATGGGAATGTCAAGTGGCTGCTGGATGTATGAGTCTGGTGTCCAGGGGAAAAGTCTGGGCTGGAGGCATAAATTTGGGAGTTGTTGTCAGTAAGATGACAATTAAAGCCATGAAACTAAATGAGCTCCCCAAGGAGTGATTGTGGATAGCAAAAATATGTAGTTTTTGCTACACATACAAGCAAGCGAATTTGTATGATGCACACCTGAATATCTATGTTCAAAAAGCACCGGAACACCTGGATGATTTTCTCTATAGTTGTGTTCCTATGATTCAAATTCTCAACTTGTTCACTGTACATCTCTATTTAAGAACCAGTAGAATAATTTTATGCCTCCAGCCTTCCTAACTGATTAACAAAATTGAGAACCAAAGACATTAGTGAGTAAAAAAGATTTTTTTCACAAATTACTCTACCTGTAGAACTGAAACCTAATGTTAGAGCTGGAGGCTAATTTGCTTATTAGGTTCATTTCTGTCTATGTTTTATGCCTGAATTACATTCATCAGGATTTTCCATTTTCTTCTATTTCTGCTGCACTAGGACTAAAATCTAAATCTAAATCTAAATTCTTTATTCTACGTATTTAAAAATTGTGCTAACTATTTTGAATCAAATAGTTTTCACTGAATTCTCACAGGGCACTTTTCCGCATATAATTCACAAAACAATGCAAAGGAAAGTTTCTTATTTCCGTTTCTGGAGAAAAGATTTACCCAGTGAGTATCCTCAGCCTGTGCTGCAGGGGAGCCTCTGTGCAGTATGGCTAAGGGGGCACTTCAGAATTCCATCTTGCTCGAGTTCTCTTACTTCCTTCAAAATACAGTAGATGACATCTTAGTGCAAGATCTTTATGGACGCATGAATATTTTGGGCTACAAGGAATCACTGTGATCACGGACTCTCCCTCATTTTATAAATCAGTGTATCAAAGATTAAGCTATTCTCAAGTATTGGCAGTTCTTGCTTGTCTGTCTTCTTTCCCCCTATATTAGGTTCCTAGGGCTGCTGCAATAAATTCCCGCAAGCGTGGTGGCTTCACACAACAAGAATTCCTTTTCTCACTGTTCCAGAGGTTAGCAGTCTGAAATCAAGGGGTTCACAGGGCCACACTCCCTCCGAAGTCTCTAGAGCACAATCCTTCTCTGCCTCTTCCAGCTTCGGGTGCCCCCAGGTGTTCCTTGGTTTGTGACAGCGTAACTCCAGCTTCTTCTGTCTTCACATCGCCTCTTCCCTCAGTGTCTCTGTGTCTCAAGTCTCCCTCTCTTTTCTCTTATAAAGAAAGACACCGGTCACTGAATTTAGGGTGGACCTAAGTCTGGATCCTGAGATTTTTAACTTAGTTACTTAATTACATCTGCAAAGAACCTATTTCCAAATAAGGTCATATTCACAGGTACCAGGGGTTGGCATTTGGACATGTCTTTTGGGGGCATATTATTCAATCCATTACACTTTCCTTCCCTCTTTCCTTTCCTTCTTTCTTCTGCTCGATTCACTCCTCACACCAGATAGTTCCTTTTATCCTTTCATGCATCACTTCAGTTCCAAGCTATCACTGACTCTTCAAGGAGATCATAATCCTTCTTTTAAAAAAAGGGCTTAGGGCTTCCCTGGTGGCGCAGTGGTTGAGAGTCCGCCTGACGATGCAGGGGACACGGGTTCGTGCCCCGGTCCGGGAAGATCCCACATGCCGCGGAGCGGCTGGGCCTGTGAGCCATGGCCGCTGGGCCTGCGCGTCCAGAGCCTGTGCTCCGCAACGGGAGAGGCCACAACAGTGAGAGGCCTGCGTACCGCAAAAAATAAAAAAAAATAAAAAATAAAAAAAGGGCTTCGAACACAAGGGTTAGCTGGAAAAACTACAGTCCCAACTTTCGAGGTTGGTCTAAAGTAGCCATGGTTATATTCCATTATCTCCTTTTTCTATCACCCACTCTGTAATTTCTTCATTTTTCACTCTATTGGCCATCTGCTCTAGTTTACTCACCTGGTGGAAGAACACAGACCTTAATTCCTGAGGACTCTGAGCCTTTGGTTATCTTGTCTTTACCAGCTGTGGTTGTGGGAGTTGCCTGGTTACTGTTACAATGCATATAGATGCACCTGGAGATGTTTTGGTGAATCTGGCATGTTTCGGGTATACTCCTCCCTGGCTCCACTACATGGTCTACCAGCATGAGAATCTCAAAGTGGATGGTTGTAATCCAGCTTTACGTTCAGGAGAACTGTCACTTGTGTCCCCTGATGGAAGTGTGCCCCACCTCCTTTGGAACTAGGGCCTCAGTGTCAGTCAGCTATTTTTTTTTAATTAATTAATTTATTTATTTTTGGCTGAGCTGGGTCTTTGTTGCTGAGCACAGGCTTTCTCTAGTTGCGGCGAGCGGGGGCTACTCTTCGTTGCGGTGTGCGGGCTTCTCATTGCGGTGGCTTCTCTTGTTGCGGAGCACGGGCTCTAGGTGTGCAAGCTCAGTAGTTGTGGCGTATGGGCTTAGTTGCTCCACGGCATGTGGGATCTGCCTGGACCAGGGCTCAAACCCGTGTCCTGTGCATTGGCAGGCGGATTCTTAACCACTACGTCACCGGGGAAGCCCCAGTCAGCTATTATTGTAGAAAACAGCACTTCAAAACTCAGTAGTCTCCAACCATAAACATGTATTATAAGCACAGATCTACTGGAAAAGCTCTGCTTTAAGCTGCAGGTCTATTGGTTGGCTGGATTGGTTCTGCTCTGTGTGTGTCTTCTTCTTCTGGGAACTGCAGGCCAGCTGGATATGTTCTTCTCATGGCGATGGCAGAAGCACAAGAAGACAAAGCCAAGTGCACTAGCACATATCAAGCCATTGCATGTGCCATCTTCACTGCCATCCTACCAGCTAAAGAGAGTCCTTTGATCCTAAAGTCAAAGTGTGTGAGATATATTCTAAGGGGCCAAGCTTATTGCACTGCCAAGTCCAACAACAATAGAGCAGAGAAGTATACTCTTCTCATGGAGTGTCGGGGGACTGGAAGCAGTGACTGTTTACTGAACAATACTCTAATTTATACAACCTTCAGTGGAAATGAGCAACACAACTTTTGTAAGTGGGACACTGAGAATGATGGTGAGATGCACTAATCCTACTTACACATAAGACATCATCATTTGCTTCAGTGCATCATCCTGGAAAATGATGATGCAACCCTACAGGTTGTGATCCTAGGTTGGTGCATTAGCTGAGCCTTTCATAGGCCATCCCAGGGATCTGTCAGATTGAGTGCTTCTGAATGGTGATATGATGAATGGGAGAAACAGTGGATCTCAGGGTCACGTGCCATTCAGGGTACCCCCCCCCCCTTCCACATAAAATGGGTTCTTTGGTCTGAGCCTGTGTTGTGAGAGATCCTGCATCAGTAACTAAGCTTTCTTAGAGCCATCATTATACTCCAGGCAGAAGCACTATGGCCAGAAAGCAAACTGCTCTCTGGACTAGGTATGAATTATATATGTAAACTCGAGGATCATAGAGGCCTGCCGCAATTAATTTGCCATCAAGTGTTCTCCTGGAGATATGGTACCATACGAAGGGCTAAGACTTGGTCTCTGCGGCTGATAGGTCAGGCTTCAACAGCAGTACTGGTGAGAGAGAGCTCATGTTTCGGGTCCATGAATAGCTTTCAACTCTCACATCAGGGGTGTTCTGTTCACAGGCCTCTTGTACACTGGGGTGGCCAAAGATGACCACAAACTTAGTGGCTTAAAGCCATGCAAACTTATTATCTTAGAGTTTTGCAGGTTAGGAGTCCAACAGAGGTCTCACTGGGCTAAAATCAAGGTGTCAGCAGGGCTGCATTCCTTTCTGGAGGGATGCTCTAGGGGAGAACCTGTTTCCTTGCCTTTTCCAGCTGCTAGAGGCTGCCTGTATTCCTTGGATCATGGATCCTTCCCCCATATTCAAAGCCAACAGCAATGCATCTCTATGACTATTCGTCTATACTCACCTGTCTCTCTGAGCATAGTTAGGAAAGGTTATCTGCATATAAAGCCTGTGATTAGGACTGCCCTGGTGGCTCAGTGGTTAAGAATTCACCTGCCAATGCAGGGGACACAGGTTCGAGCCCTAGTCCAGGAAGATCCCACATGCCACGGAGCAACCAAGCCTGTGCACCACAACTACTGAGCCTGCGCTCTAGAGCCCACAAGCCACAACTACTAAGCCCGCGTGCCACAACTACTGAAGCCCGTGAGCCTAGAGCCTGTGCTCCGCAACAAGAGAAGCCACTGCAATGAGAAGCCCGCGCACTGCAACAAAGAGTAACCCCCACTCACAACAACGAAGATCCAACACAACCAAAAGTAAATAAATAAACTTAATTTATTAAAAAAAATTTTTTTTAAAGCCTGTGTTTAGCTTAGGCACACCTGGAATATCCAGGATAATCTCCCTATCTCAAGGTTCTTCATTTTTGTCAACTTGATAAACTCTGAAAATGAAATAAATTGAAGTAATTCATTCGTTTAGCAAATATTTATTGAGTGTCTACTCTGTGTCAGGCAATATTTTAGACTATACAGTACTCAAAACAAATTTCTCAACCTTTGTGAAACTTATATTCTGAGGAGGGGGCAAGACAGATAATAAACAGTAAACATAAGAAATGAGAGTGAGTGATGTAGTATAAATTAGAAGGTGATCATACTGTGGGAAAAAAAAGAGGAGGAGAATGGGGTAATATGCTGATATTTTGAATAAACTGGTCAGGTCGAGCAAATGCCACAGAAAACAAGAGTTAGGCAAAGAACGGTTGGAGGTGAGGGAGATTGCTGTTGAGATGTCTGAAAAAGAGCATTCTGAGCAGAGTGACCGCCAGTGTATGCTTCTTTTGTTCAGGGAACAGGAAAGAGGCCAGAATGACCAGCGTGGTAATTAGTTTACTGGTTAAGCTAATGCAATGAAATCTTAATGGTCTATCAGAACAGAAATTTATTTTGTTCACGTAAGTCTGCTTCATTCAGGAGCCCAGGCTAATGACGGCTCTGTCATCTTCAACAGGTGACTTTCAAGGTTACCCTGGATATTGATATCCAGCAGAAGACAGTATGAAAAATCACAAGAGGGTTTGCAGGCCACGGGTAGGGTGATTAACACTCCCTATTCTCCTGGGAAAGATTGGCTTCCCAGTGTATGGGACTTTCAGTGTTAAAACTGGGATAGTTGGTAACTGTTGGCCAGACCTAGAAATCGCGGTGGTGCATTGTCATGGGCACATGCCACGGCCAGAAGTCAGCTGCATATTATGCAAAAGCGTTTAGAAAATGCCTTCTAGCCGAGTGCTGGAGTGCAGGAAATGATGTCAGACAAGAAACGATCACACAGACAGATCACATAGGACATACCCCTGGGAGAGACTTTGAATTTTACTTTGAATGAAATGAGAAGAATTAGAAGGTTTTCAGGAGAGGAGCAATATTTTACTTCATGTACTTGGTAATTTAATAAAGACATATCATTTTTTAAATACCAGGCACTCTTGAAAGTGTTTACAAATATATATGTGTATATATATATACACACACACACACACACACACACACACACACACACACACATATATAATTTTCATGGCAACCTCACAAAATAATCACACCTCTAATTCTCATTTTACAGGGGAGGAAACTGAGGCACAGAGAGATTTGGTAACTTGCCCAGAGTCATTCAGCTGTAAGCGATGGAGCTGGCATTTGAGTCTGGTCAGTCTAACCAAAGCCTCCATGCTTCTAACAGCTATAATAGTCACCGCTAAGATAAGTTCCAGGGTTTGCAGAATCTCAGGGAAAAAGCAACAGATACGGTTCGTCTGTTACTGGTCCTCTCATGTCCCAGAGCAGCCTTTCTCCCTTCTGCAGGTAGACACATGGTCCTATCACTCCGACCCTACCAATACCTGTCTTCCAGAAGAATGATGGACAAAAGCAAGAACTATAATGTGTGCCTTTAAAAAAAATTTTTTTAATTGAAGTATGATTGACTTACGATATGTTAGTTTCAGGTGTACAGCATAGTGATTTGATATTTTTAAACACTACGAAATGATCACCATGATAAGTCTAGTTACAATCTGGCACCATACAAAATTATTACAATGTTATTGACTATATTCCCTCTGCTGTACATTGCACCCCCGTGACTCATTTATTTCAAATGATGTATGTTTTTGTGGTGAGTGGAAAAACAGGGATAAAAAAGGAAAGGAATACTTTAATAACGACCTCAAAGACCTCTGCCCCCTATAGACTCCCCAGTATCTTCTTCCTTTTCCCTTTTACTTCATAATGTCTACTTATGGAACATTTGAAAGTGTGCTTTAAGTCAGTATAAATAGTGCTTTATTATCATTGACTAAAGTATAATTTCTTAATTTAAGTTCATGCTTTTGTGAATTTTTTCAATAGTGGGAACTAAATGTTGGAAAAATCCTGCCATCTGCTAACATCGACTAGTGGTTTGAAAACAAAGTGAAGTAAGCCCTGTGAATATGTTTAAGCCAAATTCCATAATAGAAGACTGAGTAGACATGAATTATCTCTCGGTATCAAGGAGCGCTAGAGATATCAAGAAATACGTATGATACATTGTTCATTTCCTTAATAACCTTTTAAAAATGAGATGCTATAGAAAAAAATCATACTGATGCCAGTGTTAAATTCCAGCCGACAGAAAAAAATTTTTAAACAAAGGCGACTAAGACAAAGGAGTCAGAAAAACCCAATATGAGCAATAAAGAAAAGACAGTAGTATGTAATTTTGAGATTAGGGACAGGGTGGGAACAAGGTCTTCCTAAAAGCTGGATATAATGATTAGTGAGGTCAAATGGTACTTCCCATCAACTCTCCATCAGGTTAAGTTTATGTTTTAGATCTGATCTCTACCAAAAAGCTTAATTAGCAGAGTTTTCACCACTGGGTAAAGCAAGATGTGTTTATATAGAGAGAACAATTCATATTCATTGCTCACATATTTTTTTCTTCATAAAAACATGGGAAATCACCTCTTGAAAACTCCAGTATTAGTGATTATTTCTAGTATGTGTCTGGAATTGCTAAAACTTCCTTCTGAGGCCTGAACCAAATATTTAATTACTTGCATACACTGGCAGCATTGCAAGGATATAATTAGTGTACTTTCGTTTCATTCATAAATTAAGATGAGAATGGCTTTCCAAACCTGATTAGTGGGCTATGGCCTTGGTTTCAGTGTGGACAGTAAATCTAATGACTATAAGACTATACTTCCTTTTACCAGCATATTATTACCATCAAATAAAGGAATTAGGCTATATCACGGAGCTTATAACATTAATGAACTTCATGTAAAATGAAATTTATTGGTGGCCTTTAGTAACCAGACACAAATTTTAAACAGGACTTAAACAGAGCAACTTCAGTTTCCTTCTTTCAGACTTGAATGATGTAAAAATGAACACCCGGAGTGAGGGATACCATTTAACTGATAACAACTAAAGAAGGGATTTACATTGCGTTTCCTATCAATTTCTCAGCCGGTTACAAGACCCTCGCAGCAGGGGCCATTGACTGTACTTTTAGAATCACTGGCCTTCAGACATGGTAACATCTTTAGACTCTGCTGGCTATGGGGCCTTGGTAGCCTCATTCACAGAACAGATGATGATGTTTGAGGCTTTCTGTCCTATCTGCTCTTGTTTTTTGTCTTCTGTGATTATATTTTCATCTTTCTTATATCTTTGGCTCTTTGCATTTGCACACTGCTGAGAGGAAGACAGCACCCTCTATTTTGGAAAAGTAAGTCGCTATTTTTTATCTTTAATAAACTGTGCTTGGGCTGAAATCCCACATGCTCCTCTAACTCCTGAACTGCACTTACTGAACTTCTGTTTAGCTGGTGAAATCAAAATAGTTTGGAGTTTAGTTAAAAATTTGAACCAACATTGGTTTCTCAGTTTCGACAGAGGCACCGTGGTCATGTAAAATCTACCATTAGGGGAAACGGAGTGAAGGAAGGAAACTGTCTCTATTACCTTTGCAATTTTTCTATAAAAGTATTCCACAATAAATTTATTATAAAAAAGCAAAGTGGAGGGCCTCCCTGGTGGCGCAGTGGTTGAGAGTCCGCCTGCCGATGCAGGGGATACGGGTTCGTGCCCCGGTCTGGGAGGATCCCATATGCCGCGGAGCGGCTGGGCCCGTGAGCCATGGCCGCTGGGCCTGCGCATCCGGAGCCTGTGCTCCGCAACGGGAGAGGCCACAACAGTGAGAGGCCCACATACCGCAAAAAGAAAAAAAAAAAAAAAAAAAAAAAAAAAGGGGGCTCCCCTGGTGGCGCAGTGGTTGAGAGTCCGCCTGCTGATGCAGGGGACACGGGTTCGTGCCCTGGTCCGGGAAGATCCCACATGCCGCGGAGCGGCTGGGCCGGTGAGCCATGGCCGCTGAGCCTGGGCATCCGGAGCCTGTGCTCCGCAACGGGAGAGGCCACAACAGTGAGAGGCCTGCGTACCGCAAAAAAAAAAAAAAAAAAAAAAAAAAAAAAAAAGCAAAGTGGAGAATTGAGACATTCTTCTCTGTCCAATACACATTGCCCTTTAGCAACGTGATAAGGTCTTCAGTTGCTGATACCTTGGGTGGGGGGCGCCCACTTCAACTCAACGTTTTTAGAATTCCTATCATATTCAGAAAATGCTATGTCCTCTCCTTCTATTTTAATGCATAGCTTTTCTTTTCTTTCTTTCTTTCTTTTTTTTTTGGCTTTAACAGAGGCTTTCAAGTAGGGGGAGAAAAAGTGGTGGAGAAAGGAACTCTCACCATTTTTTAACCTTCTGAATTTTCAGTGATGGTACATCCTGGTATTTAGTGGCTGTCAGTGAAGAGAAATATTTGCAAGCCTATCCTCCATGAAGTTGCCACAGGACAAGTTTGCAGTTGTTAGGGTAGCAAAGGGGAGTTTGGAAGTCCCTTCCTTCCAGAGGGCTCCAGCTCATCACTGGCATTCAGAGCTCTCTGAGAACCTGGGCTGGAGCAGTGGCTGAGTCTCATGGACCAGGGGAAGCCTCTCCCCCTTGCCAAGGCCAAGCTCACATCTTACCCCAGGTGCAGCAAACTGAAGTAATGAGACCACTCAAGTGCGTGATATCTGTGTATTTATATTTGTACCTGAAACATCCCAAGTTTACCAATGAGGTCAGGTCGAACAAATCCTCACTTCGGGTAGTGGGTGGGCACCTTGAAGGGTTTGGCAAGGGTTACCCAGCATCTTGCTTATGCAGAACCTTCTAATCAAGTCTCTTGGGGAAGATAAGGCTCTGCGGGTCTTGGGCAAGTTCTCTCCAACCACTTTAGTGTGAGTTTACAAAAGAGATGTTGGAACCTGATGAATATTTTCCCTTTGCCTATCCCAAATCTAAATGCTGTGTTTCGACCTAATTCCTCCATGTCGAGGTGTTGGCTCGCATGCTGACATACTGACATTTTCATGCCTTTATTAATTAGCAATTAATGCCAAAAGTGAGAAGTAGCATTTGCAAAGAGGCCAATTAAAGACTACATATGGTCAAAATGCCTAAAAGCCCGAAACCCAGCAGGCAGGAGGGTCGTGGCCAGCAATGCCCCACTGAGTGATTATTCTTGTTCAAATCCTCCAAGTATGAAAACTTGTCAAGCTGCCTTGAAAATACTTGTTCCTGGGTTGATACTGGTGGGGTTAATACAATCTTAGCGGAGTTCGTGAGGAAAAATGCTTTAAGGAGCAAAAGCATTTAATATATACATCTGTATGTCAGTTTCAAACAATACCGAGAAAGGTTCTCTCTCATAGTTAAAAAAAAAAACTAGGGGCTTCCCTGGTGGCGCAGTGGTTGAGAGTCCGCCTGCCGAAGCAGTGGCCACGAGTTCGTGCCCTGGTCCGGGAGGATCCTACATGCTGTGGAGCGGCTGGGCCCGTGAGCCATGGTCGCTGAGCCTGCGCGTCCGGAGCCTGTGCTCCGCAACCGGAGAGGCCACGACGGTGGGAGGCCCGTGTACCGCAAAAAAAAAAACAAAAAAAAACAAAAAAAACTAGGGGCTTCCCTGGTGGCGCAGTGGTTGAGAGTCTGCCTGCCGATGCAGGGGACACGGGTTTGTGCCCCGGTCCGGGAAGATCCCACATGCCGTGGAGCGGCTGGGCCCGTGAGCCATGGCCGCTGAGCCTGCGCATCCGGAGCCTGTGCTCCACAACGGGAGAGGCCACAACAGTGAGAGGCCCGCGTACCGCAAATAAAAAACAAAAAACAAAAACAAAAAACCTAATTAAACCCTTACAATAATCCAGATAAATTAGATACTTATAAATAGATATATTCTACCATTCCATGATATAGCCTATTTACAAAGAATGACACAAGTTTGATTGAACATATTGGGGTCAATTAAAGTTACATTCCCAGTCTGTTACTTCAGAGTTTTTAATAGTATTAAATAGTCATGTGACCTGGGTAATCACTTGGATTTCAGTTTTCCTGTTTGTAAAATTCACATGGTAACACACAGCTCATTGCACGGTTTTGCTGATTTGATGGAAGGCTGGATGTTAGGAGATGCTAACCTTTCCTCCTTGCATGCTTCCTTGCCTTTTCTTCCTCATTGCTTCTGCCAGTTCCCACAAGTGGGTGGCTCCTCTGCCTTCTGGGCAGCTGTGGGGCAAGGAATAAATTATTGATAGAAGTAGCCTGTGACTCTATCTGGATTTCCTTTTTCCAAATCTTTTACAAAGGGATTTTACAAAGGGAAGAAGAAAGGAGTGTGTGAATAAGGAAAGGATGCGGGAAAACTTGGAGGAAGGAGGATTTCTCTCAGATCACACGAATACCCTGTGACTGTGAGAGAAGCAGAGACGGGTCTGTGGCTTCGGAAACCAGGCAATGTTCATGCTGCTTCCTGGCAGCGCCCCCTGTGGCAGCAGAACCCGAGAGAAGAACGGCTACTTGATAGGTGCAGGCTGATGAGACCTCAGGAAACCGCACAACCATTCCTTGTGACCCAAAAGCAGCCGCGAAGCAGCAGCGCATGCCCAGAGCTGCGAAGCCACGTGAGTGGGGAAGATGCACGTTTCAGTGGGAACCTGTGAAAATACATGATCCATGAGCAAAAATGCCCCCTCTCTGTGTCCTTGGTTCTTTGTATGATGTCAGAACAGTATGACAATTCTGGGCTTGGTAGGAGAGAAAGCCGGAGAATGACTGACATTGAGTTTCCTGCCAGCCAGAGGGATGGGCATTACAGTAAAATTTAAGTTGATTTATTTAAAATAAAGTTATGAACTGTTTCTTGCATACTTGAATGTATGGAATGAGACTCATACTGACTCATCTGTAAAACATTCAGTGTTGCCTCAGGTATGTGGACGATGCTCAATTAATATTAGCTGTCATTATTTATCAACTGACATGGACAACTATAAAAAGGATAATGTAAAAAAAATGTAATTTTCTTGTATCTTCTTAACCTCCAGTATGAGACTGTATTCTGTGAGAGACAAGTTTGGATATACTGAGACTATTTTCTCCGAACCTGAACTTGGAACTCATTTCCCATTACAATACTTAACTGATTACCAGAATGGTTGAGATAAGCTTTAATGCACTGGAGGAGGGGAGAAGAGGGATGGGTAGCCAAATAAGACTGTGCAGACTGGATTCAGAATTGTATCCTATTTACTGGAGAAGGATGGAATCTTATTCCACGATACTACATATACATCCAAGGGTCTTTGGACTGTTTTTGTTTTGCTTTTGGTGCTTAACTTAACTTCTAGTGGTGGGAATCTCAGAGTATATAATATATTTTGAGGTAAACAATAACTTTGATGGGTTTGGTGAAAAAGTAATGAATTGAGATTTAATGGGATTTGGGTCTTGGCTATGAACTTTCTGCTCTATGACCTAGGGTGAGCATGCAGGTGGGGGTGAGGGCACCAGAGATGCCTTTAGTGTCGAGCAAGTGACACCTGTTGCCTGTGTCTAGGAGCGGCAGGTGCTGTCAACCCACTGTGTGGTTTGCAGATGTCGGGGTCACCAAGAAAGACACGACTCACACAGGCACTGGGTGGAACAGTGCTTGACACATAGAGCAGAGACAAGCAGGATCAGCTTCAGTGGTGAGTGTCAGTCCTCCACGGCCAGTGAGTCTCACCCTGCAGTCGGCACAGGGAGACGGTCTGTGCTGCAGGCAAAGGACCTCGCTCCCTTCCTGCTGGGAACAGCAGTGGGGCTGGCCAGGTGCCATCCGATGCACACGCTTAAGTAGGACAAAGAAATACACATTAAATCTGGAACAGGGAAAGCCATTTCCGAAGAGGTATGCTCAGCACAGGCTGTGAGAGTTCTTTATCTCTTTGTATCTTCGAGATTCCCAGAAGTTCCTGACCACACTGAGAACTGCTGACCTAAACTATGAGACTGTGGAAAGGGTTAAATGAGGTAATATACGATGAGGACATGTCACCATGTCTAGTGCATAATAAAATCCTAAATAATGTTAACACTTGTTCATTTTAGGTACTGTTAATCACAGAAACTCTTATTACACTGAAGTGAAATTATACCCTAATGATACTAAACATGATTTTATTGTAGCTCAGAAGTTGTCAGGTCAATGCATTTTCTACTATATTTCCTGCTCTAAAGTGTCCTTCAAACTATGTGGATGTTGGATTTCCAAGATTATCATTTCATTTCTTTAGTATTATTTATATTTTATATTATATCTTATAGAATAAAATTTATTTTTAATCTTAAACATAATTTGTAGCTCATGGTGGGAAATTTAGAAATTAGAGATGCAAGAAATAATACCACATTCAAGCTCAACTATTGAAAGAAACCACAGTGAACATTTTGATGGATTTTCTGCTGGTCTTTTGTTTCTATGCAAGCACATGTAGTTTAGGGCTGTTTACAACATACAAAATAATTTTGTTTCCATGGTTAATTCGTGTCTGAATTAGTAAACTTTTAAAACTAAAAATTAGTTTGGTTTTACCACAGTCTCAACCATTATTCCAATTTCTGATTTCGGAACTTGTCAGGATGTCTTGGGTTTATGTTTTAATTCAGCATAAAGATGGAGAACCTTTCTCTCAGTATCATGTGTGGACACAAGTCACTTCTATGGATTCGTCATGTAAGTAGCAACCAGCGAATGAAAGGTGATGTAGCTGCCTCCAGTGAAACCTGACATATAGGGACAGGTTAATAATAATCATAATAATAGATTAATTATAGACATTCTTTTTTTTTTTTTTTTTTTTGGCCATGCCATGCGTCATGTAGGATCTTAGTTTCCTGACCAGGGATCAAACCCATGCCCCTTGCAGTGGAAGTGCAGAGTCTTAACCACTGGACTGCCAGGGAATTTCCCAGTATAGACATCTTGATAAAAACTTTTGTTTAAATTTCTATATATTTAACAATATTCTCCTAAATACTTAACAATTATTTTATTTTAAAAACTTTTTTATTTAGATGCTTTTCTAGAAAGCTACTTACTGCTGTTACAATTTACTAAAGATATATTAAACAATGATTTATTAAGTGTCCACTGGGTGCTAAGACCTGCTAGGTCCTGGAGACACAGTGGTGAAGAAGGGAGCCATGGTGCTTTCAGGGAGCTTGCTTACAGCCCAATGGGAGAGACAAAAACCCAACAAGTCAACACAGAAATAAATAAAATTAAAATTGTATTATTTCCAAAGATAAAAGAATAAAGATGAATACAAGGGTCACACAGAGGAAACTATTTTAGGTAGATGGGTTAGGGAAGCCTGTCGATGGAGATGACATTAAACTGAGAACAAGATAATAAGTGGTATCTTGCCCAGTAAAAACTGGGGAAAGACCCTTCCAAGGAGAGGATAGCGGTCTGCCTGAGGATGCTGAGGTCATAAGAAGACGGGTATCCTGGACCACACCAGAGAGGGCCGTGCACTGGAAGGATGAGTGAGGGAGGGCATGATGGGGCTTGGGTCTGGAGGGAACTGGTCAGGCACCAGACCACTGCAGGGCTTTTCAGGGTGATGGTTTTAAGGAGGAGAGTGGCAGACTCTGGTACTTTAGCAAACACTCTTGAGTAGAGCTGTGTACGGGAGAGTTGACCTAGCTCAGACAGGGTGAAGCCAGCAGATACAGAAAGAAGTGGCTGGAGCGGAGCTGTGCTTCAGGGACAGAGTGGACTAGACTTAGTGATGGATCAGTGGTGGCTGTGTGAAGGTGTGAAAGAGGCAAGAATAGGACTTGAGTTTCCCTTTTATGTAACTGATGGGGGTGCCATTTATAGGATGGGAAACACTGAAGGAGGAAGATGACTGCAGGGAAAGACTGAGTTCATTTTTGGACACGCAGTTCTCACACTCCTGATTCAAGACCATTCCAGCTCTTCACAGAGGTGGCCCTGCACAGGGTCCATGCCTCCATTAGGGTGGTTGGAAAACATGTTGCCAGGTAGCTGAATGCTGAATGAATCTGTGGTGAAGTATTTATGGCTGGTGGCCAGTAAATGGTAGGAGACATTTATTGTACTAGGATTCTTTCTGTGTTGAGTGGCAGAAAACCAATTTAAACTCAGTCAGTAAAGGGAATTTATTGCCTCATGTATCTGAAAATTTCAGGAGTGCCCCCGGCACAGCTGGTGTGGTTCTCACCAGATTCTCTTTGCCTCTCTGTTTTTCTCTCTGTCGTCTCTATCTTGCTCTCTTTCTCTCTTTCTTTTGTGTTGCTTCATTCTCAGGCTCTCTCTCTCTGATGGGAAAGATGACTTTTAACTTCAGGGTCACACAGTCCTCATAGTTCACAATGTCAAAGGAAATATACGAATATCTGCCCTAGGAGGGCTCATATATCACATGCTCATGACTTCTGATTACCACAGGAATTGAGTTCTCTGGACAGTCTGGGTCATTCAAACCACAACAAGTAGGTTCTGCAAAGAAGAAAGTAACTGTGTTCCCAGAAGAAGAAGAAATTCTGGCCAGGCTAGAAACTGGTCAAGAAACAATGACTGTTTTCAGAATTGTTATCTGCTGTTCTTCTCTTTGGCAGAATTTGCATTGTCAGACCAGTTATCTATTAAAGCTAGATCATGATAAATCCTTGACCTCTGTACCTACAGAAATGCCTACATTTCTATCTGCAAGAATAGAAGACGTGTATCCACTCCATCCAGAGATGATATCAAGTAGGTAAGCTAAAAATGAAATGGCGTGGTGGAAAAAGAACTCTGGACGAAATAATAATAGTCTAGGGATGTAGGGAGTAGGCTGAGGAATTTGGTGAAATAAGAAGGTAGAAAGTTGATCATTGTTGGAGCTGGAAAATAAGTACATGAGGGTTTTATTATACTATCCCGTTGTGCTTGTATATGTTTGAATTTTTCCTTCATAATAGGTAATTTTTTTTAAATGGTGGAGATTGGCAGTGAGTGATGTCAGAACTCATCATTTTTAAATGACAACTGGAAATTATTGTTTTATGTTTCAAGATGTCATTCTTCTCAAACTCCTGAAATAGTATTACACTATGGGCTTGGTATGGAAATCAGAGGAGAATTTGTACTAAATCCATCCATCATACCCCATAATTAACCAATTACCTGAGTCAAAGGGTAAGGTTAAAAATGCAAATAACCTGATAATATTCTCAGTAGATTTCCTTGAAAGACAATAATATATGTTAGTTCTCATAATGGAAGTGCCATGCATTAGACTTGTCTGCTCCTTGGCTAGAATTTTGACCTAAGGATTCCAGGATTGCAATCTATTAAAAAGGAGACACAAATTTCAAGTGGAATGCATTACACTATTGAATTTAATATCTTGAGAACACCAGATATTTCCTTTTTTTAAAAAAAATGGGATCAAATGTACTTTGAGTTTTACCCACAGGGTTGAAAAGAGACAGAAAAAAGAAAAACAAAAGACCAGGGACTGACACCCACTCTTCCATAGCAGTCCCTGTGTAGTTCTGGAGATGAATCTTCTCAATGCACTTTCTTTAGCTTAAGGTTTTTATTCCACTCCAGCATATGAGTGAGCAATAGCCACATCCAGCAAAAAAATTCTATAAAATTCATGGCTCTTGACCTTGGTTTATAGATTTGGGTAAATTAAATGTGTTTCTAAGGTGTCGACCGAGAATAATCTAAGCTTCTATCTGGCTTTACTCACCAACTTTATACCTTACATATCCACATTTTTTTTCCTTTTTTTTTTTTTTTTTTTTTTTTACTATATCCAATGGTCAAACGTGGGCCTCCTAAGATGAGTTTGTTACCTTTGTTATACTGAAAAGGATTTAGGACATAAGAGGTTTAACATAATATTTCAGTTGTATTAAGCTTAGAAATAGTTTCTTTCAGTTTTTACTTTGCATGTCATCTCACTAACTTGGCTATGGTATATAAGTGTGTGTGTATCTGTGTGTGTGTCTGTGTGTGGTTGGTAGGTGTGTATATAGTCTAAAAAAAAAAACATGCACACACCCATACAGTAAAATCGTGCTCAGGATGTTATAAACATTTTGCCTCTTTTATTTGAACCATTTTTCCTCTCAATGAATGTTTCTGTTAATCTGTGTGATTTGCCTTACCTGCCCCACTGCTTGTAGGAGCCCAAGGAGAAAAGAAAATCAGGAAATGTCCTTTGAGGCCAGAGTCTTGGCCAGATGGCTGACCTTCGTGTTCATCTTTAGTTCTGCCATATTGATTGGAAGCAGCACCTTAGTGGAAGAGGATCTGGGTCTTTTGTCATTTGCTGTCTTATTTCTTTTGTATTTTGTTCTTGCTTGGTAATTGATATGGTTGGTATACCCAGAAGAAGTTTTGAGCACCGGGCACAGATTTTCACATCCAAAAATAAACAAATAAAGAGGTTCCAGCCAATTCCACTGAGTGGGGATGCTCAGTACAGTCAAGTGGGATGTAGCCACACAACAAGCATGTGTTAAATTGATAAATGTGTTCCTGCATTGATGCATTTGCTTCTATGTTACATTTGGCAGCAAATACAAACCCTTCCCAATTTAGCAATTTCAATTCCTTCCATTAAACTCACCATGTTCATCTCTTTTGTTTTTCTGACCATCTGTGCTCAGTCTTCTACCATAAAACTCATAAATATTTTTGCTAAACTAAACACATCAGTTTTTTCCATAAATCAAAAAAAAAAGAAACCCTTTTCAAATCCCCCAAATCTTGTAGAACAAGTGTAGAATTCTTAGTTTCCGTCTCTCTTTGGACTTAGATTAATAGATGAATCAAGGTCACACGTTTTTGGAACATCATTGTTTCTTACCAGTTTTATAGACATACAGCTCCTCCTTGAGTTCTTTAAAACATATTGAAGAACTTATGGCTTATTTTGTTGCTTAAAGGATTTGAGGTTCACAATTGCACCAACTAGCCAGTAGTCTAAGTCCCTAATGCAAAATATAACACATTGTAGACATTCAAAAACAATTTGAATGAACAAATTAATAAATGAAGATTGTATATTTCATTGAATTACAGCTATTAAAAAATGCCTAACACAGGCCTAGAATACAGTAGGCATCCAATGGATTCAAGGTAAAATTCACATGCGTATGTGAATAGCTGGATAAAATAGATATAATAAATCAATGACTTTATTCATAAATGTACTGATTCAACAACTCTTTGTTGAGAATCCACTCTTTCCCAAGAACAGGGCTAATACTGGGTAAAATAGAGATGTAGTCCCTGATCTTGCAGAGTTTTCATGCTGTGGGGAGTAGTAAACATTAACCCAATATTTGCATTTCAGATTGTGTGATTGGGGAAAGCACTTTGAGAAAGAAACCATGTTGTATGAGAGAGTATAACAAAGAGAAATTCTGATGTGAAAGCTGGACAAAGGCTCGGGAAAGACTTTCCTGCAGAAGCAATGTTTAATCTGGGTCCTAATGGATAAGCAATAAAAGGTAGTTGGGAATAAGTTATCACTGATGTACTATTCTTGACAAAATGTTTAACCCAAATCTAATCTTGAGGAAGAAATCAATTAAATCCATATCATGTGAATTTCTTCAAAATACAATGTTGATAGGGGAAATTGTGAGCAACTGATGGCTAAGATAAAATGGAGTTTCACATTATAACCAGTTGTATTATGTATTTATTGCTGTGTAAAGAACTACCCCAAACCTAGCAGCTTAAAACAATAATAAATATTTATTATCCCATACGGTTATGATAGTCAGGAGTTCACGACAAGCCTAGGTGTGTGGTTCTGGCTTCAGTCTCTTTTTCTATGAGTTCATTTGTTTGTTTTTGAAGTATAATTGACCTAAAACACTATGTTAGTTCCTGTTACACAACATAGTGATTTGTTATTTCTATACATTTCAAAATGATCACCATGATAAGTCTAGGTACAATCTGTCATCACACAGATATTACATCATTATTGACTATATTCCTTACACTGTACATTTTGTACCCATGGCTCATTTATTTTGCAACTGGAAGCTTGTACTTCTTAATCTCCCTCACCTATTCCCCCCCCATCTCCCCCCTCCTCTGGCAACCACCTGATTGTTCTCTGTATCTGCCACTCTGTTTCTCTTTGTTAATTTGTTTTGTTTTTCAGATTTCACATATAAGCAAAATCATACAGTATTTTTCTTTCTCTGTCTGACATTTCACTCACCATAATCCCCTCTAAGTCCATTACAATTGTATCAGAAAGAATAAAATACCTAGGAATAAATCTAACTAAGGAGGTAAAAGACCTGTACTCAGAAAACTATAAGACACTGATGAAAGAAACTGAAGATGACACAAACAAATAGAAAGACATACCATGCTCATTGACTGGAAGAATTAATATTGTTGAAATGACCATATCTCCCAAGGCAATCTACATATTCAACACAATCTCTCTCAAAATACCAAAGGCATTTTCCACAGAACCAGAAATAATAATTCTAAAACTTGTATGGAAACACAAAAGACCCCAAATAGCCAAAACAATCTTGAGAAAGAAGAACATACCTGGAGATATCATGCTCCCTGATTTCAAATTATACTACAAAGCCACAGTAATCAAAACAGTGTGGCACTGGCACAAAAACAGACACATAGATCAATGGAACAGAATAAAGAGCCCAGAAATGAACATACACTTACATGGGCAATTAATCTATGACAAAGGAGGCAAGAATATACAGTGGGGAAGAGATAGCCTCTTCAATAAGTAGTGTTGAGAAAACTGAACTACTTTCACACACATATACAAAATAAATTCAAAATGGATTAAAGACTTGAATGTAAGATCCCCAAACCATAAAACTTCTAGAAGAAAACATAGGTAGTACACTCTTTAACATCAGACTTAGAAATATTTTTTTGAACGTGTCTCTTCAGGCAAGGGAAACAAAAGCAAAAATAAACAAATGGGACTACATCAAACTGAAATGCTTTTGCATGGGGAAGGAAACTATCAACAAAACAAAAAGGGACCTACTAGATGGGAGAAGATATTTGCAAACGATACATTCAATAGGTGTTAATATCTAAAACATGCAAAGTGCTAATAAAACTCAACATCAAAAAACCAAGCAACCTGATTAAAAAATGAGCAGAAGATCTGAATAGACATTTTCCCAAGGAAGACGCACAGATGATCAATAGACACATGAAAAGATCTCAAAATCACAAATCATGAGGGAAGAGCAAATCAAAACCACAATGAGATATCATCTCACACCTGTCAGAATGACTATTATCAAAAAGAAAACAAATAACAAGTGTTGGTGAAGGTGTGGAGAAAAGGGAACACTTGTGAACTTTTGGTAGGAATATAAATTGGTGTGGACACTATGGAAAACAATATGGAGAGTTCTCAAAAAATTAAAAATAGAGCTACCATACAATCCAGAAATTCCACTCCTGCAATGTCTTTAAAAAACCTGAAAACACGAATTCAAAAAGATATATGCACCTCTATGTTCACTGAAGCATTATTTACAATAGCCAAGAGATGGAAGCCTCATAAGTGCCCACTGATAGATGAATAGATAAAGAAGACATGGTGTGTACACAAACGCACACACACACACACTGGAATATTACTCAGCCATAAAAAATGAAATTTGCCATTTGTGACAACTTGGATGGTATTCCTATTTAAAAATTATGGGGTTTCAAGGACTCCAAAGCAAGTAAGCCAATACTAACTCCATTAATATGGGTTTTTCACATCAATAGTAGAGAGTGAACTTAAAACAGTCAGGATTCAATTACCTTTAGAAAACACATATATGTTTTTTGTTAGCACTAGGCACAAATGATAGGGACAGAGTAAAGGGACAAAGTAGGTAATTAAATAGTTAATCCCACTAGGGGACTGTAAGTAAATAAAAAGAAGTAGGGGAGACTCAAGAAAGTAGGTTTACTTAACCACAAATCCAAGCAGCCTTGCTTAGCAACAAAACCATGCCAACAGAAGCATGAGAAATGACTCAAAACAATAAAACATGAGATGTTTTATGGCGGCATGAGACCCACATTCTGCCCAATGAGCTCATTAAGTTAATGACCCCTAGGACATGCTCTCTGCACACATAAAAAACAGTGATTTATGGAAAGGTGACATTTCAAAGTGAAAGACCCTCATTGTACTGAGACCTGAAATAATTTTTCCATGCTGCCATGACACTCCTAGCTTGACCATGTAGGGACAAGAGAACTACCATGCCCAACCTGGAGGAGGAGCTGATGATGGAAGCACGACGTCTACTCAAGACTGAGGAAGAAGGTGGTCATTTCCCCCTCCCCACTTTTCCTTTGATTATAAAACTGTAACCCATTAAGTACTCGGGGGAGCGCAACGCTCGCCTGCCCACTTGTAAGCCTCACAAGCGTCCTGTTCTAATAAATCACTTCTTGTCTATCACTTTGCCTCTCATTGAATTATTTCTGCACTGAGACATAAAGGACCAAAGCTCCTCCCAGCTCCCTGAAATGCCACCTAGTGGTTTCACAAACACAAAATTATATTTCTCCTGCATCAGGGACATTAACTATAATATTGAAATAATAGTGTTAAAGTACTGTGTAAAAAATACTTTTAAAATTGTCAGTTCTTATGTAGTTGAACAATGACCATCATCATAGAAAGGGCACCTTGACATTTAGGCATCTGTTGATTATTTTCACCATGTTTAAAAATGACTAGCTCCAAAGGGTAGTAAAGCCAGTAATTTGTCACATGCATATTATAGGGGAACAAATTTTGCCATCCCAAAATGTGTCTCTTTGTCATGTGGATTATTTCAAGCAGAAAACAATCAAGGCCCAAAAGACTCTGGAAGAACTTTTGACCTTCCTATACCTGCCTAAAAGAATTTAGATAGCGGGCCTATTCCTGAAATAGAGCTATTGCCAGAGATACCTGCAAAGAATATGGGCTAAGTGTGGTGTCGACGCTAGCAGGGCCTGGAGATCAAAGTCCTCTCGGGGTCCCATTGTCTCTTCTGGCCCAGCAAACATTTCTTTACCAAACCTTTGCTTTTTCATCTCCATGTGAATTGCCTTCCTCTCCTTTGAAGTCTCAAACCCCTACCCCCAACATCATCTTTGTCTTTAGCCAAACACAGTATTCAAGGTGAAGGCTTTGGCTTTTTTGATCAGTTACTCAGTTTTCCTGGGTCTCTCCCATGTAATCATGGTATTAAATTTTTGTTTGATTTCCTCTTGTTAATCTGTCTCATGTCAATTTAATTCTCAGACCAGCCAGAAGAACCTAGAAGGTTAGAGGAAAATTTCTTCCTCCCTGAAAATATCAAGTACATTAACGAGTTCTAGGGGGGAAAAAGCCACATCAGAATTGGATGTTCAAGGTTTCCATAATTCTTACAAAAGGAAACATTTCTCCTTGAGAAAGTCAGCAATTACTTTCTAAAATTCTTTTAAAAATAATCCAAAGATCTGTTCTTATAAGATCCTCACACTGCTAAAAGCACTAGTTTCAACATTTGTCGTATTTTTCTAAGGTTCTTGGAGGCAACAAGGAAGCATCCCTTTGACATAAGTTGTTACATTTCAATCAGTCACAGTTTGCTATTATGACATTCAAAATTCAAAATATTTCTCAAAGGCAAGGATCACTGGAGTGACAAGATAAAACTAAGCCCAGTTAAAATATATATCATAAATTAGAACCAGGGTACATTTTCTTCTCAAAGTAATGAGCAACATTGCACTTTTGGATTGCACTTTTGGTAACTTTGTTTTCTTGGAAACCACTAATTAAACGGTAACACTGTCCCAGTTCCCTGCTCTCAAACATCCTGGTGCTAGAAGAAATTAATAATTGACTGAACTCTACTGGGGTGGAAGAGCATTTCAAATGAAAGAATTGAAATATAAAAACAGGAGAGAGTTTTGCCTCTGACAATTTCCCCTTCACCTTGATGATTTTGTCCATCTGCAAAGCTGTTAAAATGACTAGAACCCAATTTTGTAGACATCTTTCAGATACTGAAGCTGAGACTGGTTGAAATCTTATGAGATGGCTGAACAACTGAGTGTTTTCAGAAGAATTTGCAACCTTTGGTTTGCCTTCTTTGGGGTTTCTACTGCAACTTGAAGTCCAGAAGTGATTAGTAGAAAGCTTGAAGGAGATTTCTGCTTTCTTTATATTTCTAGCAGTGGAAGCATTGGGTGGTTTTAGGCTTTTGTAAAATTTCTTCTCCTTTTGGAATGCTTCTGTCTAACATCACATAGTTTTGAATACAAATGCCCATTCCTAAGGATAGTTTCAATATCAAAGCTTGGATAAAGTCCAAGGGGGAAAAGCCCATCACTGGGATACGTTAAGGCTAAATGAAGGACCGGAGGCTCTAAACTTTGCTCACAGCATCACAAATGCCTTCATGATAAAGTGCTGTGATGTCATAAACAATGGTGTGTGACACCACTGTTCATATAACCAGAACAGTGGTTGGACTAAAAGGGAGAATGTTTTGATTTATATAAAAATACTCTGGTGGTTATCACAAAGAATGGCAAATGAAATATAGAAAAAAAGAAGGGTGTAGTTTCTGTAAAACATTTTTTAAAGCTCTTTTGAATTTATGGTAGTGCTCCTTGAAAACTGCAAGAAATGATAAATGAGGATCTTTTAAAAAAATTTTATTGAAGTGTAGCAGATTTACAATATTGTGTTAGTTTCAGGTGTATGGCAAAGTGATTCAGGTATATATATACATTTTTTCAGATCATTTTCCATTATAAGTTATTATAAGATACTGAATATAGTTCTCTGTGCTGTACAGTAAATCCTTGCTGCTTATCTGTTTTATGTATAGTGGTTTGTATCTGTTTATCCCATACTCCTAACTAATCCCTCCTCTATCTTCCTTTCAGCCATAAACAAGAATGAAATAATGCCATTTGCAGCAACATGCATGGACCTAGAGATTATCATACTAAGTGAAGTAAGTCAGACAAAGAAAGACAAATATATGATATCACCTATACGTGGAATCTAAAAAATAATACAAATGAATATATATACAAAACAGACACAGATACACAGACATTGAAAACCAACTTATGGTTAAATGGAGATCTTAATAAAGTTAAATTGTAGCCAGTTTCAAATGACAATGCCACATATTTTATAAAATTATTGCCTGTCTTTTTTGTAGATTGCAACTCTATACAGAAAAAAAAAGGGAAAATGTGCCTCACAGAGAACTGGAACACTGTAACTCATCTAGTTTTAAATTCTTAAGATTGAACATTAGAAACTTATGAAAGATTTGTAGCTATGCCTGGGAAACAGTGAATTAAAAAAATATATGCATATATTTATATATATATATATATTCACCTTTGAACTATCCATGAAAATATGCAAAGGGAACAACCTGGTGCCACTTTGTCATTTCAGCATTATAATAAAAGAAATTTCAAGTTCAATCAAAACAGTGAATAATAAAACAAATTTTAAAAAATAGCTATGCCACTTTCCGATGAGTGTCTTCTAAACATCACAACTAATGCCCTGTTTCCGATGGCACTGTTCCACTCCTTTATTTATTCGTATAGTCAGTCAGTCAGTCTTCCTGGAATATTTTAAGCCTCTACTATATGCCAGGCTCTATGCTGTTCATAGATAATACAGTACAATAGTGGACAAGTTGGACATGGTTTCTGTATGCACGAAGTTTACATTCTGGTGAGGGAGCAAACAGCCCATGGCAAAAACACACACAGAAAAAAATGTGCAGTAATAAGTGGTTTGAATGAATTAATCAATAGTTTGAGAAAGAAACTAAGAGAGGGTAACTTATTTTTGACAGGGTGGTCAGGGATGGCGTAAGAGACATGTAAGTTGAAACTGGAAGTGGAGGAGTATGGTGGGGAAGAGAGAAGAAATGGCAGGTAGGGATAAGGAGAGCCCGGGTACGGACGCCTCTTTCAAACACATTTGGTTGTGAAAGGGAGCAGGAAATGTGGCGGTTGCTGGAGGGGCGATGTGCGGAATGTGTAGTTAAAAACCTTCCTATAAAGAAAATTTCAGGCCCAGATGGTTTCACTGGTGAATTCTACCAAATGCTTAAGGAAGAAATAATACATATGCTACATAAACTCTTCCAGAAAATAGAACATAGATGGAAAAAAAAAATCCTTAACAAAATGCTAGGAGACTGAATCCTGCTAGTTATATAAAGGATAGTGCAAGGCTTCCCTGGTGGCTCAGTGGTTGAGAATCTGCTTGCCAATGCAGGGGACACGGGTTCGAGCCCTGGTCTGGGAAGATCCCACATGCCGCAGAGCAACTAGGCCTGTGAGCCACAACTACTGAGCCTGCACGTCTGGAACCTGTGCTCCGCAACAAGAGAGGCCGCGATAGTGAGAGGCCTGTGCACCACGATGAAGAGTGGCCCCCGCATGCCCCAACTAGAGAAAGCCCTCTCACAGAAATGAAGACCCAACACAGCCAAAAAATTAATTAATTAATTAATTAAAAAAAAAAAAAGAATGAAAGGAAGGCCTGGCCTCAGCCTCTAAAAAAAAAGGATAAAAGGATAGTGCCTCATTAACATTTGGGGTTGATCCAAGGATTGTGAGGTTGTTTCAACATCCCCAGGTCACTATAATTCACCATTTTAACTGACTATAAAAGCCAAACCTTGGGCTCAGCTCCAGAGACACAGACAAATAATTTGACAAGATTCAACAGTCATTCATCATAAAAGTTCTCACTAAACCAGAAATAGTAGGAAACTTCTGGAAGCTAATAAACCTCATCTGTGAAAACTGACAGCAAACATCAGACTTAATGGTGGAAGTCTGAATGCTTCTCCTCTCAGATAAGGAACAATGCAAGGGTATCTATTCTCATAACTTCTATTCATATTGCTTTGGAGGTCCTAGTCAGTGAAGTAAAGCAAGAGGAAATAAATGAAAGGATACACACTAGAAATAAAGAAACATGTCTTTATTTGCACATGATATGATCATCTATATAAACAATCCAAAGCATCTACAAAAGTGTCTCTAGAATTAATAAATGAGTTTAACAAATTCACAGAAGATAAATATAAAAATCAATGGTTTGCCTATATAGTAGCAACAAGCAATTAAAAATTAAAATTAAAAATCTATACCATTTATAGTAGCATAAAGCCAGGAAATGGCTTAATTTCTATTTAGGGAGAAACTTACCAATGTAAGTGTGTAAGACATAAAATATTAATAAAACAAATGTCCCTAAGTAAAACTAAAGAAGTTCTAAATAATTGGAACAACATGCTATTTCACATGCCAGAAAACTTAAATTTGTTTAAATGTCAATTCTCATATGGTAGTTCTATTTTTAGATTTTTACCACAATGTTCATTGCAGCACTATTTACAATAGCCAGGACATGGAAGCAACCTAAGTACCCATTGACAGATGAATGGATAAAGAAGATGTGGCACATATATACAATGGAATATTACTCAGCCATAAAAAGAAATGAAATTGAGTTATTTGTAGTGAGGTGGATGGACCTAGAGCCTGTCATACAGAGTGAAGTAAGTCAGAAAGAGAAAAACAAATACTGTATGCTAACGCATATATATGGAATCTAAAAAAAATAAATGGTACTGATGAACCTAGTGGCAGGGCAGGAATGGAGACATGGACATAGAGAATGGATCTGAGGACATGGCGGGGAGGCGGAAGCTGAGGCGCCGACGTTTATACACTACCAAATGTAGAATGGTTAGCTGGTGGGGGGCAGCTGCATGGCACGGGGAGGACGGCTCGGTGCTTTGCGATGGCCTGGGGGGGGTGGGGTCAGGAGGGTGGGAGGGAGGCTCGGGAGGGAGGGGATATGGGGATGTATGTGTGCATGTGGCTGATTCACTTTGTTGTGTGACAGGGGCTGCTGCAGTATTGTGAAGCAGTTATACTCCAATAAAGATCTATTTTTAAAAAAATGTCAATTCTCCCCTAATTGATCTATAGATTTATATATGTCATTACAATCCCAATCAAAATACCAGCATGTTCTTTTCTAAAAATTGACAAGCTCTTTATAAGATTTACATGGAAAATCAAAAGACCTAAAGTAGCAAAATTTGGGGGAAAGGATAAAGTTGAGGACCCTCCCACTACCTGATTTTGAAACTTATGTTAAAGCTATATAGTATTTATTAATTAAGACAGACTGGAAAAACATATAAATCCATGAAACTGCATAGAGGTCTGAAATTAACTTACACGTGTACAGACAATTAACTTCCAACAAAGGTATGGAGGTAATTCAATAGGGGAAAGATAGTCTAACTAAAGAAATGATGCTTAATGATTTGACATCCATATGCAAAATAATAAATTTTAACCCATGTCTCATGCCTATAAAAAAATAGCTCAAAATTGATCACAGTCATGGATGTATACCATAAAGCCATAACCTTCTAGAAGAAAACGTAGAAGAAAATCTTTGTGACCTAGAGTTAAAAGACATAAGGTAGAGAGAGTAAGATTAGCTACAGACTGGGAGAAAATATTTGCAAATGATTTATTTGATAACGGACTTGTACATTTATACATTAAAATAGTAATAGCCATAAAAAGAATGAACTGCAGATAACACAACAACACCTCAAAAGCATTCTGCTAAGTGAAAAAAGTCAGAACAAGATAATCCACACTGTATGATTCCATTTATATAACTCTTGGTAAAAGGAAAAACTGAAAAGGGGAAGGAAATCAGATCAGTAGTTCCTGGGGCTGAGATTGGGGAGAGGGTACTGATTTGCAGAAAAACAAGAGGGAACTTCTGGGGCTTCCCTGGTGGCGCAGTGGTTGAGAGTCTGCCTGCCGATGCAGGGGACGCGGGTTCGTGCCCCGGTCTGGGGGGATCCCACGTGCCGCGGAGCGGCTGGGCCTGTGAGCCATGGCCGTTGAGCCTGCGCGTCCAGAGCCTGTGCTCCACAACGGGAAAGGCCACAACAGTGAGAGGCCCACATACCGCAAAAAAAAAAAAAAAAAAAAAAAAGAGGGAACTTCTTGGGGTGGTAGAAATAGGTGACAAAGTGTTCCAAAGTGGTGATGGAGACCTACACATTTGTCTAAACTCAGCAATCATTTAAAGGGTGAAATTTACTGTACGTAATTTATACTGCAATAAACCTGACCATCCCATCTCACAGAGAGAGAGACAGAGAAGAGAAATAAAAGAAATGCCATGTTTCTGTACTACTCTTTACCATGCAAAGGGTAAGACATTTAAAAAAAAAAGTTTCACTGACAATTTCAACAGAAAAAAAAGAAGCAGTAGCAGAAGCTAGTGCTTACTGGGGGCTTTCAATGTGTCAGTTACTGTGTTAAGCATTTTCCAAGTATTGTTTTCAATTAATTCCCACAATATAATAAATGAGGCAATACTATAAAACAGGGATAGTAGTAGTACTTATAGGTTTGTTATGAAGATTAAATTTAGCAATATTTGTAATGCACTTAGGAAGTTCCTGGCATATAGTAAGTGGTATTAATATATAACTGCCTGTTCAATAAACTAAAATAATTGTATTACTGAGCACGCTGTGCAGGAGAGAACATCGTGGCTTTGCGAGGTTGAGGATCCTGCGGAAGCTTACACAGGTGCCAGGTGAAGGAGCTGTGACTCCACACTGGCAGTCTGACTCCAGAGGCCAAATTCACTTCTTAACTCCTTCCATAAGTATCCCGGCTTCTGAACCACAACTACAGTAAGTGAGCCTGCTGGTGCCATAAATATGACCCTCAGGAAGACCTCTTGTGGCCGACTCTTTCTTCTTCTTCACCCCATATTGATGTTTTAGTTCATCCTCTTTCTTAAACTACTATACCCATTAACTGGCTTCCAGTGTGTTGCACACAATTAACTGGGTTCTTTTCCTAAATAAGCAATATTGAGCATGTCACTTAACTGCCTACATTTCTCTGTTGGCTTGTAATTATCAATACAATACAAATCCAAATCCAAACATAGAGCATTCAGGGACTTTTACTTCTTGCCTCATTGCCTTCTGTGTCCCGATTTCTTTTCTCTTCCTTCTATGATCCACACTCACTGCTGCCATTTTAAGCTGCTGACCTATCTGTAGGCAAAATAGACCCTCTGCACAGACACTGCTCTGTTTCAAATACATCCCCACTTTTGCTTTGTGTCAGGAATGCTTTCAGCTGTTAAGTAACAGAAAACTTGACCACAGTGGCTTAAACAAATCAGGGTGTATTTTTCTCCCTTAGCAAGACTAAAGACAGGGCGTTCCAGGCTGCTCTGGTGATTCAACCGCAGGATCAGGGACATGGGCTCCTTCTATCTCCCTGCTCCCTCCTCTGAGGCCCCTTGGCTTTCTCCTCTGATGCATCTCCTTCCAAGCATTGCATCTATGTACCAAGGAGATGGAGGAAGGGAAAAGCAAACAGTGGTCTTCTAATCATAAGGCTTTGTCTCCTTAACTTAGAAAGGGTTGCCTTTCCATGCATCTAATTTGACAGACTGAACCATTTGATGGCTAAAAGGACAGAGAGTCCTAGGACTGGTTTAAACCAATCGCGATATAGCCCACAGGACTAGGGTAGAGACCTAGTTGTCTTAAGATCAGGGGTCTCTGTGAGGTTCTTGAAAAAATAAGTTTCTCTCTTTAGAGAAGAGAGGGTGTCATAAATGTGAGTCCGCCCATACCTATCTAACTCATATTCATCCTTCATGGCCCAACCGAGATGGCAGCTTTTCCATTAAATAGTCTTCATCTTGCCTTAAGCAGGATTGACTCTTTTGCCATCTATACTCCTGGAGCACTTGAATGTTTAGTTCAGCAGCAATATTTATCATAATCTTATGGTGATATCTGTCCTCTGGCTTATTTGTCCTTCCTGTACCTCATGCTCTTCAATTCAGTCTAAACTGCTTTTGCATCTTCAAGACCTAGGGTCATGGCTAGCACAGAAAGCGTCCAGTACATGTGTTGAATAGAAAGTTGGACTCATGATCCTAGGAATCAGAAAGGCTAGATAATTTTCAATTATATAATAATAGTAACTCACACACATGTAGCACTTCCTATGTGCCAAACACTCTCCTAAGGACTTTAAAACCTGGAACAGTCCCATAAGGTAGGAACTTCTATTATCTCCAATGAATAAATGAGAAACCTGGCACACAGAGACTTTAGGTAACTTGTCCATGGTCACACACTTAACAAGCCATGGAACTAGTCCAGCCCCAGAATTGATGAACCATGATGGTGTGATCTGCAGAAAACTATTTAACTTCTCGGAGCTTTAGCTTTATTCACAGTATATTTCTCACTGTGGGGAAGCAGGATGAAATCCATCAGGATCATCTAGACGGCATAGAAATCCTTATCGGCAGAAATATGGGCTATCATAAAACCACAGACTTTTATAGTCATGTAATCTAACTTCCTAACCCATGCAATCAATCACCCAACCAACTAACCAATATAGATTTATTGAATGCTTACCAGATAGGTACTGGACACTTAGAGTATGGTGGTGAGCAAAACTAGCTTAGTGGAATAAATGAATGTTAAAGAAAATTATTTGACAAATATATTACTGAAAATGATAAAAAATGGTATGAAGGAAATATTCATAATGCATTAAGAGTATAATGGGAGTTACTAATTTAGATGGATTTGTATTTTGAGCCAGTCGGCCAGTCATGAGGAAATACATGTAACAGCACATGATGGAAAGCAAGTCTTGAACAATTATTTACTGACTATCTCAAAAGACATTGCTACTTGCAAAATCAAAAAGGTAAATTCACTGAGGCATGATGAGTTTTACTTATGAACCTGTTTGCATTGAGGTTTTGGGATAGCATAAATCTTCTCTTTTAAGATAGCTTGTGCACCTGCCCTAGTGATCCTTTCCCCTTTCTAGACCTGGCTTGTGGCTGACACTTCTCAGCAGTCTTGATGGTTATGCAACCACGAATGGAAGTATTGAAGATTTCTGGGAACACCAGTTCCTTACTGGTCTACCTTAATAAAGTTTTTACTTACATTCAGCTGCTTGATCTCCTGGTGCTACTCTTGCTCTATCAACTATATGGGACCAGCACTAATTAATGGCTCAAGGCCTCCATGAGACTGAAGTTTAAGGGAGGTACCCTACCAGGAGGAGTCACAGGATGGCCTGACTTTGGTGAATTTCCTGTAAGAGGAATAAGCTTTTGGTCTTACAGAGCCAGATTATCTTGTTGGAGTCCTAAAGTTTATCAGACTTGGGAATCCTGATTCAAATTTACTAAATAAGCACCCAAGAATCTGAAGTGTCTATCTAGAAATATAACTTATTAACAAGTAATAAGAAATCTAGTCGTCTAAATATAACAGTCAGGTGGGCAAGGGTCATTTCTCCCAGAAAGAAAAATATCTAGGAAGCCAAATTTTAACATGATAATGGGGAGTGTGATGACAAAGCCAGAGGAGTGACCTGGCTGATTCCAATAATTCCAGTTGACTCTGCCCCCTAAATATGTTTTGAATCCATCTACTCTTCATCTTCCCTGCCCTCACGACACTTCTGGATACATCATTTCTTTTCTAGGCTCTACTGTGATGGTCCACTGACTACCATATTAATTGGAGTGAACTCACTGAGACACAAATCTGATCATATAATGTTTCTGCCTGAAATTCTTTGATTGGCATTCCATTCTTTTTGTGACAAGGTCCCAGGTCCTTTACATGAGTGAAACCCCAGAGTGATCCAGACCCTGCCAACCATCCAGCCTTCTCTCTTGATCATCCCTCACTAACACTGAACCTATCTAATTTCCCCTAAGGCACAGGTTCTGTCTCAGTTTCTAACACGCTGTTCATTGTCCCTGGACCATTCTCCATCACAGGGTCCTCATCCTCCTATTGTCCTGGATCACGCCTATGGATCCTCTGAAAATGGGCTTAGTCTTTACTTCCTCTAAGAAGCCTTCCTTGACTCTTTTTTACTCTAGTTGAGTTGATTCTGCTGTTTTCCCATAGCAACCTTTTTTTTTTCTAGTTAATTAATGTCTTTTTCACTGGATTATATGGCTGATGAAGGCTAGGGTCATATTAGCCTCTGAAGGGTATGGAAAAGCAGAATCTAACTCCTTCACCTGGTACTTTGTAGACTGCGTGAGATTCAGTAGATGCTAAATAACATTTTGTTGAATAAATACATACATTCCAATATTCATTAGTATCAACTCGTGATAAAATGATTGTACATTTTTATGCTTGCCAAGGAACTCGTGGTCCACTTCTCGTTGTCTTTTCTAGATCCAATACCAAACTATGACTCTCGGGTTGTCCTTCATGAAAGGACATCTCTATATTTCCCCTAAGATAAAAATCTCCCATACACAATTTTAAATATGTAATTGGCAATAGTGAGTTTATTGACAGATTCTTATTCTCTTTTCAGGAACAAGAAAAATACTGTCTCCAATGAACATTTTGAATATTACTTGCTGCTATTTATTAGGGGCCCATTCTGTACTTTAAATATTAGGGGGCTTTACTGTCACTCCTGCCAACAGGCAGAGCCGCTACACTCATTGCTAGCATAATAGTGGCAGAGCTGATTCCTATTATTCTGAAATAGTTAGGAGAGCATTAATTGGAAAGAATAAGATCAAGCTAGGAAGGGAAAGATTGCACTTTCGAAGGATATGTACTGTGCCTGAATCTGGATCTTCATTATTCATTCCTGTTTCTCTGTCCCAAATGGCTTTCCCCTTTGTTTTCAATAAGAAAAATAAAAAGTACACTAAGTATAAGAGTGAAAAAAAAGTTATTGGATTTAACTGAAATTTTTTTTTTAACCCTCAGGACAAGTCATGATAATTTCCCATGGTACCCAGACATGATCCTCCATCTTGTTTGAAAATAACAATTTTCATTCCCTCCAGGGCTGTTCTTAGGTTTCAGGCAGAGGCACTTGTTTATATTTGAAATGTTGAAAATCATTAAATGTTTACTAAGAAATTTCTGAAAATACAGTGTTCGACAAAATAAATACACAGTTTCTGTAGCCTTTGCTGAAGAATCAAACAATTCTAAAGCTTCAGCTACTCACAGTTATACATTCATTTCCCTATCACATTGTAGGGGGTCTGCGGGGTGACCTGTTCATTTTGAGATGCAGGCTGAAGGAACAGTCTCTATTCCAGACGTGCCGTTCTCATGGCAGAGGGTGAAGGGCAAAAAGCTGACTCCAATTGTGCAGTTGCATCAAAGCTTCTCCTGGGATAGAGAGCACGCATCTCTATTCACATTTCACTGGCCAAAGCAAGTCATGTAACTAAGCCAGAACCAGGGGCCTGGGGAGGTATAACCCTCTTACAATGATGAAGAAAGTGAATTATTAAGAACAATAATATTACCACAATTGCTATATCCAAGCACCACTTCTGCTAAAACTTTCCTTCAGGAGTATTTTTAGTTAGGGCTAACTTACCACATAGTTTTAATTTTAGTATATCTATGCTTTAAGTTTCAAATATTTGCTCGATAGAATACTTTTCATGAAAAACATCTTTCATGGCTGTATAATATTTCATGAAGATGAGGAACCAAAATTTCTCTGTAATTTGACTATTTAAGTTTCTTCCAATCTTTTGCTCATAATGATCACTAATGGTGTTATGAAAATCTTTGTCTGTAAATTTTTTCTGGACATAGAATCTTTTCTTTTGACTCAGTGCCCAGAAAAATAATAACGGGATCAAAGAGTATGAATTTAGAATTCATGCATTAGAGTTCTTAAAATAATTTGTCAAATTTCTGCCCCAAAAGGTGGTGACAATCCAGACAACCCAAGGCCTAAAAGGGAGGATGTGCTAAGTCAGAATAATATCTGGACCTCCTGACAGGTCCAGATATTTCTCAAGGTAAATTAATAAATGAGCATTCTGGTCTGGAAAAAAAAGTGGTAACAGTTTCAACTCCTATTTGCAGTATATAAGAAGGCTTGTTTGCACCAAATTCTTATCAGCAGTGATACTATTAATAATGTGAAATATTTCCAAAACTATTTCCTACATAATGTATATTTCACCACTCCTTCTATTTTTCGCATCTCTTTTTTCTGTTTGAGCCTTTCTCTCTCCATGGGGCTGAAGTGTTACCAAGGGCAGAACTCTGGTGTTTAATCACTAATCCTCATCACCTTGCCTGTTCTTGTTGACTAAAGACTGGTTGAGTGAATCATGTACTGAAGAAGTAAATAACTAAAGGAGTGGAAATGGTATCTCAGTTTTTTAAATGTTCATTGATGACTACAAGGTAGAACATTTTTCTATAGTTTTATCAACCGGTTGTGTTTTCTCTTTGTTAGTTAAGGGTATTCTCATCTTTTGCTCACTTTCCTATCCGATCTTACTGTTTTTTTTTTTAATCAAAATACGTTAACCCCCTCGGGCTTCCCTGGTGGTGCAGTGTTTGAGAGTCTGCCTGCCGACGCAGGGGACACGGGTTCGTGCCCCGGTCCAGGAAGATCCCACATGCGCGGAGCAGCTGGGCCCGTGAGCCATGGCTGCTGAGCCTGCGCGTCCGGAGCCTGTGCTCCGCAGCGGCAGAGGCCACAACAGTGAGAGGCCCGTGTACCGCAAAAAAAAAAAAAAAAAAGTTAACCCTTTAGATGAAAAAATTAATCATCCATTCTGGTATAACAAATGC
This sequence comes from Mesoplodon bidens, assembly GCF_964165515.1. Classification (NCBI taxonomy): domain Eukaryota; kingdom Metazoa; phylum Chordata; class Mammalia; order Artiodactyla; family Ziphiidae; genus Mesoplodon; species Mesoplodon bidens. The sequence goes on along the minus strand of NC_138173.1, from coordinate 17,263,315 downwards.
TTTCTTCCAATGTGCTGTTTGACTCTGCATTTCTATTATATTTTTAAATTAGAGGTATTTAAATGTTTTATGTAGATATAAGTCTTTCAATCTTTTCTTTTGTAATATCTCCTGTTGCATCCACAAGCAGACATTTCTTCTCCTAAACGCCTGATGAATATTTGCTTCCATTTCTCTATGTTCTTTAATTTTATGTTTAGCTCTTCAATCTTTTTAGAATTCGCTGTGTTGTGGGGAGTGAGATGAGATTTTAAACCATTGTTCTCCTCAATGGCTGACCAATTTGTTCCTTTTAAGACTCACAGGCTCTCTTGTGACTCTCTTGTCAGAATCCATGGGGTTCTGAATGGAGCTACCTTGGAGTTCTAATAAGCAAAATTAAATGAACATTGTGTATTTAATATTTTAAACAACTTAAATTCTTTAGATTTCTTATATGATTATGGGTTAAATCAAAAGATTGATTTACCTTTATTACTTTGGATCATCACTGACTATACTCCTGACCCAAGTCCATGGTCTTATTTTTCTAGATAAGCACAAAAAGAGCTGGACAGATCAGCACAAATCTATCATTCCAAGTAGAAAAATAACCCTTAGAAAGTTCCCTGATCTCAATGTGTCAGGACAGCCAACTTCGTGTCTGAAGGAACTATGTAGCCCAGACTGATGTAATCCAGGTTTGCTGTAATTTGAATTGTAAGGGTCATGGCCAGATTGCACATAGCACTGGGGCTGGAATTTAACATGAAGTAATGGCTGTTGTTGATTAAACATTGTTCCCAAGAGCCACTCTGGAGTCAGGGCGACCTCGACCCTTCAAGAATGACTTCAACCAGAGAGGAGAGATAGAAGGGCCTGCGGACCATGCTGCTCCAGAAACCCTGCAATGAGCACCTCGTGGTTCATGGCTCAATTTATGGACTCTGGAAGAAGAAAAGCATCACTCTTTGAGACACCACTACAAAATCTGCAATAGGCACAATATTGTGCCTATAGTTAGCCATATTGTCTTGTGCATTTAAAAATATGTTAAGGGTGTAGGTCTCATATTAAGTGTCTTATCACAATAAAAACAAATAAAAAACAACCAGAAAAAAAACAAAGGGACAGGAGAAGACTTTGGAGGTAATGGGTATGTTTATTACCCGATCAAGTGTGTACACATATGTCAAAACTCATCGTATGATATACGTTAAACAACTGATATACAGTGTTTTGTATTTCAGGTATAACCTCAGTAAAGCTGTTAAAAAATCTCTGTCTGTCTTGGAGGCAAGCTGTTAGATGCTTTCAGAAGAAAGGACTTTGAAATCAGGGCTTTGGATGCTGGTCAGGAAATTGAGCCATGAGACACCAAGATAAACCCCACCTTAACAAGTCTGTAGGTCCCCAGGACTAATCTGGAACAGCATATGCTGACCAAGGGAGTGAGTGGGAGGTAGAACATGGGCTTGGTGGGCTTAGGAGAGCCTTTGAACCATATGGTTTGGAAACCCTGCTGTGAGCTGATTGTGGAAGCTTTGGGGTTTCATTACGGGTAAAACCATTTCAATTTTATGAGTGTGGAAAGGTCAGACTGTCTAGTAGGATTTATTTAAATCTGTCAGTAAATGCTCATTTAGAGCCTATTATGGATGCTAGGTGCAGGGAATACAGCTGTGAACAAAATAGACGTAGTCCCCTCCACCCCACACCATGTTGTTTACACTCTAAGGGAGAAACAGACATTAAACAAGAAAGTATAAATAAGGAACTAAACCATCACAGGTAAGCAAAGCGATCTTTATCCTAAGGTGTAAAGTTAATGCTGGTATATTAGGGTAGACAGTGAACGCACGCCAAAGCTGCTGCAGGTGGTGTGTGCTTTTTTTAGCTTCTTGAAAATGAAAATATTCCCAGCCTTATTCCTTAAGGAATATTCCTTAAGGAATATTCCTTATTCCTTAATCACTTCAAGAAAGTGATTAAGCCTTCAATTTCATTAATTAAAAACAAATCACTCTACACAAGTTTCCTTAGTTTCCTGTCTGTGGTAGGCAGAATAAAGATCTCCCAAAGATGTCCATGTCTGTGAATAAGTTACTTTACACGGCAAGAGGAAGTTAAGGTTGAAGATGGAGTTAAGGTTGCAAATAATGACTTTAGGAAAATTATCCTGGATTTATCAGGTGAGGTCCAGGTCATAATAAGGGTCCTTAAATGTGGAAGAAGGAGGCAGAAAAAGGTCAGAGTGATGTGATGTGAGAAAAACTCAACTGGTTGCTGTGGCTTTGAAAACGGAGGGAGGGGGCCACGAGCCAAAGAATGTGGGCACTCCTAGAAGCTGGAAAAGGCAAGGAGACATATTTTCTCCTAAAGCCTTTGGAAAGAAATGCAGCCCTGCCAACATCTTGCTGTTAGCCCAGTGAGACCTGGATCAGACTTCTCAGCTACATAACTATAAGGGAATAAATTTGTGTTGTTTTAAGCCGTTAAGTTTGTGGTCATTTTTCACAGCATGCAGGGAAAACTGAAACACCACTCTAACACTTCCATATATCCAAAGCTCCCTTTTTCCTTTCCTAATTCAGAAGAACATGATTTCTTTCTCACCTTCAAGGTGATCTCTCCAACTGTAGACCTTATTTTATCAACCATCTTCTCTTTTCTTCAAAAGTCATTTGTATAATATTCTCCCTCCTCAGCCTATATGGGGAACTTTATTTCCTGCTCTTTCAAAAGCTCCTACTAAATCTTTATGAATTTCACTTTTCCACTCTTTAACAAATTTTTTGGGAAATATTCCCATTGTCGTCTAAATCATGGAAGAGAGAGCTGAGGAGCTTATGCAGCACAAAATGAGCAGAAAGACTGGTCCATTTTCTGAGTGGAGGAATTATTAGTCATTTTTGTTCTGTTACTAAGCTCAGAACTGACGCAATGGAAACATCAAAATGTCATATGCTTATTAAAGGAATTGGAATTGGAATGGTGACACTGGGGAAAACCAGGGAGGCCTGACACCTGATTCTTGGCAAGACCTTTTGGCAAAGTCTTCACTGTATCCCAGTGGCTCAGAAGGAGAAATGTGGACTTTAGATGATAGTACAAGACTTGTCCTTGGCTGAACTCAGCCCTAAGGATGCTGATTAATGACTCAAGTCAACCTGGAGAGAAATCTCCTGCTGGGATAGATTTGTGCAGAAGCTCCCCAGCACCTCCCCACCATTCCACTTCATTGTTCAGTCATTTTCATTATCAGAAGCCTGCCAAGTAGTTGTAATGGAATCAAGAGAAGCTAACTGCCCAGTGAGGGCACTAAACCCACAGCAATGCGACATAGGGTGATGGTGCTTTGTGCTCCTACCATAGTCCTCTGCACTGTAAGGTCATTCAACTCTAGGCTCCGTCCAAGAGTAGAGAGTTGTTAGAACACCACAGGGTAGTCACCTCAGAAAAGGCCCCACACTCTGGACTTGTGAGCAGAATTAGTGGAGGCTACCAAGATTTTTTTGCTTTCCTACCTGGATGTGGACTACAACCTAGGTTATCTACTAAATATTTTGGTCTTTCCTTTAGAAACTATATATCTCAGTAAGACTAAACACTTTTCCCCCCCTCATCTAAAGCTGGTTTACCTTTTCCCTTGCTCCTGTAAAGGAAATAAAAAGTCTTTTGTGTTTTAACATTGTGTGAAACTAATGAAGATTCATTTTGAAAAGCAATTTGTGCCCCATCCCACTTATTCTTCAAAATGTTCTCATGTCAGCTCCTTCCAACTAGTGTTATCCTACTTACATCGCTAGCAAACAGCTCTTGTCAGGTCCTAAAGATGGAGAGAGCCATGGGGCTGGACACATACCCCTATCTGTAGCTCCAGAGGGCAGAGTGGCGATGGATAGATGGATGCTACAGCAGGGCAAGTTGCAGCTGAATGCATAACGGATGTTTTCTCGACACAATTGCACAGACATAGAGAATGCTCCCTCATGAGTCTCCAAGATCCCCCTTCCAGGAATTTTTCCAAAGAGGGTGGTGCAGGAGAGACCATCAGGGAAAGGAAGGTTGGATTACATTACTTCTCAAGGCCTTTCAACTCTGCGCCATTATGAACCTATGTTACTCTCCTCTTCAAGTTTCCTGGGGCATCACCAATGCACTAGGGTCACTTGAAACTGAAGACCCTCAATATTATACATCCCTAGAAGCTCAGAAGATATAATCCTCTAAAAAAGTCTAATACAAATCAGTACAAATGCCTGATGAGTTACCTCAGAGATAAACCATTTGATGGATAAAGATTTTGCTGATGAGTTAAAAGTAGCTCCTAAATATCATCAAAGAGGAGATCAGTTAATTCATATAACATGAGTGCAAACAAATTAAACTTAATTATTTCAAAAATCTGAATTGTTTTTCTCATTTACTGAAATAGTACATGTTCATTGTCAAAGAAAATCATGTTTTACAAAAATATATCAAATTAGCAAGCAAATGTCTCGTGTTCTCTTAGAGATAACCTGTTAACAACTTGGTGTATATTTATTCAGATTTTTTTCTATGCTCATACCAACATATCAAACTAATTAATTTCGAAATATTCCCATGACAGAAATGTATTATATTACATGACGTCTTAAAAAAGGAAATCTGAGGAGTAAGGTTGTTTTTCTGAGGTACCCACTCTTTGTGGAGCAAAGGCGAGGTTGAGTCTAAAGACCATTGCCAATCCTGCATTCAGGAGTAGTATGGAGTAGGATAAATTAGCAAGGAAGCATGATCCTTGGAAATATTCCTGAGGTCATTCATTTCTTTAATATTTGTTGGGCATCTGTTCATATATAAGGGCTTGAACAGGGCCACTGGAGATACAATTCAGGTAAGACACCTTGGGAACACAACCATGAATAAGACATTGTCCGTGATGTCGAGGAGTTAATAGTCCAATGAGGAAGAGACACACTTCATGCAGCTATATGTCTTATTCTCATTCATTTTCATGACTTTCATTAATAAAGTATCTAAAGTGTATCCTGTTAAATGAGCCTGAATTGAGGAAAGAGCAGTCTGAGCCTGGGGCATTTATGATCTATAACAGTCAGGAAGAACCTCGTTGATGGGCCATGATGGGGTGTTGTACAGTGAAAGGATTATATAGCATTCTAGCAGTTGTGTCTTTCTTTTCTTAAACTCTGTTTTGTTTTCTTTCATGTACTTGTCTTTTTCTTTTGACTATTGACGTCAACAGTTAGTCTGTTCCACGGCTTAGCACTTTAACTTTTGGTGGGTTTGTGAATTTCGTCCATGACCACCTCACAGGTTGTGGTGTCCTTGGTAGAAAAAATCTCCCTTTGCTCCTGTTCAATCAGGAAAAAGAAAAAAAAATGACATTTTGGTGATTATGGACTATGTCTTTATAAATACCATCTTATAACGCAGCAGGGTGTGTACCATAACCCTCAATTATACAAGGGAAGAACCCAAGGCTGGAGAAGAAGCACTGCACATGGTTAGGGTCACGGTTCACGGAGCCGAATGCCTGGGTTCAGAATGTCAGCTCTGCCGTCTCCCACCTCTGCTCTCTCTCTCTTTTTTTAAACAGCTTTATTGGAGTATAATTGCTTTACATGGTGTGTTAGTTTCTGCTGTATAACAAAGTGAATCAGTTATACATATACATATATCCCCATATCTCTTCCCTCTTGCGTCTCCCTCCCACCCTCCCTATCCCACCCCTCTAGGTGGTCGCAAAGCACCTAGCTGATCTCCCTGTGCTGTGCGGCTGCTTCCCACTAGCTATCTATTTTACATTTCCACCTCTGCTTTTGAGAAAGCAATTTAACTTCTTTGCAACTCAATTTTCCACACGTGTAAAATAGTATCTATCACATAAGTGGGTGCTTTAGAACTGTTATTTCTTATTATAATTAGCAGAAACAGGAACTTGGAACAGGACATAAAGTTACTATGTGACTAAATTCATAATTTGAACTAAAAGCCTCTGATCTGTTCACTATAGGTTGCTGTTCCCCAGTAAGTTAATGCAGTCTCATGTTTGCTGGTGTCTAGCTTTGTAACTGAGTCAATTTTCTCTTTGGTCCTTGGTTTCTTCATCTGTGAAATAAAAGCCTTGGAACCGGCGTGGTTCTAAAATGTTTTCCACCTTTTACCTTATAAGACTTTGCAATTCGAGGTGGAATTTAAGGTTAAATGCATGTAAAAGGCAGTGGGAGGAGGAAAAGGGGAACAAGGTTTTGGAGTTGGAAGTGGTTAGACTCCTGCCTTCCTACCTACCAGCTGTCGGATTTTGGATAAATGACTTTACCACTCTGAGGGTTGGTTTCCCCAATTCTAACATGATGGTAATAGTGCTTGATCTAAAATGTTGTTATTAGGATACCTGAGATGGTATATGTGATAGTGCTTTGTAAACAATAAATTTGTTTACCAATTACAATTTAAAAAAGAACTTACATATCCCAGGAAGCACTGTTTTTCTGTGGTAGCAACTTTCTGGCATTGTATTACGTGAGTGTGAAGAAAGTTTTCTCTGTGATCTTCCCAAAATGGTAAGGCTTACTCTTTCTCCAGTGAAAGCCCCCTGTGATAGGATCCTACCTGGAATGAAAGCTCCAGCCCTTCCTGGTCTGTGACTTTAAGATGCATGGTCACTTTGAGAACTGTTACTGTTGTTGGCCTCTCAAACAAAAGTGGCTGGGGACACTAGGCTGGGGACAAAGACAGCTGGACCATCTTTGGTAGACCAGTGACTTGGTAAATCAAGTGCCCTACTCAACATCTTGAGTCCACTTATCTGTACAGGAGGCAAGAGAGTTCAAGAACATCTATTTATTTGTCATGGAAATAAATACCAAGGGGGGTTGAAAGCAGGGACTTTGGCCCCTGATAGATGTGGTCTAATTGTCGCTATGAGATCTTGGCCCATTTTCTTAAATTATCTGACCCTTGCTTCCCAACATTAGACTAATTACAATATATATTAGTTAACATTTATTGAGCATTTGTTACGTGCCAAACACTGAGCTAAGACCATTGTCTGATTTATTTTATTTAATCTTTTTAGCAATTCTATGACACAGACATTAATACAATATTTGGCCACTTACAGATACAGACACCAAAGCTCAGGGTGGTTAACTGTCCAACGTCACACGGTTAATAACAGGAGTGTGTTGGGATCTGAACCCAAGCAGTCTAATTCCAGAAGCTTTGCGCTTAACTATTATGCTACATCCCATCCTAGGCTCATATTAAAATTAAATAAGAAAATGCACAGGAAGCACTGTCCCTGGCACACAGTGAGAGTTCAATACATAACAGCTGTTTCTGTGCTTTGTAATATCTCATTAAGTATCATAATCATTGAGAGTTCTTCTAATTATGACCAGCTGTGAGCATCTGAGAATTTGGAGACTAAGGCCCCAGCAGTAGATTTTGGTAATGGAATCTTTCATATCTAGAGAATAAAAAAAGGACCGCTCATCCTAAACCACCCTCCCTTCAACGTTTTTCTTAGAATTCATCCAGGCATCTAATTCGGGACCATGGGCACGATGGCAGATTATTGCCCCTCTTACTCAGCATGCAGACCCACACAGCATGAAACATTGCAAAAGGCAAGCAGTAGCTCCCACACCAATAGCTGGTTTGTGAATCTCCAGTTATGTGTCTATTTGAAAAACCTGCATGTGGACTGTTCTGCTAAACCACTTCTAGCTTCCGAGAGCAATAAAGTTTGAAATGTGTGCGCCTGTCTTGAGTGTTCAACATAGATTTATCTGCCAGCGTGATCCCTCCCTCACCAGGGAGAGATGGCTGCACATCCCTAGCTGGCTAGAGTGCCAGGCAGAGGGCAAGCATTCACTGGTGTGAGCGATGCAAGAGGCAAGGCCAGAAGGGCTCTGCTTGCCTGTATTTAGGGAACTGATTCACAATGAAAGACCTTGGAAGGCTATGAATCCAAAGGCTTCCTACGTAATGTACGTTATCGCTGCCGTGATAGACCTCAGAGCTAAGGTTTACCAAGGAAAGCAAGCCAGTCAAAACAGCCACGTCCACCAATTTCCAACACAAAGTCAATTTTCCTTCCTAAACACAGGCTCTTGGTTTTGTGACCAGATTTATGACAATCTCAGGGACTTGGCTGCCAGCAATGTTAAAAGGAAATTGAAGCTAAAGGGCAAGGTTGACTAAACCTTGGCTCTGTTTTTAGACCTGAGCATCACAAATTGATGTCTTATCTGGAACTCATCTCCATGCTGAAGTGATACATTATAAAACAGTCATAGAATCCAGGCGTGCTGGTGCTAGTCAGTGAAACCAACTACCTGAGTGCATTATTTCAGAGGCAGAGGATGTGTCCTTTGCATGGGAATGTGACAATACTCACCATCTGAGTAATGTGGCCTCAGCCAAGGTAAAGTTACCTTCTCTGTTATAAAATGGAGGTTCTACTTGTCCTTTCTAGGGGTCTTGCTACTTATGGACAAGAGCTTTTCCCATTTGGAACTTCCAACCACCTTCATATTTGCCTGTCTTTTAATCATCCCTTCTTGAAACTTTTAAATGTTTCCAGCCATCCTGCATCTGTGGTTATGAAAACTAAATGTCCATCGACAGATGAATGGATAAAGATGTGGTACATATATACAACAGAATACTACTCAGCCATAAAAAAGGAAAAAACAATGCCATTTGCAGCAGCATGGCTGCAACTAGAGATTATAATATTAAGTGAAGTAAGTCAGGCAGGGAAAAATGTCATATGATATCACTTACAGGTAGACTCAAAAAATGACACAAGTGAACCTATCTACAAAGCAGAAGCAGACTCACAGACACACAGAACAGACTTGTGGTTGCCAAGGGGGAGGAGGGATGGGAGAAGGATGGACTGGGAGTTTGGGGTTAGTAGATGCAAATTATTACATGTAGAATGGATGGACAACAAGATCCTACTGTGTAGCACAGGGAGCTATATTCAATGTCCTGGGATAAACCATAATGGAAAAGAATATAGAAAAGAATGTATACATATGTATAAACGAGTCACTTTGCTGTGCAGCAGCAATTAACACAACATTGTAAATCAACTATACTTCAATTTTTAAAAAAGGCCACAGCAGGTGACTATACTCCAGCTTTGTTATTACTCTAGGTCAAAGGTCACAAACTGTGTCCATATTTAGACACATTTGTCCAACACATGGTTTGTTTTTTTTTAATTGAGACAATGTTTAACAACTAGGAGTTCTATAAAAATCTATATTTCTGTTTTCTTTCAAAAAGATTTTGAATCCCAGAGCTCTAAGCTATCTTCATGGGTAGTCATTGCTGGGGCTGAGGAGCGGTGAGTTCAAGTAAGACGTGGGCTTTCCAGACAGCTTCAGCTTACATTCTAATCTGCTCCACCCTTGTACCTGCCTGGTCCCTTCAGGCATTTGAGATCCTGCCTCCGATCTTCTTCCGATGCCCTTGTATCCACCTTCTTTTTGGCTTCCTACCTTGACTTCCTCTTGATTGATAGTTTGGAAGAATTTACTCTCAGTCTGACCTGACATTCACTGAGGACTCAATTCCTGATCATCTCTCCCCAGGTACACACGTCAAAACAGAAGAGACTTCCTCTCAACTACACCCTGTTCTAAGGCCAGACAGACAACACCCAACTAGTCAGCAATGCCCGGTGGCCCCAGGCTTTCGGGAGAGAGAGAGTGGGACCCAGAGTTCCTAACTGCTAGGCAGGATGTAAGGAGCAGGCAATGTTTGGGAATTGTACTTTCATAACAGAATAAATTGTAAGCACCTATAAAATTGTTCTGATATGATGACAGTTCATTAAAGGGAATTTTCTGGATAATTAGATATATTATCAGAGATCCACTCTACAAAATGAGAACTTTCAGACATTGCTGCAAGAAATGTAATTTAGTACAATCTTTTTGGAAAACAATTTAGCAATGCACATCAAGTCTTAATAAGTTTTGTACCCCCATATTTTATGGGAGTAAACCAATATGAAGGCAAACACCACTTTACAAAAATGTCTGTTCCAGTATTGTTTAGGATAACAGGAAATTGGGAAAAATGTGAACACTCATTCTTCAACTAAGACATGGTACACCTAAGTTGTGGTATATCCATTAGAAGGGATATTAAACAGCCACCGAAGCTGATGTCCTGTGAGCAATTATGGTCATGTAAGAGAGAGTTCATGTTAGAATGCTTGGGAGTTTTTTTAAAGGCAGGTTATACAACTTCATGTTCAGGATGATCTCAATGACACTTGCACGTTTCTGTAGGTATGTTTTTTGTCTCAGTAGTAGCAGCAGTAGTGGCAGTAGGGGTGGTAGTATAGTAGTAACTTTGGGGGGCATCGTCCAGGGGACAGTGGTTCTCTTTCACTGACAAATGATCCTCTACCCACACACATGGGCCCTCAGCAGCCAGGTTATCTTATGTGCGTGCTCCCTTCCCACATCTGATTGGACAAAGGATGGACTCTTGGCACAAGCTTGGGGAAAGTGATTGACTCTTCTAGGAACCCAGGCTTGTTTTTAATAAATGGTAGAAAGAATAAGGTGTAGAGTTGGGACCTACAGGGGACCATATTTGAGTGTCTGTACACCAAAGCCAAGAAGGCCAGGCTGCAAAAAGAGAGAAGGATAGAGCCTCTACTTTCTAGCTTCCCACTTGCTTCTCACTTTCCAGTGTTAGTCCCCATATGGTTCTGCTGACTTGTAGTTCCCTGGATTAAGTTCAGTGTACTTTACATAAATTCTCACTTTTGTTTAAATCCATTTGAAATGGGCTCTGTCATTAACACCCAATAACATATGGGATAAACAAATATGCATAGAAAACAGAGTAGCAAGAGATTTTCAGAATTTTAATGGTGGTGAGAAATTGCACATAACTTTTATTTTCTTCTTTATGCTTTTCTGTATTTACAGTTCTCTAAAGAGAGTAATATCATTTCCATAATAAAAAACAATAAAGTGCCTTGTAAGAGAAGTTTTTTTCTTAAAATGGAAAGAGCTTCACTGCAAAATATGCTACTCAAATATTCTCAAATATAACTATTGCCAGTGGTGAAAAAACAGCCCAGTATTAGATGGTTGGTAGGGTGCTCATACCGGCCCAATGGGTCCTCAAGTTAACCAAACCCTGGATTCAGAGATGAGCCTTCTGGTCTAGAGAGAGGGAAGATCATCTCTTGTGCCTATGATTGGTTCATAACTGGACATATGACCCAATATGGGCCAATGAGATTAAAGAAGAGGTTTATAGGAATGGGTTTTTTTTGGTACTGTTCTTCAAGAACTTAAGAAATGACCCTCTGACCCTTTATGGGAGAAGCTGTGTAGACAGAAGACCCAGAGCAGCTGCTACCATCTTATTCCCAGCCTGAGGATGAATCGGACATCTAGAAGAGAGGAAAAGTAAGAAAACGGCAGCCAAGTGAACCTGAAGTTGCTTAGTTGCTTTCTCTTGAAGCCCAATTTACCTTTGGACCTCCAGTTGAGTAAGCCAATAACCACTGTGTTTTAGCCAGTTTGGATTGAGCCTTCTGTGTTTCAGAGCCAAAGCCTTCTAACTGACATATCTATGAATTGAGAGATAGTACCATATCATCTCACTCAGTTGTTAAGATCTAATCTAGCATTTTTATTCTTCTCCATTTATCTCTACCCCATACTTTCTGTCTCTAAGTCAGTCTCCCTTATTTTCAGCATATTTCAATATGGCTTAGCTTGTAAATAGCACATATGTGGAACCCACTCAAAGATATTTGTAAAGTCCAAATCTGTTATTTCTTCTAGTTCTCTTTGACCACACATCTATATTCTGCTCACCCTTCACTGCCTTTCCCTCCCACCCACCTTCCCCCATCCCATCCCCCGCTGGCATCAAGAAGCAGTTATGCTTTTCTCTTGTAGAAGACACTGCCACTCTTCTAAGAAATTACATTGCCTACTCTTTACCTAGTGCCTCCAGCTTTCCTCTTTGGGAACTGAGCCCTGGGATGTGTCACTTAGTACCTTGAGTTGACCTTTGGAAGTCAATTGGAAAGAAAAGTGGATATATTCTGCAGTTATTTATTCTATCTTGGTCTGTGTTAGTTTACTCTAAATAGCTTATAAGGAAACAGGTAGAATTAAAATAAAATTAAACCAAAATTTTCATGCGCAACAGATTCCAGGGTGAAGTGGTATAATCAACATTAGTGATGATGCTTCTGAAGAAAATTTAGCTGTGAAAGCCCTTAGGAGGTATGATTTTACTAAGTCCTAGTAAATCAGTCCCACTTATGTAAGAAATATTTATTCAAGGGCCTTATATCAGTTCACCTGCTTATCAGTTGAAAGAAGAATGTAAATGGTAAAGAATGATTAAAGTGCAGAGGCCACAGGAATACACCTCAGAAGCAAATGAGGAAAAGCTGTATATTAGACCTCAACTCCCCTCGCACACCCCAGTACCATGCAAAGAAGAGAGCTTTGCACAATAGCAATTTGTGTGATTTCTAGATTTCCAATAACCTTAATATATGATGTTTTAATGATACATGTAAATAATTTGAGCTCTCTATAATAAGATTCTACTTTATCTGTCCAAGTATTTCTAGCTTTTAAATAATGGAGGTACAGGTGTCTAGTATAGTACCTGGTATACCATAGCCATCAAGTAAAAATGAGTCAGTGACTATCGGGTTGGCTGTGGTAATCACTGAATTAAAGCAGCAGATTAGAGTGAGTTTCCAGCACTCGAGAAATGCTACAAAAATAAAGCTAATTTTTCAGAGCTGATTTGATTGGACTACAATCAGAGTCAGTCACATGTGATAGAACAATTGAATTGATTAAGGAATACAAAAAACAGAACCTGGTACCCAAATGTCGCATAGAAAGCTCTCAGCATTCACTGGTTACTACTGAGAGGGCAGAGGAATCAGTGTTCTGAGTAGGCCCAGAAGGAAGCAGCTGTAATTAACACTCAGACTTGAAAAGGATCCTCCCGAGGGTAGAAAATGCCATTTCCTATTGCTTTGCAGGAGAATTTCACAATCTCTTTCTTATTCTTCTTTAAGACCAGCTATGACATGTTTATATAAGTTGCATTGTATAATTATGGACAAGGTTGGTCCTAAGCAGTTGCTTTTCAGTTTTATCTTAGTTCTCAGTTAAATATTTTATTCTCCACCCAGTGACTTTTTAAAAAAGCAAAATATAACCACAGCAACAACAACAAGAAAAAGACTTGCATCTTTTGGGGAAATAGTACAGATGACAAGGGGCAAGAAATTTATCTATCTTTTCATCCAACAATCCATTCATCCATCTACCTATTTATTAATTTATTCGTGTAACACACATTTGTTAGTAACCACCTGTTATGGAAGAAGCTAGGATTCAAGGATAGGATGAGAAGGTCAGGTCCCTATACCTGGCATGATTCACACTATCATACAGAGAGCCTGACATATGATACAAATGAAATGATGCAATGCAATACACTATTACAGAATGTTAATTAATTAACATTTAATTAATTAAATGTCAAAAGCATCTTTCTTCTTAAAACTCCTTAATAGTTACCCCAGCATTATTCATGTACTGTGGCTGACTTTCTCCACAGGGTTCCATGAGCTGTGACTGAAGAGGTCCAAATGGAGCACAACAGGACAGCAGGAAAGTGAGGGAGAGGACACTCTTCCTGAGTGGGGAGTATAAAAAGATTTATGGAGAAGATGCAAGGAGAGTTTGATATTCACAAATCAATCAGTGTGATACACCACATTAACAAATGGAAGGATAAAAATCACATGATTATCTCATAGATGCAGAAAATGCCTTTGACAAAATTCAACATCCATTCATGATAAAAACTCTCACCAAAGTGCATATAGAGGGAACATATCTCAACATAATAAAGCCCATTTATGACAAATCCACAGCTAACAACATACTCAATGGTGAAAATCTGAAAGTCTTTCCTCTAAAATCAGGAACAAGACAAGGATGCCCACTCTCACCCTTTCTATTTAACACAGTATTGGATGTCCTAGACACAACAATAAGACAAGAAAAATAAACAAAAGGCAAATTGGAAGGGAAGAAGTAAACCTGTCACTCTTTGCAGATGACATGATACTTTATATAGAGAACCCTGAAGTCTCCCCCAAAACTATTAGCACTAGTAAATGAATTCAGTAAAGTTGTAGGATACAAGCTTAAAATACAGACATTTGTTGCTTTTCTATACACTAATAATAAACTATTAGAAAGAGAGAGCAGAAAAATAATCCTGTTTAAAATTGCATCAAAAGGATTAAAATACCTGGGAATAAACTTAATCAAGGAGGTGAAAGACATATTCTCCAAAAACGATAAAACTTTGATGAAGGAAATTGAAGATCATACAAAGAAATTGAAAGATATCCTGTGTTCTTGGATTAGAAGAATGAATATTGTTTAACTGTCCATAGTACCCAAAGCAATCTACAGATTTAATGCAATCCCTATCAAAATACCCATGACATTTTTCACAGAACTAGAACAAGTAATCCTAAAATCTACGTGGAACCACAAAAGACCCCAAATTGCCAAATCAATCTTGAGAAAAAAGAGCAAAGCTGGAGGTATCATGCTCCCTGACTTCGGACAATACTACAAAGCTACAGTGACCAAAACAGCATAATACAGACACAAAAATAGACACATAGATCAATGGAACAGAAAAGAGAGCCCAGAAATAAACCTACACACTTATGGTCAGTTAATATGACAAGGAGGCAAGAATAAGCAGTGGGGAAAAGAAAGGCTCTTCAATAAGTGGTGCTGGGGGCTTCCCTGGTGGCGCAGTGCTTGAGAGTCTGCCTGCCAATACAAGGGACATGGGTTCGTGCCCTGGTCCGCAAAGATCCCACCTGTCACGGAGTGGCTGGGCTCGTGAGCCATGGCCGCTGAGCCTGCACGTCCGTAGCCTGTGCTCTGCAGCGGGAGAGGACACAACAGTGAGAGACTGGCGTACTGCAAAAAAAAAAAAAAAAAAAAAAATGCACAGAAGCCCTGAATAGACATTTTTCCAAGGAAGACATGCAGATGGCCAACAGGCTCAAAGATACACGCACCTCAATGTCCATAGCAGCTTTATTTACAATAACCAATATATGGAAGCAACCTAAGTGTCCATCTACAGATGAATGGATAAAGAAGATATGGTAAATATATACAGTGGAATACTACTCAGCCATAAAAAGGATGAAATTCTGCCATTTGCAACAACATGGATGGACCTAGAGGGTATTATGCTTAGTGACATAAGTCAGACAGAGAAAGACAAATACTCTATGTTATCATTTACATGTGGAATCTAAAAAAATTAAAACAAACGAATATATATAATAAAACAGAAAAAGACTCACAAGCATAGAGAACAAACAGGTGGTTACCCGTGGAGAGAGGGAAGGAGGGATGGGCAAGATAGGGGGAGAGGATTAGACATACAAATTACTATGTATAAAATAGATAAGCAGCAAGGACATATTGTACAGCACAGGGAAATATAGCCATTATTTTGTAGTGACTGTAAATGGAGTATAATCTACAAAACTATTGAATCACTATGTTGTACACCTGAAACTAATACAATATTGTAAATCAGCTATACTTCAAAAGAGAAAAAACAGATTTATAGAGAAGCAACCCTGCTAAACCTGACAGCATGAGTGAGAGTGCACTGTGTCTGGGGTGGGACGGTAGAGAGATAGTTCAGGCAGGAAGGGCTGCATTTGCAAGGGCTTGGAGGAAGGTGGCCTTTGCACTGCCCTGCATCAACCACCCTGGAGGGGCCCCGCCGTGGTCACAGAATTTCCTTCGCACAATAGGAAATACCTGGAGTGAGCTGTAAATTCTTGAGTTTGGCCTCATTAGCGGGCTCAAACCATCTGAGCTACCCAATTTATAAAACAAGCACAAACAGTAAATATCTCTCATTTCTAGTGTGGTTTATAGGTAGAACCACCATTTGATGTGAAACATGTTTGTTGTGTAATCCGAGTATTATCTGCCTCGGAATCCCCAGATCCTTTAGCAATATGGGTTAACTTATTTGCAGTTTTTAAATTTAAGTGTTTCAAGTTCCATTCCACATCTGATGAGAAATCTTCTACTACCTTCTAAAACACACCTGAATGCACACATGTGCACACAGTTACGGATGCACCCAGAGATATCAACCCTGGGAAATCTCAGTATCACCTTTCTCCTGTCAATTCTTGCTTTAATTTTCTTTTTCCATTGAAATCTGAGTTTCTCTTCAAGTGGCTGCTCTCTTCTCTGGCCCAAGATGACCTTAATGTGCATTATGGATCCTTTTACCTCGTGTTCCCTAAACAACCTCAAATACAAAGTTGCTTTATGTAGCAGAGTTTTATTGAAAGCTTGTGGGTTTCTGCAGCAGTTACAGCATGGCCACAAACTACAAAGTGCATATTAATGGCATCTTTGTCCTTTAAAATCCTTTATCGAACCCACCACTGTTCATTTCCCGAGGCTGTCTTTCTCTCCAGGCCTTCTGCCTACCACTGGCTTGTTTTTTCCCCCCTCTACTCTCCTTTTACATCAGTCTCACAAACTTTCCTCCAAGGAGCATTAGGAATTTCAAGTCTCAACTTGATTATGCAAAGAAATGCACACCTATATGCTGACTATATACATCTAAAGATGATATGAGTAAATCAAGAAGATCCCCCAAGCAAATTTACATGGGGTCCCATCCTTGCCAAGAACTTGCCAAGATGTGAAATTTCTCCCTTTCCATCTCCCCTAGCAGTCTCTGTAAGTAAAATGGAGAAGTACAAGAATTTATTTTCCTGGTGATATAAGTCATACTCCCCCCAACAGAGAGAAGAAGGGATGTTAGTCTGGGTTTAAGTAGCACCTTGACCCCATTTGGTTGGCTAATACCAATGCACCATGCTCATGGCCAGGAGAACTAGGATTAGCTCATTACTCTGCAGTTTTAGGATTTGACCTTTTTGCCAGTCAATAACAGGGAAAGGCATTCATGAGAATAATAGTTGAGCACTTAAAAATGAGGCAGGCAGAAACAAACCTACATTCTGAGTAAATAAGTATAAATACAAATTTTAAAATATATAGTCAGTCATGAAGAGGAAGACAAAAATCTATTGTGATTCAGAAGAAACAGAGATGCAACTTTGATTAAAACTTGGTTATTAAGAATAAAAAGTCTACAAATAATAAATGCCGGAGAGGGTGGGGAGAAAAGGGAACCCTCCTACACTGTTGGTGGGAATGTAAATTGATACAGTCACTATGGAAAACAGTATGGAGTTTCCTTAAAAAACTAAAAATAGAACTACCATATTATCCAGCAATCCCTCACCTGGGCATATATCCAGAGAAAAATATAATTCAAAAAGATACATGCACCCCAATGTTCATTTCAGCACTGTTTACAGTAGCCAAGACATGGAAGCAACCTAAATATCCATTGACAGATGAATGGATAAAGAAGATGTGGTACATATATACAATGGAATATTACTCAGCCATAAAAAAAGAATGAAATAATGCCATTTGAAGCAACATGGATGGACCTAGAGATTACCATACTAAGTGAAGTCAGGCAGAGAAAGACAAATATTATGATAACACATATGTGGAATCTAAAAAATAGTACAAATGAACTTATTTACAAAACAGAAACAGAATCATAGACATGGAAAAGAAACTTCTGGTTACAAAAGGAGAAAGGAGAGGAGAGGGATAGATTGGAAGTATGGGATTAACAGGTACACACTACTATGTAAAATGTGGATAAACAACAAGGTCCTACTGTATAGCACAGGGAACTATATTCAAGATCTTATAATAAACTATAATGGAAAATAATGGAAAAAAGAATATATACATATATATATATACATATATATACATATATATGTATAACTGAATCACTTTGCTGTACACTGAAACTAGCACATATTGTAAATCAACTATATTTTAATAAAAAAGAAATTTAAAAAATAACAAAGCACATTTGTAAAGTGCTATTTTTTAAAGTATGGCTAGGCTAATGAAGGAGCCCACTACCCTGTATATCATGATTTGATGCTTTTTTTAGAGTTGTAACTATTAGATTTTTAAATTTTCTGTTATTGAGATAATAACTGTATGCATTGTATATTGTATATTTGGTAAACACTTTTGCACGCAATAGCGTGGCAGTTTCTATTTCTGATTTGCTTCTGGATGCAGAAGAAATGATCTGGTTTAAAACAATCCTACAAGGCACAGTGTCTCATGTAACTATCTCTATCACTGTGGTTATCACATTAGAGTATAACTGCCTATTCAGGTAATTCTTTGGTAATGAGACAGTGAGTGCCGGCAGGGTGGGAACTGGACCGAATTTGTCTTTCTCCCTGATGCCTAGAGCAGTTTCTAACACGTAGAAGTTCAATAAAATGTTTGCTAAATGAATAAATGATCAGCGTTGAAAAGATATTGACATGAGCCTAATGGAAATTTAGTGGAGTCAGCCTAGTAAAAATCAGACAGCATTCAGAAAGAAACTACGCAGTTAATCACTTTCGGGGATGGGTTTGTACTGGTTTTAGGCTAATTGTTAGGTTAGTCCTATCCAACCTAATTTCATTACGTTGAATGAGCGAAACCTGCTTTTCTTATTATTGATAAATTTCAATAAATGCAGAATGCCTGTATCACAAATTGATGGAAAAGCCCCCAGAAACATGGTTCCATGTAACATTTTTGATCTCTTAAAAATAAGATTATTGTTTTCCTCTGTTCTCTAAAGAGAAACAGTGAAAAGTATTGCCTCGCTCTTTGAGGGCCACAGAAGCTTAAATCCTAAGCTATGACATTCTGGTCTGGTTCAGAGCATGGAGAAATTTCTGGAGTGTAGCTAAAGTGAGCTTACAGGCATGTGGGTTGCTTTCCTAGATGCCCGTCTCTTCACACGAACATACCTGCATTCTGAACCTAAAATTATAGCATGGTTTCTTCACACCGTCTCATTCCAGAAAATGTTTTAACCAATGAAGACATGTTAACCATATTTTAAAATAAGAAGGTTCTTATGAAAACATTCATCTTTTAACCTATAATGCTGGTATGCCAAGCTCAGCCTCCAGGAATTGGGTTGATGGTGGCCAGTCTGGAGAGCCAGTGAGGGGTGTGTGTGAAGACGGAGCACTTACAGCAGACATGGGGCTTGGTCAGGGTGGCCTCACTAACTGCACTGCTGTGGAAATTTTGCATCAGCTCCATGCGGGACAGCAGTCCTGGTCAATACCAGACCCAGAGCAGAACATCAGTCAAAGGCATCTGATTAAGATATCTGATTAAGATAATCAAACTTATTCTTTCCAGATTCACAGTGTGGCTCAGCCTCCTGTCAACCTGGGGCAACTTAGTGGACCTCTCTGTGCCTCAGTTTTTCCAGCTGTAAAATGAGACACCTTGATTGCTGTGTTTGGGATAGGATAAAAATGAGATAATATTTGCATAGCTCTTAACATCATGCCTGGCACAATAAATACTCAGTAACTATAAACATATATATATGGCTAGAAAGCTAGATGGATGGATATAGATAAAAATATTTAGTTAAAATTTGATATGAGGGCTCTCAAATTACCAATATGAAATTTTTAAATTTATTCAATATTAAAATAACCACATTTGGGGCTACATGTGATATTTCTCCATGTAATACAGCTAAGCTAAGAAGCATCGCCAATGGAATGTAAAGAAAGGCTGTTAATTAAGACCTGCCCCCCTCCCATTTACTAGTTTTGTAAGAATTTGAGCAAACCACTTAAGTCTTCTGATTTTCATTTTCTTTACCAATTAAATGAGGGTGATAATACCCATCTCACAGTGTTTTTGGTGAGGTTTAACTGAATGAAATGATAAATCTGTAACTGCCAAGCACCTGTGAAGGTTATTATAAATATGTATTTGATGAATGCGCTTTGCATTGAATGCAAAAGAGGTAGATAAAAATATCATACACTTCCTTTTGCTTTCAAATTAATTTGTTGCAGCTTAGCAGACACACCCTGATGAGATTTACAAAGAAGAATATATTTACCTGGCACAGAGAGGCAGTTTCTGATTTCTCATTCACAAATCTTCGAAGAGTTCACCAGGGTTTTTCTGTTAGCTAAATCCGTTAATTCATCCTACAAATATCTCTTGGCTGCTATGTTCCAGGCCTGGTTCTAGGAACTGGAGATACACTAATGAATATGACTTTCATGGAAACCACACTCTATCCAGGGGGAGAGGCAACATCCTGTAAATAGAAGGAAACAGTCAATTACATCATCTTTAGAAGGTAGTAGATATTTGTGGGGAAAAAAGAAAAAGGAGAGCACAAAAAGGGGATAGGAAGGTGGGACGAAGTTTGCAATTTTAAGTGGTCAGGGAGAAATTGAGATGTCAACAAAAACTTAAAGGAAGAGAGGGGGATGTCTGGGACAGGAGTGTCCCAGGCAGAGACAAGAGCTAGAGCAAAGGCCCTTGGCGGTGGGGGGTGGGGGGGCTCCTGGGAGTTCCAAGAAAAGTCAAGAGGTTTAGAGACGAGAAAGAGAGAAGAGAGGATTATAGACGTAATAGAGAGCCAGATTCCCCAGGTACCTTGCAACTTTTCTCCTGGTGAAGTGAGGTCCATTGCAGGGTTTGGAGCTCAGGGCTGGCCTGATCTAACCTGGCAGTCCAGTGGTTAAGACTCTGCGCTTCCACTGCAGGGGGCGCAGGTTCCATCCATGGCGGGGGAACTAAGATCCTACACGCATGCCTTGCTGCGCGCCAAAATCAATCAATCAATGGATCACTCTGAACGCTGCGCTGAGGATAGTTTATAGGTCGATAAGGGGTGGAAGCAAGGAACTACTTAGGAGCTATTGCAGGCACCCAGGTGGAGACTGTGATGGCTTGGACAGGCTGGTGGCAGTGGAGGTGGAGTTTGCGAGCAGGGCCAAGATCCCTCTCTCTTTTCTAGAGTCAATGCCTCTGGTGTGCTGGCTTCTTTCTCTTCTTTTCTATCCAAATGCGTTGCTCCAGCAATTCTCTTACTTTGCAACATTAAATGCATACTCTCTACTGGATCGTTCTCATGAGCGTACAAATACATTGTTATTCTTTCAACTTAAAAAATAAATCTCCCCTTGGCCAGGCTTCTCACCCAGCTACTACCACATGTCTTTGCTGCTCTCTGCAGTAAAACTTCTCAAAATCTTTTCCAACGGATCTCTTATGAACTGAGGCTAGAGAAATCTCTCGTTCCCGTTCTGCCACCAAATTAGCTCTTGCCATGGTCACCATTGCTTTATCTGATGATTCATTTTCAGTCTTTCTCTAGCTTGACTATTGTTTCTTGCTGGAGTGTTCTATTGTTAACTCGGTTAAGCTGGGAGCTTCCTTTCCTAAATTTCCTTCTCTGTTTGGTTCCAGGTTAGAGTTCACTGAACGAGGAAGACAGTGGCTACTCTCTTCAGAGGGTCGTTGCTCTGAGGTGTGGTGATAGATCAGGGCAGATTGCTTTTCCTCTCCTCTACCCTGCGTCTAGCTTGTCTTCCTGACTGTGGCCCTGCTGTCCAACAGAGACCCCAGACTCATCGCCAGGTATTGGCCATGGACCCTACAGAGGGGATGACTACACAGGGGCCATAGCTTCTCGTAGACCTCTTCAGAACCTCCTCTTCCCTGGTCTTATTTTGGCTGCTGGGCCCACTTGAGGTCCATGGTCATGAATTAAAGGGAGAATTTTCCCCCATAATAACAAGACTAAATTGGAAGCATCATCTTTTCCCTGGGATATGTCAACTGGAAAAAATGCACAACGTGAGAGTTGCGAGTTAAGTTTTATTGGGCGCAAAATGAGGACCATAGCCAGGGAGACAGCATTTCAGATAGCTCTGAGGTACTGGCTCCAAAGAGGCAGGTGGGAAGGTCAGTGTTGTATAGGATTTTAGTGAATGGGGGGCACGTGCAGTCAAGCACACATGTTGGCAGAGGCTGGCTGCTAGTCAGCGACGAATGGATGTCACCACTAATGATTTTAGTGCATCTCTAGATATGAGGAGATGCAAGAATTTGGGCTCATAAAATCTCCTCCTGAAAAAAATCTATCTGAAGGCCTGTTCTGCCAGTTTTTTCCCAGAACACAGAGTGCCTTATTCTTGATCTCCTGCCTGAACTCCTTTCAGGGGGTGTTGAAGGTCAGTGGTGGCAGTAGCTAGTGACTTAATTCTTGTAGAGGCAGATGGCAAGTGCCAATTTTCAGTTGGCAGATACTAGGAAACTGTGAGATGAGTCTGGGCTTTGGAGGGGGGGCTTTGCACCAATTCTTATGATTATCTATTTTAGGAAAACTACCCAGTATCCCTGTTGCAGATTTTGAAATCTTTGAACCATTCCAGATCTTGTGAGCACTCAAATGCTGTGATCTGAATTGGAGAGCTGTTTGGAGGTGGGGAACACATAGCAAATAATGGCCCCTATGCTGGGTTAGTTCCCAGTCTGGAAGATTCTCCTGCGTGACTGCGGGGGATGTTCCAGCCACTTCCCTTCCCCTAGGGGTGCAAGCTGCTCATGGAGGAGTCACTGGGTCCTTCAGTGGATTCTCAGGACCTCCTTCAGACCTTGCAGCTGATTTAACAAGGAGCTTGTCAATACTGGAGCAGGCCCCCCAAGGTGAGCAGAGTGGCAGCAAATGCGGTGCCACCAGCCCCTTAGTCACTGATGGTTCTCCCCATAAAGCAAGTGTCTAAACACCAGAAGCTCTCCTGAAACACCACACCTGCTAACTGCCTTTCCCAATTTGAAGGAATGAGTTACCAAAAAAGCACTTTGAAAGTATCCAAGAGAACAGCGCCTCATCCATAAATTGAGGGAGCATGAAAACGAAAGGTTTAAAATTCCATTAAGAATCCCCTGAGTCACCCACCTTCCTCCCTTCTTGTAGCCTGCACTGTGCAACTTTAGCTCAGTGGGTTTTCTAAATTGTTCTGTTAATTTTAGCTGTTTCAAGACAGATAGACATATTCTAGGTGAATCATGAGGAAAATTGAGGATAAGAGCAAATAGCACACTGCTCTACTGTGAACCACTTAATCAGCTTTTTCAAGAAAAGACAGGCAGGATACCTCGGCATTACATGGGTGTTTCTGGATAATACAGAATATGTATGTGTGTGTACACACACACACACACACACACACATAGTGTATGTGTGTCATGATTGATGGAAAAACACAGTAACCTTCTTTGTTCATACTTAGCTTTTCTGTGTCCCTATATTTTCTTAGTCAAATGCGGTCAAAGAACACCTATATGCGACTGTTCAGTTAGGGCTTTATTACACAATTCTGATGTTATTTTCTCTCCTTGATTTGACTCATCGCCATTTTGGTGCAAATGAGGAAGATCTGTCTATTGTCAAAGGGTAAACGTGATGAACGGCAGACAAGAAAGGGTTACTAGTTTGATCTATCCCAAGGTAAGCAATGTGAATAAATATTGCCTTGTTTGTTCATGATCTGAGGTATCAGCTTGCCCCTGTTCAGAAGATTTTATCATTTTAGATTAAGAAATCAATTTTGTAACCTGTTATTAAGCCCAACATTTCCCTCACATTATGATAACAAAGGGTCGTATTTTCCTGTCCTTCTTATCCCCATGCAGTTCTGCCTTTAATGCAACTTGAACAACAGAACTGCATTTTTATCTTCCAGAGAATTCAGAACCAGACTTCTACTGTGCAAAATGGCATTCACCTCAAGGTAGACAGAATCGGAATGATGAACAGAGTGCACAAAAGATGTCCTGATGTTATCACCAAAAGGAATGTTTTAATTGGTCACTCATCCTTTTTGGAAAGCCGAGTAATTCTCCAGTTAGATGTAAGGTAGGTTCTTGCACTCAGATATAAATGAAAGACCAGATATCCTATTTTATGTATCTTTGTATGCCCCAAAATATCTTAACTATGGTTTTTAGAAGGATGTAAATAAATGATGGTTGGATAAACCAGTGGACTTAAACTTTTTAAAGTGAGGTATGGAGACAGAGGAAAGATAACATGTGAAGGGAACCATCTATAATAAAACTGAGAGCAGGATTTCTCAACCTCAGCAGTATTGATAATTTGGGGAGGAAAATTTTTTGGTTTCTCTTTTTGGGAGGAGGGGAGTGTTTGCTACACTGTGTACTGTAGGATGTTTAGTTGCACCCCTGGCCCGTATGCATCAGATTCCGGTAGTGACACCCAAATATATCTCCAGTCACTGCCAAATGTCCTTGGGTGGCAGAGAAGAGAGAGAAGAGGGGGGCACAGAGTATGGCAAAATCACCCCTGGCTGAGAACCACTGAGCCAGAGATTCAATTACCTTTTAACCAGAGAAGCTGGGAATAATCAGAGTTCTTTTAGTATACTTGAGGCAAGATATGCATGTAGAGTCATGTTGCAAATAATAACATTATTATTAAGAAATTTTCATTCCAAAAAGTATTTAACGTATGTCAAATTACAGAATCCAGATTGTATGAAAGTATATCATTATCAAGTTCAGTGTGCTTCTTATAACTATTCTTCTAACTGAAGTCATGTAAATAAGATGTACTGTAACAAACTTGGAATAGACCAGCAACAGATCATTATGCAGGCATTTGTATGGATATTTAGAACGTTCTCACTCTCCCTAGTGGCAATATGGTTAGAATAGAATGTGAATTCAGTGAGAGAAGGGAACATACCTGTCTTTTACATGAGTGTAAACCCAGTTGATAGAACAGTGCCAGGCGTAAGGAAGGCACTTAATAAATGTTAACTGGATGAATGAATGAATGAGTGAATAAAGGAAGGAAGGAAAATGTCTTCTCTTTCCCAGAGTTACTGCCAAGGATTCTCTTGCATGTTGACTGAGCCCAGATATTAAGATTGAATTGGATCTATATTTTTGAAGATTATTGTAAGCTACAATATGAATTTTTGTAAGATTTTAGTTTTCCATCTATGTATGAAATGTATAAGGTTTCTAGTTCCTTCTGCAGTTGATTGTTTATTTCATGATTACCCTAAGTAATCTTTTATAATTGAAGAAGCAAAAGCACTTGTGTAACCCACCCTCCTCCCTGTGGTATTCCATGTCTGCCTAGTCAGTTAACTGGATCCTAAATAATATAAATAAATTTGTTTATTAAAAATTATAATGTAATTTACAAACAACCCTTCTGCAAGAATTTAAATTGAAAGAAATGAAATAAGTTTAGAAATATACATGTTACACTGTTCCTGATAAAGTACTAGCTTGTGATATATGAAATTGTTGGGGTTTGTAGGTCAAAATGGTTAAATATAGCAACTTCATCTGGTTCAACCTAACAGATAAAGAAATCACATGTACATGGAGAAAAAGAAGAAAAATTACCTTCAAAGGATAGATCAGATAACAGCAAATGTCAGCAGAGAAGGGAGTTAAGGCTAAGTGTTCTGAGAAGACTTTCCGAGCATTACTTGTGAACTTTCCTCCAGAGAAGATCTTTACTGCATCTAAGGATGCCTAGATTTAAAATACATATTGGGGTAAATCTGCTTTCCTTTTTTATCCACTCTTTTCCCCCAATTTATACACTATTCATTTTCTATTCACATTGTTCATGGACTAACAACTAGAAATATGGGAAAGTTCAGTGTATAATTCAGTAATGAGATACTTTTTATTCCTTATACTACACCTAAAATGATGTTTCTCTGACACATTTTGGTTTGGTTTGGTTTTCATCTTTGGGCTTTGGTAAAGCCATAGGCATTTGTCTGTCTTCAAAGAGAATGCCTTACAAAGCATGTTTTTGCCTCTGGAAAGAATGCTTTTAGAAGTTCCAGTTACTAGTAAAATTAATCCTTTGGGTACATATTTGATACAGAATTACTTTATATTGAAGTTGATTATTTTTCTATATGGGATTTTTCCATTTTCTAAGTATCAGGGATTTACTTTCTACTTATAGTCATATGCGTGGACCTAAAAAAAGTCGACTACCAGATATTTCTTCAGCAAATATGGGTTTATTTGGGATCAGCAGAGAATTGCAATTCTGGGTCTGCAACCATGGCGAGCCGTGTGCAAGTTTTCCCCTTACCAAGGGAAGGGGAACGCTTTTATAGAGGGGAAAAGGCGTTGGGAGGGCTGAAGAGCCCATGGTTTTTCATTGGTTGGGTCCTTGCCAGGACAGAGGAGGAGTGTTTCTTCTGCCTGGTGGGCTCTGCTCTCTTCGTAGGCATAAGAGCTCCCCCTTCTGCTCCCCTAACTCTATTTAATTGAGGTTTCTGTTATTAATTTTGCATATGAATACTTATGCAGTGTATTTATTTATAAAGCAACAGCCAAACAAATCAAAAGAAAACAGAGTAACTACCAAGTAAGAAAGGTGATTAACATCACTTTTTGATTAACGTAAAAAGACCACAAATTATTTGATTTTAAAAATGTGCAGAGGACCTGAATAGACATTTTTCTAAACAAGACATACAGATGGCCAACAGGCACATGAAAAGATGCTCGACATCACTAATCATCAGGAAAATGCAAATCAAAACCACAATGAGATATCACCTCACACGTGTCAGAATGGCTATTATCAAAAAGGCAACAAACAAGTGTGAATGAGAGTGTGGAGAAAAGGGAACCCTCATGTACTATTGGTGGGAATGCAAATTGGTGCAGCCACTATGAAAAAGAGTAAGGAGTTTCCTCAAAAAAATTAAAAATAGAACTACCATACGATCCAGCAATTCCACTTGTGGGTATTTTTCTGAAGAAAACAAAAACACTAATTCAAAAAGATATGTGCACCCTATGTTTATTGCAGCATTATTTACAATCGCCAAGATATGGAAGCAATCTAAGTGCCCATCAGTGGATGAATAGATAAAGAAGATGTACCATCTATCTGGGTTATATTAGAGCAGCTCATCCTGGGATATTTTAAATTCTGAAGGTGGTCCCATTTGCATCTCTAAGTAAACTCCCTCTCTAGATTGATCCAGAAGAGCATCTTCACCATGGAGCTAAGCTGGAGCACCTACAACCTGAGTGATGCTGTGCTTTTTCTTGGAACACTAGCATAAGTCAGAGAGAGGGCAGGAAACAACTCTGACATCAGCCTTCTAGAAATTGGTGGCTTGCACTGTTTGAAGCTGAATATTTCGAAAAGATAGCAATATATATGCGTTGCAGTGAAAGCTTATGAGTCATGATTCCAAAGAAATTTCCATGAGAAACTCCAGGTAAGGGAGACCTTGAGTTAGCATGCCAGCATCTCTGGATGTAAAAGATGACATATCTTTTACAATTGGTGTCTTTCTTGGTAGGGGAAGGAAAACTATGGCAGCAGTGTTTGGACTGAGCATATTCTATTATCTGCTATATATATATATGTATATAATATATGCTATTATTTGCCAGAATAAAATCCAGGACTGGGCTTATATTAAACAGGCAATCAGGCCAACCACAGATGCCACATGCTACCAAAATTCTGTATCACCTGTAAGGTCAAAGCCAAGAACTAGAGCAAAATAAGATGTTGGATGGTGGCTAGAACACACCACAGAGATATTAAGAAACTAGAAATGCTCTAGTCAGTGGAGTACTGACTAAAGTTACTGTGTCCCTTTTTTAAGTTATCCACAGCCTGAGAGCATTAGATGCATCAGTATCTTTGCTGATACCAAAATAATATTTCTCAAAGTGTTGTGCAATGAGACCTGCATGAGAATCTACCTGCTGCTGCCTATTCCCAAAGTCTGGTGCTTAAAAAACATTAGTCTTTTGTTATTATATTCTATGGTTCTGGGAGTTAATGGGCTTAGGTGGGGGTGGGTGGGTGCTGGTTCTCATTTGTGATCTCTTATGCAGTTACAAGTTGATGGTGGCTGGGGATGGAATTATTTGAAGACTCCCCTCACATATCTGGCCCCTGTGCTCAGATGGCTGGGACACCTAGAACTGGACGGACATCTCTTGCATACAGCCTCCACAGTGGCTGGCTTGGGCTTCCTTACAGCATGGTGGTCTCAGCGTGGCTGGACTTCTCAGTGGTAGCTAACTTCTTCCAGAGTGAGAATTTCAAGAAAACCAGGTGGAAGCTGCCAGCTCAAAACTCCCACAATTCAACTTCTTCTGTAGTCTATTGGTCAAAGCTACGGGCCAGTATAATTCAAAGGGGTATAAGAACAGACTCCATCTCTTGCTAGGAGAATGGTAGCCTCTTACAAGGAGGGAAGGAACTGAGGGCAGCCATCTTGGAGGCAAGCTACCACACACCTGCCTAAGGTTCACCTGCTATCAGTTTTCCCTGGGTCAGGTCAGGAACTCTACATTTTGAACAAGTCCCCCTAAAAATTCTTAAGTGCACTACCTTTTGAGACTCAATCTAGTTAATGTTTGGTAGTGGTTGGATCTCTCCTCTTAAATTTTTGACCATAAATTTAAAGAAAAGAAGAAGAGATTCTACTTATGTGTTTGGATCCAAAAGGCTGGTTCAACAAGTGGTATAGAGGAACGTTACTGAAGAGAAAGCGTAACCACTCTCTATTAAAATTATTGACTTCTGGGGCTGTTTACCATAAACTCACACTGATTAGAGATCTGAAAGAGGCCTAAAATTCTATGTTAGCAAAGTTTAGAAAGTATAAGAGAGAAAGGGGCATATTTTCAGGAAACAGCAGAGTCTCACAGGGAGCTTGTTCTCAGATGTGGGGATAGAAAACGTTGTGAGGTGGGGAGTCCATTTGTGGCTCCAAGGTTGGGGCAGGCTTGTCTTGCACCTCCAGTCAGATTGCTTCCAGAAGAGGTCCTGAGTCCTGACGGATGACCAAACTGGCTCTTCTCCTACAGGGAGGGGCCAAAGCACACAGCTCGTCTAGAACTTAACAAACTACACTCTCTAAGGGGCAACCCATAAAAAGGCACAGGAATCTAGAGACAGCCTTTAAGCCAATAGGAAGTACAGAAGCTCAATCAAAGGAGTAACCAGGCATCAGGGGTCCACAGATTTATTCCATGCCTATCATTGAACGCAGGTTCTGTGCTGTTCTTCCTTAACCCTGCAGAGAGTATTACAGCCATCTCTCCTTGATGACTGGGAGAATGGAATGCCAGCTAGATTTACCATTCCTCAGTGTCCTGGGCCCCAGGTCCTTGAAAGAGAAATCTGACAATAATACATTTGTATAAATTAGCCAATAAAATAAGTTAACACATAAAATTAACCTCAGAGTTTCAATACAATAAAGCAACTGTGTTCAGCCAACCAGGGCACAGAATGGAGCAGCAGAGAACAAACCACTCATATAACAAAATAACAAAAGAACTTGGTTTATAGCTTCCATTATCTGGGCAGGATCTTGATGGCCCGATCTATATACTCTTGAAGGTAAACAATTTAAAGACATTTAAACGAGAATGTGAAATGAATTGTAATGACCCACCCTCCTCTCCAAATGATTTAATATCCACAAAATTCAACCATAGGAGATACCTCGGCTACTATAGAGTCTGTCTATGACTTTAGGAGCTGTAATATATTATGACAAGATCATGATAAATTCTGGTGGTTCTTCCTCTAAGAAATACTGTGGAAGTAAATAGTGTGAATATGCAACGCATGAAAGCAGGAACATTGTTCTATCCTGCTATTATCGTTAATACAGTGACTGAAATGTGAATAACTTGAAATCAGCAAAAGATATATCAATCCTACCTTGCAAGGTGACTTTCTATTGCTCCAAATATAATGAGCAGTCTGGTTTTTTTTTGTAAGAAGAATCCCTTGAGAATGGTGTGTGGCGGGAGAGTAAAGTAAATTACTCAAGACCTGAATGTTCCTCTCTGGTCAAGAAGGGTCATTCTTTTTTAACCTTTACATTTATCCTTATAATTCTCAACTGTTTTTCAATGCAACCTTACTTAATCTTCAGGAAATCCCTGTAAGGTAAGTCAACATTATTAAACTGAGATACTGAAACATTAAATGATTTGCCCCACTTTTTGACACAGAAAACCAATGTCAAAGGGCAGAATTAAAATGTAAAAAGTTCATCTAATGGACCATTTTCTCTCTTTGGACACAGGTGTCTTTGTTTTTTGTAACAGACTACCAAGAATTTTGGAAGTTGATAATGACATTTTGAAAGTCTCCTTGCCATCTCAAAGAATAAAGTAATAAAAGATTGATATAAGACTTCGTGTGGAAGCCATTCTTTTTTCAAAGAAGGGAAATGACCAGAAAGGGTTGTGTTATGGCCTAGAATAAATGTAATGCAGTGAGAGACAAGGGTACACGATGGCATCCTTCTCCCTTGGTGATGATCTGAAGCGATCCAGGGAAGAACTGAGTAAACAGCCAGGGGATGAACTGCAACATAGTCAGAAAGGTGTGTTGCTGTCGTCTGAGCCCCGTGAGATCTGAAGATGAGGGGAAAATGGAATGCACAGCAAAGTGATTTCTAAGGCTGTGTTAGTTTCCTAGGGCTGCTGTAACAAAGTACCATAAACGAGGGGGGCTTAAAAACAACAGAAATTCATTATTTCACAGTTCTACAGGCTAGAAATCCAAAACCAAGGTGTCAGCAGGGTTGGTTCCTTCCAAGTACCCTGAGGGAGAATCTGTTCCACACCTCCTCACGGCTTCTGGTGGTTGCCTGCAATCTTTGGTGTTCCTTGGCTTGCAGATGCATCACTCCAATCTCTGACTCCATCTTCACATAGCATCTTCCCTCTCTGTGTCTTTTCACATAGCCCTCTTTTTATAAGAACACCGGTTATATTGGATTAAGCCCCCCCCAATGACCTCATCTTAATTAAATATGCAAAGGCCGTATTTCAAAATAATGTCACATTCACAGGTACTATGGCTTAGGACTTCAACATACCTTCTTGAGGGACACAATACAATTGGTAACAAAAATAAAGGGAGTGGAACAGAGTCCCTGGTGAACCTTTCATTGAAAGCCTACAATTTAAACTGGTCTCATCATAACTGTCGATTTTAGATGTACTAAGATAAAGAAAACAAAGTCATGGGCTATAGGTTAGTCTTATTTATTTATTTATTTATTTATTTATTTATTTATTTATTTATTTTTGGCTGCATTGGGTCTTCATTGCTATGCTCGGGCTTCCTCTAGTGGTGAGCGGGGGCTACTTTCGATGCGGTGCATTGGCTTCTCATTGCGGTGGCTTCTCTTGTTGTGGAGCACGGGCTCTAGGCGCGTGGGCTTCAGTAGTTGTAGCACGTGGGCTTCAGTAGTTGTGGCACGAGGGCTTCAGTAGTTGTGGCACACGGGCTTCAGTAGTTGTGGCTCACGGGCTCTAGAGCGCAGGCTCAGTAGTTGTGGTGCAGGGGCTTAGCTGTTCTGCGGCATGTGGGATCTTCCTGGACCAGGGCTCGAACCCGTGTCCCCTGCATTAGCAGGTGGACTCTTAACCACTGTGCCACCAGGGGAGCCCCCAAATATACTTTTTAATGAGCCAAAAAAATATTGTGAGGACAACTTATTTCCAAAGGCTGGAAACCCCTATCTGTGAAAAAGCGTTGTTTTTACACAAATTATGCTGCATTTCTCCTGCAAATCCCATTATTAGCTTCATAGTGCTCTCTCCATTTAGGCAATGAACTCCTGATAGAAAAATTGTAATTGTGATCATAGACTTTCCAGGGTTTTTGACTTTTCAAGAATAGGGGATCATTGATTTAACATATAAGTTTATTTTAAAATATAAACATCAACTCTTTCTTTTTTCAGTCCACTGTGAAAAAAATTCTATGCCTTCTCTAGGCACTTGCATGCTTCTGACTGTCAATGGAAGAGGTAACTTTTAAGGAAATACAGAAAAAGAAAAAAGATTAATATTTCAAAGTATTATCTTGCAATTTTATAAACAAATGGGAATACATTGGGATATATTTTATAGTTCACATTTTAAGAAGGACATCACTTTTATTTCCTATCTTTTCTTTTTTATTTTTTTGCGGTACGCGGGCCTCTCACTGTTGTGGCCTCTCCGGTTGCGGAGCACAAGCTCCGGACGCGCGGGCTCAACGACCATGGCCCACGGGCCCAGCCGCTCCGCGGCATGTGGGATCCTCCCGGACCGGGGCACGAACCCGTGTCCCCTGCATCGGCAGGCAGACTCTCAACCACCGCACCACCAGGGAAGCACCCTATCTTTTCTTGTGCATTAGCTATGCAATATACGCCAGATTCATATATGTTGCACTAAAATCATTGAAATAATCTCATGCTACCCATGGTCTACCTTGCTTGTCGATATTTTGATCATTTAATTGTTACTTTCAGATACCTAGACATATAAAAGCAAATGGAAAACAAAAGACTTTTCTGGGGTTGCTCATTGTCTACCCCATGGCTTTGCACAATAAAGTCAAAATAATCATCTATATATGTTTTTCTTCATTATCCAGAAGGATAACACCACAACTTTAATACTGAAAAACATTAGTATAGACCAGTAAATAGTTAACTTACCTCTAGGAAGTATACCTTTTAAAATGAACATAAATTTTTGAGTCTTATGAAAATGATTATTGGTTAGAGAAAAATCCTTATCATTGGGTCTATTTTGGATATAAATAAAGAGGAGAAAGATGGTTGGAATTATTGGATGTAGAAAGGATTTAAGAAGAAGAATTGAGTAGGTTTGCAATGGCGTTTTTCTTTAATCTTTATGTATAACATGACTTACAATAGAAGTGAAAATTATATTATTCCTGAAGTAAGAGAATTGCTTACTTCAGATATATGCTCTGCTCTTTGCCTGGAAGTGTCAGGGTTATAGTGAAAAGGATTCACATCATTAAAAGCTTTTTTTTTGAGGGGGTGGATAGGAGTGAGGGTAGGAACAGGACTAACTACCCAGATGAAGAAATAATAACATTAATGTCAAGGAAAATCATTACTTGGGATTTCTTTGGCTGGTCTCTTGCTGGGAACTTATTTGATTGCTGAAAAAAGATTAGACATGTTTAACTTGCTTTAGGTCAAAATCTTCATTAAAATGAGAATTTATTGTTTACTTGCCTTGAGAATTGTGAAATTTTCTATTCAATAAGAAATAGTGATGGTGATGATCTTACTTAAAATACATTGTGATCCATCCTAGAAAGTATAAATAAGATTTTTAAAAGAGTAAACAAGCAATTTGGGAAAAGAACAAAATGTAACAGAACCAGGAACAGTACTAATGGTGCTATTCTCACAGTTTTACAGTCTTTCATTTAAGCATCTAACAAATTAGTTACAAGACACAACTTGTTCTGGGGAATCAGCACTATGTAGTGGAAATATTACAAAGCTGCATTTAGCGCCCGGCAACTTTTGGCTTAAGCTTTGGCCACCTCATTTGTCTCCCTCATTATTGTCATCATGTCATTACCATCTCCACCATCATCCTTATGATCACCTCTGTAGAGAAGTCTTCTCTGAACTAACTCTCTTTCTTTGTCACTAGAGTTTATCTTCCCATATTTTTTTAACCCCTTTACCCTACCTTAAGTTTTTTCAGGATATATTTAAACATCAAAAATTATATTTTCTGTTCATTTGTTCAGTCTAGCTACACGAGAAGAGGATGGGTGAAACTGGATGTTCGTAGAGCAAACTAGATGTCTGAAAAAGAAATGTATAGTAATTCAAATATATGAAGACTAGAAGCCCATAGTCAGTAGGACATATGGATTGACTAGATTTTCTAGGGGCATCTATGCCAATGTGTGGAGTCAGCCATATTTTTTGTCTCCTTCTAAAAGTGGTCTCCTGGCGGGGATAGGAGAATAGGAGTTGGCTTTCCTCTATGAGCCTATATACCTTCTATTTGGAACACTTATGACAGGACATTGCAGTTGCCTGTTTCATTCTCTGACTGATCTGTGAGGTTTTTAAGGTCAGCAACTATTTCTTGTTTATACTGTGTCTATAAAACAAAGGTCAATGCCTGACACCAAGATGTGGAGCTCAATTTTGTTCTCTCATTGAATTAATGGGTGAGTATTACCTTAAACATGTATGTACCATAGTCAAGGTGTTTGTATGTGGTGTGTGTGTGTGTGTGTGTGTGTGTGTGTGTGATCTTGAGTTCGGTGTTGGTCTTTGTAGTTCCATGTTATATCGGATGGTCCTAATTCATCCAAATAAATTAATTGTGAGAATTATATTACAGCAAATGTTGCTTCCTGAGAAAAGTAGAATCAAGCTGTCAAAACTGATTGGAAATTTCAAATAATCACTCCAGCCTTTAATTTTGTGTATGTACCATTAAAGTAGTTTGAATGAGGCTTGTGATATAAAATGTAAGTTTGGCTTGTGGTATAAAAATAGCACATGTATCCATAACATATTTCATGATTATCAGGGATGGTTTAATTTCAAAAGGGCAGATATTAAATTAAAATACACTTCACTGCCAAATTTCAGTTAAATTGGATTGCAAAGTTCAAGTTTTATGTGAACAGAAAAGACCACAGGAAAGGCCAATATAATTAAAATTCAATTAATATCGTACATTTTTTTGGGCCTACAACAAACCATCCATTGTATTTTGGCAATGAGTAATTCCCATTTGTCATGAAATTAGCCTTTTACTTTCTTCTCCAATTTCAAAATCGAGTAGCCGTCTGATTATATTCATTTCTTTCTTGGTTGAACTCATACATATGTTTTTCATTCATAGTTCTTGTGAGATTCTCTGATTAATATTTATTTACTAAGCTTTTTGAAATACGAACATTTATAGGTCAATTCCATTAGAGAATTAATTGGGTTCTTTGCCAACATCAGAATGTTATAAGTGATGGTAAATCAGCCTTTTGAACAAGTAGAAAATTAAGATAAAGTGTCTATTATGGAAAAGGGGGTTGCATGTGTTTTCATATTTCCCTCCCAGCAAGAAAAAAATTTCCAAGATTTCCTTTCAGTTCCTTTTGGGTCTTGAAATGACCTTGGGCATCGATTTGGTTTTACAATGATTTAGGTTAGCATGACAACATTTGGATTAATAATTCTTTTTTGAGTAAATTGAGCAATAAAACACATTTATAATAAGTAAATGCAATATATGTATTGTTTACTCTCTTCTAATTACATATGTTGTCTCATTTAGTACTTATAATTAATCCGTGAGAGATTCCTATTTTTAGGAATAGGAATAGGAATAAATTCCTATTTATCTGAAAATGTTCCTATTTTTCAGATAAAGAAACTAAGGCTCAGAAAAGTTAAGTAACTTGTCTAAGTTCAGAAGAGTATTCTGCTGCCCAGCAATATACATAAGAGCTATTGAATGCTCTTTTCATTCAATAGCTTTGTTCTATGCACAGTTGTTCAAATTGTGCAAGACTGGAGAATCCTAACAAAACTTTGAAATGTAATAATACAGTTGCTAACTCAGTGTTGTTAGCTCAGTCGTTTTAACACTAAACATATATCCAATTATGCCTTGTGTTTCTTAGTAGTAATTTCAAATTTTAATTGTACTATCATATTGACTAAAATTTTGGTTATTTTCCCCTAAAATAAACAGTGTAAATCTGTGGACTTTGGGTGGAATATCTCCTTGGGGCCATGGCTGTCCATCAGATGGTCTTGCAAAGAATGGCCTGTTTGCTATAACTGAATTAATCAAAGTCTCTCAGATCATTCATAAATCTATAAATACCGTCTGGTATCTATGCTACATAAATTAGACTGAGATTTTTGAAAACTGGAAGCATAAGTGAAATTCCTAACCTCCAGCCTCAAGGCATCATCTGGAACTGTCCAGCAATCTTTCTGTGTTTCCCTAGTCTGTGTGCTTCATTGTTCTCCACTGTGACTATTTGAAAATTTCCCCTCTCTTCCTAAACTTCTGGTCATAGCGACTCCTGTTCACTCTCAGCCTCCTACTTTGCAGAGAAAATAAGAACATTAGATGGTGTGGCTGGCAGACCATGGTAGGATGGGTCCCAATGATCACCACCTCCTGCTGCTCACACACCGTTGTGACTTGCATCTTGCTGGCAGTCTGTATTGCTTCCTTGGCTCCCACACTTTAATGAATCAAACTGCCTGTGGTGGCAGAATTTCTAAACTGGGCCCCCAAAGATGTTGAGTTCGAATCCCCAGAACCTATGAATATAATACGATATCCCTCTCATGATTATGTTATGTTACATGGCACACTTGACCTCAAGATATGGTGATGATCTGGGTGGGTCTAATCACATCAGTCCTTAAAAACAACGAGCTTTCTCTGGCTAGTGCTAAAAGAGGAAGTAAGAGAGACCTGAAACATGAGAAGGATTCACCATGCCATTGCTGGCTTTGTAGATGGAGGGGACCACATGATGAAGAATCCAGGTAGCTTCTAGGAATGAAGACCAGCCTCCAAGTGATGGCCAGGAAGGGAACACAGACCTCAGTCCTGCAACCACAAAGTCCTTCCAACAACCTGAATAATCTTGGAAGTGAGTTTTCCCCCAGATCTGCCCCTGTGGCAAGAAACTGATGGCATCCTCTTGTCAACAGCCAACTAGGAACTGGGCCCTTTTGTCCAACAGTTCTGGGGGAACTAAATTCTACCAATAACTACATGTACCTGGGAAGAGTTTCTTCCCAGTCAAGCATTCAGATGAGATTCCACTCTTGGCTGACACCTTGATTACTGCCTTCTAAGAAGCCCTAAAGCAGAGGACCAATCCCTGACTATGGATACTGTCAAATAATTAATGTGCCCTGTTTTAAGTGGCTAAGTTTTGGGGTAATTTGCTATGTAGCAATAAATAAAATAAATAACACATACAGATTAAAAATGTCCTCCCTTGCTCTCCATCAAACCTATAATCGATCACCATGAAAATGCAACCTGCTATAGCCTGGCTTGTTCCCTCACCAGCAAAGGTGCCAGTGAGCTTTATACTAAATCCAGTGGGGCTTCCCTGGTGGCGCAGTGGTTAAGAATACACTTGCCAATGTAGGGGACACGGGTTTGAGCCCTGGTCTGGGAAGATCCCACATGCCACGGAGCAACTAAGCCCGTGCGCCACAACTACTGAGCCTGCGCTCTAAAACTACCGCGTGCCACAGTTACTGAAGCCTGTGCGCCTAGAGCCCGTGCTCCGCCACAAGAGAAGCCACAGCAATGAGAAGCCCGTGCACCACAACAAAGAGTAGCCTATGCTCGCCACAACTAGAGAAAGCCCATGCGCAGCAACGAAGACCCAATACAGCCAAAAATAAATAAATAAAATTTTAAAAATAAATAAATCCGGTGGTCACTCAATATCTTAGAAATGTTTGCTGTTGCTGCCCACTATCTTCCTCTGGCTTCCACCACGTCCCACTCGCCTTGTTTCTTCATAGCTCTATAGTTTAAGACTACCCAATCACTATTGAGAGGCCTCAAGCCTGCCTTCCTCCTGTGAGTTTTTTTTTTTTTTTTTTTTTTTTTTTTTGCAGTACGCGGGCCTCTCACTGTTGTGGCCTCTCCCGTTGCGGAGCACAGGCTCCGGACGCGCAGGCTCAGCGGCCATGGCTCACGGGCCTAGCCGCTCCGCGGCACGTGGGATCTTCCCGGACAGGGGCACGAACCTGTGTCCCCTGCATCGGCAGGTGGACTCTCAACCACTGTGCCACCAGGGAAGCCCCCTCCTGTGAGTTTTGATCATTGTGGGAAACACACATCTCATCCTTGCTCTTAGTGGAGACGTCTCTCCCTATTATTGTTTTCTTTTTATTTGCTTTTTTTGTTTTTTCTTTTTTTGCGGTATGCGGGCCTCTCACTGTTGCGCCCTCTCCTGTTGCAGAGCACAGGCTCCGGACACGCAGGCTCAGCGGCCATGGCTCACGGGCCCAGCCGCTCCGCGGCATGTGGGTTCTTCCCGGACCGGGGCACGAACCCGTGTCCCCTGCATCGACAGGCGGACTCTCAACCTCTGCGCCACCAGGGAAGCCCCCTCTTATTGTTTTAATCTCCCCTTGCTCTGCCTTCAGAATGGTTGGCCAGTAGCTTCCTCTTAACCCTTTTCAGGTGTCCATCTGGCACCAGTCTCCATCTCCTCCAAATACTGATGAGCATATGCCAGGCTCCCTGAGTCGTACTCCTGCAGTTCCTCTCACATAGCATAAGCTCCCCTCTCCACTCGCTCATAGCAAGGGAAGGGAACACACATGCAGAAATAAAACTCATCAAAGATATCTAGTGTTGCCTTCAATTTCTTTCTTAATGTTATGGAGGTGGATGATCTACTAATGCTGGTAAAATCAGTATCACAGTCTCTTAGCATGTCTGCAGAACCGGACTGATCCCTGTGATTTTTTTTCAGCCCCTGGACCTCCGCTACAACGAGGCAACAGTAAAAAGCATCCCTTAACCTCCTACATTTTTAAGGCTGAATGTTTGTCCTAAAGGGATGAAGCAGATAATACGATTCATTCACAGTTTAGTCTTGGATACATTTCTTGGCGTTATATGAGAGAGCTCCAGCATGTGGTAGGACCTATAAATACAACAGGAACATTGCATTAAACATATTTTACAGTTTTGCAACCAATAGTACCATTAGACTATATAAAATATTTCTGTTTTCAACAGACTCTAGTGTCAAGACACTAAGCACACAACCAAATAGTACACTAACATCACCGTTATCTATAATGTTTGGAAAAAATTCTCTACACATGAATATTGGAGTTGATTCTCCAACATTCATTCTACCCATGTAGCTGGCCTAAGCCAATCATGGCAGGTCCATACCTCTTGCCAGTGAGTGGATCCAGAATGGGCAAACGACCAATGAGACATGAGGAGAGGTCTGCAGGGGCTTCCAGGGAATATTTTCCTGGCTCCAAAGAGAGAGCTTCAAGGAAAGGATAGTCTCTTCTTTTCTAGATATTGTACCAGAATGAGAAAACTAGAATCGCTGCAGCTATATTGCTACCAGCCTAAAGATGGAAGCAAACCAGAGAATGGCAGAGAAGAGATGGATAGCGCCTGGATCCTTGATGATATCACCATTGGAATCCAGGTGTTTATTACTTGCAGCAAAAACTATTTTACTGATAACATATTTTGAGCACCAATGACATATAGAGGTCAAAAGGGACTTTTGTAGTTAAATTTATGCAGGCAACCCTAGGAAGAAAATCAGAGGAGTTTAACACGATATAAGAGCAAATTTAAAATGAAGAACAGGGCCTGCTTTTAGGCTGGGTCTTATGAAAGGACTAATCTGGTACCAAAATTAAGATATCAGACGAGCCATGACAGGAACAAAGAGTTGAGAAATACAAATGGAGTCAGAACTTGGAGGTGAGGGTTACTTTCTTGCATTTCAAAGAGTGACCTTAAGCCACAACAACGTCCTCAACAAGTGAGACAGAGATGCTAAAGCCCCAAGACCAACTCAGAGAAGTTGTTGAGCCAGGAAAGGCCTGGAATGTTCTGCCCTCCTATATGAAAAACAAAAGCCATTGTCCATCTCCTTGATTGTCAGGTAACTTAAAAGATAAAAGAAGGCAATAATATCAACCTATAGGGTCTTGGGAAGGAGCTCTAATCTCCTGACCGAGAATATAGCAGGAACACCAGGAAGACCCAAACACACACCAAAAACCAAAGACATTCGATTACTTCACTGTTAAGCTATTTTACATTAAAGTGGTTTTATTTCAATATATTCAAAGACAGTAAAGAAGATATGGTGTACACGCCTGATTTTATAATCTAAATACCAAGTCATTCTCTTTGTTGCTGTTGAATTGTGAGTCTCACCTGCACCCAAACATAACCACATGTACGATTAAACCATATTTAATTATTAATGTGGTGTTGGATGTACATGATCGTGTACATTGTAGAAAATTATCTCATTACTCCAATCCTTTCCTCCAAAACCAGGGCTAGAGGAAGAGAGTCTACTCTTCCATACATGGGTCAAGAATAGATTAAATCTCACAAATCTGGAAGTAGTCATTTAAAATAAGATCAACCATGGCTCAAATCCCAGCATTGACACTTTTCTGGCTAAGTGATCTCCGAAATGTTATTTAATCCCTTGAATCTATTTTCTCCTAGGGGAAATAGAGATAATAATGTCTCCCTAAGAGGACCGTTATTGGGCCTGAAGGAGGGAATGTGTAGAAATTGCTTATCAGACAACCATAACCTAACAGAGACCAAACTAGGTCAGTTCTCTTCTTACTTTTCCTAATAAGGACTTACATTGGAGAGGGGAAAATCACTGAGGGGCTGAGAGATTTTATTGGATCAATCTCCCTAAGGGATGTTTATCGTCCCATGTTTATGGGGCCCCAAGGAGTCAGAATATTTTTGCTTGGATGAGAATTCTAACTTACAGATATTAAAACATAGCATTATTTTTAGCTGAAGTGTACTTAAGTATGTGAAAAATAATTGCCTGGGCCTTATTTTTAAATTCTTAGAATAAAGGAAGAGAGATTCTCTGTAAATGTCAGTATTTGTTGAGATGCCTATGAGTCCCTCTTACTTTTAGCTCCTAGTAGCTGACAGTTCTAGTTCTGGGGGATGACTATGAGAGTGTTTCCTGTATTGACTAAATAGAAATAAATAAACAAAATAAATGTCTGACAGGAAATTGTATTCACAAAAGTCAAGGCACTGAAATCTGCTGTGTGAGAGAATGCAAATGAATTTGAGGAGAAGTAAAGACCACAGAACTCTCCCTACCATTCAATTCTACGTAAACCACGTCAAAGGGAGTTTAGAGGCATCTCCTGGCTGCTGGAACAAGTCATGAGGGGATGCTGATCTGCAAGCGCTCTTCAGTAGAAGCCTGGATGCAGGAGGGGAACGGAGGAGGGGTTAGAAGCAGAGGGACCCCAAGAAGGAGAACCTTCCACAAGGGCTCTGTGGGGCTCTTCCTAATGACCCTTTGCGGATGAGGAGCCCCCTATTCCTGCAGCTTTTGACCAAGATTCAGAGGGACATGGAGAGGCAAAATCACATTCTGCATCTGGCTCAAACCTGTCCTGTTTTCTAAATAAGTTGATAGATAATGTCTTTCATACACTTAGAATCTCTGCTTTGTTTTTCTTTTTTTTTAAAATTGAAGTATAGTTGATTTACAATGCTGTGTTAATTTCTGCTTTACAGAAAAGTGACTCAGTTATATATATATATATTATTATATATATATATTATATAATATATATATAATATATATATTATATAAATATATATATATAATAATATATATATAATATATATATATATTCTTTTCCATTATGGTTTATCTTAGGATATTGAGTACAGTTTCCTGTGCTATACAGTAGGACCTTGTGGTTTATCCATTCTATATATAATAGTTTGCATCTGCTAACCTCAACCTGCTACTCCATCCCTGCCCCCCTCCCTTGGCAACCACAAGTCTGTTCTCCAGGTCTGTGAGACTGTGTTTCACAGATAGGTTGACTGGTGTCATATTTTAGATTCCACATATAAGTGATATCATATGGTATTTGTTTTTCTCTTTCTGACTTACTTTCACTTAGTATGCTCATCTCTAGTTGCATCCATGTTGCTGCAAATGGCATTATTTCATTCTTTTTTATGGCTGAGTAGTATTTCATTGCATATATATATATATATGTCTATATATATATATATATATATATATATATATATATATACACATGTACCACATTTTCTTTATCTATAGAATCTCTGCTTTGAATCTCCCTTATATTAGCCTGAATTTTAACAGGAGCGAGAAGACTTAAAATTCTATATTTTCTCTGGAGGGTACCATGGTTCTGATATTTTATGCTGCTGACCCATGAGAGATTTATATATTTTGATGGTTAGGTGAACAGGCTTGCAAAACACCTCAATGTTTCTTCTTTTTGAAGACTTTTAAGACCCATCTGTTATTAGAAAGTATTGCTCCTTTCTCTCTTCTCCCACAGCAGTTTGTATATGTGTGTATCTATAAGTATTTCCAGAGGCTTCTAAAATTATTTGTTTACAAGTCTCTACTTCATAAGAGTATTAATTTCCGGAGGGCAAGAACCTGGCATTATTTATATTTAAACGCTCAGCACCTAACAAGTGACTGATATATGGTAAGTCCTCAATACTTCTGCAGAGTGAATACATAAACGCTGACATTCCTTTACAACATTTGCAAAGATGGAAAGCCAGGGATGGTTGGAAGGGAATTTTAGATCATTTGCATATCCATATAAAATTGGATATATCTTCAGTTTGTTTCTGTTCAATAATTTTTTTTGAATATCTATAGGTACCAGCCAATGTTTTGGGTGTAGGGGACACTGAGATAGTTATGACATTATTCCTACTTGAAAATAGTTAAAAATAAATTATTAATTTTAAAATTTGTTCTGGATAAGAGAAGTGCCTTGACATTTCTTTGGAGCTTACTTGTGTGTCTGATGGAGGTTAATCTATTTGTAAGTATGATGCCATTTGAACTGGTTTTCTTATTCTAACGTAAGAAACCATAATCAGTATTGCCAATAAAACATTAGACAAAAGCCCATATGGTTTTTAAAAAATTGCTCATTTCTCTGCACTATAGTTTCATGAAATTATATTCTTTGTGTCATGGGTAACTTAACTAGATTATTGCAGTTTAGTACTTATCTGTTCTTATGTTTGGTTTGTATTTATCCTTTAAGTGGGACTTTCAACACTGCAAGGTGCTCGTCTCAAAACTCCTCTGGTTTTTGAGCCATTGCTGCCATCCAGTGGGAGAATATCATATTTCATTAAATGAAAGGAGGACCATTCCCCCAAATAACTAATATTATAATCATAATCCAATTTTTATAATCACAACACCAAAAATTAAATCCTCTATGATACTGAATTATAATAAAAACTAATAAAAACTAAGTCCTTTAAAACATAAACCATTCCAACAAATCTTGATCAATATATACAGATATTATAATCGTTTGGCATGTTTTATCCTTGCATTGCTGTGCTCATGGTTATACAAGATATCTCTTTTCTATCCTTCCACATTTATTACAGTTAGATGATTACTCTTACCTGGCAATTCTAGATGATTAGTTTCACCCTTCCTATTTCCAATTTTTCTTGTTTTTCAGGGTTCTCTAGGGAAGACACAGAGAAGTTCATGCAGGTTCATTTTGGTCTTGCTGCTCATTGGATAGCTCTTTTAATACATCATTAGTCTTTCTTCTATGTTTTCCCATAATTCTAACCCAAGGTTCAACCATCTTTATGGTTCTTAAAACTGTTTAGATATATAAATGCTTGGATGCATATGCAATTCTTGTTAATATCTTTATTTATCTTTTTTGCACTGCTTTAGTTTGAACTAGTGGATGTACTATAGAAATACGAGCTTGATTTTTAAAAGCTTAGGTCAATAAGCACTCATGAATGCCTATGATTTCTATACACAGTCTCCAACTACCTGGCACCTGACAGGGTCAAGAATTACACATGAGCAAAAATAATGTTTATCTAATCATTGCGTGCTTGAGAGTGTGTTGACCGACATAATTAGGAAATACCTTTGAGTTTTACAGAGAGAGTCTTTGCCCTAATCTCTTGTCAGAGGGATGGTGTCAGCATCCCTTCTATGAATTCTTCAAAGTCCTTTTCACTTTAGATGGTTCTTG
This sequence comes from Mesoplodon bidens, assembly GCF_964165515.1. NCBI lineage: Eukaryota > Metazoa > Chordata > Mammalia > Artiodactyla > Ziphiidae > Mesoplodon > Mesoplodon bidens. The sequence goes on along the minus strand of NC_138173.1, from coordinate 17,219,541 downwards.
CCAGCAGATCACACATCCAACTCTACTTCCAAATCTCTGCCTTCCTTGTGGATGAGATGGGAGAGAGAACCCTTCGCATGACTGGACCCGAGGAAGTAAAATTTACTAAACAGTCTGTATCGTCATTCCTTTTGGGGTGAGTTTATTTTTCTTGTGATATGCTTGACTTGTTTTGAAAGAACATCTTTAACTGCCTTTTGGGGAAATTTTGAAATTCCATTAAGACCTGTCTCATATAAAGCACTTTCCTTGTGATTTCAGGAATTTTATGTATTGCATAACGTCTGATCACTTTCCTGTCCATATTAAAATTGTTAGCAATGAAATTTCTGGTGCTGTCCTTGGGAGACTAGAGCCTGAAATTTAAAATACTGAATATTTTAAATTTATTTAAAATAAATAAATATTTTAAATAAATATTTCGTCTGAATGATTTAACATCTGATATTTCATCTGAATGATTTAACATCTGACTGGTCTAAGTTAGCCAGGTAACTTTTAAATATTTTGGCATTGTCCTCAGCATGACTTTCCTGCAACTGGTAACAATTGTGCTAGTATCTTCTTTACATTGGTTCTCTTTGTGATTTTTTTTTCTCTGAGTTTCACGTCTTTCTTTAATCAATAGCTTCCTGGTCTCAAATATTTTTGTTCTTTAATCTTTAATTGGTTACAGTTCCTAGCAAAAGACTCTCTTGACATTAATCAGAAATTTTACAATGATAAATGTTATCTTTCACATTTAATTATTCAACCTAATAGATCTTTCTATTCCTTTATAATATGTTTCCCCTCTAAATTGTAAAAGCAGAAGACACCCACCTGCTTGAACTGATGGTTCCACTGAATCAATTTTAGGCAGGAGCCCTGCCTGTCTCTGGTGCCCACACTCATGTAATGAAGCTTAGACAGAAACAGGACACGTGACAGGCCTGTCCTTGAGAGCTTGGATATTGTATGTTATATGGAATACCAATTCAAGCCTAATGGAAGTAGTTAAGAAAATTTTAGAAAGAGGAGATAAAGATAAGTTTGTCTCAAAAACCTTTAGAAAACAGTCAATCTACCATATCTTTTTCTGCAAGGGAGTCACATGGATGAGCCCACACACTGACAAATAAACTCCCAATGAGATAAAAATATTAGTATAAAAATACAAGTATCTAAGAGGGGAAGGACAGTGTGCCCTTTTGGCAAACACACAAACAAAAGCCGCCGAAATCTCCAGGCACAAAGCAAGGAGAATTACTCAAAATAGTATAAATTTTGGCAGGTAAGTCAAACCCATACCAGTGTTTGATTGATTACCTTTGTATAAGGCATTGACGTGTAATTCTACTATCACTTAAGTAAAAAGTAATTGCGATCATCAAAAATCATTATTTAGCACTTACTTTGTGCCAGCAGACACTGATGATGTAAAAAGGGCTGAGATTAGTCTCTATTATCCAAAGAAAACAGGTACAGAGTGATGCCAAAGAAGAGCGGCAAAGGCAGACCAGAAAGAACGTTTAACTGACGCACAACGTTGTTGGGTTTCTCTCTCTCTGTCTCTGAAATTCGGACTTACAATCAATAAAACTGTATAAATAAAATACAGTGCAACTGGAGGAGACTGAGGTATAATTTATTCTCTTATATTCCAATAAACATCTAATTAGCACAGAGAAAAAGATACATATTTTAGACTCCTCTTAGGTATAAGAAAACAAAATCCCACAAAATTGATTCCTGTATTTCAAGTGTCAGTTTCTCAACATCCTACAAATGAAACTCCCTTAAATAGCATCAAAAATGTTTTGGAATTTAAAATGTACGCACTGCCTGGAAATCTCTGAGTGGGAAAAAAATACTTGATTTAAGTAATTTCAAATGTTAGAGAGGAATGTATTCATTATTGAAACCAACTCATCAAAGCAAATGAACGCATTTTTAGAAAACACAGTTCAAAGATGGGGTGACACCACTGTAATCGCAACAGGAAGGTGTGTGAGGAAAGGGACCCTTAGTGTTGACAGGCTTTGCACTGAGACAGTCTCTATCAAATGGGGATGCAGGTCAGAAGGTACTTGATTAGCAAAGTACTACTGAAATGCTATTCCATTTAACTTGAGGGTGTTGATCTCTGTTTGCACCTTTGAATGAACTTAGTGGGCCAAGATCCATAGGATCCTTGAGGTCTGTCTGTGTCTAACAGCAGTGGTAACTAGAATGAAACCATCTGTAATCATCTTCCTGAGGAAATTGACCAATGGAATTCTCTTGTGAGATAGTCTGACATGTATAATGCTTATCTCTGTGTCATTTACAGGAAAAATTGACAACCTCTGTGTATTAGGGTTTTCCAGAGAAACAGAATCAATAGAATATGTCTGGGTTTTTGTTTGCTTATATATATGTGTATATCTACATATAATACATGTAATATGTATTGTAAGAATTGCCTCACACGATGATCACGGGTCTGCAGTTAGCCAGCTGGGGACCCAGGTGAGCCAAAAGTGAAGTTCCAGTCAAAGGCTGGCAGGCTTAGGACACAAAAAGAGCTGATGTTTAAGTGCAAGTCCGAAGGCAGGAAAAAAATTGTCTCCAGCTGAAAGGCAGTCAGGCAGGAAGAACTCTCTCTTCTTTGGGAGAGGGTCAGCCTTTTTGTTCTATGTTAAACCTAAAAACTGCAGAGATAAAAATATGGAAGACATGAAAAGGAAAATATATGAACCAGCGCATTGATTTAAGAAATGTTGTCTGAGACTCACTAAGCACTGAGCACTCACTGCTCTTGGCATAAGATAGAAGGCAGTAAACAAAGACGGATACCTTGGCCTGGTGGAGTTTACACTCAGTGACAAAAAGATGGTAAAAAATAAGAGTATATAGACAGAGTATGATTTCAGGGAGAGATAAGGGCTAGGAGGAAAAGTAAAGCAGGCCCAGCGGCTGAAGAGCTATGAGGTGGGTAGATAACCTGAAATAGGGTGGATGAGCAAAGTCTGAAAAGTTACATTTATAACTTCAGTTTACATTTATAATTTCCTTTTCCCATTATCTTTGCATCCAGTTAGCACTTTAGCTGGTTAGGATATTTTACCTAAATACCCCAAACTTTCATTCCTAAAGGATCTAAGTTCTCAGCAGTGCTACCTTAATTGAGTTGTCACTGTCTTCTTTAATTGACATGGAAATATCAGGGGGTATCCCATAGAATCCTCTAGGCTCCAGGCACACCCCTCCCTTTCTGACCCTACATAGTGGCAACCAAATTTCATCTTGCTATTTGGGGTCCATACCATTAGCGAGCACAGTGATCTCCTTCTTTGTCTATTTGTTCTATAGAATGATGACACTCAAATGACCAAGTGGCCATCCTAGTTTCCAGCTGGGAAATAATTGTTACTTCCTGTGGGAATGTACCAGAGTTCAAAGGTCTGATGATGGGAAGTAAAAATTTTGTGAATAAGTTATTAGGTATAATAGATAAGCCCTTCCTATTTTCGTGCTTGATCCTGGACTCACATATTCTGACTGTGGGAGAAACAGAATCAAATGGTTGTTGCTGATTTTAGGCACACACCACATCCTGTTGGACACTGCAGAGAAACTTTACAGAGAATTAGCTCTATTGCTGAGGTTTCAATACGCCAATTCTATCTAGGTAAATGGTAAGAACAGTAAACTATTTGCCTGTGGTATCATCGCTTCTCTTCTCTTTCCATAAAATGAGTTTCTTTGTTCTAAGCCACGCTATATGGGAGAACCGGAAGGTAAATAAGGTACCACATATGAAGGTGTTAGGACAAGTATAGTAGGCAAAAAGGCAAACCTATATCCAGAATAAGCATCTACTCTAGTGAGGGCATGTCATTTTTCCCTGTAAGGTAGAAGGGGTCTATGGTGATCAGCCTTCAGGTGACATTGGTATTGGTCTCTGCTACTAGCAAGCTGGGCAGTCAACAGTGGTGGGGGAACCAGCCCTAGTGCGGGGGACCCCTGTTCTCGAGCCTCTGCATATCTTCCATCTCTGCCCGGTAAGTGTTTGTAAGTGGGACCATTAAGCAAACACTGGGGTGGCTTGGGAAGAGTTTAGCTGACATCCAAAGAATGAATAAGTTGCTCAGGTGCTTACTGATAGCCTTCCTTAAAGCTAGTGCCTTTGCTGACTGTTCCTATGGGACCTTAATATCCTCATACAGTGGTCTCAGTTCAAGAGACTATTTGCCCGTCCTATTGTTTTTATGCTTCTCTAGGTTCTGTTACCTAAAAGGATATAATTTTGTTCCAATTTTATCCTACCTTCATCTACACATACATATCCTTCCTACCGTGATGTATAAAAAGAACTCAACTTTAGGTTTGAAGATTTGATCATTAAAAGTATGTATGTGAAATCTTAGTTTCTATTCAGGTAGGGTTAAAAATGTAAACTGACCTTTTTGATGGCTTCCCTGGTGGCGCAGTGGTTGAGAGTCTGCCTGCCGATGCAGGGGACACGGGTTCGTGCCCTGGTCCAGGAAGAACCCACATGCCGTGGAGCGGCTGGGCCCGTGAGCCATGGCTGCTGAGCCTGCGTGTCCGGAGCCTGTGCTCTGCAACGGGAGAGGCCACCTCAGTGAGAGGCCCGCGTACCGCAAAAAAAAAAAAAAAAAAAGACATGGCTGTGTGGAGAAAGGATTTGAGGCAGACAAAATAAGGAAACCACGGCGGCTGCCCTGGGAGAGAGATGATGAAAGATTGAACAGGGCAGTAATCACAAAGATGGAGAAAAAGGAGACGGATTTGAGAATTATCAGGAGCTAAAATTAATAGAATGTGGTGATGGATTACATGGGAGACAGTGAAGGAGCTCCGTACCTGCCGTGGTAACTAATTGGCTGTAATATAGCCTATTCAAAGAGCCCACTTAGAAGAACACAAATTCAGTTTTGAGTATTTTGTTGGAGGCCCCCAAGTGGAGAAATCCACTAGGCAGCTGGATATGTGCTAAGGGCCATAGCCAGGTCAGGGCTGCTGCTACAGATTAAAAAATCAAGAGCAGAGAAATGGGAATTAAAGCCATGAAGTTAATGGGATAATTCGGGGAGAATGTGTGGAACACAGAGGTCAATGGGCAAAAGCAGCAAATGGATGGGAGGACCGAAGAGCAACAAAAGCAGCAAAGAATCATCAGTATAAAGAGGTAGGAAGGCATGGGTTGGGGGTGCCGGTGGTGAGCTTTAGAAAGACCCAGAGGGATTCCTGGGCATATATCTGGAGACAACTCTAATTTGAAAAGGTACATGCACCCCAGTGTTCGTTGCAGCACTATTTACAATAGTCAAGACATGGAAGCAACTTAAATATCCACAGGTGAATGGATAAAGAAGATGTGGTATATTTATACAATGAAATATTACTCAGATGTAAAAAAGAACGAAATAATGCCATTTGCAGCAACATGGATGGACCTAGAAATTATCATACTAAGTGAAGTGAGTCAGACAGAGAAAGACAAATACCATATGATAACGCTTATATGTGGAGTCTAAAAAATTGATACAAATGAATTATTTACAAAACAGAAATAGACTCGCAGACATAGAAAACAAACTTATGGTTACCAAAGGGAAAGCAGAGAGGAGGGATAAATTAGGAATTTGGGATTAATATATATATATACACTGCTATATATAGAATAGATAACTAACAAGGACCTACTATATAGCACAGGGAACTATACTCAATATTTTGTGATAACCTATAAGGGAAAAGAATCTGAAAAAGAATATATATCTCTGTATAACTGAATCACTGTGTTGTACCCCTGAAACTAACACAACATTGTGAATCAACTATACTTCGATTAAAAAAAATATTGCAACAAAAAAAGTTTAATTCTGAGACAACATTTTCTGAGTAAATGCACTTCAAATAGTTGAGCAAGCTTTAACCTACAAACTAACATTGATCAGTTGGATGTTAGGAGAAAAATTTCGACCCATTGACCAAGTTATTTGTATCATCTAGAACTAGAACTGTATTCTCCAGTATGGTAACTACTACCACAACTGGCTCTCTATTTTCAACTTAATTCAAAGTAAATCAGATTAAAAATGGAGTCCCTCAGCAGCACTACCACACTTAGTAGTAGTGTTACATGCTAGTAGTTCTAATTGCACTAGGACATTGAAGTGCTCATTAGCCACATGTGGCTAGTGGCTACTGTTTTGGACAGCATAGGTATAACATTACCGCCATGGTAGAAAGTTCTACTGGATGGTACTGATCTAGAAATAACTACTTGGTCTCTTAGTGCCCAAGGAAGGAGCCATGTGCTAATGAAAATGCCACTTACTAGTAGGAAAATTGCAGATGTGGTTACAGTGATTATGTAGTCCTTTGTTCACAATATAAAATATTATAGTATTAGGATTACAAACCTTTGAAGACTGAAATTACATGGAGCTAAATTTAGGAAAGTAGTATTTAGCAGTACTGAATAAGTGGAGGTGAATTCTTTTCCCTTTTGTGTTCCAATTCAATAAAATTTGGATATGCTGCCATCATTTGGGTGATTAGGAAAACTGAACCAAGTCTAAGCAGTTGAAGTTGGCATTTCCTTTCTCAGAACCTGCCAAATGACATAAAACAGTAGATGCCTTTTGTGTATCAAGGCTACTTTGCTTTTAGGACAAAAAAAATCTTTCACTATCTCTAATTCAAACCAATGACCTAAACTGTTTAAATTGTTCAAAATTATAAAGTGAGAGGTCAGAGAGCCCCCAAATACTGTTCCACTGGTGGGGGAAGTAGGTTAAAAATTAAAAATATCTTCTTCAATTTGTGTTTCTTTATAAATTATCCTTCGTATTGGAGAGTAGTAATGCTAGCTTCTGAGAAGCAAACATTAGTAATAACAATAAAAATTCAAATGAAGTTAATATCTATTATGGTAATGGCTTAGAGGATGAAGGTAGGAATTCACTAAATAGCTTCTTTGCTATGGCATTGATACTTCTTTTAATAATCAAACCATTACCCAGGAGATGCTGCCCAAGTTGAGGATGCTGGCTGGTCTGGATGACCCAAGCATGCGGCTGTGTGGTGCACTGCCCATAGATAATTACTGCCTGATTAACAAACAGGGAACTATAAATGTCTAATTGTGTTTTTGTGAGTGTGCACATGTGACTTTAAATAATGGATCTTGCTGCTCAAGAAGTACAGAAGGAAAACAAGCAGAAGAGAGCGGAAAAGCTGTTGTTCTGAAGGCGTCCAGCAGGTGCCAGCAGTGCTGCAGCTAAAGCGAGCCTACTCTTTATGACTCCAATTGAAACAGACTGATTTGTGATCAGCCTTAACCACTTCTCTTTATGACACCAAGCCAGAAGCACAATCTAAATATCTATATCTTCAGAAGAAATCTGCTTTCATCGTGGGAGTGACTGATTTTAAACATAACGTACAGAAAGCTTACATACAGCGCCAGCTTCCAAGGCTTGAGCACAGTGTAGGGGCACAGATGAATAAGCACCGTAGAAAGAGGAGATAAGTGGATGGACCACTTTCCACTCTAGGAGAGGCCATCTGGGAAGAACAACTCTTTCTTTTCTAACTCCCCTTTTCCATCAGTTCCTTCTCCTCGGCATGTAAGAAGAGAAATATATTTCCATTCCTAAAAAACAAAATCCTCCAAACCTTTTTTGACCTTTGCTCCCACCAGCCACCATCCAATTTGCTTCTCTCCTTATAATCCCAAAACTTCTTGAAGCCACGATCAATACTTTCTAATCTCTAGAACCTGTTGTGTAGCACAGGGAACTCTACTCAGTACTCTGTAATGGCCTATATGGGAAAAGAATCTCATAAAAATAAAAGAGTAGATATAGGTATAACTGATTCACTTTGCTGTACACAACATTGTAAATCAACTATACCCCAATAAAAATTTTAAAAAATTTTTCTAATCTCTACTTTCTCGTCTCTCAATCACTCTTCCACTCCACCTCATCTGTTTCCCATTCTTGTGTCTCTCAAATACATCCTCCATACAGCCCGAAGGGAAATTTGCCCAACTTCAAATCTTTGTGGTTAAACCTTTGTCACTTAGGATAGAGTTTAACTCCTGAGCAGGGCATCGGAGGGCTTCCTCTCTGCCTGGCCTTATCTCTCACTAGCAGGCCCCACCGGCAGGCAATGGTTCCCAGCACACACAATGCCTTTTCTCATTTCTATGCTTGTGTTCCTTTTCTCTTCTCTCCCTGGAATGCCTTAACCCTTCCCCTTTCCCAGCTTTGCTTGAATTTCCTACGCATTCTTTAGCACCAAGCTCAAATATCACTTTCCTCCAAGAGTGTTTCCCTGACTCCCCCGGTCCTAGATGGATAACTGAACTCAGATCTGAGTTTCTGTAATCCCCTCTGTATCCCTCTGGAACATACTTATTAGCGAATATGCTAACTATCCATTATCTGTGTCTGTGTTATAGTTTTTTGTTTGTATGTCTCTCTTCCCTTTCAGACTGAGGGTTGCTTTATAGTAAAGAGGAGGTTTGAGAGTTTAATGATTCATTAGAGACTCCAAACAGAAACAATATTACATAAAATACTTTGTCTTATACACATTATAGAAAAGTTTCTTTAAACATCTGCTACTTATACAAATACAGACATTTATAGCTATTTCAGAAGAAGTACTGTAATGGAAAATTATGGGATTAATTAATCTAGGAGCCGAATATTTAGAAAATAATGAAATATGGCTCTTTGGGAGAAAGAGCAAACAAACTTTGGAAAATCTAACTAGAGGCAAAACAAATGGTAAAACAAAGAGAACATGATAAATACATAAAGAAAGTTACTACTATTACAAAATACCAGGCCCAATGGTATGCAATACCAAATTGCTTCAGTATGAGGTATTTAATATGAATGGACTAATCACCAAGGATCAAATTTAAACACTTATCAAATGGTCTACATAAAATACTTTAGATTTTTACAAGTGAATTATTTAAATATTTCAAAGAAAATTTATGTACCATTAAATTGTTTCAGAACATAGCAAGTGGTATGATTCACAATTCAGCCTAACAAAGCAAACATAATACTTGAACCAAAAACCTATTCTTAGCCCCCAAACTAAAACCAAAACCAAAGACATATTTCAATTAAGAATGTACATATGGAAATCCCACATAGAATATTGGCTAATAAATGCAACCAGATATTTTAAATAATATGCCTTGATCATAAATGACTTATTTGAGGAAAACAGGGAAGATTCAATATCTGGAAAGTCATTAGTATGCAGTATCTCAAACTTGAGGGAAAAATTATACACATTTTTCAATTTTATAATAATGACGTTAGATTAAATTAAATGACCATTTGTAAGAAATTTTCTTTTAATAGAATAATGGCCCTTAAATATAATAAAAAGCTTCAAGTATGGACTTTGATAAATTTATCATTTTTTTTTCCATTTTTAGTGAAAGAGCCGATGGTTTCAACTTTGTATCCTGAAAAGAGAATGTGGTAACATGTTTTGAAATCCAAGTTGTCTACAGTTATGTAGAAAAGACCCCATATTGTGGCTTGCAGGATATTTATGCAAACAATTATTTTGCCAGGTTGTGGTTCTTCCACAATAGGTCTAGATCAGTTCAAACTTTGTAATTCTTTTCCTGTAACCTATGTCTGTATGATTCTGGAACTAAGCAACATTTCTATAAAGGCATCCTTCTAAAATGTGGCAAATATTTTCCAGAACAGAAAAAAAAAGAAATTATATAAATACTGATGGAACAGTTTACTTAAAAATGAGGAAAGAATTACAAATATGAATTTTCTTTTTGTCAGTTATCTCCCAGAAGTAATCCAAGAGCAGTTACGTTATCTTTGCTGCACGTTACCATTCATAAAAGTTGAACTACTAAAATATCTTAGCAAAACCTGATGGGCAAGCCCTCATCCTCCTACTGACCTTTACTCTTGGGGTTTGAGGGAGATAAATAACCATTCCTGTATATGTGCCAGCCCCCCTGCCCCAAATCAAAGCCAACTGAGAAACAAAACAAAATAGTGGAGATGAAAAATGTCAGTTTACATATTGATAAAGCTAGATGGGAGATATAAGGCTGTATTAAGCTGCTGAATAATTTCCTCACAAGGTTGACTTTCCCTCAGTGACCCTAGTGTTCTCCTGCTATGGGCGGAGCCAACCACTGACCACCGGGGGAGCTGTGAGCAGCCTCTCCTGAAAAAGAGACCAGTGAAAGCTGTGTTCTTTTCCTAAACTCACCAGTAAGATCAGCTGTTTTCTTACCAAGGGAAAGAGTGCGTGGGGTAGACCTCTCAATACTAGAGAAAAAAGGTATAAATTCTCAATCTGTAGAGTACAGTTGCTTTTACCAAATATAATATTTTCATTAAGTTTTTTTTAAAAAATATTTTAATTTTACTGGATTACAGTTGATTTACAATGTTGAGTTAGTTTCAAGTGTACAGCAAAGTGCTTCAGTTATACATATACATATATTCACTCTTTTTTAGATTCTTTTTTCATATAGCTTACCACAGAATATTAGGTGGAGTTCCCTGTGCTATACAGTAGGTCCTTGTTGGTTATCTATCTTATATATAGTAGTGTGTGTGTGTGTTCATCCCAAGCTCCTGATTTATCCCTCCCCCACCACGATTCCCCTTTGGTAACTATCCGTTTGTTTCCTATGTCTCTGAGCCTGTTTCTGTTTCGTAAATAAGCTCATTTGTGTCATATTTTAAATTCCACATATAAGTGATATAGTATGATATTTGTCTTTCTCTTTCTGACTTACTTTATTTAGCATGATAATTTCTAGGTCCATCCATGTGGCTGCAAATGGCATTATTTCATTTTTTTATGGCTGAGTAATATTCCATTGTATATATGTAGCACATCTTTTTTATCCATTCATATCTCAATGGACATTTAGGTGGCTTCCATGTCTTGGCTATTGTAAATAGTGCTGCAAGGAACATTGGGGTGCATGTATCCTTTCAGATTATGGTTGGCTCTGGATATATGCCCAGGAGTGGGAGTGCTGGGTCGTATGGTAGTTCTATTTTTAATTTTTTAAGGAACCTCCATACTGTTCTGCATAGTGGCTGTACCAGTTAACATTCCCACCAACAGTGCAGGAGCGTTCCCTTTTCTCCACACCCTCTCCAGCATTTATTGTTTGTAGACTTTTTGACGATGGTCATTCTGACCAGTATGAGATGATACCTCATTGCAGTTTTGATTTGCATTTCTCTGATAATTAGTGATATTGAGCATCTTTTCATGTGCTTTTTGGCCATCGCTATATCTTCTTTGGAGAAATGTCTATTTAGATTTTCTGCCTATTTTATGATTGGGTTGTTTGTTTTTTTGACATAGAGCTGCATGAGCTGTTTGTGTATTTTGGAGATTAATCCCTTGTCGGCCGCATTGTTTGCAAATATTTTCTCCCATTCTGAGGGCTGTCTTTTCATTTTGTTGTTGGTTTCCTTTGCTGTACAGAGTAAGCTCTTAAAGATACCATTGATTATTAAATTACTGCATGATTTAGGATTACATTTAATCCATATGATTAAACAAACGAACAATGGCTTGAGCAAGAAGAAAGCTAATTTTTCTTTTATGAAAAAGAAATTCAGACATCTGTAGTACAGCTGCTTTAGCAGCTACATAATCATCCAAGGTCCAGCCTTCTTTCTGTTATTTGCTCTACCAATCCTCATCCTCATGGCACAAGATGGATTCTCGAGCTCTGGCCATCATATAAAATCCACTTTCAATACAGAAGGAAGGAAGAAGAGAAGTGAAGAAGAGTATGTCCTGTCTTATTAAAGAAATTTCCTCAAAATGGCACATGACACTTCTGTATTTGATTCCTTTGCCAAAACTTAGTAACATGGCCATCCCTTGCTGCCAGGGAGGCATGGAATGTATCATTTATCTGTGCCAAGTTAATACTGGGGTCTAATTACAAAGCAAGAGGGGGAGGATTTTTTTTTTTAAGAAGTCAATAGCTAGATGCTTTTTATTGTGATCTGTGCCTGTAGCCTCCTCCAGGCAGGGCAGGAGTTGGTCTCCAGAGGCAAAGCAGAGTCAAGTTGGGATTTTTTTTTTTTTTTTTGGCCGCACTGCACAGCTTGCAGGATCTTAGTTCCCCACCAGGGATTGAATCCAGGCTAGGCAGTGAAAGCGCTGAGTCTTAACCACTGGATCGCCAGGGGATTCCCGACAAGTTGGAATTAAGGCAGTATTGCTCAGTCTGTGAGGGATAATCCATGCTGTATTTAGAGGAAACTAGCAGAATCTGTTACGCTGATCAAGCAACGTGTGAAAGAATAATGCCAGCTAATCCCCTCCACTGAAAAGATTTTAATCTATCAAATCCTTTTAAATTAAGTGCTTACTCTTACCTATTTTCAATAGCATATAGTTATGTGATGGTTTCAAGTTGAAATCAAGCTCTTCGTAGGACCAAAAGTAATCATTTTATTCGCACGATATTTGTGTCAATTTCTCAAGTCCAAGAGAAAGGGAACATGAAAGAACAGTTTATATTTCAGTAATGAAAAAGCAACCAGAATTGCATAAGTGTGGCAGCTTTTTCCTTTACACTTAGAAAAAAGTGTCTCTTTTTAGGACTACTATGCATTTCAACTGTATATGTCAGGTCAAGATCAAACCCTTGAGCCTGTGCCAGTCCAGGCTCCCATAGGGTTAAAATTTAGATTCTGTCTAGCCCTAGGAACCCAGGTCTAGTTAACCACCCTATGGACTGAAAGAGAAGGATCTTGGAGGTTGATATGATGAAATCCCTGAGTTCCTCCTACTTCCAGGGTGGCTTAGAGCTTCATATTCTTTTTTTTTTTTACATCTTTATTGGAGTATAATTGCTTTACAATGGTGTGTTAGTTTCTGCTTTATAACAAAGTGAATCAATTATACATATAGGGGCTTCCCTGGTGGCTCAGTGGTTGAGAGTCCGCCTGCCGATGCAGGGGACGCGGGTTCGTGCCCCAGTCCGGGAAGATCCCACATGCTGCGGAGCAGCTGGGCCCGTGAGCCATGGCCGCTGAGCCTGTGCGTCTGGAGCCTGTGCTCCGCAACAGGAGAGGCCACAGCAGTGAGAGGCCCGCGAACCGCAAAAAAAAAAAAAAAATTATACATATACATATGTCCCCATATCTCTTCCCTCTTGCGTCTCCCTCCCTCCCACCCTCCCTATCCCACCCCTCCAGGCGGTCACAAAGCACCGAGCTGATCTCCCTGTGCTATGCGGCTGCTTCCCACTATCTGGTAGTGTATATATGTCCATGCCTCTCTTTCGCTTTGTCACAGCTTACCCTTCCCCCTCCCCATATCCTAAAGTCCATTCTCTAGTAGGTTTGTGTCTTTATTCCTGTCTTACCCCTAGGTTCTTCTTGACATTTTTTTTCTTAAATTCCATATATATGTGTTAGCATACGGTATTTGTCTTTCTCTTCCTGACTTACTTCACTCTGTATGACAGACTCTAGGTCTATCCACCTCATTACAAATAGCTCAATTTCCTTTCTTTTTATGGCTGAGTAATATTCCATTGTATATATGTGCCACATCTTCTTTATCCATTCATCCGATGATGGACACTTAGGTTGCTTCCATGTCCTGGCTATTGTAAATAGAGCTGCAATGAACTTTGTGGTGCATGACTCTTTTTGAATTATGGTTTTCTCAGGGTATATGCCCAGTAGTGGGATTGCTGGGTCGTATTCTTATTTAGATTGGACACATGCTGAGCTCAGCAGACATCCTGGGACTAAGCTGACATGCACTCAAGATCCAGGGAACTCAAGGAATCTCCGAGCCTCTAAAGAGGCAAGCGAGGAACGCTTTTTCTAGATGTTGTCCCATTATGTTAAGTCAAAGCACACATTGCAATCCTCAGCTTGGGTGTCTGAGCAGTATCATTCCTGACAAGTAGATGCCATTTGTTTCATTCGTCTGCAAGCGCAACATTCTTTTTCCCACAGGAATTGCATCCAAGCCACCAAATTTGTGTCCCGTTTCATACTCAGTACAGTTGTACCTCCCACCTACCACTCTGAGCCACCTTTGGCTACTTGCTATGCCATGTAACTCATTAAATCACAGCTTCTGTTGGCAGCAGACAAACTCAGAGTTTCCAGCAAACTTCAGCTCCCTCGAATTCTGGAAGAGGAGAAAGAACTCAGGAAGCTTCCATTTCTCTATGTGGTGTCTGGCTGGAATGTAGGTCAGTGGCCTTAATGCTCACTAAGCACTTTAAGTGGTGATCATTCTTGCTTTTCCATGACTCAGTCTTTTACTCAGTAAACCTGGAAATAAATGTGACTGGGATTTAAGAAATTTGGATGGCAATCCCAGTTCTTCTACCAACTTATACTTGGGGCATGTTCCTTAATTTCCTTGTCTGTTTCATACTCTAAAAAATCTGAAGGTTGGAATAGATAGCTTCTAATCTCATTTTCAGCTCAAAATTCTATAATGTGAAGTACTTTTTGAGTTATTTGCGAATATTGTCTTAGACTTTGTGGCTTCTTTGTATTTTCTTAATACTGTCACTTGAAAAGCAAAGTCTCGTACCCAGAATAAAGAACTCTATAGCTCAATAATAAGACAAACAATTCAATTAAAAAAGAGGCAAAGAATTTAATAAGCATTTCATTAAAAAGTCATATGAATGGCTAATAAGGCATGAAAACATAGACAATATCATTAACCAATAGGGAAATGCTAATTAAAACCACAATGAGATACCACCAAATACCCACTGGAATGCCTATAATCAAAAGATTGCTGATAGTAAGTTTTGGTAAGGATATGGGGAAACTGGAATTCTCATACAGTGTTGATGGGCATGTAAAATGGTGCAGCCACTTTAGAAAACAGTTTGGAGGTTTCATACAAAGCTAAATACATGCTTACCATGTGACTCAGCAATTTACTACTAAGTATTTAACCAAGAGAAATGAAAATATGTGTCCACAAAAAGATGTGTATGAAAAAGTTCATAGCTGCATTATTTACGATAGGGAAAAACTAGAAATCTGGGATTGGTTGGATCCAGGGATGCTGAATGCGTGGATATGGTGGGCTGTGAGTTCATACAACAGAATACTACTGCACAATAAAAAGGAAGAAACTATTAATACACACTCCAACATGGATTATTCTCAAAGTGCATCATGCTAAGCAAAGGAAGCCAGATACAAAAGACTATACAGTGTATGACTCCATGTATCTTAAATTTCTAGAAAAGGCCAAACAGTAAAGACAGAAAACACATCAAAGGTTGCTTAGGGCGGAGGGTGGGAGAGAAGACTGCTTTTAGGGCACATGGAAATTTTTTGAATTGATGGAAGTAGTATAACACTGGATTGTGGAAATAGTTGTAAAAGTGTATAAATGTAATAAAAATCATCAGGCTGTACACTTGGCATGAGTGAATTTTATGAAAAGTTTTTAAAAAGATGCAAGACAATTTTCTGTTCCTTAATGGGTTTATTGGACCCCTTTTCTTTATATTATTGAGTTAAGACACGTAAGGTAAGGTAACCAAACAGTTTTACCTTCAGTTATAGGTTCTACTAATAATATATTTGGATTAATGAGGTTTTTAAAAAAATAAATATTTTTGTAATTAATTTGTGAACAAATAAACAAAAACAATTTTTAAATGTAAGAAAAAATGACTAAAGATAATTTTTGATAATTGAGATTGTTTTGTAGAAAGTTACTGAGATGATATATGTATACAACTATATTTTCCCTGAGAATTTAAATAAAATCCTCTTTATTAACAGTTTTCATTTTCTTAAAGTCCTGTGTAATATCAAAATGTAATTTGATAATAAAAATTACCTTCTGGAAATTTCTACAAAAGTTTATTTTTTCTAATGATCATCCCTATTTTGAAATTAAAATTGGTGTAAAAATATTGCATTTCATTACCAAACAACAGTAATTGAACTTCAAAGGGAACGAGATCTTAATTGTAAATGGTTAGATACCATCTTGTTCCTGTCTACATTACGCATTTTAAAACCACGATTTGTAGAATCTTTTAAAAGGAAGCCCTGCCTGAGAAAAGGATGCTATTGTTGGGTAGGAAATAATTTAACTATTATTAAGAAACACTGATGGGAATGAGAGGTCTTGAGAGGACACTGCCTAAAAAGTGTCTGAAATGGACAAGTCCGGCCAAAGATAAAAGGAAAAATTAAATAATATTTCAATCTCTTTGTTTTCACAAGCAGAAAGCCGGGGGAAAAATCAGATCTCTAACACCAGCCATCTTTATTTTTCAGTGTTTAAACACTAGAGCACAAATTAAAAGAATTTGTCCTGTATGATGGGGGACATGATATGGGGGATAAACATGGGGCACAGCAGCAAGAATGCAGAGATGCTGAGCGGGCAGCTAAAGCCAGTGACTTTTTTTTTTTTTTTTTTTTTAAATACGGAGCTCAAATACCTCTGGAATCCCATTTTATTTTCCTGTATGGTTGGCTAGGGCGATTATTTCAGCGTCCCTTTCAACCCGAGGTCAGAATGGACCTGGATGTCGCAGGTGAGGTGGAGGTTTTAACAGGAAAGCCGCTCCCTGGAGTTCAGAGGATGGATCTCACCCTGGCTCTGCCACCTCCAGCTGTGTGGCCCTGGGCAACTGCTGTCACTCTGAGTTACTCTGTACGGGCTGTAAGCTCCCCGCTTGCTCTAGTGTCCTGCTTTCCGTCTAAAGCTACTGGTGGCCATTGGCTCAGCTCGGTGGCTGGGACGTGGATGAAGTCTTCTGACAATGCACACTGAGCGGACTCCAGTCTCCCATGCAGCTCCGGGACCCCACCTCTGCTCCCACACCCCCAGGGTTTGAACCCCTGCTTTTTGCTCTGAATGCTGGTGTGGCTTCCTCTCCAGGTCTCAGTACTGAGAGGATCCAGCTCCTGTTCCCAGCTCCGTGGGAGCCCGAGTCTACCCTGGGATGCCTCCAGATTCCTCTTTCGATGTGTTTCTCGGTAGAAGAGGGACTCCTCTTCTTCCGGGTCTCTCTCAAGAGCCATGGTTCAGGACCAACATTAAGGCCATAATCCAGGAAGGTCTTCTGGGTGCTGGAGTAGGGAATCTGCGGGCACCGGGCTTCCAAACAGACAGCAAGAGCCGAGAGCTGGGCACAGGGTTAAGGATGGAGAGCCGGCAGGTGGAGTAAGGGCCAGGCAACTATAGTTTTTCCCCTGGCATCAGAGGGGTCTGTCCCAGAAGCTGGAAGACTTGCCTACGATGGGCAGCGCGGTGCAGGAGGGCGAGGGGAGCACGCCGTGGGGGGAGGCGGCAAGGCGGGAAAGGGGGAGTGTTAGCCTCCTGTGACCCTCCTGCCAGCACCTCCACTGATGCTGGAGCTCCCTGGGCCCACATCCCTCTCTAAGGTCAGCTCAGCCGGCTGACGCTTAGCACCACGACATGCCCTCTGCCCAGCTTCCAAAATGACCGCGAAACACCCTCCTCTGAATTCTCTTTTTGTCTTAGTGGTCCCTTTCAGCTAAGAGTAAGGAGAAAAGCAGTTGATCAACGTAATTGACTATCACAAATAAAAAGTCTCAATATCCCTATGAGGCATTTCCTTTTAAAAATGAGGGCTTCGTGTATGTAAAATGTCAGGCAGACAGCAGTGACTCAAGGTTATTCTCTTACCCCGTTCCTCTGATTCTTTTCTTTATTGGTTTTCCCAAATACATTGCCACCTTCAACTAAATGACACTAAGGTATGCAGCTGACCCCAGTTCTGTACTCCCTGAACACAGATGCTGATGGGAAAACTGTGGTGGTGAAGTTGAATGCTCTATCCTTCACCAGTCTTTCAAAAGTCCACATTCACGGGTCAATGACCAGTGATAACTTCTTCAGTATTACCCTTCCAGGGAATTCCATTCAAAGGGTGGAATTGATGGCAACCTGCCATCACTACTGGAAGATTTGGGGAGAACCTTTCCATTGTTCCACAATATCATCGTGCTACTTCACCTGCCCTTAAGTTCAGCCCAGTGTAACCCACAGAGCAGGCAGTCCACAAACGTTTCTTTAGTGCCTGATCTCTGCCGGGTCGTGGATCCACAGGTTCTTGTGTCAGATGCTCGAGATTACAGGTTACTAGGACAATCTACAGCCTTAAAAGAGCACACAGACTGTCAAAAGACTGCCACAGCTGAATTCCAGCCTATGCAGAGCAATCAGCTTCAGAATGGAGGGGTTTCTAAAAATTTTTAATTTAATTTATTGTTTATACAGCAAGGTTCTTATTAGTCATCCATTTTATACACATCAGAATGAAGCTTTTTAAGCTTTCTAACCTTGTAGCAGAAACATAGTGGCAACGGTCACAGAGGCTCTATTATCTGTAGGTAGATGTGGAACTAGCCACTCTCAGAGAGAGGACGCCTTCCACGCCACAATTACACTAATGCTGTTGATTAATAAACTCAGCCCTGGCCCATGAAGACAAGCCTTTCAAATAGAGCCGAGGGTAAACAAGCAGACGCCAGTCATGACTTTTTGTTTAATCTAACAGTCATTTTATTAGCCCTGCTGAAACACCAATCCCTGAGGGGATTAGTATTGTTTCGCACAGGAAATGGGACCAGAGATTCAAAGGGACTTCATCGAATCTCTCGACCCGCTGCTAAGATTTAATCACTCCCCTTTTCTTTTGGAAAGATAAGTTTTTCTAAAAACCTTATCTCCAAATCCAAGAGCCTTCTACAATGATGCGGACACGGGAAACTGAGGCCCAGTGGCTTTTAGCTGGAAAAAAAATTTTCTTTAATAAAAATCTTCCCAGCGTACCCAGTCATTCTCTCCCTCGTTCCCGTGCCCGGCGCCTTTCTCTCTGACTGCGCGACAGGACGGGGGCTCTTAGGGTTTTTATCATAAAAGATTCCAGATTCGCGCGACCCACCCTGACCTGACCCCTAGACTTAGGGGACTCAAGGGTGCGCTCCGCAGCTGCAGCCTGGACGGGCAAGTCGCGCTGTCCGCCCAAAGCTGCGAGTCCCAGGACACACGTGGCGCGGCCGCCCGGTGGCCGCGCGTGGACACGATGGCCGCGTCCCCACCCCTCCCTGCACCGCTCCTGCTTCCCGCCCTACAAGCAGCCTGAGCCGGACAACGCCTGCCAGAAGTTCTCTCGGCCTCACGCAAAGCAAACCTCTTTCCTCCCGGGGACCGCCGGGCGCAGAAGAGCTCAGAGCTCGGGCGCTCACCCGGGTCGGGACCCGTACTCGGACCCCGGCGGCGCGCGCGCGCGCGACCCCACGGCCGCCTCCGCGCCCGGCGCCCGCTCACCGCTCCCGCGCTCTCTCGCCCCAGGTGCCCGCGCCCGTGGGGAGCAGCTGCCGCAGGGGGCGTCCGGGGTGTGGTCAGGGAGGCGCAGCCTGAGGAAGACGCTGCGCCCGGGGGAGAAGAAGGAGCCCCGGGGCGTCGTCTACCTGGGCGTGGAGGACCACATGGACGACTCCAAGGACTTTAAGGTACCCGGGCCGTCGGCGGTCGGGACGCGAAGTCCGGGCGGGGGTCGGCTCTTCCTAACTTTGCCCTCCTCGACTCGACGTTTCCTAGCCCGCAGGCCCGGGATGGGAGGACCGGGCGAGGTAAGGGCTGCCTGCTTCGGGGTGTGCGTGACTTTCAAGACAGGACCTTCTCAGGAAGGGGGCGGGGGGGCGTCGATGGACCGAGTTATTAAAAGGCGCCCGCCCGGTGCCTGCTTTGTCCTTTCCGTTTGCTTGTTCACCCTGCTCTTGCTCGTGACGGGCAGCTGCAGTCTGGGGAGACCTACCCCCAAAGTATCCTTAGCATTCGGCAGAATCAGGCAATTGCCTAAAATCAGGACAGTTTTGGAGCGTGTGCTGTTCCGCTTGACCTTTGTATAGATTTTATTTGGAACCAAACGGCTAGATGGCTGTATTTGGCAGTCGGAGAGCTAGCTATTCACGAGGTGTTTGGGGGTTCAGAAGCATATGCTTGTCTCGTGGAGTGAAACAGAGAAACCAGCACTTACCAGTGAAGTGCTGCAGGGGAAGGGCAGGACCCGCGGGCTTCTCCAGGGGTGGGGCAGTCGGAAGGGGCTTTGGGGGAGGAGACCCTTCCAAACTGGGTAGGTGGTCTTCCGGTGGTCCCAAGGGCTAGGATGGGGCTTCCGTTTCTTTTGCGATTCCCGGCCGCTCTGCCCAAAAGGCGGCACCAGCGCCCCCTGCCGCCTGATGGCGCGATCCGAGGGCGGAGGCTGTGGACACTCAGAACGCTCGCCCCTGGATTTCCTCACGTTGTCAGCAGGAGGAAGAATCTCTTTTTAAACGTTAAAATGGAATTAAAAGTTCTCTCTAGCCCCCAGCACAAATCTCTCCGCACGGTGGAACCATGTTAACATGTCCTTACCTACTTTCCAGGAGGGAAAAACGGCTCATACAGACACACACACGTTGATATATCTTCTTTATTTACAAAGTATGAAGCCACAGAAATTTGCACTTTGACTTACTCATGAAATATATTTTAGAATACTTTTAAAATCAGCACCTGGAGATGTACCTCATGCTTTTTAGCAGCTTTATAATATTCCCTTGTATGAATGTGTCATGCTTTATTTTACCAGTCCTGCACGTGTATACTTAGGTGGTGTTTGTTTTGTTTTGCTCTTATACATGTGGTTGAGCGTCAGTGAGTGGAGATGTGGCTTCCTCTGTCTGTCGACAGTACTTTAGTGAGTATGTTAAAGTCCTAGTAAGATCAAGAGTTAGGTACAGCTTTAATTTTGATAGAAATAGCCACATTGCCCTCTAAATAGGTTACATGAATTAACAGTGTTTGTAGTCATGTGTGAGCAAGGCATGTGCAGTAAATCACATAAAGCAACAAACACAGGCCTCCCAAGGTGAGTCTATTTGTACGTCCAGATTAAACACTGACTTTTTTTCCTCCTCCTTAATATTAGTCTATTAGCTATGGTCTTTTGGTTTAATAAAAAGAACTGAGGTTACAAGTGAATATCAAAAGCTAGGGGAGTGTCTTTGGAATTAATATTAAGGGACAGGGAGAAATTTTTAAGTTTTGAAAATCACGCTGGAAATACTTTCTTTGCTTACCGATGTGGGTTTTGTTTTCTGGAGATATTAGTGAAGGAATTCTGCAACACAAATTCTCAAACTTATTTTTCATCATGTTTTTGTTTGTCTTTATTTAGTTTTCTTGCCTAGGTCCGGTCGAGGCATTTATGTTATTTAAGGCTTTTAGAAACCACAGTCGAGCTTGTAGATTGAGGGATTTATATATATTATTTTATTACCTAACTCCAGATCATCCTGTAGAAATCTCAGCTGTGAGACTAGTTACAAGTCAATACATATAACACTCTGAAGAGTTCTGAACTCTAAGGATTTCCTCATTAAGAAGAAATTATCATATTTTCCCCAGCACACACACGATCTCAGGAATACTGACAAAATCAAAGGATGGCAGAAACCTGACAGGATTAGAAATGTGGAAAGTGAACCATCTGACTGATGCCTATAAGCTTTTCCAGTGACTTTCTTTCAAGGGAGTTAACACTTTAGCATTTGGTCTTTCATTTGTTATAATTTCTCATAGTTATAATCTCTCATTTGTCAAAATCTCTCATTGTAATATATAGTTTCCCTCCTTTTTGCCCTGTTACCCATTATACGTATTTCATTAAAGCAACCTAAAACAGATGTATTTGATATCTCCAATTTAAAGGACTCAGTTAGCTTCTGTAAACGCGATCTAGTCTCTTATGTTCTGTATCTAGTCATATAGTTAAGAATCTGAAAGAATCTGAAATGACCTCATGACAGTAGAAAACTATATTGACTGAATAGATAACCTGTCTACATGACATCCTTGACTTACTTTCAGAACTCTCTTTAAAGAAATCTCTTCAGAGCCTAGCTTAACATGTCATGAGGGCTTCCCTGGTGGCGCGGTGGTTAAGAATCCGCCTGCCAATGTAGGGGACACAGGTTCGAGCCCCGGTCCGGGAAGATCCCACATGCCACGGAGCAACTAAGCCCGTGCGCCACAACTACTGAGCCTGCGCTCTAGAGCCCGCGAGCCACAACTACTGAGCCCACGTGCCACAACTACTGAGCCCATGCGCCACAACTACTGAAGCCCGCAGACCTAGAGCCCGTGATCCTCAACAAGAGAAGCCACCACAATGAGAAGACCACGCACCGCAACGGAGTAGCCCCCACTCACCGCAACTAGAGAAAGCCTGCATGCAGCAACAAAGACCCAGTGCAGCCAAAAATAAAATAAATAAATTTTTTTGAACTGAATTCAGACTGCTTAGCACCCCTGATGAGCTTGTATAAAATATTTAGATGCTCTGTTGTCATTGTGAACTCAGCAGTGCCTTGTGAGCCTCTGAACCCAGTCCTTGCTGTCAAGAGTGTGTAATTGGGGCTTCCCTGGTGGCGCAGTGGTTGAGAGTCCACCTGCCGATGCAGGGGACGTGGGCTCGTGCCCTGGTCCGGGAAGATCCCACATGCCACGGAGCGGCTGGGCCCGTGAGCCATGGCCGCTGAGCCTGCGCGTCCGGAGCCGGGAGCCTGTGCTCTGCAACGGGAGAGGCCACAACAGTGAGAGGCCCGCGTACCGCAAAAAAGAAAAAAAAAAAAAAGAGTGTGTAATTGGGTTTGTGTTGACGGCACATCACTGAGCAGACCCGTAAGTTGCTCTTTCTGGCACTGTCGGGTAGACGATAGAATCCCTTTATTGTCACTGGAAGAACATATCAAATTCAAGTGCCACAGTACTTCCAAATGGATTTAGGTAAACACTTCCTTTGATAGGGTGAGACATTGAGAAAGAGCCTCTTTCTGTGAGAAGCTCATTTTAAATCCATTACTGACTATGTGTAAATTTGGCAATGGTTGGAAACACACTGTTATAACCTGTATTCGCTAAAGCTGTATGTAGCTTATACAGAATTTTGTGGTTGAAAAGTGACACATCTCTATTTAAGGGACTATCACTGAAGAGTGATTTCTTAGGTACTATTCTGTGATAACAGAGCAAAACCCAATGTTCAAAATTGTAGGAGAGTTTGTTTTATTTCAACCTGATATTTACTGAATGAATTCTAATATGCTCAATTTTTTATTAGCTATTTGAAAATACATTAAGTACTTTAAGACTTCATTTTATTTCATGATAGCTTTTTTTTTTTTTTTTTTTTTTTTTTTTTGCTGTACGCTGAAGCCAGAGGTGCGTCCCACTGGACCCACCAAGATTAGACTTTGGGCTCTGCCTGCCAGCCTCGCTAGGACCGTATTTGAGAGAGGTAGTCTGGCAGCTCCTATGTAGAGAACGAACAAGGTTAAGACACACCATGTGCTTTATCTGTTGGCAAACACGAGGGTTGAATAAATCCTTCTCAGTCGAGCTGACTCGGGTGCAAATTACGAAGGGTGCTGAGATTTAAAAGGCAGCCTGGAAATAAGTTACATCCTTCCAAAACAAATATCATTGACTATAGTAGGAACAGACTTTTTTTTAAACCTGTCAAAATATAGTTGACCCTTGAACAACGCAGGTTTGGACTGCAAGGGTCCATTTATATGTGGATCTTTTTCAATAGTAAATACTATAGTACTGCACCCTACGAGACTGATAGAATCCGAGAATGCAGAACCACAGATGTGGAGGAACCGCTGCACACAGAGGGCCAACTATGCATTATACCGGGATTTTGGACTGCAGGTCCCTAATCCCGCCCCCTCCCCATGTTGCTCAGAGGTGAACTGTCCATCTAAGAGACGTTTAACTTTAAAAATCACTTAGCTTAGATGTGGAATCTAAAAAATAAACGAATGAATATAACTAAACAGAAAAAGACTCATAGGGATAGAGAACAAACTAGTGGTTTCGAGTTGGGAGAGGGAAGGGGGAAGGGGCACGATAGGGGTAGGAGACTCAGAGATACAAACTATTAATATGTATAAAATAAATAAGCAACAAAGATATAGCTACAGCACAGCGAAATATAGTCATATTTAAATGGAGTATAATCTATAAAAATGTTGAGTCACTATGTTGTACACTTGAAACTAATATAATATTGTAAATTAGCTATATCTCAATTAAAAATAAATCCCTTAGCCAGTATATGCAGGACATGCGGGCCAGGTCTGAGAGAGGGGCCAGTAACCCAGGATCCCAGGTGTCAAGCCAGCCGCCTACTTGGCTGCAAGATGCGGAGTACCATTAAGGGGAAATTGCAGGAATCGGGAGCTGAGAAACCTCTTGATGACCTTATGGAAATAATGCCTAAAAAGCAATCAGAGCCAACTGACAGAGGATGTGCCTCTGATTCTAGGGATTGTCACAGTTCCTTTTACTGTGTGGCTTCCTGATGGGCTAAACTTAGTCTGAAGTCTCTGCCACCGGCATCTTTGGTACTAACATGCCTTCAAACAACAGCAGTTTCAGAGGGGAGACGAGGGAAGACAGGAAGCTGCGGTCTACCCCTTGCAATTTCCAACTGTACACTCCCCCAAAAAAGGGGATTCGAGCATTTCCACAAGTTCTCAAGAGTGCAAAAGGAGACTTAAGCTGAACTGCAACTCCACGAAGTCAACAATGAGACCAGCGCTCTCTAGAGGTGAGATGGATGCTAAGCCAGAACAGAAGACTTCATTGATGGAGACCCCATTTCCTGCAGGAGGATGCTTTAGCTCAGGAGGATCTACGGTGGTTCTTCTGCTCATTCTTTATTGAAATTTATTGGTCACTTGCAAGGGCAAAGGTAGTTGGTGGTATTAATGTAAAGAGGTCTCAGCTGCAATTGCAACATTACAGTAGTTAGGCTTCTGATAAATAGGTACGCAGAACCACCAGGTGTATAAAATAGTACTTTCAAGCGAATCAAAAGTACTTAGCAGCTTAAAGGACATAGAATCCCCTCTGTAGAACCAAAATTGGAAAAAAATGAGTATTGAGGAAGAAAACTCTCAGAAGAGAACGTTCAGCGGTAACTTCAGTTGTTGTTCCGTTGTTTTTAAAAATTGATGGAGAAGGGAAGGAGGAGGGGGGTGATTATGGCTCCTGGACAGGAAGGACAGTATGTCAGTACCAGCAAAACCTGAAGGGAGGGTCTCACTAGCACCTTCTAAACAAGCTGGCAAAAATCTAATTTTGAAGCAATACTGAAGCTCAGGAATCTGTGAGAATAACAACCAACTCTTCTGTAGCCCCACGGACACAGTTGTTCCCGGAACTCAAATTCTTCATCTTCCTGCCGCAGACGTGGTCCAGGGGCAAAGCAGGATCCTCAGTTTAATCCCCACTTAAGGACTTAGAACAAAAAGCGGAAAATGTGTGTGGGGGGGTGGGAATTAAGTGGCTCAAAGGCAGTTGTTTTCCTGCCTACAAATCGACTCAGTAAAGGCAAAAAACCCTGAGGCTCAGTCAAGAACCACATTCTGTGCAGACAGGGTGTTGATTCTGAAGAAGCTGAAGTTGTCTGAGGAAACCGTAGTGGAAACAAACCCGGAGCTGGGGCTGAAGAGTGCAGACGTCTTTAGTTTCAGAGCAACTTGGGCAGACACAAAAGCTTTTACAACCAGATAGACCTGCAAGTCCCAAATTTACTGTGACGCTGAGTGGTGTCCCCAGCCGCTGAGATACAGGTTAGGTCCTGTGAAGGAAGGAAACCAGTAAGCCAACGGCAGTCGTCAGCTCGGGACTCAAAGTCTCTTCCACCCCAGCAGAGACGGTTGGTCCTCAGCCTTTCAAAGGCTGAGTGTGCCACAGAAAGCAGGGAAGTCCGGAGAACTACAACACTGAACTGCCTGTAAAAATGTGTGCAATTCCCACCACGCAGTGTCACTTTGAAAACTTTACGAAATATACATTTGCTAAAAAAATGTGTATTCTTCCAAATTTAAATAAGATGGGGAACGTGTTCATCCAAATTGTCCCTCTACTCACATGAGCAGAAGCCCAGTTCTGCAGCAGTTGGAGCACTGCCTGGCACCTAGTAGTCAGCCCTGCCCTTCTCAGTTCTCGAGGAACGAAAGGCCCCTTTTCATCCAAATCGCTGTACTCTTACCACTCAGTACACATTCCCTGTTTGCGCATTTTACCTTCCTGCACTTGCTGTACTGCCACAGCACGCTTTGAAATGGATTTGACCTAAGCTGGTAAATGACACTGCCAAAAAAATGGCAGAAGAACAGGGATTTTGGAAGTTTCCATAAACTGGTGAATGACAATCCACAGAACTTTGAAATGTGGAATATGTTAATTTCATAACATGACGTGTAGACGTGTACTGCCTATGTGACAGGTCTAATTTTTCAAAACGCTAAGTTTTTAAAGTAGTTTCAATTTAAGTAGTTTTTAAGGCAGTATTTTTTTTTTTAATCTGAAGAAAAGCCAGTGAGAGAAAAAGCTAAATTCTGTGAAAGTATTTTGACGTATGTTTGATACTGCCATTTTAAGTCCTAGAATTTATAATAAGAAACATCAAAATGCGGCAACTTCCTTGTTATGAATATAATACCCAGGGCTTAGAAAAACAAATATTGTATATTAACGCATATATGTGGAATCTAGAAAAATGTTACAGATGAACCGGTTTGCAAGGCAGAAATAGAGACACAGATGTAGAGAACAAACGTATGGACACCAAGGGGGGAAAGGGGGTGGGGTGGGTGGGATGAATTGGGGGATTGGGATTGACATGTATACACTAATATGTATAAAATAACTAATGAGAACCTCATGTATAGCACAGGGAACTCCACTTTGCTGTACAGTAGAAACTAACACAACATTGTAAAACAACTATATCCCAATAAAAATAAATTAATTAATTTTAAAAAAGAAAAAATCATAATAATACCCAGTGCTTCATTGATGTTCTTTGCATATGGAGATTCAGCAAGAGAAATATCTGTGAAAAGCTGAATTGCTGCTTCTGGTTTTCCCCAAGATTGGTACACAGCTATCAAAACCCACTTTGAAACAATAAAATAAGGCCAAAAAAGCACTGAGTTGAGTAAAGAGACATTCTGTTCTATTTTTAGTTTTTAAGGTTGTTTGTAATTTGAAAAGTATGTAACTAGAGCAAAAGACATGGGGAAGGCCTTTCTGGTTGGGCACAGCTCTGCTGCTTGGGTAAAATGTTTCCTAAGATTCAGTTCCTTACCTGCTGGGAAAGGATGAGTACGAAAAAGTGGGGAAAAAGTCAGTATGGGTGTTTTGATTAAACCATCTATTTAGAATGGCAGTTGCAAACATAAGTACAATTTTAAATGTTTTTGTTTACTGTTAACATTTTCTTTTCAATAAATATTTTAAGAAACTATTATCATAGAAAAATATTACATGTATATACACACAGAGCATCAGAAAAAGTAATTGGCTGCAGAATTCAAGCTCACATGGATATATACACATATCTTCATATTCTGAAAAATGACATTCTAATAAGAACCATTCACAAGTGAATATACTGAGTTCCTACTGAAGATAATTTTTGAAATGTAAGATCAGATTTAAACAGTACATTTCAAATGATACAGATCAAATGGGTAAACAGCAAATTAGGACTCATTGGGGCTCTTGTGTTAATATGTAAAATTTTATGTGTGTAACAAAACTTTTTATTAAGAGGAGAAGTATCAGATGCTTTTGAATTAAACAAAGAATGTATCACTGATAACAAAATAGCTATTTAGTCATTTAGCAGCTAGCATAACCTTCAAAGAAGAAGATTTAAGGCAACACAAACGAAAATACACTTCCAGCTTAACCTTACCGTGTAAATATTCTAGAGTCAGCCCCAGACAGGGGCTTCAACTCCGCACAGCTAATGGCACTTGTGACCCACAGAATTCCCAGCTGGATTTAGCCTGTCTGCACTGCACTTTAAAAACAAGTCAGAAAGAGGCAAACTCTCTGTTCTTCTGATGCCGTCTGTATATATTTTGGCTATTTCCGGATATAAGGTGATGGAAAACAAGCACCTTTTGTTTCATTTTTCAAGGTAATGAGGACATCTGACATGTGCGACAATTTCACTAGATAAGACAGGAACAGTAAAACACAGGGCTGAAACGCGAAGAAAGAATGCTTCCTAAGGTCCTACTGAGCATTGGATAGTTATTTTATGACGTTTTAAAGCTCATTTTTAACTGACCATGCCTGAGTCCAAACTCTGGAACAAGGGACACCTATGAACTCTCACTAATCAACAAATGTTCCAAGAGATCAGGAACACCATAGCACGGATGTATATAACACAGGACACAGATGTTTACGGGAGGAAAATAAACAAAACAAACAATATAAGAAAAGCTTTATAAAAAATGAAAACATCAAGACCCACAAAAATACAAAATCATAAACAAGAGAAAAAAAAATAAAACCTATCAATTCTGACAACAAATATAAACATCAGTAAAAGGCAAAAATACTCTCCATTTGAGTTAAGAAATTTAATTACTAGAGAATTATCTAAACTAGCATTATAGAAAGAGGAGCAAAGGTAGGTGTAAAAATGTAAACAACAGGAGTGACAAAATGAACTTAGCACAAAGAACTCAAGGGAAAAATTGTAAAATTAGAAAAAAAATTATTGCTTTACACTGATAAAGGTTTTGATCTATTAGGAAGTCATGAGTTATAAACCTTTTTGTTTCAAGGAAGTTATCAAAATGTGTCAGACTGTAACTGGTAGTAATGAATCATTGGTAGAAATTTTGTGGGAGAATCTTATCACAAATCCATTAGGCTAATCCCAGCTCTACATTTATGAATCGTGTGACCCACAAAGGTTATTACAACATAGTTGCCAAGGAAGCAGTAGAAAAGAGTCTGCTAGACCACAGCAGAGAGTAGCAGCTCCTGCGGTACCACAGGTGCCCAAATTAGGTTCCCAGACTAGAACAGGACCTGCTCAGAAAGATGGGTCTTTGGAGACAGGAGGCTTTAGGAAGCCTTTAAGTATCTGATTATATTTTTAGTATCACCTCCCTACCTGACACAAGGTTAACCTCTTTTGATCCCAGCCTACTTTTTCCCCCTCCAATTGTTGACATTAAAATCCCATTTTTAATAATAAAGAGTTTAAACAAATTCATAACCCATGGAACTTGAAGTTGAGAAAAATTATAGAGACAGAAAATAATAGCTAAATCTGAACCATTATTGGGTCTGGCTTTCTTCCCCTCTTACCTGATTTTTATTGACAAAAATGAAGCTGTTTTAGTCCATATGCCAATTGAGAGGGTATTAAACCCTCCCTGTGTCCCTTCCCCAATTAATTTACCACCTAAACTTTAGCCGAATGAGACCTGCCCTACTTATTTATGCTACTTAAATTTAGTCTTGCCCTCTTCTCCCTCCCAAACTTGCTCTTCATATGGGTTTGTCCCATATTCCCTCATCCCCTCTAAATAGGATACTTGTTTGAACAGTTGGTTCTCATGGTGAATAGGATATGCTTCAGGGGTGTCATCTACCCTTTCACTGAGATGCCAAATGACTCTTTATATATATATAGATAGATAGATAGATAGATATAGATATCTTTATTGGAGTATAATGGCTGTACAATGTTGGGTTAGTTTCTGCTGTACAACAAAGTGAATCTGCTATGTGTATACATATATCCCCATATCCCCTCCCTCTTGAGCCTCGCTCCCACCCTCCCTATCCCACCCCTCTAGGTCGTTACAAAGTATCAAGCTGATCTCCCTGTGCTATGCAGCTGCTTCCCACTAGCCATCCATTTTACACTTGGAAGTGTACATATGTCGATGTCACTCTCTCACTTCTTCCCAGCTTTCCCTTCACCCCCTATGTCAAGTCCGTTCTCTATGTCTGCGTCGTCATTCCTGCCCTGACACTAGGTTCACCAGTACCGTTTTTTTTTAGATTCCATATATATGCGTTAGCATACTGTATTTGTTTTTCTCTTTCTGACTTAGTTCACTCTGTATGACAGACTCTAGGTCCACCCACCTCATTACAAATAACTCAATTTCGTTTCTTTTTATGGCTGAGTAATATTCCATTGTATATATGTGTCACATCTTCTTTATCCATTCATCTGTCGATGGACACTTAGGTTGCTTCCATGTCCTGGCTATTGTAAATAGAGCTGCAATGAACATTGTGGTACATGTATCTTTCTGAATTATGTTTTTCTCAGGGTATATACCCAGCAGTGGGATTTCTGGGTCACATGGTAGTTCTATTTTTAGTTTTTAAGGAACCTCCGTACTGTTCTCCATAGTGGCTGTATCAATTTACATTCCCACCAACAGCGCAGGAGGTTTCCCTTTTCTCCACACCTTCTCCAGCATTTATTGTTTCTAGACTTTTTGATTTTGGCCCTTCTGACCGGTGTGAGGTGATACTCATTGTGGTTTTGATTTGCATTTCTCTAAATGATTAGTGGTGTTGAGCATCTTCTCGTGGGTTTGTTGGCCATCTGTATGTCTTCTTTGGAGAAACGTCTATTTAGGTCTTCTGCCCGTTTTTGGATTGGGTTGTTTGTTTTTTGATATTGAGCTGCATGAGCTGCTTGTATATTTTGGAGATTAATCCTTTGTCAGTTGCTTCATTTGCAAATCCAAATGACTCTTGATTCTGGCATGTTCTAGTACCTTGCTGTTAAAAGTGTGGCCTGTGGGGCTTCCCTGGTGGCGCAGTGGTTGAGAGTCCGCCTGCCGATGCAGGGGACACGGGTTCGTGCCCCGGTCCAGGAGGATCCCATGTGCCGCGGAGTGGCTGCGCCCGTGGGCCATGGCCGCTGAGCCTGCGTGTCCGGAGCCTGTGCTCCGCAACAGGAGAGGTCACAACAGTGAGAGGCCCGCGTACCGCAAAAAAAAAAAAAAAAAAAAAAAAAAAAAAAAATGTGTGGCCTGTGGACCAGCAGCATGGGCATCCCCTGGGAGCTTGTTAGAAATGCAGAATCTCAGGTACCATTTGAGGCCCACTGAATCACAGTCTGCATTTTAGCAAGATCCCTGATGATTCAGATTACTGAGAAGCACTGCTCTGGTGATTGTTTCACACTAATATCACTGGATACATGATTTAAAAAACCTACAGTCAAATATGGGAAATGATTGTATTTTAACCGACCCCCCCCGCCCCAGGTTCACAATGCATATTGACTTAACAAAGGCTCTGATAAAACCTGTAGTGAATAAACCAATATATTTTGTTTTTACTCCATAATAAGTTTGCAACTTACTACCCGTGGGTCCCCTGTCACATGATAACTATTAAAGATCCTTAAGAATTCAGAATCTATAGGACATATTTCGGGAGATGCTGAGCTGATGGACATAATGTGAGGAAAGAAAGCAAATCACCAATCAGGCACTTGTTCGGACTTCGGTTTTCTCACCTACGCAGTGGAGATCAATCTTGACTTATTGATGTCCAAGAAAAAGATGACGTAGATTTGACAGCCTTTTGAAATTTAATTAATTGATTCATTGAACAAATATTTATCTTCTCTGCTGGCAGGTGTGGAGGCTACAGCCATGAGAAAAGCGGACATAGCTCCTACTTTCCTGGAGGCCAAAATCAGTTTCAAGTGAACTGAGGATTAAGCTCTGTAGACCACAGATGTACGCAGGGATTCCCCCGAGGTAATCAACTGCTAAAGGAATCCCATAAGTGTTCGTTTAACTCAAAATTATTTATTTTATTAGCAGAATGCCTTCTCAAACCCACAAGGGAGTAGGAGTACCTACTGGGTAATAATAAAGGTATTAACATTTACAAAGAACTTTCTAATATGTACTTTTTCATCAGTGGCATGCTGGCAAGCCAGCCCCTGATGTATAGTATTTGCCAGTTTCCATGGTGTACATACGCTCACCCAGGCCAGTTAATTGCAAGCTACTAATATGACATCACTGAATATGGGGATGGGAAGATTTGCAGATTCGGAAAAGTTGCACACTCTCAGTACTTGTGAGCCAGTACAAACCAGCTGCAGCACATCATGGCATGGACCGTTCTAAGTAGTTCACATAAAATAAATCATAACCACTCTGTAGGAAAAATAACTATTCTATTCCCGCATTTTACAGATGGGAAAACTGAGGCATAGAAAAATTACATAACTTTTCCAAGATCATGCAACTAGTAAACGGAAGGGCTGGGATTTGAATCCAGGGACGTATGATTCCAGATGCCTTACCTTTAGACATTATAGCCAGTGCTTCGTGGAAAGTTCTGATGGAACTCCTTCGGCTAGTGTCAGTCAACTCCACCTCATTCATTCATGTATTCGTTCTACCAGGAGTAGTCAGTGATGGGGAATATTCTTTGGCTGAGATGCTGATAGCTGCTCCCCTGGAATGAAAGTATTCTATGTGAGGACTAGAATAAACCACCATTTGAGTGTGGCTAACACTCCTGGTGATAGAGTTGTACTTTCATGGGACAGCCACCAGATTCCCTTGCTTTGGCATTCCAGATAAACTGAGATTTGGCCAAAACTGTTCTTCAGTAACTGTGCTAAGAGATAATGATATGAGTTCGGGTGGGCATGCAGATAGTGTAGTTCTTTTATCTGAATGGTAAGTCTACTGTCCTGGATTAAGCTAAGGTTATTCTATCCAGACTTTTAATTGGTCAGGATAGTGTATTAGAGTGCTAGGGCTGCCATGACAAAGTACCACATACTGGGTGGCTTCAAAAAGAGAAAGTTATTCTCTCAGAGTTCTGGAGGCTAGAAGTCCAAGATCAAGGTGTCGGCGGCGTTTGTTCTCTGAGGGCTGTGAGAGAGGATCTGTTACTTGCCTTTTGCCTAGCTTCTGGTGATTGGCATTCTTTGGCTTGTAGAAGCATCACCCTGATCTGTGTCTTCATTTTCACATGGCATTCTCCCTGTGTACATGTCTGTGTCCAAATTTCCCCTTTTTATAAGGACACCTGTCATATTGAATTAGAGCCCACCTTAATGACCTCGTCTTGACTAATTACATCTGAATGACCCTATTTCCAAATAAGGTCCCATTTGGAGGTACTGGGGGTTAGTACTTCAACATATGAATTTCAGAGGGGATACAATTCAGCCCATAACAGATAGATCTGTTTGTGGGAGATGGGGTAATAGCTGAAAGCCCCTGGTGAGCAGCACTTATTTTGCAAGCCAAATTTATTTAGTTTTATGACACTCTCTGTGTTTCTCTTTTTTACTCAAGAATTTGCTATAGTTTATTTTTGATCATTTCATTCCTGTTTCAGCTGTGAGCCAGTTATTGAGTCAAGGGATTCTGCTCACACTTAGGTCAGAATGTTGAAATGATGGAGTGGAGCCCACCTAGGGCCCTATGGTAGAGGTAGTAGCAATTTCTCTGATTGCAGATGTGATACCGGCGTGGTCCAGCACCCCGTCCTTTCCTACTAGCAGAACTTTCTCTAAAGCAAACTTTGGAAGTTTGGAGTGTGTGTTTTATTAAAGAAGACTACTTTACCTCACCCCAAGTTAAGATCTTCCACTGTCTAGTGCATCCACTCCCAGAGCTCTCTCTCCTTTTCTCCCCTAAGCTAACGTGGGGTTACTTAGACCACTGATTCTCTGCTCACTCCCTGAGTTCAGTACCTGCTGGTCCATGGCCACCAATATGCTGAACCAAAAGAGGACTAGTTAGTAAATTTCTTCCTGCTCTGATAACCTCGGGAATCAACAGCAAGGAAAAAAGAAAAGAGAGATATTTGTAAAATTCCTGAAAATTTGACCCTGGGTTCTCACGCTGGTATGGAAAGGTCTAATAAAGCACTGACTCTTGAACTAATGGATGACATTACAAAAAAGAGTTACTCCAGATTTGAGAAGTTGCATCAAAATCCATCTCAAGGGGCTACAACCAAAACAGCTTTATGAATATCAGAAGAATGAAGAATAGCTTAAGGAAGCCATAAAAGAGAGTTCTGATGAAAATCTCCATCTTCAGGAAAGCATAAATCTGCTTTACCGAAAGGAAACTTAAATAGGGAAGAAGAGAGTAAATAAACTAAGTGAACAGAACAAGGGATTTTCCTGTTCCAACACATCTTCCCATCACTATATAAAATGTTTCCACCAAACGCTGAGTTTGTTTTCCTATCCCTACATCCTCAGCACAGAAGTCAATTCAACCTTCAGATAAGCTTACTTCTGAAGGTTCAGGAACACAGCAATAATTCTTATCTCTTATAAAATGTGATTTTGAATTTTCTATACTTTAGTTTTATTACTATTTAGGGACTATGCAAATTACTCAAAAGGAAGCTTGATAGAATTATAATTTTTAAGATAGTATTTTATAAATACAGATGATTTAAATTTGAATATTATGAGTGAATTATTTTCTTTTTACTCTATCTGTAAATAATCAAAGTTTAGTATTTTGTCGATTTTGTTGTTTAAATGAGTTCACTAAAAAAACTATAATAGGAATTTCATTTGAACAATTGGAGATAATTTGAAATAAACTGGGGGCATTTGAACAAAGTAATTGAAGACAGTTGAAAAAAAGGCCATTTCTGTTTATGCCCAGAGATGTATTTACTATAGTTATAAGACAAACATGAGAGCAACTTGATGTTTACTTAAATAACTTTTAGTCTGTTTTTAGAAAATATTTCAGAGCCTTTGGAACTCAAATATTTAATAAAGTTTAGAGGCTTCTCTTGATTTGGAGTTTCATTAAAGTGAAAGTTTAAACTCACTTGCAAAAATGGAGAAGTACTTTGCTTTGTCACCTTCCCAATTTATTTGTGAGTTACAGACTTTGTCTTTCTGCTACAAATGTTCTGCCCAGCAATTAATGCATCTAGTCCCATGAAATTATGGCGTCCGAAGGAAAAGTCCATGGAAAGAGGCTGGAACCAATGATGGAAGTCCTGGGAATATGAACAGAAAATAAGCTGAGCCTCTGAGCCACAGGGAATGCCTGGTAGGGGCAGGGGGGAAACACAGGGGTTCTTAGGACACAGACATCACAGCATAAGACTAGATGTTCAGGAGAGATGGTCTGCACACTCCACTTGAACCTGAATACTTAGGGCTGGGAAAGGAATTTAGGAAAAAGAATATGGAAAAATATTCATTCATCTGGTTAACACTAGATGGCAGTGAATGATAGTACTTATTAAAAAATAGGAATCGGGTGTCATTTATAATGGTATTATGAGCATATTTGGACTGTCTTGAGTCTTGACATAGAACAACAATAACAACAACAAAAATCACTTCATCGCTCTTGCCTTGTTTCCTGTTCTAGCTATAATCCAAATGATGTATAAAAGACATTATTTTTTTCCCCTTGTCCAAGGGCAACTACAGTTTTGTCTCAATCTTCTGTATGACACCCGGTTTCTCTAGTCTTCATTTTCGTGCTGCCTTGTGTTGTGATCTTTGACATTTATACACCTTAATGTAAATATCTTTTATTTTTTCTTTCAAAAAAGAGCTTCTGTATAAAAAGAACTCTTTGGAAACAGGGGCACAGTTCATCCTTTGATTGTTTTCATCCATTCCTAGTCAAATGCTTTAAATGCTTTGCGCTTGGAGGGCTCTTAATAAATACTGAATCTTTTAAATATACAATATATTTTATTAGTTTTTGTTTTGCCATATGTGAAACAAGCCTGTGGCATTTCTTTTCCACTTGTTAGTCTTGTTCCCTGTAAGTGTATAAAATTCCTAAAGGAAGAGATTGTGTTATATTTTCACATCCTCAGGAAGTAGAATATTAGCAACTTGGACCATCAGAGCTGAAAAGGACCTTAATAGTCACATGGTCCAACTCCATCCGTTTCCAGAAGGAGTAACTAAGGTTCAGAGCAGCTTGGTAACTTGCCTGGGGTCACTGAGCAGCCCTTTAGAGAGGCGTTAGAAACAGAACCAAGGTATCTTGGTCAGTAGAGTTTCTTCATTAGTACTTTTTAAGTTCCCAGGCCGAGGTGCTGAACGAAAGTAGTTTCTCTCCAGGGTGGGGTCCCGGGCTGGGGGAAACGTCCTATCCACGGTCACTTCTCTCAGCCGGCTTCCGAGGCTTTGAAGCTCGGGGAGATGGCACAGGAGTCCCGCGCAGGCTCTGCACGACGGGCAGACAGATGGGATACGAGGCCAGTTGTCCTTTAAGCCACTGAAGCAATCCCCCTCGGTCCCCAAAGGGTGACTGCAGGTGTCTGAAGCTCTCTGCCTCCAAGAGGAAAGAAGTGTCGCCAATCCTAAACTTAAAGGGGAAGAGAAATTTGGGACTGGGTCGGTGAAGCTTCGCACACCCCAGCCTGTCACCACCCACGTCCAGGGGCGACTATGGCAGCGCAGGTGGCCTCGCAGGTGGGCCGGGTGACAGCGCTGGGGGCCAAGCGTCCCGCGCCCACGCCCTCCGCCCGCCTGCGCTGCGCCCGGGCCGCGCGCCACCTCCGGGTCCCCGCCTGACGCCGGTCCAGCGCTCCCTCCGGAGCAGGATGCATGCCCAGCTGCCCCGACTCTGCGCTGGTAGCGCAGGCAGGAATGTTCCCAACTGTCAGCGGGGCAGGGCCGCCAATCCGGACTCCCCTGACTCTCCGAGACAACTTGTAAGAGCGGAGAGCTCACAGGACAATAAGCAGGAGGGTCGGCTGGGTGGCTTGGGGCTGCGCTTACTGGCGAGAGCGCTGGGCTGCGGAAGACCGGAGCCCTTGAACCAGGGGAGGCTTGACTTGGTTCGCCCTGATTCTACGTCCTTCCAGCCCCAGCTAATCTCGGGCTTACAGGAATATACACTCGCTCTGTGAAACTGTGGAGCGACTCTTGTCTGTTGCCCAAAGAAAAAGAATTTTTTGAAAAGTTAAAAAAAACCAAAACTTTCCTGAGCTTAAGAAATCTTCCAAATTTTACCCAATTCGAGATCTCTTCAGGTGTTTTCCTGACAGAAAGCCATCAATCACCAGCACAGGTGAAACCTTACCTCACACTTGCTTCCTCTAACCCCTGCCCTAGCGAGCCTTCTTGGGTAGCATATAACTTTTCCTTTTTAATTTTATAAATTGAAAGATGAGTAGTGTGGGTTCTATTTTTCCATTCCTTCCCCTTCTCTTTATATACAGGCTCATTTCCCCCAATATTTTTAAACGAAATATTCTATCTAGACCAATCCACACCCTGGTTGTCGTCCTATGGCTATAGTCTCACTTAGTACTGTGTCCTTTAAAAGGCTTGGATACAGCAGGAGCTTTGTGGCCGTTCCCTCACTGCATCTAGAGAAGAGAGTGGCCAGTGATACATTTTATCACTGTAGGATGCAAGAGGAAGACATTCATGAAAATGTGAGAAGCAAGAACTTAATACCCGGGAAAGTCAACTGTTTACAGGAGAGGAGGCCAAGAGAGGCTGGACCTGACACAGCCTGCAGGTCTTCTATGAACAGGAGCCAATACTTTTCTTCTTTGGGGCATTTTGCCTTCCTATGGAATGTCTGTTCCATTTCAAGATTGGAAACTTAAATGCAGAATGTGTGTTGTTTTCATTTAGTTTGAAGACATCAAAGATGGGAATATGCCTGTTACAGTCTTGAGTACTTGGTAAATAACGGGCTGAAAAGCAATTTTTAAGTCTGACCAACTCTTCACCTATTGGTGAAAAACTTCCAGTCACTTTTAGGTAATAAAAAGTTCAGTCTGAAAACCAAAGGTTATCACCGAATTTCACATGCTTCCTCTGTCCTAGCCTGGCTTGCCTTAGAAGCCCGCAGTGTGGAGAGGTTGTGTCATATTGGCCCCTCTTCTCTTTCCTCATTGGTCCCTCCTTCCACATTCAGTATGCTGCCTGTCTCTTACAGGAAGGGGAAAAGGAGGAGAAGTCTGCATAGATCAGTGCAGCTCTAATCTAACATTGAACCCCTTGGGTATGGCAGGCATCCAGAGTGAACTCATAAGATGCTACTGCGAGTTCTTAAGAGTCTTTTGCTGGGGACCTCTAACTGCAGCTCTCTGGTGTGGGTTCTGTCTGTTAGTCCCTTTTGCCTTCTCACTCTTTACCTTTTATATTCGATGTCATATATCCAGCCTTTTTTGGCTTAGGTTCTTCATCCCTGGCTGGAAGCCCTCTAGGGAAGCGTCCTTTACGAGATGGCGAGTGGCTGACTCCTTTCTATACGGTCTGTATGTGGCCCATAGGAAGTACGTACCTTTACCCACTTCATGGAGATGCAGCTTGCTGTGACTTTAGAAGTATAGGGTTACAGCAGTGGTACTCAAAGCGGGGCAGAGAATGGGAGACAGGGACATTTTGGTTGTCACAATTGGGGTGGGGGAATGCTACTTGCATCTAATAAGTATGTCACTGAATGTCCTACAATGTACAGGGAAGCTCCCACAACAAAGAATTAGACCCAAAATTCCATAGCTCAAGGTTGGCACACACTGGATTAGAGGAGCAACTTCCGGACACTATAAAAGTCTATAATACCCTGCAAGAGTTCAAACGGAAACAGAACAGAGACAGAAACTGAGAAGAGTCATCACTTAACTGTTCTTTAGAATTTCCAGAAGATTTGGCCTATTTATGCCCTGTCACTGTGCATGGGCTCATGTGTAGGTCTAGTTATAAGCTAATAAAATACTCTCAAAATGTGTTCTAGCTACCCACGTGGATGTCCCTCGATGCTGGATCAATTTCTCATTAAGAGACCTTTGCTAATTCTTAAACTACCTCCTTACTTTGCATTTCTGTAAATCCACTCAGCACCACATCTGAAAATAGTAAGATTAGTCAGCATTGCATCTGAAAATAGGAAGACTTGTCAGAAACCAAAAATGAGCATTTCTTAGGTACTTGCCTTGAAGGCTTAATCACTATCACAGCTGCGTTCTGAAAGGCGTCATAGTAAGAAGAAGGGCAGCATTGCAGGGGCCCCTAACTGGCAAATAATGATGAAGTCACTAAGGACAAGCAAAACTCAGCCTCACTGGACAAGCTGCTCACCCTTCAGCTGGGGAGACCGACTTTTCTTTCAACTTAATTAAACTTAGGTATGAGGGAATGAATAGCATTTCATAAAGCTGGGGCCACAGAGAACTGCCCTGTTTATTTTAGAAATTGAATCACTGTCAACTTCATGTTTATTTCAGATGTTACTAGGTAATCAACAGGCAACAAACAGCAGGAGAATAGATCCGGCAGTGCCATAAGGTAGCAGTTGCCGCAGGTGACATAGGAGGAAAAGGTGTTACATTATAGTGGAAAGAAATCACAATGTGTGCAGCTGCTATCACAGGGTTTTGGAAGAAATATGTAAATAGAGCAATGGAGCATAAACATAATGAGGAAATGGGCAGGTCTAAACCCTGTAGAACTTAAACACAGCTTGTTTAGAAAACAGAGATGGTCCTGGTAACTGCAGCTCTCAGAGGTGCAAACGGCTTATGTCTGATTCCAGTCTGTGGTAGCAAGACCCCTCTTTACCTTGAATAAACAGGAAATTACAACCAAAGAACGGCACGGTAAGACACAGTAATGCGATCTGTATCACTCTGCACACTAGATTGCCCTGCTCCTGGATTTATATATAAACACTTCAGAGCTTTCAATGGTCAAAGGCTAGATCTGTTTATCTCTGCATTGTGTACTTGGGAATTAAGAGAAAATTAAGGAAAAAACCTACTGTAACAGTAAAAGTCCCTAGTGTAATGTTTAGAGTATAAAATTCCTTTCCTTAGAAAATGTGGCGAACTATGTTGCAGGAACTTTTAAAATGGCACATAGAACAGAATGTTCTTCCACAGATGAAAAATTAAGTGCACCCTGTCCTTCCCCATACCTATCTATGGCTTGGTAACGTGTCAAGCAAGCCAACTGGAAGTGAAGGGGAGAACCTTCTCTAAGGCTCTCCGTGCCTGGATTTTATCAGAGATTCACTTTTTGTCCCTCATGAGGAATTTGCCTTGATTCAGAAGTGGGCTCACCAAACGCCTGCCCTGCACTGCACCTCTGTGCCGAGCCTTTGTCCTGGAAGCTGTAGACCTCCTCATTAGAGAATGCCTGGGGCGCTGTCCTTCAGAGGCAAAAGCTAGAAGTGATGCCAAAGAGATCCTGAGATTGGCTCAGGGCTGAGCAGACAGGAAGTGACCAGGGCAGCACAAGCACCCTGGGCTTCTGATTCTAGGTCAATGTTGTGTCTGTTCCTCCTGAAAATGCTCGTGGTCCCAGACGTCTGTACAGCCGGGCTCACAGACCCTCATCAGTCTGCTGGGTTCTCTCCAGTCACCTGAAACCTATTTGCGTGTGGAAACCAAGCCTAAGGATAGTTGACCTAAAGGAAAGAATGAGAGACACTCCACATGTACTCATTTTTCTGGAAGCCTCAGAGAGCTGGCCCAAGTTCTGCCACATGTACCCTTCAAAGCAGCTGAGTCTCACTTTAGCATATAGTATTTGAGTACCTTGTACAAAGAAAATATGTTGCTTGTTATAGAAGCACAAACGGCATGAAGACCAACTCAAGTATATTTTTAAAAAACCCTAAAGTCGTCCTATGTTTGCATTTAGCTTTTCCATTGACTATCAGCGTAACTTCAGGCTGTTGTTTCACCTTTATGTGACTCAGTTACTTCTTCTGTGAGAGGGATAAAAATAGCCCCTTCCTTACTGGAATGCTGCGTCCCACCCTTTGGGGTTCCAGCAGTTGGGGATGCGGCCCAGGAACTTGCATTTTTAGAAAAGCTCCTTACGTGACTCTGACGAACAGCTAGACATAGGGGCCACTGGTTGCAATAATTCCAAGAAAACAAAACTACTGTCTCCGGAAAATAAAAGACAATTACTTATTTATTTTTTGGCCGCACTGTGAGACATGTGGGGTTATTAGTTCCCCGACCAGGGATCGAACCCATGCCCCCCTGCAGTGGAAGCACGGAGTCTTAACCACTGGACCGCCAGGGAAGTCCAAAAGACATTTATATTTGATGTTAACCTAAACCAGGCATTAACCTGGGAGAATGGTATTCTAGTTCTCGAAATATGTAAATTCAGCATGTATCCTGTTATAGACAGATTAAGAGGGGCAAGAAGAGCACCAGCTCTTTGGTTGCTGGCAGGATTTTCTCAGCTAATTTGTATAAAGTACTTAGAACAGTGCTGGGTATATAGTAAATGCTCAAAAGATGTTAGCAATTCTTTTCAGTATTGAGTAGAAATGTTACTGTTTAGTTTAGAAAAATTGTAAGTAGTCTTTAAAGAGATGAGTAACCAGCTCTTTAAGTGAGCAAAACGTCTTTTAGAAATTACATATAAATATCCATGCACATTAAAACTTTATCTAACTTGTTAACTTCTTACATTTTCCCACCAAGCAGTTTTGGATAGCCCTCTTCTTACTCTCACTTCACGTTTTCCGTTTTAAAACTGATATTGATAATCTTTTTAGCTTTCTGAAAAACACATACCAAAAATTACCTGGAAAAGGCATAATGTTCTCTTCTCACTCAAAGAAACTGGAGCTGGAAACATTCTTTAGTCCATCACTGGGACAAATGTTAAAAGAGTATTGGGATACTAAACACATATATCTATAATAAAATTCCAGAAACTTTTCCTGCCTTGTATGTGTTTATGGTACAAGATGTATCTGAAACAGACGTGATGGTTTGAAGGTGTAAGATGTATGGGTTTGGTCGATTCATTTCCCTGAGTTTCCAGAGTGTCCTTATCCTTCCTTCACGAGCCTCCTGCACCTTGCAGACGTGAGCCCACTTGTTCCTTGTTCTTGGGGCAGGGTGACACTTCTTAGCAGACACATAATGACTAAGGAACTTTTAGTAACGTCAATTGTGTGCTGGGTCATTAATGCAAGACCACTTTGTGACCCTGCTCAATTCTTGTAACCCTTTCTTCTCTCCAAGGTGTCCCTTAGCTGGAGCACCAGCCACTATTAAAACATGATCATAAATCATGGTTATTTGTCCACTGACCCTTCTTACGATACCAAAGGAAAAAAAAAAAGAAAAGAAAAGAAAAAAAAAAGAAGCTCAGGCCTTACTTAGACAGCGTCTCTGCTCTTGATGAATCTTTATGGAACCTTATCTTATAGTTTTAACAGCAAAGCTCAGGCTCTGTTTTACTGAAGCTGTTTATAGATCTAATCAGAGTGGATCAGGAAATGTGGTTGACAGCATAGGGCTGCCTGAGAAACCTACTTGCTGGCCAGCATTAAGGCCACTTTTCAGCTTGAAGGCGTGATCAATGGAGTGTGTCTGAGGCTCTGTTTAGATTAAGGGAAATAACGCACTGGTGGCCACATTCATCCCAAGCAAATCATTTTCCCTCACGCGGGCTGCAGTGAAAAGCTTTCCAATAAAGCGCTGACAGGATTAAACACCACCAGCTCCTCACGCGCCCCTCCTGCGGTGGTTGGCTGCAGGCTGGGAGGAGCCCGGGCTCTAGCCTGACCGGGAGGATGGCGCCGCAAGAGAGAGCAGCGCACACGCTGCCCTACCGCTACCTAGCCGGGTGCCCTATGGCCAACGATTGCATCTGTCTGAGGCTTTGTTTCATCACCTGCGAAATGGAGATGTATGAGTCAGGGTTCTCCAGACAACTCTCTCGCTCTATCTAGATCTACAAATACATCATATACATATATATGTATGTATATACATACATGTATATATACCCCTGACTGGGGCGAGGGAGGAGGTACAGACTAGCTGAGGCACAGAACGACACCTCGTCTTCCGCCTTCCTTCGCCTTGAGTCCTGGGTCAAGGTAAAACTGGAAGAGAGCAGTGTTCTCCAGAGGATTGCCCACTGGCTCCAGCGGGAAACTGAGTCGGGGGCAAAAGCTTCTGGCCCTGGGGCTACAGACGGGAAATGGAACCGAAGAAGAGGGGGAAAAAAAAAACTCCAATCCCCAGAAGACCATAAAGCGTCCACCTTACGCATGCGTAGACCCCGCCCCAAGTCAGTGGTTGCCCGGCAGCTGTTGGCGCACATGCGCTCTCCGGCCAGTCTTCTTCCAACCCCTTGTGTTCCCCGGCCGGAGTTGGCACCCGGACCTCCTGCGACCTTCATCTCGGGTTGCGATGTTGCCCTTCTCTTTGCTCTGGGCGACTCGGCCTCTGCAGAGGTGTGGTCACCTGGTCAGGATGGCCACACGGTGCCAGCACAGCGAGGCGGCCCAGACCCAGCCTGGAGAAGCAACCAAGGGCTGGTCAGGCCAGGAGAGTCTATCGGACAGTGACCCTGAGATATGGGAGCTGCTACGGAGAGAGAAGGACAGGCAGTGTCGTGGCCTGGAAGCTCACTGCTCCAGAGAACTTGTGCAGCCGAGCTGCGCTGGAGGCCCTGGGGTCCTGTCTTGAACAGCAAGTACTCGGAGGCTTATCCTGGCAAGAGGTACTATGGAGGAGCAGAGGCAGTGGATGAAATCGAGCTGCTGTGTCAGCGCCGGGCCTTGGCGGCCTCTGACCTGGATCCTGCTCAGGGGGGAGTCAGTGTCCAGCCCTACTCGGGGTCCCCAGCCAACCTGGCTGCCTACACAACCCTTGTGCAGCCTCATGACCAAATCATGGGGCAGACCTGCCCGATGGGGGCCATCTCACCCATGGCTACATGTCTGATGTCAGGTGGATCTCAGCTGCATCCATCTTCTTCAAGTCTAGGCCCTATAAGCTGAATCCCAAAACCGGCCTCACTGACTACGACCAGCTGGCACTCACTGCTCGGCTCTTCTGACCTTGACTCATCATAGCTGGTACCGGTGCCTACGCTCACCTCATCGACTACGCCCGCACGAGAGAGCTGTGTGACGAGGCCAAGGCACGCCTGCTGGCGGACATGGCCCACATCAGTGGCCTGGTGGCTGCCAAGGTGATGCCCTCACCTTTCAAGCATGTGGATGCTGTCAGCACCACCACTCACAAGACCCTTCGAGGGGCCAGGTCAGGACTCCTCTTCTGCCGGAAGGGGGTGCGGGCTGTGGACTCCAAGACTGGCCGGGATATCCTTACACATTTGAGGACCGAATCAACTTTGCTGTGTTCCCATCCCTGCAGGGGGGCCCCCAGGACCATGCCATTGCTGCAGTGTCTGTGGCCCTAAAGCAGGCCTGCACCCGTTCCGGGGGTACTCCCTGCAGGTTCTGAAGAATGCTTGGGCCATGGCTGATGCCCTTCTAGAGTGAGGCTACTCGCTGGTGTCTGGTGGCACTGACGACCACCTAGTGCTTGTAGCCCTGCGGCCCAAGGGCCTGGATGGAGCTCGAGCTGAACGGGTGTTGGAACTCGTATCCATCACGGCCAACAAGAACACCTGTCCTGGAGATCGAAGAGCCATCACACCTGGGGGCCTGCAGCTGGGGGCCCCAGCCTTGACTTCTCAATAGCTC
The DNA here is from genome assembly GCF_964165515.1 of Mesoplodon bidens. Classification (NCBI taxonomy): domain Eukaryota; kingdom Metazoa; phylum Chordata; class Mammalia; order Artiodactyla; family Ziphiidae; genus Mesoplodon; species Mesoplodon bidens. Next base: position 17,175,106 of record NC_138173.1, on the reverse strand, counting down.
CGTGAAGAGGACTTCCAGAAAGTTGTGGGCTTTACAGACGAAGGCGTCAACATCGGCTTGGAGGTTAAGAGCAAGACCACCAAACTCCAAGATTTCAAATCCTTGCTGCTCAAAGGCCCAGAAACAAGTCATTGGCTGGCTGACCTCAGGCAACGGGTGGGGCAGTTTGCCAGGGCCTTCCCCATGCCTCGTTTTGATGAGCACTGAAGGCACCTAAGAAATGAAGCCCGCATACTGACGTTTATTCCTCTTCCCCCTACCTGGACAAGTTGGGTGTTGGGGGTAACTGCCTACCTTCCAATTTTTTGCTGGAGGAGGGGAAGGCCGCCCACTTAGGGGCAAAGGCAGGTGTAGTTCCCCTTCCCAGAATTTGTAGCTGAGAAGGTTGCTTCTTGCCACAAGACTTAGAAGGAAGAGGCTTGGGGCTTTCTGCCCTGATCTCTCTCACTGTCTCAGTGTTATAGACTCCCTGCCCTCTCTTGGGGAGGGGGGAGTTCCCCTTGTGAGCCAGAGGAAGGAGTGGGTAGGCACCCTTCTTTCATTTTTATCTAATAAAATGCTAACCTGCAAAAAAACCTAAAAAACAAAAAATGTATATACATATATACATACATATATATGTATATAATATATTTGTAGATCTAGATAGATACATACATACATATATACACACATACATATAATGTAATAGATACACACACACATATAATATCTACCCACTTATTTATATGGAGATCTATTTTAAGGAATTGGTGCATTTGGTTTGGGGGCTGGTGAGTGTGACGTCTGCAGGGCAGCCCTGGGGGCTGGAGATCCAGGCAAGGGCTGATGCTGCAGCTTGAATCTAAAAGCAGTCTGAAGGCAGAATTCCCTCTTCCTCAAGGGAATTCAGTTGTATTTTCTTAAGGCCTTCAGCTGATTAGAAGAGCTCACTCACATTGTAGAAGGTAAACTGTGTTACTCAAAGTCTTTGGATATAAATGTTAATCTCATCTAAAACATACCTTCGCAGCAGCATCTAGACTGGTGTTTGGCCAAAAACTGGGTGTCACGGGTACCACGGTCAACCTGGTTGACACATAAAATTAACCATCACAGGGGATCGTAATAATACTTTGTTCAGAGGGGCTTGGGGAAAGTTGTGTTAATGCCTAAAAAACACTTTGCAATGGACTCTGTGTCACAAAATTTTAAGGCAAATTTGACTCATGCTTTGAGACTAAGTTTTAAAACATTCAAGAAATTGTGTGTTACCTTCGGGTAGAATTCAGCATGACCACGTGACAGCGTCTGCTTCAGACTCCTTTTCAGTCACATGGATGAGCCTCCAGCAATAAGCTTCAGAGTCCCTGGAAATAGAGAGGTGACACATTTGTAGCAAAGACATGTTAATAGGCTCATCGAATTTGTAAAATCTTACCTTCTGCTCTTGAAAAACAATAAAGAACCTTTGTGGTACAGTCAGTCAGCTTTTCGTGGGTGTCTTCATACCTTGTGGCCCCAATAATTTGGAACGTGGAGTAGTAAGTTAAGGGTTCATTTAACACTGTCTTACCCAGTGCTTGCCTCAGAGTTGGAAAAGGGTACTTATAAGAATGTGGCTTCCATGTACATCTTTCTCTCTGTGGTATGAAATATGGCCTCAAAGAAAACATCGTTGTTTCCATTTCAAGGTCCTTTTGGGAGCTGAGAAACTGGGCAGTTACTGGTGGAATGCTACCTTTCCAAGATTTATGAGGAGTCATGGAGGGCTCAGTAAACTCGGAAGGTAGCTTTTGTATCTTGCAGCACTCAAGACTGATTTAATTTCATGTCAGTCCTGGAACGGCAACCACTATATGAACTGCAGGTTTATAAATTGCTTCTTGGAGCAGCTGACCTTGCAGGTGCGGGAGTCAAATGGAGCGGAAAAGTAGAAGAAGCTGGAGGATTGAGAATCTTGGTACACCGAGTGAGCATCCATTTCACCAAAACTGGAGTTCTCATCTGCCCCCCATTTTCACCCCCAAACCCCTTCTTTCCCTTGAGTTTGTCTCCTGCCTAAAATACTCATTTTTTCCCCCATAAGATGTCAGATGGGCTAGTGAGGCAGAAACTGGATTATGCGACCATGGTATACAGGGTCTTCTGGATTTTCAAAGATCATTTCATGAAAATTCTGCTCCTGAGCTACTCAGAATAAGTAATATAAAGCCTAATTTACATCTCCTCTCACAGTAGAATCCCTGACAGGGATGTTAAAACAAACTGATGTCACTAAGTAAAGCTAATATTCAGAAGCACTGGATTCTTACAGGAGCTAAAAATATGGTTTGGAGTCATAGTATTGATTAAGTCAGGCCTTAAAATCAGCAAGCAACACACAATGCTATTTGAAGAAAAGCACACATATCAGGATAAATCTCCCAACAATTTTTAGTCCCATTGCAGTGGAGCGTTGTTTATGTGGGTGGTGGCAGCCTCTTTTCCCTTTTGTCACTTGGAATTATGCTGGACCGAGCATTTGTGGACTGTGGGGGGACAGCCTCACCTTGGCGTCAGGATGGTCACAGTAGTTTGAGAGGTATTTCCATGTTCTCAGGATGCATATCTGCAGTTAATTCTAAAAGAAAAAAAAATTAAAGAATGCATTTCTTATAGCAGACATATAATCTAAAATGCAGCTGTGTCAGTGACCCAGACAATAAGTCATCCTGCTCTCAGGAAGCTTAGTTTAGTGGGTGGGAGGCTGTAGTTAAAAATAAGTTATACAGGGCTTCCCTGGTGGTGCAGTGGTTAAGAATCCACCTGCCAGTGCAGGGGACACGGGTTCAAGCCCTGGTCCGGGAAGATCCCACATGCCGCAGAGCAACTAAGCCAGTGTGCCACAACTACTGAAGCCCGCGCACCTAGAGCCCATGCTCTGCAACAAGAGAAGCCACTGCAATGAGAAGCCCATGCACTGCAACGAAGAGAAGCCCCCGCTTGCCACAACTATAGAAAGCCGACGTGCAGCAACAAAGAGCCAACGCAGCCAAAAATAAATAAATAAAATAAATTTATTTTATTTTATTTTATTTTTATTTTTTTTTCTTTTTGCGGTATGCGGGCCTCTCACCGTTGTGGCCTCTCCCGTTGCGGAGCACAGGCTCCGGACGCGCAGGCCCAGCGGCCATGGCTCACGGGCCCAGCCGCTCCGCGGCATATGGGATCCTCCCAGACCGGGGCACGAACCCGTATCCCCTGCATCGGCAGGCGGACTCTCAACCACTGCGCCACCAGGGAGGCCCAATAAATTTATTTAAAAAAAACTGTTGTACTACAATATGCTATGTGCTGTAAAAGATGCTGTTGTAGCCCAGAAGAGTCAGTCAGGGAAGGCTTCGAGGAGGTGGTGGCATTTGAGACGAATATTGACTGGTGAGTAGTTTCTGGTTTTGGGCTTTTTGTTTTTTCGGCTAAGCAGAGTTAAAATAGAGCCAGGGACTTCCCTGGTGGTCCAGTGGTTAAGAGTCCACGCTTCCACTGCTGGGAGCACGGGATCGATCCCTAGTAGGGGAACTAAGATCCCCCATGTCGTGCCGCGTGGCCAAATAAAATAAAATAAAATACAGCCAGGAGGAGAAAGTCACAGAGTAGTGAAAGGGCCAGAAGTGTTCCAGGAAAGGTGAGAACTTAATGTGTCTGAAGCAAAAGACATGTGATCAGTGACTCAGGAGATGAAAGAGAGAGAGCTTAGGAACAGCCTTGTAACAACCTAAAAGTGGAAATGTGGTCCTCGGAGAGTTCAGGAAACAGCTGTAAGAAGGAGAAGGACAGAATATGAGGGGAATTTGTGATCAGTGGAGTGTGGAGGCTGTGTGTGTGAGACAGGGCTAAGGATACACAAATTTCTAGCTAGGAAGTCTAGTCAGGAGGTCACCCTGCCAAGCTAAGTCATTGCTAAAGTAATGGGAAAGATCTGCAAGAGCAGACGCCAGTTGCTGTGGCAACTTGAATGGGAGACAGATGGGCGGTGGGAGGGTGGAAAGCTTTCCCTGAGACCGTTTAAAATCTTTCAAATTAACGACAAGTGTGCCAGTTCAAGAAGTCACTCCAACAACATGGAAAAGAATTTGTGTCAAACTCCACAAGCTGAGTTAATTTTGAAAGAGACCCTGGATAATAGTTACACACTATTTTCCATATTCAATTACATAATTTGCATTTAAATTACACAATATGTTTCAATCTTTGACCCAAAGTAAGCTCATCTTCAAATAAACTTTAAAATATGCAATTTCATTTTAGTCTGATGAAGACTTATTTTATCTGACAAGGACCTAAGAAAAGACTAATCTGTTCAAAGTTAAAAATAGCACAGTTTCGTTTCTTTTTATGGCTGAGTAATATTCCATTGTATATATGTGCCACATCTTCTTTATCCATTCATCCGATGATGGACACTTAGGTTGTTTCCAGCTCCGGGCTATTGTGAATAGAGCTGCAATGAACATTTTGGTACATGTCTCTTTTTGAATTATGGTTTTCTCAGGGTATATGCCCAGTAGTGGGATTGCTGGGTCATATGGTAGTTCTATTTGTAGTTTTTTAAGGAACCTCCATACCGTTCTCCATAGTGGCTGTACCAATTCACATTCCCACCAGCAGTGCAAGAGTGTTCCCTTTTCTCCACACCCTCTCCAGCATTTATTGTTTCTAGATTTCTCTTTTTTTTTTTTTAATTAGTTTCTGCTTTATAACAAAGTGAATCAGTCATACATATACATCTGTTCCCACATCCCTTCCCTCATGCATCTCCCTCCCTCCCACCCTTCCCATCCCACCCCTCCAGGCGGTCACAAAGCACCGAGCTGATCTCCCTGTGCTCTGCGGCTGCTTCCCACTATCTATCTACCTTACGTTTGGTAGTGTATAAACTGAGCTATTTGTAATGAGGTGGATAGACCTAGAGTCTGTCATACAGAGTGAAGTTAGTCAGAAAGAGAAAGACAAATACCGTATGCTAACACATATATACGGAATTTAAAAAAAAATGTCATGAAGAACCTAGGGGCAAAACGGGAATGAAGACGCAGACCTACTTGAGAATGGACTTGAGGATATGGGGAGGGGGAAGGGTGGGCTGTGACAAGGCGAAAGAGAGGCATGGACGTGTATACACTACCAAACGTCAGGTAGATAGATAGTGGGAAGCAGCCGCAGAGCACAGGGAGATCAGCTCGGTGCTTTGTGACCGCCTGGAGGGGTGGGATGGGGAGGGTGGGAGGGAGGGAGATGCATGAGGGAAGGGATGTGGGAACAGATGTATATGTATGACTGATTCACTTTGTTATAAAGCAGAAACTAATTAAAAAAATGAATAAATAAACTTAAAAAAATGGAAAAAAAAAATAGCACAGAACATTCATCTAAGAAATTCTTTATAGGAAGTACTACAATTTTTTTCTGGAATATTTTCCCTTTATCAGAGCTAATGGATGATATATGCAATAAATGACTTCTTTCAAAGTGAAATTCCATCTAGATCAAGTTACACTCATTCTGTGTGTGCATGTGTCTACCTGTGCAAACACCCAGCCATTTCCACAGCCAATACCTGATATATCATCAGCATCATAAACCTTATTGTCACTAATTTTACACAGCAAGAGGCAAATTTCATACAAAGTAACTTTCATCTGGCTTTTCTTTTTTGTTATATTTTAGTAATATTTCTATTGTAAGAATCTCATTTTCAAAGTGGGGAGAAAAGCAATAGTACTACATAGAACCACAAATGAACCAAATCTAACTTAATGTGGTTGATATGAACTAACTTAAATGCCTTTATTTGTGTGAACTATGCAACAAATAATCCAATTTAAGGATAGTATTTGAAAAATATACTAGGGAAAATAACCAAATGAAAATATTTGCATGTATTGGCACTTAAAAAATCAACCTGAATATTATAAAAATTAGGAAATTCCTTATAATAATATTGAGAAAAAGAAATCTCTCCTATTGTAAATACAATTGTAAGTTTAAGACATTTAACCATACTGTATTTTAAGTAGTCATTAATAAAATTAATGTTGCTAAGGTGGTTCCTAAATAGCAAGGATAGGATCAATATTTAAGTATAACCTGCTAAGTTAAAGTCAGAACATTTGGACATTTGAAAACACATTTGAAATATTCCCCAATTTCCAGTTATACATTGTTCTTACCTATGCATTATATATTGAAAGGCAAAGTATAACGCTGGCAAAATTCTAGTCTAACAAATGAAGTAGGTTGGAAACTCAGTTTTGATGTTTTAGGAAGTCACTATGTCTAAACAAAAGTTAAATTTCATTATTTTAGGTGTTACTTAGGTGACCTTCTTGTAAATGAAAAGGAAGAAGAATAGAGTGCCCAGTGTAGAATGCAACTTAAATAGAAAATTTTCATATACCCATCAGATGTTTTGGAATTCTACTCACAGAATGTAGGGTTAAATACATAAAATAAGACAGAATAATAATTCCAGAAAATATATTTGGAAAGGATCTGAATCATCTTGCATCGAAGCCTTCCAGAAAAAGAGCTTTCATAGTTTTTTTGGTAACAAGTTAGACATTAACGTTCTTGCAATCATGTTTTTTGGATGTATTGAACAATTTCTGATAATATACTTTCCCCAAAATATGTTATTTTTAAGGTCTGAAGGTTAACTTTGAAAATATATTAATGTACTAATAAAGAATAAAAACGTATTATCTTAATTTAATTCTGTAAATGTCATAACAAATCACTAATCAAATATTTTTTAAAGTGTCACTTTTTTTAATTCAAACAGGAAGTCACAAAAATTATAATCATCCTCATCAGTTCACTCAGTCCCATGTAATTAATTTTTTTTATCTTGATCTTTTGTTAGCACTTTTATGAATTCATCAATTTTCCATTAGAGTTCTGAAAATGCTTATTCATTCAGTTCAGCAGTATAGTCAGTTACCAGAAACCTGTACTTGTAAGAGTCTTTTCCATGAATTCCTTGAAGACGAAACCCTTTTATAGGAACATTTTTGCAAAAGCATCAGAGTACACCCAGAACTGTCTGTAAATGACAAAAGACTTAAAACTGACCATGGTTAGGGCTTCCCTGGTGGCGCAGTGGTTGAGAGTCCGCCTGCCGATGCAGGGGACACGGGTTCGTGCCCCAGTCTGGGAAGATCCCACATGCCGCAGAGCGGCTGGGCCCGTGAGCCATGGCCGCTGAGCCTGCGCGTCCGGAGCCTGTGCTCCGCAACGGGAGAGGCCACAAGAGTGAGAGGCCTGCGTACCGCAAAAAAAAAAAAAAAAAAAAACAACTGAGGCTCACATTATAAGGACTGAACCTGAGTATCAGAGGAACGCCCCGCCTGACTTTCGTGCAAGGGCAGCAGCAATAGAACCTATAAAGATTGTGGCACATGTGGATGAAGTCTACTCCGCTTCTGCAAAAAATGACCCCTCATGGCCGCGCTTTTGCCATCTTGATGTCTTTGAAACATGACAACAGTCTGCTCCTGAGTCAGAGAAATTAAGATGGGTAAACAATGGCTGTTGAGAAACCTAAGATGGCTTCTTGGTTCTTCCTGGCTCCCTGGCAAACCCTATTTTTCTTTTTCTGTTTGAATTCCTTTAGTTACCTAGCTCATTTAGAAACAAAAAACAAAAAACTATTTTTGTCCCTAGAGAGAGGCCTCAGACCTCCTCCCTCTGGACACTTGAACACCTGCAGCTGGACTTTATTCAACTGCCACTTAGCGTGGGCTCTCAGTATGCTCCTGTAATTTTAAGTATGTTTTCCAGATGAGCTGAAGCATTCCCTCGCTGCAAGGCTGATGCCCTTACAGTGGCAAAGAAACTGTTAGAGAATGTGTTCCTCATATGGAGAATACCTTCCACAATCTCCAATGATCGAGGCACCCACTTCACTGGGCAAACCATATGAGCCTTAACAAAAACCTTGCAAACTTCTGGGAATTCTCAGTGTCCCTATCACCCTCGATCATAAAGCAAGGCTGAGAGAAATAATGGACAAACTGGATTCAAGCAGAACAAGAATTCATAACATGAGACTAAATGAACTAATGAGGATGATTATAATTTTTATGACTGTGTTTAAAATATTGCTCATTCTTAAAATGTTTTTTTCCAGATGTAAAGAAATCTTTTCTTTTAAGCTATTGACAATTTGGTAAGATATACCTTTGTGAACAACGATGAAACATTTACTTTTTCTCCCTACCTGATCTTTCCAGAATTCAGACACTCTCAGTGAGCATTCTTATTTTCATACTTACTGTTGAACAAATTAGTTTTACTGTTATTTTCCTTGGTTAAAAAAAAAGAGAGTATTTTAAAGAGAAAAATTATGTTTGCACTTTTGTAGAAATTAGATTCTAGTCCTACTAATTATCTTTGGGTCTTGTTATATCAGTGAACTGGACTGGATCCTGAATTCTTCTAGTTTCCTCAACCATGACTCTCCAACTAACATTTCCAATTTTCTCCCACCCTTTGGATTTGGAATCACTTAGAACAAAGACTGCCCTTAAGTCTCCCTGAAAGGGACTGTACCAGGTCCTCGTCACCATGCAGACAGCAATCAAACTTCAGAGATTTGAGTCTTGGGTACACATCTCACAGCTGACCAAGACTCCACCTGACACCTGGTCCTGTACAAATGCTGGAGATCTCCTAATCAAATTGACAAAGAGGAGAAGTAGCTGACATCAACGCAGGATATTTCCACCCAAGACAATGGATCAAGACTTCATTCTTTAACCAAGAATGCTTTCTATTTTTTCCTTCACTCTGGCATTGGCCTGGAAAGATAACACAAGCATCCATATCTCTCAGGCCACTGCCAAGGCCAGGGGTGGACAGGGGGTTACCTCTAGAATTTAGGATGACTCTATTTCAGGCTAGGAGAAAATCTATAACTGACCCCTGGCTTAAATGAATAAACACAGCAATCCCTGTGAATAAATTCATTCCCTGATTAGGAATAGATCCAAATGGGAATATGATCAGAAACCTCTCCTTATTTCTTGAAGACATTGCAGATTCTATTGTTAAGGTATTAGTTGCCCAGCAAAGATCCTTAGACTCTCTGACCAAGGTTGTTCTTGATAATAGGATAGACCTTAATTATATTTTAGATGAGGACTTGCATGATAAACCCTTGGTGTCTCTCCCTGCCCCCCCAAAAGAAGATATCTTGGTCTAAAAATAATCCTTTCTTTCCTTTTGCTAATAGCTCCCTCCGTTCTTCCTATATAAACTTTCCATTTTGTACAACCCCTCATGCTGCCCGATTCATGAATTGTTGAACAAAGCCAATTAGATCTTCAAATTTACTTGGTTGAATTTTATATTTTTTATACCCTCATGACATCATCTAAACACAATTACCTTCTGAAGGCCCCACTTCCAAACACCATCCCATTGGGGGTTAGGGCTTCAACCCATGAATTTTGTGGGGACACAAACATCATCCATAACACCTGCCAACTATTAGCTCCACAGGTCTTAACCTTCAAAAAACTAGCAAGATCGGTTTCTGATTTCAACAAACTCTCTGATTGTTGGTTGCTGAACATTTAAGGTTCCTACTTGCACTAAATTTTCTCTTAATTCTTGCTCCCTTTTCTAATTTATAAGTTTACTCCTTCTTAATTAACTGCCTTATTGTGGTCTCTTCATCCATGAGAACTGTCATTTATTGCAACCATCTACTACCGCTGGCTTGCAAAATTAAGAACCATTCTCTTTTAACAAATGAAAACCCATTATTGGGCTATACTTACACTTCCTGCATATATGGAAATATAACACAAAACATCATTTTAAGACAAATTACAACATATTTAACAAAACGTAGATTTCTCAACATAAGCCCATCAGAGTAGAACTGCCCTCTTAAGGTTTCAAGTGCTGTCCAGGAGGAGTCCTCAACCTTTTCTTGGTGATGAAGTGCTCCCAACTGATCCACTGTCTTGTGGATCAGAGTAGTGGAGGAGGCTGTGGAGGTGTGACAGGCCAGGGGCGGTGGGTGCAGGGTCTTGGCTGCCAACTTGGAAGTCTCTCAGGTAAAGCTTGGGGACTGCTGCCTGTGTATTGGGGTTCCAGCTATAGATTGAATGTCTGTGTTCCCCTCAAATTCATATGCTGAACTCCTAGTCCCCAATGTGATGGTATTTGGAGGCAGGGCCTTTTGAGAGGTGATTAGGCTGTGAGGGTGGAGCCTTTGGGAATGGGATTAGTGCCCTTATAAAAGAGACCCCAGAGATCACATGTGAGGACACAGTGAGAAGCTAGACCTCTGTGAACAGGAAGAGGGCTCACCAGAGACATCACATCTGCCAGGTGCTTTGATCTTGGACTTTCCAGCCTCCAAAACCACGAGAAATAATGTTCGTTGTTTATAACTCACCAGTTTATGGTATTTTGTTATAGCAGCCTGAATGGACTAAGACATAAAATTGGTACTGGGATGTGGAGGTGCTGATGTAACAAATACCTACAAATGTGGAACCGGCTTTAGACCTGGGTAATGAGTAGAGGCTGGAAGCATTTTGAGGTGCATGCTAGAAGAAGCCTACATTGCCATGAATGAACCACTGAGGGCAATTCTGGTGAAAGCTCAGAAAGAAAAGAGGAGAGGTGTAGAGAAAGCCTCAATTTTCTTAGCGCAAACCCAGTCCTGAACAGATTTTTGATAGGCATATGGACAGTGAAGGCCACTGTGATGAGGTCCAGGTGGAAATGAGGGTCATGTTACTGGACAATGGAGGAAAGACCATCCTTGTTCTAAAGTGGCAAAGAACTTGGCTGGATTATGTTTGTGTTCTCGTGTGTTGTAGAAGCTAGAACTTGGGAGCGATGAAATTGGACATTTGGCTGAGGAAATTTCCAGGCCCAGTGTGAAGGTGTGGTGTGTGACTGTTTTCAGTAAAATGAGAGAAGAGAGAAGTGACTTAAAGATGGACTTGTTAATGGAAAGGGAAGCGGACTTAAAAAATTTGAAAAATTCTCAGTCTGTCCATGTGTTAAAAATGAGAAAGCCTATTCAGGGGAGAATATGAAATGTGTGGTCAAATTTGCTAGGGGGAGTAGAAGGACTGGCTAGTTCAGAAGTCCAGCGCTATTCATCAAGACAATGAGGAGGTCAGTCAGTCACCTAAACAAAAGGCAGGACCTATTAAGGCAATGGGAGAATGACCCTGAGGGCATTTCAGAGACCGTCAGGCCACTCCTCCCATCACAGGCCAGAGTGCCAGGGCCTGTGAAGCAGAACAGTTTCAAAGGAGCCACTGCTGCCCGGTGTGCCTCACAGCCTCACACTGTGGTCTCTGCTCCCCACATGTCCCTGTGCTCCTAGGCAGCCCTAGATGCATGTGGTGGGCCCGCATGCAGCACGCATATACCCACAAAGCTGTGAGGATGTGGCTCTCTTAACCTAGATTTCCAAGGATGGAGCTTCCGAGCCACCAAGACCCAGGCAGAGGGTGACTTAGGGGTGGGACCTAGTGGACCTATGCAGGCGGAGCTGCCCCCAAAACTCCAGACTGGCAGAGCCATCAGCTTGCTGTTCCAGCCCTGGAGAGCTGCAGCGTGGACTGTGCCCAGCAAAGCCAAGGGGGCCTAACGCCTTCCAGTGTGTCTGGAAAGTGGGAACTCGGTCCCAGGGCCTTGGAGGGAAGAGATTATTCTTGAGCTTTAAGGTTCTGGACTTGCTGGGGACCTGTTACTCTTTACTTCTTTCCTGTTTTTCCCTTTGTGGGTGGGCTGTCTATCCTACGCCTGTCAGTCACACCATCGTATTGTGGAAGCACATAACATTTGATTTCACAGGTTCACGCAGCTGGAGAGGAATCTGCCTCAGGATGAATCATACCTAGAGTCTCACCCATATCTGATTCAGATGATATTTAGATGGGATTTTGGACTTAGATGTTTGAGTTGACATGTGAGAAGAACATGAATTTTGGGGAGCCAGGGGTGGAATACTATAGATTGAATGTTTCTGTCCCCCATCCTCAATTCATACATTGAAATCCTAATCCCTCATGTGATAGTATTAGGAGATGGGGCCTTTGGGAGGCAATTAAGTCATAAGGGGGAAGCCCTCATGAGTGGGATTAGTGCCCTTATAAAAGAAACCCCAGAAAGATCCCTTTCACCTCTTCCATCTTGTAGCGTTACAAGAAGAAGGTCCTGTATGAGGAAATGGGTTCACACCAGACAGAATCTTCTGGCGCCATGATCTTGGACTTTGAGCCTCCAAACTGTGAGAAATAAATAAATGTCTGTTGTTTATAAGCCACCCAGTCTATGGTAGTTTGTTGTAGCAGCCTGAAAAGACTAAGACAGCACATGATAAACATGCTAGGCTTTTATGTATTTTCAAGATTCCAAGAGAAAAATCCACAGCATTTGTCCACGGAATAATTAAGTATAGGAGGGGAACAAAAAAGTGTGTTATGTAGGGGAAACCTAAAACGATTCAACCCTGATCTCTTCAGTAATTTTGAATTTTTCCACTCTTTCTTATGCATTAACAGTCTCATACTCTTTAAGGACACATCTGGTTTTCATGTGAAGTCCAATTCACATGTACAAAAAGACATTTGTGTATACAGATGAGATAAGGGCCACGAAATCTCCAACATCCACATGTACTCAGGTGTCAAAGTTTTAATGGAGAGTCACTGAAGAGCACACTTAAAATGTCACATTTCATAAAACTTGCCCCCATCCAGAGACATAAAAACTTGGCTGGATTTATTGGTAAAACTGAATTACTCTCAAAGAGACTTAGTCCACTTTCCCATGGCAACCACAACAAATTTGGAATTTAAAGGATATGAAACTGCAGATCGCCTTCTAAAAAATATCCTATTAACGCTGAAGGAGGTATCAGAAACCAGGACATTCTCATAAATGTCAGTTTTGCCGAAGTTGCCTCCAAATTCAGTTTGGTATCAAACCCTTCTGAATGTGGGCTCGGAGCAGAATGAGTTTTTCATGCAGCAACTAGCAATGCCTCTTTCCCACCAAGGGGGAAAATCTGTCAGGAGTCCCATGGCAGGGTATCTCACATCCAATGTTTACTATAAATCAGGTAGTAGAGAGAGGGTGAGGGACCTTATTCAGAGGATTTGCTTCTCCTAGACCCTCACTCACAAGACAATACTATCATCCTTGTCACATCTCATTTGGAAAATCTCTGCATAGAGACGGGTAAGTTCACAGTCGCCTATAAAACAAAATCATCGTGTAGTAAACTCCGCCAATGCCCTTCATATGTCAGTGCGGCTGCTCAGACGTCATTAACACAACCAAATCCATGCCCACACCTTAGGTCGTTTCTTGGGTTTCCCTGCTAATGCATTCCTGCAGTGCCTGCCTTTCGTGTTGACTTTGCTCAGAATAAAAATGACTGGGTGTCCCCACTCTGTATATTCTGAAATGAAAAAGAATCAATTAGACCAACCATGTTTCCTTCAGGGGGGCTACTGCTGTTCCCCAAACAGCTTAAGCTGTCTTCTCATAGTTTATGATGTCAGCAGGATCTCCCGACTGACATACAGCCTTGAGATCTCACCCCGCCCCCTCTCTGGCCCTCTGTCTGCAGTATATATTATTCTTGTAGTTTTCAGAGACAGCTGTGTGAATTAATGAACTGATGTGAGAATCAGAGTTGGCCCGGAGCCCCATTTAAAAGTCATGTCGATGACCTCATAAAAACAGCAAAGAATGCTTCCAGCTTGCTTGTAAAATAAATCCATTTCTTAATAACTTGGAATGCCCACCTAATTCAGCACATATTTTAACCCCAAATGATTATTTCATAAGAGAATGAAAATTTCCCATGAAAAAGACATTTAGCCAACCCAGGCAACTATAAACTTTAATTGATATTTCACAGTATGTACTGGTTTGCCCTCCAGGGAGTGTAGAATATCATTCTTGCACCTGCATTTTAACGCCAGAGTTATAGTATTTCAACCATTAAACATTTTTCATTAAAGCACTTCATATAGAATTAGTCCAATCTGATTTTAACAGAAGTATTCTATATTTAGTTTTTCACACTGCATTAGTCCAAACCGTTAGAAGTAGAAAGGCTGGGCTTTTGTTCACTGGCGGAAGCAAAAGGGTGGTCTGCACCCACTCACTTCAAAGATGGCCCTTTCCGTGTCTGCTGTCCTTTGAAACAAACACAGCATTTCTCAACTGAGTCACTCCCGGGCCAATTGCAGGCCTGAGAGAAATCGAGACACAGGGTCTCAGAGCATAACTGGTCTGCGGGATCTTCTCCTTTCCCTGTCAACAGTCATAAAACCCCACCTAGCCGCCCTTGAGAAGCAGGGAAGGATGCAGAATATTTTTGCTAGGCACATTTGCATCTTACGGTTTGAGTTTTATAGCTGTTATCCTGCTGGCAATCTTGGGCAAACAGCTGCAGGATTTTAGGATGTGTGACTTCAACAAGCAAAGGGGCCTTTCTAAATGCTGCAAGTTAGAATCGGAGAGAAGCAGCATAGGGGTGGCTTGGAATCAGAGGCTAAGCAACGTTTCAAGAGAATTAGCTACTCCAGAGAACTTTTTTTTTTCCCCGAAAGGCTAAACTCTATTCTCTCTCTCAGAACATTAATTTCTCAGGACTGAGAACTCCTGAAGTAAACAGGAGTAGCTCTTTTTGAACAATGGTTCTATTTTTTTTCAAATGAACAAGTCCATGAATGTTTTTCTGACTTAGTTTCTCTGGGTTTGCTTAATATTATTTCTTTTATTGATGTTTCAATGTGACATGCGGTCACATTTAACATGATATATGACCGTTTATAGGTAACGGCCAAACAGACACTGATGTGCTTGACTTGAGCAAAAAGCGATACAAGTGTGCTAGAACAAACATGGGCTACAGCTACTTGCTCGTCTTATAAAAGGAGACTTGAAGTGATAAAAAATATTCTCTTTCGCTTTATTCAAATAGTATATCTTCTAACTCAGTTCTGGTAAAATGTACATACAACATAAAAGCCCCGGGACACTCCTCAGTTTGGTAAGTGTGAGGTACGAGGTTAAAGCATGCAGACATGCCCCTATTTGACCTACAGACATGGCAAGCTCACACTGTCCAGTCTAGCACAGCACGGGCTGGAGGAGCCCAGAGAGGAGGGGGGATGGGACTCCTCCCTCCTCCCTACATCTCCTCCTTTGCAGTTGAGTGGGGAGGAGGGAGAAGGAGGACTAAATCGTGTCAGCCTGCTCCAAGACCCCTGAATGCTGTCTTTTTCTGTCCTCTGTCATGGCTTCTCTGTGCAGCCCTGAGTGGCTCCTGGTTCCGTCTGTGCATCAAGTGTCTGAATCCTGACTAGTCCAGGGCCTGGAGGTACAGAGCTGCTTCCTCAGCATCGCCGATGATCCAGGACCAGTCCTAACACCCTGGGTTTCTGGGAGAAGTTGCCTGAGTTCTGCGTACTCCACCTCCACTAAAACTCCACTCGCCTTGGCATAAGGCAAGTGTACTCGTGACTGAACTGGTTGCCCTCAGCCTGGCTGGTCGATGTAGTCGAATATCTGCAAAGACACTGGAGTTTCCATAAACCAGTGGATGGATGGCACATGAGCTCAACACCTCTGGGGAAAAAAATAGTGAAAAAGTCCTGTACTAAATTGAGTTGTTCCAGAGGCATGGTCCTTAAAAAGAACCCTCTAGAATTGCGGCCCTGTGTTGTTTCACCACTGTAATAAAGAAAACCACAGAGGGAGGGAAGAAGGGATGAACAGAGAGAGAGAAAGAAGGGGTGGGTGGGGGGAGAAACTGGATCATGGAAAACTGAACAATAATACAGTGACTTCTTTGACAAGGAATATATCATTGCTAAATTTCCTCACTAATGACTAAAAGGAAAAGCAAAGGAAAAAAATCCCAGGAAAAGCATATCAATGAGTTGAGTCAACCCAGAGTCCTTGTAATCTCTATACATATGGACTTCAAAGAGTTTAAGATCTTGTTGTCCAAGAAGACAATGTAAAAGAGTGGGGAAGACACCCTGAGAATGAACACTATTGCACTTGTTTTGCAGGGAGGAGACATTTCTTACATCCTGGGTCTCTCTTTTCTACTCCACAATTACTTTGGACACTACTTGTTAGAGTCACACATATAGCTTTTTCCTTGTAGTAACAGTGAATTGGATAGCTATTGCTACAGGGATGCTGCGTAACAATCAAACCCCAAAAATCTCAGCTGCAGACAAAGACATGCAGCGGGGCAGGGGTCAGGGGGGCTCCATGTATGCTTCATTGTCCTCCTGGGACCGGCAGGCCAGCTGAGCCCAGCCTTCCCGTGGAGATAGCAGAGGCGCAAGAGGGCAAACAAAACCACCGTTCAGGCCTTTGCTCTCGGCATGCTTGTTAACATTCTGTTGGCCAAAGCAAGTCACAGGGTGAATCCAAATATAAAGGGTGGTGAAAAAACGCCTTTTTATTAGGAGAGCTACAAAATCACATGGTGAAGTGCAAGAATATAGACATGGGTGAATAATTAAGGACGTTAATGCAATCTGGCAAAAACAGTAGATGAAGTTTTGAAAAAGACAGATGAGGGTAAATAGGAAATTAAAATGTATCCCCTATTCTAGCGTCCACAAATAACTACAATTAAGAATAATGTTATGGTTCTAGGATTTATTTCCAGGCATATAAAAAATTTTTAAAATTTTTTTCAAACTTGAGCTCAAACTAAAAACACAGTTATGAAGGTCAAAAATCTCATCAAAATATATTAGAAGCATTTTTCTATATCAATAAATATTCTTAGACAATTTGTTTTTACCATCTATATGTTAGGACAGCATAGAGATAAGCTGTATTTTATTAATTATTTCACCTTGTTGGACATTTAGTTTGTGGATAGTATTTTCTTAACAAGCAGTAGGGTAAAATAAAAATGAAAAAAATGACACTTCCCTAGCCCTAGAAGCATGTGGGAACATGCCAAATGGGCAGGTTGTACAGCAGATAGGGAACGAAAATCCAGGTCTGAAAAAAAAATTGTAATATACTTCTCTAGATGTACTCTCAGGAAGTCTGTTTCTTCTTTGTAAGAGGAATTAGTCATCTTTCAGCTTTTAGTAAGCTTTATTTTGGATATAAAGCAACAACAAAAAATTGTGGTGTTGCATAAGAAAAAACACATAGTATCACATAATGTGAACATATATCAACCTAATTTTGTAGCATTTTGCTTTACATGTACTGCCCTCCTAAGCAATAGAAAAGTACTAAAGATCACTAATTTTAATGTCTGGGTAATGTTTCCAAGTGGTTTTCTAATGGCCACACCATCCAATCAAGGGAAATTTCATGCTATTAATGGTTGGTCAGTTAAATGATTGAGTTTTCCTTTCTCAAAAATAGCTACAGACTTATGAACCCATAAAATCCCTCTTTTAAAAAACTGAGATATAATCGACATATAACATTATATTGGTTTCAAGTGTACAACATAATGATTTGATATATATGTATATATATATATATATATGTGTGTGTGTGTGTATATAGTGACATTATCACCACAATAATCTAGGTAACATCCAAGATCCCTCTATTGTTAGTAGAATGCTGTTTTTCAAAATTTGAATACATCCTAGGAGGAGAACAGTTTAGGTCAATTATCAGTCATTTACAACTTAACGTGATTATCAGGTCATTTCGAAACCTAGCCAATACTGAAAAGGGAAAAGTGCATTAAAAAAAACTAAGAATTTACTGAAAGGAGATGAAGGTAGGGCTTGAAACTAATTACTGACAAATTATTCTTCATCTTCATTTGATAATAACACTGAGGCTGGCTGAAGAGTGAGTGCATGGCAGCCAGTTCCTGTATCTGGTGCTTTAATGGGTTCTGCTTTTTATTCTTATGGATTGTGTGCACGCAGTTACTCACTCTGGTCACTAGATGGTGCTTTTGTGCACAATAGCTCTTGGCTTTGCAACCTTTGCCCCTCCCCTCCCAAGAAGTGGTTTATTAGAAATTCAAGATACACCTCCACCTTAACTAACTAGCCTTTCATTAACAAACATTTTAACTTTAATTACGTATGAAAAAAAATGATTAAATACTTTTGTATCAAATATGTCAAAACAATCAGAAAAAAAATTCAAATATGCAATCTGCCCAGACCTTCTCTGTAATAATATAGGATGAAAATTCTTTCCAAATAAAAAGGTAATTTGCATTCACCTTCTGCTTCTCTAAACCAACAGATCTGCTAAAAACGGTGCAATTTGTCTAGAAGAACAACTTAGGAAGAGTTTTGGCTGAAATTAATTAAAGTATCAAAAGTTTAGCTCTTTATACATAAATAAAGAGTTGTAGGTTACAACCTCACAACATAACTTCTTAACTGAAAATTTGACTGATTTACTTTTCCTTTTTGCACCCAAGTTTTTGGGTCCAATTCTTTTAAGAAAATTTAGGCTAGTGTTAAACATCCCCTAAATGAGGATCTTGCTGCTCTCATAAATTCCACCTCCCCTAAGCCTTCTTTTCAAGAACACCAACACACAATGCTTTAATTGGAAACTGAAACCACCGCTGTTAGGCAGTCAGTAGAATGAATGGGAAGCACAGTCATTTCCTAGCAGTGTTAATATTCAACTGTAATAGTATCATGAGCATCCACGTAGATTTCTTCACATGGGAGCTTTCCAAGAATATATAAATTAGATGATCTTAGTGACAAAAATGACACTCCAAACACCTTGAAGCTCTGTTAAAATTTTTGATCATTCACTAGTTAATTAATAAGACACCTCTTCAGTAGAAAGATAACTGAAATAGTAACTCAAATTAGCAAAAATCCATAGGACAAAGAGACAGGGCTAGCTCTGTGGGTCTCCTAAAAACCTCTGCTTCTATCCTTTGCCTTTGTGCTGAAAAAATAAATCTCTGTGGTACCTCTGTTGAGTTTATCCTCAAATTGTTAGATTTTTCAATCTGATTCCAGTCATGCATTGTCATGATGTCTGTTAATTCATGATGGTTCTTTTTACTCAGAGACCCATGAAACAGGAAAAACTATATAACACCAACACCAATCAGAAGAAATTTGTTGAGAATGGAAGGGTTTGCTGAGTGAAAGTCGAAAGTAATCATCGGTAATATGATACAGTTAATCAGATTTAGCACAGATAAGCCACTAGATGAATGAATTCTTGATTATTTAAAAAGCTTTATTAAGTGTAAGTATAGCTGATCGGTCGGAGTGTGCAGAGGTTGGGCAAGGTCTGACACCACGTTTACCTGCAGACATCAGATCCCCAGGAGCAAAGCTTTATCACTAACCTTGCTCCAACACAACCATGATTTACACTCCCTCTTCCATCAGCAAAGAGTAGAGTAAAACCAGTGGCCACGTCCCTACTTGTGATCCAGCCAATAAGGGGAAAATAAGGAAATTTTAGAAACACTTCCTGATTCCCCAATGGCATAATCTCTTTACATCTTTATAGCAACATATACGTCCACAAACAAGTTACTGTTGTGTATGAGTATAAAACTAGTTGTGCTCTACCTTGGGTATTGGGTATTTGTGTGTCTTACTGGATTTCTGGGGGCTTTTCTGCCTTATTTGACTGGAAGGTCCTGGTCAGTAAAGGAGGTGACCCTTTTCTATATAAGTTTGCATTTATTTGATAAACACATGCTCAGTCACTATTGGCTGAATGAATTTAAAAAATGTTCACTGCTGCTCTTAGTGTATTCATCAGTGGGCGGTCAGTCATACATGATTGCCTCGCCTAGAGAAGGAAGAAAACGTTGCTGGTTCCTCACTGGGGTCCTGATGTGCCTCCAGGTTTGCATTCCAATCCTATGGATGGAAGCTGAAATAGATGAGTAGAAGCCATCTAACATTTCTTCCAATCCTGGAATTCTATGATCTTATGAAAATTAAGTTATTGTAAGAGGTACGGATATTAGGAGCCCCATTAGTATTCTTGAATGAATAAAGTCAATAGGCAGCATTTTACAGGTATGTTTGCATTATTTAAGAGGAAGGTGTCATGAACAAAATGCTAAAATATCCATCAATCCAGTTAATTAGGTAAAATACAAGATTAATTCAGCAGGGTAGGGATGGGAGGGGGGGCAACAGATCATTTAAGGGTTTTGCCACAATCTAATCATTCTATGAAGTATTTCACGTGCTTAGGACAGGGCAGAACATATTACTTTGATGTAATTTCCTACATGATCTATCAGTGTAAAGTAAACCTAACCTCCATGCTCTAAGGGCATGTGCTTCATTTAAAACCATATCTCTATCTACATTACTTGGTAATTTGTTTTTCTTTCGAATATTCGTTGTACCTGCAGAAACCAAAATTGATCTCATTGCCAGAAGGATAATATTTTTACTACTTTTGGTCATTTTTTATAATGATAAGAAAAATAGTTGCACAGTTATCTATGTACATGAAAGTACATATTTTAAAATACTTATTCTACGTAAGTGGCAATATTCAGTAAAGGCAGAACTGTAATTTGCATTTTGATTTTAAAAATTGAAGCTGTTGATCGGAACTTCCTCAAAATCATTCCATCTCTCTCTCCCGAAAACCCAGAGTTTCTGCTTACTCCCCTCAACTTCCACTCCCTAGGGAGGGCCCCAGCCTCTCGCCGTAGAGGTTATTCCTTCCTTCTTTCTCCCGACCCTAGATCAGTTACCTCTCTCTCAGATGTATCTTCAACCTCTTCCCTTTCATTGTATCTTACCTATTTCAGATAAACAATATTAAGGTTTTCTACTCACAAAAATAACCGCCATCTTTCTTAAACCTATATCCCTCTCCAGGTTCTAGTCCATCTATTTCCTCCCTTTAATGGTCAAAAGTTCTGAAAACAGATGGAATTCGCAGTCACATCTTCATCTTCAACTCATTCTCTCCATCAACTGCCCTAGACTTCCACTCACATCACTGTGCTGAAATCATCCACATCAAGGCCACCAACGATCTGCTAAATCACAAATTAATTCAGCTCTTTTCAGTTCTCATCTTGACCTTGTTGACAATTCTTCTTCAACGTTCACATCCCTTGGTTTCATAGTCATCAGACCCTCTGGTACTCAGACTTCTCAGGCCACTGCTCACAAAGACACACACACACATATACTTTTTTTTTTTTTGCGGTACGCGGGCTTCTCACTGTTGTGGCCTCTCCTGTTGCGGAGCACAGGCTCCGGACGCGCAGTCTCAGCGGCCATGGCTCACGGGCCCAGCCGCTCTGCGGCATGTGGGATCTTCCCGGACCGGGACACGAACCCGTGTCCCCTGCATCGACAGGCAGACTCTCAACCACTGCACCACCAGAGAAGTCCCTACTTTTTTACTTAAAAGGAGAGAATTGTTTTTTCAAGTATAGAACAATGTAAAGTATAATTTAACAAACTCACATCCCAGAATTAATACCTATTAACATTGTGTGATATTTGCTATCAGACTCCTTTTTCACCCCTAATTATACCCTAAGGAAAATTATTGATATAAAAGTAATAATAGGGGCTTCCCTGGTGGCGCAGTGGTTGAGAGTCCGCCTGCCGATGCAGGGGACACGGGTTCGTGCCCCGGTCTGGGAAGATCCCACATGCCGCAGAGCGGCTGGGCCCGTGAGCCATGGCCGCTGAGCCTGCGCGTCCGGAGCCTACGCTCCGCAACAGGAGAGGCCGCAACAGTGAGGGGCCCGTTTACGGCAAAAAAAAAAAAAAAAAAAAAAAAAAAAAGGTAATAATAATCCTATATTATCATTCAAAAACAAAAAGGAAATATTGCATTTCAGATAAAGCTAAAGCTTCTTTAATTTACCATCCTTATTCGGCTATATTTCCTTCCCTGGCCTTCTCCTCGACCAATATTATGAGATCAGTGTATAGCCTTCAAGTTCATTTTAAAATTTTTACTTACACACCTATGTCATATGTTATTTGGTTCTACGTGTGCTTTCTAAATTTACAGAAAGGATACCATGCTAAATTTTTCACTTTTATTGCTTTTCTGGGGGTTCAACATTATTAGTTTAAGGTCAGTCTATGTTGCTACATAAAAATCAAATTCATATAATTTAATTGTTAATACATTTATTCATGTGACTCTACATCATTTGATATATTCAATCCCTTAAAAATGAGTTGATTGTTTCTGATTCTTTGCTATTGCAAAGAAGGCTGTAATGAATCTCTCTGCGTGTGTCTCTTACCCACACGTGAGGCATTTTCTCAGATATATATATACCTGGAAGTAGCATTCACTCTTGGGTCTTCCCAAGTCTTGCTTCAATTAGATACATGCCCCACTCTTCTTCCAAAGTTATCTTTCTATAAGAAAAACCTAAGAATGTGACTTTCCTGCTTAAAATTTTCAACTGGCTCCTCCTTCACTACAAAATAAACTGCACAGTCCTCGGGGACTTATACAAGGTCCTTGCTTATGTGGCTTCTGCCCACGTCTCCAGGTTCATCCCCCACCCCCTTACCCTACCCTCTAGTCCTACTGAACTACTTTCAGTGTTTCAGAATTTCAGAACGACTTTTCTCAGTGGGACACCTTGGTCTCTCGTTTCTCTGCATTTGCACGTGCTGTGTCCTATGTTTAGAATACCTGTCCCCCTGTCATCTTCGCCTGCTAACTCCTCCTCATGCTTCAAAGTCCAACTCAGATGCCATCCCCTTTAGCAAGCCCACTGTTTCTCTCCTTTTAAGATGATTTGGATATTCAAAACAAAACCTGCATCTTCTAAAAATTAACTGCCAAGATTACCAGTCAGGGCTTCCCTGGTGGCACAGTGGTTGAGAGTCCGCCTGCCGATGCAGGGGACATGGGTTCGTGCCCCGGTCCGGGAAGATCCCACATGCCGCGGAGCGGCTGGGCCCGTGAGCCATGGCCGCTGAGCCTGCGCGTCCGGAGCCGGTGCTCCGCAACGGGAGGGGCCACAGCAGTGAGAGGCCCGCATACCGCAAAAAGAAAAAAAAAAAAAAGATTACCAGTCAACATTGCCTTCCTGTGTCCACAGATTAAAGAACTTACAAAGTTTTCTGCCCATGACAGGTAGCATATCAGGCCTGAATGCCCTGGAATAAACCCCATGGTCGTCATCCCTCTTTCACTGAGAACACTGGGATTGGAAGCAAACTGCATACAACTGCTATTCGAGGCCAATCTGAAGAGGGGAAGATGCAACCCACTATTTCAAGAGAACAAAGTTTTACCTTCTTCTCTGTGAAGTGACCGTGCTCTGTTCTACCCTCTCTCTCTTTTTTCTCAGATATACAAGAATGATGTTTCAAGATAATATCCATGAGCAAAGGACCCCAAACACTCGCTTGGGCTAAAGTGATTTCACAGCTTATGGACCTCTTGTATCTTCCCTAGGAAAGTGTTTCCTCCTGCTGATGTGAGCTGCAGTCATAACTGACTGATTCCTCCACAGATAAGCGCATTTCACACATAATCCAGAAAAATTATCGTTTGAAATATGGGACTAGGTGTAGAGCCTTGAACCTCTGTGAAGCTAATCAAGGACTGCATTTCCAGAGTCTACAGTGAGGGGGTTCTGACGTGGGGGGGAAGGGAAGAAAGGAAAAAAGTTTGGTCAGTAATCACAGGGAGAGAAACTTACATGTTACGTGAGAAGATAAGCTTCCCTTTTTCTTACTTGTTACTACTCTCAATAAGAAACTTCAGTGAGTGCTGACTATGTGCTGAGCACTGTTCTAGGCACAACCCAGACAGAAATCAGGGGCTGGGAGGAGGACAGGGGATCACAGCCCAGGAGAGGAGACAAGTAATCAAACAGATAATTAAATCAAGTGTGATACATGCTGGGATACTGACATTCAAATGCTAGGAAGCTAGAAAGTATAACGAAAAGGTTCCAAACTGAGACTTGAGGGCCTGAGGCACAGGCAGCAAAGGGAGGAAAATGCACCAGTTAATGTACAAGGTGGCACAGGGGACACTGAGCGGCTCGATAAAGTAGATTTGTCCTCAGTAGCTGGCTCGTGTGTGCAGGTGCCTGTGAGAGACAGAGTGACCTGGGCGGCGGCGGGGGGGGCGGGGGGGGCTTTAGAACCAGTGCCCACCCTCGTCCACCAGTCCCCCGAGGGACGCATCTTCTTGGCCAGAGAGCACAGCACTGCACAACATGCTGTCCTGGTGACAGCTGCTGCCAGTGCCTCTCTGGGGCCCGAGTGCAGAGCAGAATCTTCAGTGAACAGAGCTTCTTCTGGGGCTGGGTGGCCTGGCAGCTCAGGCCTTGGGGCGCCTTCATGACTCCCTGAAGCTTAGCAGCCACTTTCACAGGCCGGTTGAGTGTAACCTTCCAGAGGCACAACCGCAATCGGATACCCCCTGACCCCGGGTCTTATGGGGACAGATTTGCTAGTTTGCAGGAATGAGAGGCTCCTAAACATGCAGGCGCCCTTCCCCAAGCACCTCCGGCTGACCCTTCCAGCTTCATCTCCTCCCCCGCCTGCAGCTCCCTGTGCCCCCCGGCTCCCACCCCGAATCCCACTGCCCCCTGGAGCTCACCCTGCTTTTCCGATGCCACACTTGCGCATTTTGTTCCCTATGCCTGTAACGGACTTTCCTTTCTTTTGCAACTGGAGAAAACCTCTACGTCCTTCAACGTCCAGCTGACTTATCTGGCCATCTTCAAGCAGAAAGGATCACCTTTTCTCTGTGTGTTCCCAACTCTGAATATATCACGTGTTGCACTGTCCAATGTCACTAGCCTTGCGTGCTGAACCCCACCCCACGCTGAAAGCTCCCTCGCCACCCCAAACCCGGTATCTTCTCCTAGTCCTTGTTTTTGCAGTCAACACCTCCACAGGCCCGAGGCGACGTGAAACAGTCCCCTTTACCTGACCACCAATGCATTACCAACCATAATTGTACCTCCTAAATATCTCTTAAAATTTCTCTGTATTTGTCTTATCACTGGCCTAGATTATTATTCTTTTTCCTATAATTTTGCTTTAGCTTTTCGAGGAGGTGCTGTAGCCCAGTGGTTAAACACACAGACTCTCCTGCCTGATGACCTTGGTTCAGATTTCAGCGTTGCTACTTACTGTTTACGGGACTTAATAAATGAAGAAATGCTACTACCCACGGCTAGGCTGCTGTAAAAATGAAATGTGGTGACACACGTACAGTGCCTACCATAGGTCCTGGCACGAAATAAGGATCCTCAAGTGTCAGTAGTTCTCACTGTTACTCTTCCAGCATCAGTGACACTTTTGGAATTATTTTCAAGTCTGCTTTTTTCTAAGTCTGATAACAACCCTTCCCTGGAAAGAAAGCTTCTGAGGCTGTCTATGGTCTTTGGAATTTAGTGGGGTTTGTAAGACCCTCCATGACCTGCTCCCGACTCCCCTTCCAGCCTTCTCTCTTCTACTTCCACAAACGTCCTGTGCTTCAGACAAGGACTCCTCACCCACCCCTGGCCTTGCAGCATTCTCCTAAGCTTCCTTTCCTGGTGAGTGGTTTCACTAGAGGGCACTTCCCCTTCATCCATCTGGCCACTTCCAACTTATTCTTCAAAATCAGTTCACAGGCCAAGTTCACTATCCGAGGAGCCCAAGAAAACAAACAAAAATAAACAAAACAGTTGGCGAACATGCTAATAAATACTTTATGTGTGTATTTATAATTATGTATAGCATTATATATGGTTATATTATGTGAGAGGTATTTAGGACTTTTTATTCCCCATTGTTGTCAATGTCCTGTCCAGGGTTCTTTTGAACTGACCACCAAATAGCTATATGACCTTTGCATTCCCCAGCTAAAAATGTCTTTTGGCTTTGAGTATTTAGAATAAAATCTTTGTTGAATGATAGATATCTAAAGCCATTCACTAAGATTATTCATATTTCAAAAGCATTTTATAATTTCAGTAGATTTGCAGTAAGAAAGGATTGAAGAAATTTGGGGCTGTGAGACTTTCAACAATTAATCTTAATTCAACACACATTTAACACCCCTTCTGTCGTGTCCCTGAGAGCATACAAATATACTAGAGAAAAAAATCTCTGTCCTTAAATTGCCCAGGCTGATGAAGAAACGGGCACATTAATCAACAGATTCAAAGGAATGATAAATACTTCAATAGAATCCAGGGTAATATGGGAAGAGAGACAGTGAAGAATTTAGTTCTGACTAGAAGTAAAGGTGAAACCAAGGTAGACTGAGGAAGGATACATGGGACTTTCCATGTGCATCTGTTGAAGGGAAGACTCAAGTGCAGAGCGTAGGTGTGAGGCATGGAAATCACGGGCCTCACAGCATAAGAGGATGGAAATGCTTGGAGACGGGAATTGAGATGGGAGAGAGACATTTTGGAAAAGCATGCGGAAGCCAGAGAGTGAAGGGTCTTGCATGCCATGTTCAAAAATCTAAAACTTTATCCTATAGACAATCATATTCCATTGAAGAGTTTTAAGATATGCAAACATGGCTATATTTATATTTTTAAAGAAACAAATTGATGATGATAGGGTTAGGTGCTCAAAGTGTCATTGTTTGAAGGCAAGGGGATCAATCGGCAGGTATTGTTATAGTCCAAGCAGGAAGGGAGTTGATGAGGCTACCACGTATTAGAATGAGCTTAATCGGGAGTAATCCAGTAATTTCACACTAGGAAAGACTCCTCTCTTTGTAGAATGGTGTATGACCACATCTGTAGATCTAAGGGAAATGGTACTATGACTTCTAATGTGTATTTCTAGAATGTTCTATGTATTTTTAGTATGTTCTATGTATTTCTACAATTAATTATTTCTGGGGCATATTAATGCTGAAATTAGATTGAAATATTAGATATCCTTATTTTCTGCTTTGATGTTGTGTTACAAGTGTAGCGCTCAGGTTTTTGGATCAGACACAGATAGGTCACTGGAATAAATGGACAACCTCAAATTCTAAGGTTCTGGTAATGGAAGAGAAATTCTAGAGAGGCAGCTAGCTTCTTTGGCATGTGCTTGCAGTAGCTGGAGGCAAAGTAGTGGCATGAGAAGGGAAGGACTCTGAAATGCTTTCCTGGGTGGAATACACCAGGGAGGAGTTATGACTGTTGCACTGGAACTTGTGCATGACTGTGGGCTTACCAGGAGGTTCTTTGAATCCGTTAGGTTGAGTTGATCTTTAACTGAAAGGCAACGCCAAGGTGAAGGAAGACATTTTGCCTTCTCTTAAGAACTGACCTTGCTCCCCATATTTTCGGGTGATGTCAACCAAGAAGCTGCCTCTGGCCTAACAAAATATTGCTGCTTCCTGGACAACTGCCACCCACCCTGTGGCAGCCCGGACAGGACAGACATTAGCCCTGCCCTCCTGAAGGCTCTAGATTGGCTTACTGACTTCCCGGGGGCCAACACTACCTTCCTGTTAGTTCATATTAGCCATAGACCCATCTAATCCCAATGTACTCCTGCTAAATGAACCACTGGGCCCAGTATTGAGGGTTAAGACTGCTAAACAGAAAGGCAAAAACCAATCAGAGTCTAGGTTAATTTAAGATCATATAAATTAACACAAAAGGGGAAAAGTGTTAGGTTGTACTGGGTGTTTATTCCTTTCAAAGCTCAAAATGTTCATTTGCTTTATGATTCCAGAACTGTTTTGATTTAGACCAATCTATGGGTGGCGAACTCGATCAGAACAGCAGTTTATAACCACTGATAAATCACAATCATTTGTGAGTTGTGTTGCAAATGATTTATTGGTAATGACACTGTTCTGGAGTTCAGAAATTGCATTTTGTAATGCATTTGAGGAGCTTCAAGTTGATTTCTACAATAAGACCCTTTCCCTTGGACTCTGAGATGCTTGTTTGGATGGAATAGAAAGGGGAGGAGTTATAACGATGGCATCAGAGCTTGTGCGTAGTGTGGAGAGGCTGGATGTGACAGTCAGCAGTTACACGCGGCACAAGGGAACATGCCGAGGACTGACAGTGTGGAGCGTGCTGCCAGAGGAGCTGCACCTCTGGTGGATGCCACTGGAGCAACAGCAAAGAGCCACCTGCTACGAACTGCCTTTCATGCAGGCAAACATCAAGAGTGTAAATTATCGGCTTCCCTGGTGGCGCAGCGGTCGAGAGTCCGCCTGCCGATGCAGGGGACGCGGGTCCGTGCCCCGGTCCGGGAGGATCCCACATGCCGCGGAGCGGCTGGGCCCGTGAGCCACGGCCGCTGAGCCTGCGCGTCCGGAGCCTGTGCTCCGCAACGGAAGAGGCCACAGCAGTGAGAGGCCCGCGTACCGCAAAAAAAAAAAAAAAAAAAAAAAAAAAAGAAATGTGGGAAGGGCTTCCCTGGTGGCGCAGTGGTTGAGAGTCCGCCTGCCGATGCAGGGGACGCGGGTTCGTGCCCCGGTCCGGGAAGATCCCACATGCCGCGGAGCGGCTGGGCCCGTGAGCCATGGCCGCTGAGCCTGCGCGTCCGGAGCCTGTGCTCCGCAGCGGGAGAGGCCACAACACTGAGAGGCCCGCGTACCGCAAAAAAAAAAAAAAAAAAAAAAAAAAGAAATGTGGGAAGGGCTTCCCTGGTGGCGCAGTGGTTGAGAGTCCGCCTGCCGATGCAGGGGACGCGGGTTCGTGCCCCGGTCCGGGAAGATCCCACATGCCGCGGAGCGGCTGGGCCCGTGAGCCATGGCCGCGGAGCCTGCGCGTCCGGAGCCTGTGCTCCGCAACGGGAGAGGCCGCAACGGTGAGAGGCCCGCGTACCGCAAAAAAAAAAGAAAAAAAAAAAAAAAGAGTGTAAATTATCATGATGCTGTGGCGGATACCATGAATCAATTATTAGGAGAAACTGTGATTTGAAAATTCTACCACCATGTGTAAGAAGAGCCAAAAAGTAGTCACAGTATTTCTACCATGGTACTCCCTGCAAAAGCTTTATTAAATACTATTCTTTCTTTACTGTCAAATTCCATGTGAGATCTCTGGAGCACACCTTCCCAATTTTGTCACAGAATAGTTCCTTCCAACTTTAAAGCAGTTAGCGCATTGATTGTAAGCATTAGCTACAGTTTATTTTGTAATGTGTCAAATCGTGTGTGCATAATCTCATTTAATCTTCACAAAGCTCTATGACCTAAACACTTATATTGTGCCCATTATGAAGATGAGAAAACTGAGACTTAAGAGAGGTTAAGTAACTTGTTGAGGGTTATTCTGCTGGTAAGTGATGGTGAAACTAAACACTGAAGCAGTTCTGTCTGATTCTAAAGCCTGAACCTGTAACCAGGGCACTTAAGCACCTTTCCTACGGCCCTACGACTTCCGGTGATGGTGGGAGGTGCTTTGCCTGCAGAAGCTGCTCTCCTCCTGGGAGGAAGGGATCACCCTTATGCCAGCTCCAACTCAACCTTGTAACTCTGCATGCACTGTGACACTTCCCTGGAAGGAAGAACATTTGCCAGTGTGACGACTCTTGCTTGCTTAAAGGGGTGCTGAATGAGTGTAGCAGCCCGGGCATTACTTCACAGGAGCCCCCGTGGGGCCAAACATTTCTTAGATGGAGATTATTTTGGTGGCTACATTGCAACCCCTAAGAAAATCTGAGTGCACCAGAAACCTGTCACTCAATTACACATCTATTTGCTTATTGTCTGTCTCCCTCACTAGAATGAGACGTCCACGAACACAGAGGTTTTGATTTGTTCACTGCTGCATCCCAGATGCTGAGAACAGTGTTTTCCAATGAGTAAGACGCTCAGTCAATATTTTCAAAATGTGAATTCCTGGCTTCACCTGAGGGAAGGGGAACTTGATTCAAGTTAAAATTAAAGAGTCCTCAGCCACCGGAAAGTTACACCACCCAGGGGAGAGTGGGCGATGGATACCAGTAGGAGTGTGAGTGAAAGCCAGGAGAGGGGATGGGACGGGGCAGCGGCAACATGCAGCAGAGCCCAGGTGACAGTCAGAGCCGGGCCGGGCAGGGGGGGCAGGGGGGAGACCTGCGGTCTCAGAAGGCCCAACACCCATGATAGTGCCACGTTCTCAGCACTGGAGGAAAAGAAATGTTCGCAGATTCCCTTTGGAGTTCACCTCATTCCCTGGGTATGAACAGAAGGACGGAGGTTATCAGAGAACTCAGTAATATAATGTAATATAATATAACATAGCATAACATAATATGATGGTTAATATGTACAGGTAGTACATGTCAGCCACTGCTCCCAAGCACTTCACACGGGTTGACTCATTTCATCCTCACCTCAACAACTGATTTAGAGAGAGGCTAAGTCATCAAGGTTAGCCAGGGAGAGGCGGAGCTCAGATGTGAACCTGGGCCACCTGGCCCCCCGGCTGCTGGGTGTCGTGACAAAGTCTCAGGATGGTGATGGCAGCTCTCCATAGAGTCCTAGGAGGGTGCCTGAATCCGCTAAGATGTTGATGGTAATTTAGATCGACGCTGTCTCAACAATGGGTGGTGGTTGAGAAAAGAAGGATTTTACACACACGATTAAGATAAAATTTCCCTAAAGTTCTCATACAAACTCTCAGGGCTGTGACTGCCCTTGTACGATTTTTGTCCTTTTTGGAATAAGACACACAGAAGCAATGACATCTGGTGTTTGGGACGCCTGCCTGGGTTATGGGTGTGCCTTCGTTGAATACATGAGCACCCACAGTGCAACAGGTGCAGGGGACACCCAGGTGAATAAGATGGCCCAGCCCTCAAGGTGCTTTCAGGCCAGTGGGGTACAGTCCTGTGTCCTCCACACATTGACTCAGGGCCATAGAAAAGCAGCACATTCACAAAGCCATCACCTCGTTCCTAGGATTTTCCTATAGCAGAAAAAATAGAAAAAAAAAGTTAAATCAGAAACAAAAGAGTCTAGCAAAACCTGCCTGAAGGGCTTTCTTTTACCTCAAATATACAGAAGACCACACACACACAAACACACACACACCACCTACATGCACAAAAACCACTTTGCCTGAAATCCATTTTTTCCTGAGAAAAAAAGTAGATTTATAAATCAGATTACCTAGTGACAAATACAAAGATTTTTCTTTTTCTGGAAAAAACAAAGTTAAACTTTAAACCCTCTAATACAGACTCAAAGTCAAAACCTCTTAGAGCCACTATTTTTCCTACAAGCCACTGCTCAGAATCCCCCGCCAGCTGGCTGGGGTGTGTGTGTGTGAAAACCCATAATATTTCGGGAGTTGTCGTCGCACCAGACATTTTTCTCAGCATTGTGGTCTGCTCACCCCACGCGGCCCGGGCACCTGCAGGATCAGTCAGTTTGCACAAGCAGCTTCCCAAGCAAATGACGTAGCTCCGCTTCTGTTATTCTTAAAGGCCAGTATCTGTCCGAGATCAGCATATGCATCCGCGTATTAAAGCGCTCAGTGTTCTAAGGCCCTGCACTTAATTTTCCCCTGGGTAAACAGAGCCAATAATGGATAAATACTGAAGGATCAAATATCCTTAAACTATTGGAGAGAGCTGGGAGTGCAGACTTTCATCCACATCAGAAGTGAGAAAAAACAGAGCAGAAAAAATATGACAGAGGCTCCGAATCTGGAGTGCGGAGCCTGGAATGGAGTTCAGGCCACTGGCCATGGAATGTCTGGGGAAACATCTTGATGGATGGTTGCTGGGGGAGGGCGTTTAGGAGTTCTAGGGTTAAGTGTCGTTAAACGTGAAATATGGCACGATCCAAGCAAAAAAGAGATCTCTGCTGTCCTCAGAAAAGAACAGCAGAGGGTCTTCTGGCTGCCAGCCTCCAGGCTGAGTGGAGCCTACACTCCCTGTAACTGTACACTGAAAAGATGTCTACAAATGTCCTACTAATTGCGTTTTGAGGCCAGTCCCTGTAGGAAGGTGAACTTTGGACAGGCTGACACTCTTGGCCTTTGAGCTCCTCAGGGAAAACACACAGCTCAAGTGTATCTTTCAAGTATAAACTTCTAAGGAGGAACATTTCAGCCCCTCAGGAATTCTTGTCTAATACAGGGGCATGATATATTTCATAATTTCTACACAATCCTTTCTGTTAAGGAAAATGCTCTAACCTTTGAAATGTTTGCTGCAAAAGATTATCCTATCCAAACTTTATCACCAGAGGCAGCCACACGATTATTTTCTGATTTGCTTTAAAAAAAAAAAAAAGCATTCAACATTTCAGTTCAGAGAGTTCCTTTTTGTTACTTCAAAACATTAGGGATGTTTTCTTGTTACTTAAAAAAAAAAAGTATATAAATCAATCTTGCCACAGACGGACACTCATCATAGCCCTATGTATCTATCTTACCTAAACCATCGGTACTACTACTTTTGAATTATCCATATTCAGAAACCACAGAAGATGTTAAATTTACATAGAGAAAATTTTAAAAAAAGGAGATTAAATATACGGTTGATGGCTATGGTGGTAAGTTGTCAAAAGAAAGCAGAAAGAGACATTCCTAGTGAAATGCTCCTTGGAAACCAGGCTGATGCTACCCACAGAAGAGCTACCCACAGTTCTCCACTGGATCTTTCTCTGCCTCCAAAACTGCTGCCGTATATAGGCAGTCCCCCCACCTGTGCCCTTTGCAGTAGGAGCTGAGGTCTCTGCTCTGATTCACCCTGGCCAGAAAAGCACCTGGATAACCCTCAAAGTGGAAAAAGCTAAATATCACCCGTATTTGAGTAACAGAAGTAAGGCAGCAATCAAAGGATTCAGCCTAACACAGACGTGGGTTCCCAGCTATCCCCTCTCTAAGAGTGAGGTGTTAGAACAACCCCAAAGAAAATGGGAGACACGGAGAGCAGCTCCTAAGAACTACATCATACTTATCTTCCAACGGTTTAAAGAACGGTTAAGCCGTGAGAAATCGGTGAGGGAATACCAACACATAGATCCTATACATAATAAATGAGCTGGATATAGAACCAACGGAGTTAAAATCGCATTAATAAAATGACCAATAACTGAGAAGGCAGAGACAGCGAAAAACAAATAAAATCTCTGTCACTCGTAAAAGTTCTTTATACTTATTGCTTGTGTTTCCGCAAATGGGTCCTTTCCACTGACGTAGTGAAGAAAAACAAACAGACGAGCTTGCATGTTTACGAGGCAGTGGTAATTTGGCTGCCACGTTTAAGTTCACTGGACAGAATTCCTCCTTCTTTAATTGCGTGGCTCCATGTATTTTTTGATTTCCTTCCTGGAAATTTTCTTTCTGTGCTTCCGTCTTCTTCAGAACCAGAGATCTTCTAATCTATTTTTGTAAATATTATCTCATGTAATAGTCACAATCAGTCTACAAGTTGAGTATTATTATTTTAGAATGAGCAAAGCTCATTAGCCGGGCAAGGAAAAATGTCCGTGGATAGTGCGTAAAGAGTTAGACTTCTAACCTAGAGGTGTCTGAACACTAAATCTAGTTTCTTAACACATCCTGCTTTCCCTTCTAAAGAAATGGACTCCTGCCTTTTCACCACCAAGGACCTCTTTTTAATTTTTTATTTCTCTCCCCTTGGATCCAAGTTTTGATAGAATTTTAACCAGCAAACTAATTATAAAAATTAAATAACAGCTAATTCTCCATTTGTCGTCATGAGAGACATTTATTAAAATAAGAGCCTCTGACCAACGTGAAGTAATACTAAGCTGATATAATTCCAATCAAAATGATTTCAAAAAGAGATTCTTATTTGTCTATTCAGCTCTTTGCTTTTAAATGTTTAATCTCTATTATTAGGGGTTTTGAAATATTTAAAAGAGCCATCCTGTGGGCCTCTGGGACTCTGGGGACCACTGGTCTCTAACCTGCTTTAGAAGACACAAGATTCTGTGTGTTTTTAAATAACAGAAGCAGGAGATGTGATTGTGCTGTTCGTGAGAAAGCATTACCTTGAGCCCGAAATCCTTTCATAGACCAATCTAAATCCCTCCTGCTCCGGTGTAAACCCATTTCCTCTCCAGCCTCAGGAGAGATGGGAACAGCTGCTGGTTGTCTTTTAACTCTCCCTTTGTGACCAGGGCTGGTCCGTCTTTATTGTCCGTGTACCACACTGTGAACCACGTTGGACAAATTCCTGACAAACTGCTGGTTTGTACCCCAGCTCTCATTTCCCACCGTATTTTCCAGGTTCTCTTTCTGTTATGCAAGCAGGGATTTAGATTCTGGGGATTCAGACACAAAAGCTCCGGGCTTGAGAAGTATCTCATAGGATGGCCTGTATTCTTCTTGCAGCACCAGGCTGGAGGAGGATGAAAAATCTGATAACATGATAACTGAGACTAATATCTGTTGCTGCTATTCCAATTGCATTTAGAACTTCTGGAAATTCTTGCCTCGGGTCACAGTCCCGTTACCAGCTGGGGTCAAAATACACCAGATGAAGGATTCATATTTCCATTTAATTCATTACACTGATGGCTTTTATGAAGCATCTGGAATTGGACATATTAGGGGGATTCATAGAGAATTCATTTGGAAGGGTGACAAAACTATCTTCTGTTGATCATTCAAATCCTGCCCAATCATTAAATGACATTTTCCACTCTCATCAATTCCATTTTTAATGTCCCACTAACAAAAAATATATATATATTAAAATGACATTTAATCTCACTCTTACACAATACAAGGGATTTGACCCATTTCCCTACACTCCCCAATAACCCCAAATCCATGTTTTCCAGACAAAATATCTCACTGTGTGGCTTTGGATCGCCAAGTGTGAAGCATCCAATAACGGCTATAACAATACTGAGAATAAATTTCAACCTTTTATCCAGTTGCTTAACGGAATCAACTTCACAACCCTATTTGCTGTGTCACTAAGGAAAGCAGAAGAGAACAAAACAAGTACACCCAAAAGGCCTAGATTCTAATTTCAGAGGCATTATCTTTAGTCAGCCCAGTTTCTCTTAAATTCAAGTTTTCAATAAGAGCTGTGTGCATTCCAGGGCAGCTGCTAAGTCAGTTGTTCTTTTTTTTTTTCCTGTCAAAATTGTATAACTTAAACTTTTGGGTTTTTTTTAAGTCAGTTGTTCTTTAAAAAGCTTTTATAACAAAGCTGCTCTTCCTCTGCAACCTTACATTTCTATGACATTTTTCAAATCTTTTTTTTTTTTTGCCACTTATTATTTCCCTTTGGCTTCTGAGCCCCCCTAGAAAGCTTTCAATTACTAGAATATTGACCGGAAGAGATCTACTGAACACAGAAGCTAAAAGTTGGCTTTCCTACTGAGAAAAATGTCTTCCTAAGGACCAGGATTCAGAATGAAAACCCAGTGAATTCAACTTGCTGAATTTTCTAAACCACCTACAAACTTCCACAGACATTTTAAGGGGACAAATCACAAGTCTATTTACATTTCTAATTCCACCTAATCACAAAAGTAAAGTTTATGTTGTCAGTGTTTTTACTGAAAATTAACAACCTCATTTCTGCTGCCAAGTAAAATAAAACAAGGATACTACCTTGGTGCATATATAATTTTATGATGCTACCATGAGATAAGTCTCAGGGACTGGTGTTCTTGAAATAGGAAATCTTTCTCCTTTCATGGCTGTAGTGGACTGAATGGTGGCTTCCAGAAGATATATCTACGTCACATCCCTGGAACCCGTGAATGTTAACTTATTTGTAAAAAGCGTCTTTGCAGATGTCATTAAGTTAAGAGGAAGTCATCCTGCATTATCTGGGTAGGCCCTAAATTCAATGACAGGTATCCTTATAAGAGACACACAAAGGAAAGACACACACATGGACAGAAGAGGAGGAGGGCGTGTGAAGACAGGGGCAGAGGCTGGAGTCATGCGGCCACAAGCCAAGAAGCACTTGGAGCTGCCAGAAGTTGGCGGGAGGAGACAAGAAACCGAATCTCCCCATGGCCTTTAGAGGAAACTCATCCCTGCTAACACATGATTTTGGACTTCTGGCCTCCAGAACTGTGAGAGAATACATTTCTGTTGTTTTAAGTCACCCAGTTTGTGGTAGTCACAGGATACTAATAAAATGATTTTTAAGAATTGACCATCCTAATAACCAAATTTCACTGGGCAGACAAATCTACACAAATCTATTGTCCGTAAATCAATAATGAGAATAGCTGAAAATAAAAGATTCAACTGAGTTTCGGCATTCATCAAACAAATATTTACTCAACTCCTATGTGCCAGGTTCAGGGATAAAGTTGTGAGTGAAAACAGACATAGTCTCTGCCCTCAAGAACTTTACAGGCCAGTGGGGAGACAGACATCGAGTAAGTAATCACATAATCAGATTGGAGAGTATTTCTAAGGAAACACCCCATTGTTGGCTTTGTCATTACTGTGCTGCTTATTACCTCCTTGTTGGGTGACTACATACCCTTTACTACCATTTGTGCACCATTTCAACTGGTAAGTGTCTTTACCAGTTTTGAGCAACTGTCTTATATGTAGTAAGTGCTCAAGTTTCCTGAAAACATAGTCTCCACCCACTGTCTCCAAACTGTCCCCACCATCCTGCAGGCTGCTGCCAGCACTAGTCTCTGCCACTCTGCAGAAACTGCTCTGGGGTGACGTGAAAGGCACTTGTCCAGAGACAACACAATGAAGGGAGTGCAAGCTTTTTTTTTTTTTTTTGCGGTACGCGGGCCTCTCACTGTTGTGGCCTCTCCTGCCGCAGAGCACAGTCTCCGGACACGCAGGCTCAGCGGCCATGGCTCACTGGCCCAGCCGCTCCGCGGCATGTGGGATCCTCCCGGACCGGGGCACGAACCCATGTCCCCTGCATTGGCAGGCGGACTCTCAACCACTGCGCCACCAGGGAAGCCCGGGAGTGCAAGCTTTGATTTGGGCTCACACCCAAGCTCCACCAATGACAAAATTCTTCGTGATACTGGGCATAGCACTTAACTTCATGGATCTGTTTTCTCCTCAGTGATCTTTTTTCAGGTCGTGTGAATTTAGGGATATCACATATACAAGGTACGGTTGCCAACCCTTAGCAGTAACATAGTGAAGAGTAATGCTTATCTCACTTGCCACATCTGTACCAAGGGTACAGACCAAAGTGGATCTCTCTTTCCTTCAAGGGTCAAGGGAACCCTTCCTTTGGCCTCCTCCACTCTTTTCCATCTGCCTCCTGCCCAGTCTTTCTCAGTCACTCTTAGGGGAATCTTTTTCTTCTCTCCACACTTCCAACATTCGGTTCTCCGGGACTGCAGTCATGTGCTCACCCTTTCCTCCTTTATACATTCCCCTAGATTATTTGATCAATTGTGTGGTTTTAAATACGTTAAATATGTGATAGTTTGTATATACATGCATATATACATTTATAGATATGCATATACACATACATACATATGCTTATATATA
Source organism: Mesoplodon bidens (assembly GCF_964165515.1). Lineage (NCBI taxonomy): Eukaryota > Metazoa > Chordata > Mammalia > Artiodactyla > Ziphiidae > Mesoplodon > Mesoplodon bidens. The sequence continues at coordinate 17,137,713 of NC_138173.1, read as the reverse complement.
TATTATACATTGATACTATGTAATATATATGAGCCACATAAATATAAATACTGTATATGTATAACATAAATGAAAATGAATATATACATATATCCCACATCTCTATCCTGAATGTGAATCCATATATATATCCCTTTGTCTCCTAGATATTTCCATTGAGATAGCTCACTAGCAGTTCAAACTCAACATGTCTAAGAGCTAAACTCTTGGCCTTCTCCAAAGCCTGCTTCTCCTTTTTTTGCCTATGTAAGGGAATGTGTCACCTTCAGCCTTCCACCTAGTCACTCAAGCCAGAAGCCCGAGGACCATTCTATTCTTCTTTCTTCACATCACATCTAGTCACCAAGTCCTATTCCTTCTAAGTTTTTCTGAAATGCATCTTACCTCCTTCTCCCTGCCCCATCTTTGTTCAAACTCCCGTTATTTTCTCCCATGGATCCCTGGAATGGCCTCCTAAGGCACCTCCCTGCTCCCAGCCTCTCCCTATAATCCCCACCTCAAATCTATCACCCTTCCAGTCATCTCCAATACGGCCAACCAGAGTAATCTTTCACAAATGCAAATATAATCACATTATTCACCCTCTTCCTCAGCTGAAATTCTCCTGGGGTTACTTGTAACCTTCATCACAAAAGCTAACCCTTTTATCAAAGCGTACCAGGCACCTGTCACCTTCTTTTTCTCATCTCTCAATGTTCCTCTAATGTCTCCGTGCTCTTCAGCTCTACCCAACTGATTTCAGCTCCTGGATATGCCTTGTTTTCCCAGGCATCCATGTCTCTGCTCACGCCATGCCTTCTGCTAGGATTCCCTTCTCCCTCCCCTTCTCTCCCAGGTCAGCCCTTCTCTCCCGCCAAGGTTCACACCCCCATCTCAGGCCTGACCTTTTCTGAGCAGTCTCTATATTCTCTCTGCCCCTCCTTTGGTCAAGTCTGAATTACATTTCCCTCCTTGTCTTCCGCAGCTTCCCGTGCTGTCATTATCTTCTGGCTTTCCTACCACGTAGAAAATACCATGAGGTCAACAACTGGCTGGATATCAGCCCAGCAGGCAGAGGAGCAGGTGAGGCAGACTCCTGAGGGGTACCTGTTGCCTCTGGGGAGTGGCCTCCTCAGTATCTTCCAGCCTGGGGAGAGCTAGCTTGTTTCAGGCCACTGCCACCAACTCTGCAACTTCAGAGTGGCTCAGCAAAGCCAAAATCCTCAGGGGCAACCACCTAGATGTCCCCAAGCCATGTACCAGGTTTTCTTAACCAAAGCTCCCTGCTCAGTAGAGCATTCAAACAGCTCTGGGTCTCCATGACTCTATCAGACCATCATCATTCTGCTGCTCGGTGGCCTCTGCTCTTCAAGTACAGGAAAGGAGGACCTTTTTGTAAGGCTAACAGTGCTTGTCAACAGTCCGTAATTTCTCATCCTCCCTCTGTGGGATACCTATACAACCCAGCAGTAACTAGCCAACTCTGCTATCCTTGTAGATGTTCTCCTAAACACCCAAGCATCACATCTGTAAACACTCGATTTCATCTGGACATTTGTCCAGCTCTCCATCTGTGAAATCTGAAGCAAGGGACAATCGGCACCCGACGTACCTACCACTCATGATGGCATTCTCTTCATCTGCCATGTGGTGACGGACCCAAATCTCCATGTGACCCCTGTTTTTCTGGACCACTCTTAGGATTACTTGTATTAGTTTTGGACCTCTGAGGAGCATATGCCAAGATGTGATTAGATGTACAGGAGATTTATTGAGGGAAACATCTGCAAGGAAAAGAACTAGGGGAGGTGGGGAGCGCCTTTGGATGACAATGCGGGTGTGGCCCCTGTGAAGGAGAGAGGGAAGGAAGGAGGCTTGGATGGGAAGAGCCACAGACTTGCAGAGCAGTTCTAAAAAGGTTCAGCTAGGCCAGTGGGGAGTCCTTGACCAAAGTCGTCCATCTGGACTGGACGTTTTTAGCTTTGCCACATTCAGTCACTGGCTGGAGCAGCTCACGGGAAGCACAGCACCAGTGGGAACGCCATGGTAGGTTCAGAGCTTAGCACTTGGAGCCATCCATCAAGCACTTCCCCTAGCAGAGATGTGAGTGGCATATTTTTATGGTCACCACACTCACCCAGTTGTCAAATGACTGGCTTTATTATAAAACACAGACAGGCAGTCCTCACGGTGCACTGTTCCAAAATGCATGCATTTCAGTTACCATGATTTAACTAATTAAAAACAGTCCTCCAACAATAGAGCTCAAGCTTCAGTTACCATGTTATATTAACTGTGAGTAAACTGCATACAGTACAGACTTTGCTGCTAGCCCTGTAGTCCACAAACCACTACTTAAGTAACAGATGCACAGTGATCACTGTTCAGTCACATCACTTCTTTCAAAGTCTTTTGGTGATCTGTCTCTGTGCATCGGTTATAAAGTTCATGCACAGATAGCAAAGCATGCATTTGTATGGTCTCCTAGTGACAATCCTCTATGACATTACAGAAATGGATAATCAGAAGAGGGAACTGGCTAACAAACATGAAAGTGAAACAAACAAACAAACAAAAATCAAGAAGTGACAATGCTAGAAGTGAAGTTTGAATTGAATATAAACAGAATCAGAGAAGAAATAGCTGATCGTGGGAATGTTGGTACTGCCACTGATACTCTAGACATGCAGCCAGAAGAACATAGTGAAGGTGGAGGTACTGACATAAATGAGGAAAGTTGTGATGAAAAGGATGAAGATATTCCAGGAGAACTGATGCCATTAAAACCCTTCACATTAAATGGACTCCCAGAGATATTTCACAACACTGAAAGGGCAAAGATAAAATGTTGGAAGCTGATCCAGACGTAGAAAAGAGTGTGATGATTCACCAAAGCACAGGGGAAATGCTTACTCAATATTGTAAGTTAATATATGACAAGAAGAAGGCAAGCATTGTTCAAAACACTATTGACAAGTATTTGCAAAGATACAACTTTCTCCATGTTTCTAATGCTTTAAGTTATAGTATGCTAAAGAAATTTTAGTTTTACTATATTTTTACTTCTCTACATATTTATAACTAGCTACGATTTATAACTGAAAGAGTTTTTAATGTTTGACAAAAAAGTTTAAAGGTCACAGAAAAAGCATAATTTCTTCCCACTGATTATTAACACTGCTTTGTATTTTCAGACCACACAGTCATTTTTACAGTCTTGGACAAAGCACGGATTGCTTAGATACATCAACAATTTGAGCATGCTTGCTTTTTCTCGCTAATTAAGTAATAGTCACAAATGATTTGAATAATAATTAGGCAACACAAAATGTGTAATAATAATATAGAAAATTAATATAGTTTTCAACAGTCTAATCACATGCTATTTATCCAAATGTCAAATTACAGCATACGAAAAACTTCCTAACAATTTCTTTTTTTTTGCGGTACGCAGGCCTCTCACTGCTGTGGCCTCTCTCGTTGCGGAGCACAGGCTCCGGACGCGCAGGCTCAGCGGCCATGGCTCACGGGCCCAGCCGCTCCGCGGCATGTGGGATCTTCCCGGACCGGGGCGCGAACCCATGTCCCCTGCATCGGCAGGCGGACTCTCAACCACTGCGCCACCAGGGAAGCCCCCTAACATTTTTAAATGTTAGAAAACCAAGATTATAATCTAGCTACTGTGGCATTCTGAAGGTTCAATAAGAACACTGAGGGCATTCCTAATATTTTCCTCAGCAACTAAATGTAAAGGTACTTTCTCAATGAGTAAATAAGATCAGGCAGCACATAAAAAGAGACCTTCCTCAAGGTACAAGTTAGAAATCCTTTCACATCTTCTTGTTACTGTCAAGATGGTAAAGACACTGCCAGCTCCCTCCCAAAATCAAACCTGGAGGAATTACATCAGCTAAAGAGAAACATGGATTCTAGGACTAGAAATAACAGAAACAACCGCAAGAAAAGACCATGGTAACCTCCTGCTGAAACTGCAGGTTGTCTTAAGCCGATGTGTGTGGGAGCCTGCAACGGCAGCCTAGGGCAGAAGGGAGCTTGAAGTGGCAGTAAACGTTCAAGCTGGAGGAAAGCATTTCATTTGCTCATTCTTCATCCCATATTGGCTTGGTACAATCATTGCCACCCATTCCCTAGAAATGGGCAACACAGCCTAAAGCTTACCAGTGCTGGCGTCCTTTGGTACCACGTTAGTTGAAAAGCCCTGTGTGTGCAAACTGTTAATGAAGGTGGTAGTGGCTGCTGATTGAGGAGCTGCCCTTGGACACTCAGTTATCCAACCCGTTTCTATCCAAATTTGCATGGCTCTCAGAAACTAATAGATCAAGTGAACCAAAATTAAGCAGAGATACCAAAGATAGGAACATTATACTTAAGAAACTCAAGCTGTTAGACATGTATAAAACAATACCAAATGGGGAATGCACATGGAATGTTTACAAAAGCAAACCATGTATTAGCTGCAAAATGAACTCTAAATTTAGGCCTAAATAAATCCTAAATGATAAGTAATGTAATTTTCTTTCTTTCTTTCTTATAATATAATAAAATTATATTAGGAATAAAATAATAGGTTAAAATGTTTTTAATTTAGAAAACAAACATATTTCTAAATAACCATTGCAACAAAATGGAAATCACATAGGAAATCAAGACTACAAACAGAGAGGACTCCATCACTATAAAAATGGGGAATAAGTTCCAAAGCTGACCCCAAATGAATTCCTAATTCCTTGGATATATCAGTCCCCTAAATATTTTATGGAATGGGTTAAAAATGCTAAAGACCACGGCAAACAGTCTCCTTTTAGTATGGATGATGCGCCTGAAGGTTGCAGCCTCCTACCAACCTACTTTGAAAAAGGTCAGACTATTTTGTAAATAAATACATTGTAATTTAGGTTCCCACAAGAACTTTTAGGGCCTTTCCCTTTCTTTGGGATTTTTCACAGAAATTCCTAGTTCTTGATGGTTCAATATAATATTACAAATAAGCTATAGTCCTGCCATTTTTTTTTTCGGTACACAGTCTTCTCACTGTTGTGGCCTCTCCCGTTGCGGAGCACAGGTTCCGGACGCGCAGGCTCAGCGGCCATGGCTCACGGGCCCAGCCACTCCACGGCATGTGGGATCTTCCCGGACCGGGGCACAAACCCATGTCCCCTGCGTCTGCAGGCAGACTCAACCACTGCACCACCAGGGAAGCCCCTGCCATTTTTATATTAAACTAATAGCGTGTGAAAACCAATTTTATAAAAATTAACAACAAAAATGCATGCAATACTTAAGAATTTGGTCACATGTGAAATTCATGAGGACATTTTTACTCTTTGTATAGAGAATGAAGAAGACAGAAAAAGTATGAAAAGAACATTTAGAAAGAAAGTCATAAAAGGAGAATAAAATGAAGAAGAAAGTGAGGGATGGAAGGTGAGCTACAAAAAGAATTAATACCTTGAATATGGAAGAAGCCATAAGACAAGAAGTACTAAAACAATAGCATGTAGAGCATACTAGGTAAGGAATAGCATGTAATTCCTAAATATCATTTTTTAAACAAATGCTAAAAGAAACCCTAAATAGCACAACCCCCCATAAAACCCATGTTTATTCATGTGTCCTTCTCACCTTCCTTCGTTCTTAACTTCCTCTCCCTACCTCTTTCACTCCCTCTCTTTGGACATAGGTTTATCAGGGACATTTACAGCTTCTTTTGGGGGAGATTTAGCTTCAAGATCTAGTTTAAAACTATGCACTTGCCTCTGCTGAAAATCCAAAACTAGGGAGTTCACTGTGTCTTCAGTTTTCATTTGAGATTCTGGCCTCCTGAAACTGAGCCTGTGGTACAGCTTACTGGTTACCAAACCAAGAAAATAAAAGGTCTTAGTTTCACTCATATCATTAAAAGCAAAGCAAAGGCTGGTGTTACACATGTATAATTTCTTGAAAGGTAGTCAGCAAGTTAATTTTGTGACAGTCACATACAAGTATGAACTAGGACCTACTGTGATTTCCTTCTCAAATAAATACCTGCTGAGAACCATAAATCACCCACATGTTAGTTCGACTGAGTATGTATATTTTTACCAAAGGCTGATAGGAGTAGCAGAAACAGCTCAACTAGTTTCTGAAATGAACAGTTAAACCCAGTGTTTATCTTCTTAATGTATCGTAGTCTGTACATTGGACCCAAATATCACTAGAATTTATGAGCTTTATTAGATTCACTTCTATTTCCAAATTGTGGAGCCTCTATATCTTTAACTACTGGTGCCATACCATAACTATGACACCTTCCTGGTGGCTTGAAAGAGTTGATTTTTTGTAATGCTTAACAACCAGGAAGTGATTTCAGGACAGAACTGCGAGAAAAAAGTGATTTAATGATATTTTAAAACACATTTAGATAAGTGATTTCTACCATCCTCACCCAACCCATCCAAAAGAGCACTTGGGTAATAGCTATCTACTCCTCCAGGGTTATTTGAACCCTTTAAAAGTGATGTGAGAGAAAAGTCTTGCCCAGTTTAATAGAATTATCTGTTGATGATGGTTATTCAAATTCCAAATACAAACAACCACTCTCTCCTTTTTGGAAGAGAGAAGGTATATTTTCCCCCACCTGCCCCCCTTTCCTAAAGAAAGCTGACAGAGGGGCAGGTAGATTAGGGATGTGCGTTTAGGAGTTTAGTAACCTAAGGCAAGGCAGGAGGTATGCCTTGAGTTACTTCTCAAAAGACCAAGCCAACTGGGTCTCCCTCAAACACATCCACCCTGAACACAGGAGAACTGGGATAGGGAACCACTCCTTGCCCTGATGGAGAACAGGGAGCACAGCTAGGCAGGGCCTCTCCTGGTTCTGCCTCATCCACTAGGGCAGCCACGTAAACCAGTGCCCCAGAACTGTCCACAGTAGGGGAAAACTCTGTCCACCTTCCTCTCTGGATGCTATAGTGTAAGTAAAATGAACCCACTTAGGAGTTGGTTCTTCTTGCTAAATTAGATACCGCCTGCTCAATGAAAAACAGCTCTTCTCAGAATGTGTTGCATGCTACTTTCAGGTGAGAAATTTTACTGCCCTTTAAAAGAGACTCAGAAAAACATATAAATCCACCCTAGCTAGAGCATACTGAAGGTCCCAGATTACTGTACAAGCCAAGTGCATTTCCTCCCCACATGCATCAGGATGTGGTCAGTCTAACATCGATAGTTGTATAACCAGTGATTGTGAAAACAGTCTTTACATTTTTTCATGGGGGCCCATGGGAGGTCATGTCCTCCACTAAGTACACAGGATACAATTCTCTGTCTCATTAATTCAACTTTTTTGATGTAATTTAGAAGACAGAGGTGAATTTTATGGTGCACCCCTCCAATTGTACTATGGTTCACTTTCAGAATTTTATTCATTCTGCCATGACTTGCCTTAAACTTCTTTCAGTCTACCTTACTCTGACTCCCTCTTTACACTGGAGTCGTAAGCTGCCTTCCCCTTATGGTAGTTTATTACTTGTTCCCCTTTTTCTCAAACCATTAAAACTGTGTTAATTTCTTAATCGCTCACCAAAGCACTTGAGCCTTAAGTATTCACATCTATTTGGCACGTAAGAAAACCCTACCGAATCACCCCTGGAACAAGTTATGGTGGAGTCTGGTGAAGTTTTATATTCTCAGTTTCCAGCACTGCCCCGTGATTTGAAAAGAGAGTCTATAACACAAAGTTTTCAAAGCGAGGTCTTACATGATTAATTAAAGGAAAGACTATATCAAGGCATTTCTCACCAAGGCCTAATCCAGGAAGAATGGAAGTCTGCTCTAGCTTTGGAAAACCACGGGAAAGTTTGATAGGAGAAGCCACACCAATGTGAGGCAAGCTCCTCCTCCAAGCACAGTTCAAGTCCTTTCATTGAAACACAGGAAAGGACAACGGTTGTAAGCTGAAAATTTTTAGTTAAAAAATATTAGCCGAGGGCTTCCCTGGTGGCGCAGTGGTTGAGAGTCCGCCTGCCAGTGCAGGGGACGTGGGTTCGTGCCCCGGTCTGGGAAGATCCCACATGCCGTGGAGCGGCTGGGCCCGTGAGCCATGGCCGCTGAGCCTGCGCGTCCAGAGCCTGTGCTCCGCAAAGGGAGAGGCCACAACAGTGAGAGGCCCGCGTACCGCAAAAAAAAAAAAAAAAAAAAAAAAAAAAAAAAATTAGCCGAATACTTTAATTGCTCAACATATTTGTAAATTGACTATGATAACTGTCTCATTTAAATTCCTTCACTAGAACAAAACCATCTAAAAAAGGCTTCTGAATTTAAGGAGCTCGAATTCTCATGAACAAAAGACAAGCAGGCAAAAGAATTTAGGGTTCTTAGCTTTTGGCTTTGAAGACAGCCACTTGCCTTGGTCTATGCACCGTAGTGAAGATGGGACTAATTTAATGGAACCAGTGAACAGGTTCCGTTTGTGTGGTGTAAAGGGGATGGGTTTTCAGATAAGGTTGCTCACAGTGGACATCCGTGGAAGGAACACCTGGCCTGACTCCCAGCGTGCATTAGTTAGAAACTGGAGAAAGAACCACTTTTAGAACCACTAATGAGCCCCAGGTGAAAACACTGTTAACTAGAAAGCTCCTTTTTTTCCAAAATTTCCAGTGTTTTGATTGATGAGCAAGTTGTTTAGGATTCCTCGTTTTCCATTAAAACAGAACCTTTGTTTTTCCTTCCGACTAAAACACTTTGTCTCTGGCTACCACATACGCCTATGTTATAGGAAAGGCCAGCTTCCATTTTTGGAATCACTTGGGGAGACAGACCTTCTTATGAGTTTGCAGAGTATTTATGATCCAAAAAAGTAAAATGGGGAACACTTGGGGGTTGAAAGTGGCGAATTAATAAGCACATACTCTCGCATTTTCTTACATTTGGAACACTTATATTTGACAAGATTTAGAATCTTCCAATATTTCCAAAGAAATTGCCTGTTTGCATTTGTAATTAAAATGTGTCAATGTGCAGTTAAGTCTCAGGTGCTGAGAACCACTGGCTCTAAGGAAGAAGAATCAAAGTGAAGTTTACAGTATCATTCATTCAGCAAATATTTATCATGCTCACTGTGATATGATCTACCAAGAAGAAATAAAAGCATATGTGGGAATTCAGTCATACTCCACGTTTTTATTAACACCAACGTTTTGTTGATATATGGCAACATTTTAATATATGTTTTTAGTTTGACCATTATCTATTCAAAAAAATTATTTATTGTACACCTATCATGTACACTGGGCAACATGGCAACAAATAAGACAAATATGGTTAGTGCATTCATGGATTCATAGTCTAGTGATGTTGATAAACACTAAACAAAGAAAAATAGAGATAGAAATTACTATAATTATGACTGAATAAGCCATAAAGGAAATGGCTAGGGTACAGTGAAGTAGTGTATATAACAGAGGGACCTAATATTGACCAGAAAATCAGGGAGGACCTCCTTGAGGAAGTAACAGTAAGTTAAAACCTGAAAGATAAACAGAAATTAGCCAGGTGAAGAGAGAGGCAAAAAGAACCTTACACAGAGCAGAAAAGGACCTGAGGGGAAGCAAACTCCTAGATTAGAGAAAAAGACAGGGATCTCTGTAATGGTTTGCATTTCCTTACCTTTGTAACTAAATGTGCTGAATATGGTATAAACTTTTTTGGCTTATTCAAGTCATCATTTTAATCATCAATGATTAGTTATTAGACTGTGCTAAGAAATGGTTTCTTTAGGAGTTATAGAGATGTGGGGAGTTGCTGTCTCTGAAATAAATGGTCCCGTATAATTGTGCTTGAGGCCTTATATTTTTTTTATACTTTTTTTTTTTTTTTTTTTGCGGTACGTGGGCCTCTCACTGCTGTGGTCTCTCCCGCCGCGGAGCACAGGCTCCGGACGCGCAGGCTCAGCGGCCATGGCTCACGGGCCCAGCCGCTCCGAGGCACGTGGGATCCTCCCGGACCGGGGCACGAACCCGTGTCCCCTGCACCGGCAGGTGGACTCTCAACCGCTGCGCCACCAGGGAAGCCCGAGGCCTTGTATTTGATGTATCTGTTTTTCTGTATCCTTATTTATTAATTTATTTTTGCCAACAACCATCCTTTCTGACTTACGATGGTGTTTTTAGTAATACTGTTCCTATTGTCAATTTTTACCTTATAATCTTCTATGGAAATCTAGATAATATAAATAATTTTGTGATTATGTCTAAAAAAATAAATGTTAAAACAAATAATCAGGCTCTGAGTAAGAGCATCAGTCATAAATAAAATAGAGGATCCTTAAGTCATGAACTCTATGACATCTATCCTGATGTTTTAGAGACCTCTCTATGTCTAGGTCTGTGTGGGTTCTTAAGTCATGCCAGTCCCGTCAAGTCTAAGCCTCTCATAAAAGAAACACTGGAGGACACACCCCGTGTCTGTCAACTGAGTCCTAGAACCACGTAACATCACTTAGTCTGCACCTCATTCTCCCCTATTCTTTCCATTCCCTTGGCTACTGAACCTAACGGCACTTACCACTACAGCAGGAATGACAACATTAAAGACAACCTGGGCCGGGAAGGTAAAATAATCCTGGAGGACAGATACCCTTCTAAAGGGTAATCATCACTCCAGCCAATGGCTGCCGAGTTACCAAGGGGCTCAGTATGACCACCCAGTATACCACCAGTATGTTTTATTTTTCTAAGAAGGCTGGATATCTGATTTTTTACATGAAGTTCTCCCATTTAGAAGTGCTGCTGATGAATACAAATTATTTTTTAAATGTGGAAGGCAAACACAATACGTCTGTGAGCGGGAATGCCTTCACTTTGAAATCTCTGCTCAAATCTCTGCTTCATTTATCATCTCTGCCACCCTCATTTCCTCTCCCCTGCCTGCCCCAGGAACCAGAGTCTCTCAGACCCAGGCTTCCCTCCAAGCAGTGGTGTGCTGGTAAATGTTTAACAATCAGCTCTCCTTGGTGTAAATCCCTGGATAATTTCAAGCTACCAAAGTGACATCTTTGAACTTGGAGTTAGTAAGAGACACGCAGTAGTAGCACATCATACAGATACGATACATGTCAACAACTACAAGAGCATAAAGAAGAGTGAAACAACTGGGGAGTGAGGACTTTTCAGTTTGTTACCTTTGTTTTTAATATAGTTTATTTACTTGGAAGTTTATATAGTTTTTAATAATGGCTGTGTTGAACAATTGACTTGCAAAACTCCTGAAACTCTCAGCTCTCCTGAGCTTCTACAAGCCATCTTCTGCACGTAAGTGCTACCAAAGCATGCTCTAGTTTATGCCCACTGGCCATCTCTGGCCTCAGACCTCTCCTTCCAATGGCTAACTGTGGGCAGGCAGCCGCATCTCCCTTCAGCCCTCTCTATGACTTGCCCTTGGGATCTCACCTGGGAATCATTCAATTACAAGGGAAAATGACTGATCTCTAGAACATAAGACTTTACTAAAGTTAAAATGTAAGTCATTTTTATGCATACACTTGGGTGGGTATTCACAGTGGTGTGCTAAAGAGAGGCAAAACCACAGACTAACTATAGCACTTCCGCCTGGAGCGTTGGTGTTACTGAGTAGTTTTTTTTTTTTTAATTTCACACTTTTTGTCATATATATATGAAAGCAAAATTAGGAGAAACTTGCTTTTTCACACTGCCGACCTTGAGTATTTAGGGGATGGAGGAGTGAAACTGAGTGAGACAAATCAGGAGAGCTTTCATTTCTATGCAAACTTGTGCCTTAAAACTGATAATTTTGAGCAAAAGACTGGTAAAGCCAAGACCAATATCAGATCTTTGATGCAGAGAGAAAAACATAGGAAGATAACAATATACCAAGCTCATTATACAGTGAAGATTAAATGAATTAGGATTTGTAAGGCAGTTAGAACAGTACCTGCCATAGACTCAGCATGCTTGTTACTTCTAGAAGTTTCACATACTTCACCTCTTTCCCATTCTCCCCCTTATTAATTTGGTGGAAAGAAACCCAACCTCCTAAAAGGGTCAGTCTACTAAAGGCTGCAAAGGTGGGAAGGAAGGGAAAGGAAACACAGTAGTCAGTCTCCTGTAGGAGGCAAAGGTCAAAGATTGGTGATGCTCTTAAGTCTGTGTGTAGGTACCAGACTGCCCATGTTATCAGTGCTCCAGCTGTGTCACGGTGCACACTGCACGGGATTACAGGAGAGACCAAGGAGCCCACTCAGCGCTGTAGCTGAATTACAGAGCGCACCGCACATGTTCACAAGTGGTACCAAGGAGCCTGGTATTTCACTGCCGCAGCTGTGACACAAGAGCCAATCTGAATTGACAGGATGGAATGTGGATACCACAGTCTGATGGGGTTTACTAAAAAATAAAATCACTTCTCTATGGATCAGTAGTTTAATTTTGTTTCTTTTTGATTTTACACAAAATTGGCTTTTTCCACATCAATTCAGCTTATTGCTACAAGTGTACCTGATGGACTATGCATAAACATCTGGGTTTGGGATTTCAGGGTTACTCTTATTTGATCTATTTGGACACATCATTTTAAAATTACATTTTCCTTGGCTAACATGGATTGATGTTTAAAAAGAATGAAGTGTTAACTTCAGAAAACACAATAAGGGGAATTTAAGACATTTACTTATCTTTCTGACTTTTATGGTGTTGTTTCTAAGACTCAATATAACTATCTTGACAGCGAGGAAAATTATAACATCATAAACATGATCAGTGAATCAGAATCAGGCATAAGCTCTCTTACAAACATTGAGTGTAGATAGAATTTTAAAATATGGATTTTATTTTGTAGATATGCAATGAACCTAAGCCTTGGTATTTCTTTTGGGGCGGGGGGAAACCCTGAGCAATAACTTCACAATACTACAATGCATTCCCTGCCATTTAAAAAACTGTCACAACAAGTTGAAAGGATAGTCAGGAGCAGCATATTAAATACAGTAGAGAGGACTTTTTAGCTAGGAGAACGACAATGAAAAGCACAATTAAAATTAAAGCAAATTAGAAAAATGAATGAGGACGCCATGATGGTATAACTGGGATAATACTTCTCCTCCCACTGCAAACAACAATCTTTTAAAAAATGGACAAAATATCTGAGACAAATGCTTTTAAAATCTGATAACAGCACAAGACTGTCATTTCTGAAAGAAAATAAATAAATGAAGTAATCTCTACTGTTACTCAAGCATTCAGTCTGAGATACTTTTTGGTTCACTCTGCAGGGAGGAGGACTCACAAGTGATACAGATGAGTCTCACTGAGATTATGAGATAGAGATTAGAGTTCCTGAGCATCAGACTTTGGGAGAAAAGGATGCCTCATAGAAAAAGCTCTAGAATTCTCTGTATCATTCATCTAGCATCATTGGCTGACTACCAATGTACACATGTGTAGGGTGAAATTCCATGAAACTGGATAAAGAACAACAAGAAGCCACAAGCTGAACAATTCTCAAAGCTCACACAGGGCTCAGAGATGTTCAAATTTCTTACTTGTCACAGTGAAGAATCCTTGATGAACATTCAGAAGATTTAATAAAGACTCCAGAAGGGCCATGTCCCAGAGTAAAGGCTACTCTTAACTCTCCCTAATAAAGATTACAAACAAGCCTCGAAAGAATCAGGTGGATCCATGTAACTTAACTGATTGCTAAAACGAAGCCCATCTCTCTTTGAGGAAAGACAACAAAATTCAGCATGAAACAATGTACAATAATATCTACAATGTCTGTATTCTGCTTAAAGACAGCTAGACATGCAAAGGGGCAGAAAAAAGTTAACCATACCCAAAATTAAAATTAGCCAATGGAGACAGACAGGAGTGAAAGAAATGATACATTTTGCAACAGGGACTTAACAATAGCTACTATAAATATGCTAAAGGATTTAAAATACAACATGAATATAATAATGATTAAAATTAAATATATAAGAAGAACCAAATGGAATGTCTAGAGATAATATATAGACCAAAAAACTACATCACTGGATAAGAGAAAGAGCTTATTTAACTCTACAAAGAAAAATTTAGTGAGCTTGAAGACAAGTAATCAAAAATTTTCTAAAGTAGGCACAGAGAAACAAAAAATACTGAAAAGTTTAACAAAACCTCAGAGGTGTGTGGTCTACCATATTTTTAATTACAGTCTTAGAGGAAAGAAGTGAGAAGAGGATACAGAAAATAACATTTATAGAAATAATGACTAAAATATTCCAAATTTGATGAAAAATATAAACCTACAAATTCAAGAAAGTCAATGAATCTGAAGGAAGATAAATACAAAGAAAATCATACCAAGGCAGTTCATAATCAAATTTCTGAAGACTAGTGTAAAAGTTATAAAAGAAAAGTTACAGAACATTATGAAAGCAGATATATAAAAAACAAACATTACATAGAAAAGAATAAAGACAAGACTGCTGACTCCTCATGAAAAAAATTCTCCAACCCACCCCTCCAACCAAATGCAAGTCAGAAGACAAGAAAATTACATCTTTAAATACTGGAAAAAATCCACCATAGATGTAGAGTAATGGAAAAAGCTTCACTCCTGCACTAACCACAAAAAAAATCTGAATAATCTCCAAAATCCTAACTTTTCTTGGACCCATCAGAACTGAAGACACAGAGAAACCAATTACTCGGACATCTAAGAAAAGGCAAGTACCTCCACACACAGGCTTGACGAAGACAGGGCTACAGACAAGGTGGTAAAATTTCAGCTGAAATATCTGACATATTACTAAAGGCCAAGTAAGGGCTAGTGTGAAAGTATACATGCTCTGAGAATCACAGATATAATAGGAGTTTACACCCATTCACAGACCCTTTACTGGTTTCACTGGATGCTCACAAAAATTACTGAGACAGGATAGGTGACCTAAGAAAGACCCGCTTGTGTGAAGGCTCCTAACAAGAACTTAAACTCTAACGCTAAAGACCTAGCAAAAGAAGAGCTGTGTTCATTTTCAGGCACAAATACTAATTATTTCAGTCTCTGCTATCCTACACATGATGCCTGACTTTCAATAAGTTATTATGAGATGCAAAATAAGAAAGAAAAAAAAAGAAAGCCTGACTGCCCTGGCAATCCCACATCTAAGTATTATCCAGAGGAATTAAAAAGTTATCTTCACACAAAAGTCTGTACACAATATTTATAGTAACTTTATTCATAACTGTTGAAAACTGGAATCCTGTATGTTCTTCAAATGATGAATAGACAAACAAAATATGGTACATCATACACTAGAATATGACTCAGTAGTAAAAAGGAATGAACTATTAAATCACATAACATGGATGAAACCTCAATATATTTTTCTAAGTGAAATAAGCCAGCTCCCAAATGCTACATATTGTATTATTCCACTTATATGATAATGTTAAAAAGGGAAAATTATCAGGATGAAAAACGATTGGTGGTTACCATGGGTACACACTGATTAAAAACACAACAAATAAATAAATAAATGAAGGAGAAGGAACAACTCGTCCTTACAGAATACTTCCAATCATTTAATGCAGACAGAATGAAGGAATGGAAAATGGTCATTAGAACGCTATAGTATCAATTGCTACAGGAAAATTCTATCACTGAATGCTAAAATTAGTGGACGAAAGTTTAAAGAGAAACAGGATATTTGCACAGCCTCAAGGTATCTCCTCCCCAACTATTTATTAATTATAAAGAGGTAAATAGTAATTTTACATCAGAGAAATCTGACAGCTACCACCTAAACCAAGTCACCAAAATGAACACCATCATTAATTAATAAGTTATATTGATATTATGAGTCCCTGATATAATAAACTGAGGAAAGCCCATCATCTCTGTGATATTCTTCCCCAAAATTAATAACCTCAATCTACTCATGAGAAAAGTACCACAGAAAACAAATTGAGGGACATTCTTCAAAAACCTAAGCAGCTGGGCTTCCCTGGTGGCGCAGTGGTTGAGGGTCCGCCTGCCGATGCAGGGGACACGGGTTCGTGCCCCGGTCTGGGAGGATCCCACGTGCCGCGGAGCGGCCGGGCCTGTGAGCCATGGCCGCTGAGCCTGTGTGTCCGGAGCCTGCGCATCTGGAGCCTGCGCGTCCGGAGCCTGTGCTCCGCAGCGGGAGAGGCCACCACGGTGAGAGGCCCACTTACCGCAAAAAAAAAAAAACCTAAGCAGCACTCTTGACACTGCTGATGTTAAGGTCATAAAAAAAGAGGAGAGACTGAGAAACTGTCGTAAGTTGGAGAAGACTGAAAAGATATGACAACCAAATGCACTGTGGGCTCTGTATGGGATCCTGGAACAGAATAACAACACTAATGGAATAGCTGGTGAAATTCAAATAAAATCTGCAGTTCAGTTAATAGTATTGTGCCAATGTTAATTTCTTCATTTCAATAGTTATACCGTGGTTATGTAAGATGTTAACATTAGGAGAAGCTGGGTTAATCATCTACAGGAACTCTCTACTATCTTTGCAGCTCCTCTCTATGTCTAAAATTATTTCAAAAGAAAAAGTTAAAAATAACTATAATTAATATGTTAAAAGTTCTAGTCAATAGGGTAAGCAACATTCATAAACAGACTGGGAATTTTCAGCAGATAGTGGAAACTACAAGAAACAACCAAACAGAATTGTACCAGATATAAAGATTGCTTTTGAGGGGTCCACAACTAGACTTGACACAGCTGAAGTAAGAATCAGTGATCTTAAAGACAGATCAGTAGAAATTACCCAAAGGGAAACACAAAGAAAAAATATAGTGAAAAATAAAGCATAATAGAGCATCCAAGAGCTCTGAGACAAAGTCAAATGATCTAATATACTGTAACTGGAATTCCAAAAGGAGAAGAGGGAATAAGGCAGCAGAAATATTTTAAGGTAGACTGGATTAAAACATTTCTAAAAATGATTAAAGATACCACATCACA
This sequence comes from Mesoplodon bidens, assembly GCF_964165515.1. NCBI lineage: Eukaryota > Metazoa > Chordata > Mammalia > Artiodactyla > Ziphiidae > Mesoplodon > Mesoplodon bidens. The sequence goes on along the minus strand of NC_138173.1, from coordinate 17,120,742 downwards.
GATCCCAAAAGATAAAGAGAACAACAAGCAAGAGAAAAATTGAAACGCTGGAGAAAAACAATAAAGACCAATACCATAGCATTCTATATCCAGGAAAAATGTCCTTGAAAAATGAACATCAATTTTTTTTTCAAATAAACAAAAGCTGAAAGAACTTGTTGATGGCAAAACTTCATTACAAAAAAATATCAGAAGTTCTTCAGTTGGAGGGAAAATGATATCAAGTGTTAACTTGGGTCTACATAAATTAATTTAAAGCATCAGAATTGGTAAATATGTGGGTAAATGTAAAAGCCTTTTTTTCCTCATTTTTAAACTTCTCAGGTAAGAAAATAATTGCTTAAAACAAAAGTAATTACAATGTTTTGTGGGTTTATGTCATATGTAGAGATAAATACATGAGAATAATAGCAGAAAGTATAGAGGGGAACTAAAATAACTGTGGTAAGGTTTTTCTATTATAAGTGAAATGGTATAAAATTATTTAAAGATAGACTAGCAACATTAACTAAAAACTTTAAGCACATATAGTGGGGAAAATGAAGTACAAAAATATTTAATCAATGCAAAACAAGGTAAGAACAAGGAAAGAAGAAAACAAAATGGGAAAACTAGAAAACATTTAAACTCAATCACATAGGTAATTATCTTAATGTAAATGGTGCAAACACACCAATTAAAAGTCAGAAATTATCAAACTAGGTTTTAAAAACCCCAACTATATGTTGTTTATCAGTAAAACATATTAAATATAAAGACACAGACAAGTTAAAAGGATTAAAAATTATATGCCATGCAAATGCTAAACATAAGAGAGCTCAAATAGCAATTTTTACATAAAACAAATCAGACTATGAAACAAAAAAATATTATAAGGGGTATATGGATACCTCATAATGTTACATCAAAAAGACATAACAATACCGATTTAATGAATTCCTATTAAAGTCCCAGGAATTTTTATTGTAGATATAGAGAAGATTATTCTAAAATTTATATGGAAAGGTAAAGGAACTAGAATAGCTAAAATAATTTTGAAAAAGAAAATTAAATGGGAGGAATTAGTCTACTCAAATTCAAGACTTATTATATAGCTACAGTAATCAAGAAGTGTGGAGGGATGGATATACAGATGGTTGCAACAGAACAGGGAGTTCAGAAGTACATGCATACAAATATATCCATTTATTTATTTTTTATCATGGTTAAAAATATGTATATATGAAACATAAAATTTATTATTTTAAGCATTTTTAAGTGTGCAATTCAGTGGCATTAATTATATTCACAATGCTATGCAGCCATCACCACTATCTATTTCTAAAATTTTTCCATCACTACAAATAGAAAATCTAACCATTAAGCAATAACACCCCATTTACCTTCCCCTGATGACCTCTAATCTATTTTTTGTCTCTATGAATTTTCCCATTCTAGATCATTCATATACATGCAATCACAATATTTATCCTTTTGTGTATGGCCTATTTCATGTAGCACAATGTTTTCAAGATTCGTCCACGTTGTAGCATGTATCAGCACTTCATTGCTTTCTATGGCTGAATAATATTTCATTGTATGTATATACAGTTGATCCTTGAACAAAGCAGAGGTTAGGGTTGCCCACTCCCCATACAGTAAAAAAATCCACCTATAATTTATAGTCAGCCTTCCTTATATACCTGGTTCCTCCATATTCGTGGTTCTGTACCTGTGGATCCAACCAACCTCAGATCATACAGTACTGTAGTATTTACTGCTGAAAAAAATCCACTGATTTGTGGACCCTCACATTCAAACCTGAGTTGTTCAAGGGTCAACTGTACTACATTTTGTTTATCAATTCACCTGTTGATGGACACTTGAGTTGCTTCTACTTTTTATCTATCATTAGTAATGCTGCAAGGAACATTTGCATATGCATATCTGTTTCAGTCCTTGTTTTCAAATATGTATATACTTGTAAAGTTCTTTTAAAGGTTTAAGTTTACAAAAAAGAAAATTGGTTCAAATACAGAAGAATAGTGGCAAATAACCCAACAGAGAACTAGGCAAAAGAGAAAAAATTACACACTTCTTTTCACAAAAGAATAAAAATGATTGGCAAATAAATATAGCAAAAGGGCTTAGCATTATTAGTAATCAGAGAAATGAAAAACAAGAAAATAAGAAGACACACACCCACACACACATCTGCACATGCTTTCTTCTACTTGGAAGAGTCATTGCATCACCTACAAACAGACATCCACTTCTGACTGGCTACATCTTTTTCCTTATTCCCCTCTGTTCTCTGAAATGACCTAAATGCGATGACACTGTGGTAGCAATGAACACTTCTAGCATGAAGATCGTGTTTTCTAAATCCCATTCTCTACTAAAAGGAACCAGAAATTCTTGGGGAAATGGTTGATTCTAGGGCTGGGGAAGGAAAAGTACAAGATGAGCCTAGCACATCTTGTGCAAAAAATAAGTAAGGAAGTGTTCGAAGAATGATGGGACATGTCAGTGGGTCACAGGAGACAACTGAAGGGCCTCCCCATGATCAATCTGTGGCAATTTGAGCATCAAAATGAATAATAAAAATAATGGATTATTACTGACTTGAACAACAAAAAGAATCAATGAGTCTATATTGGGGTGTGTGTGTGTGTGTGTGTGAGAAAGAACAAAGAGAGGAAGGAAGAGAGTAAGAAGAAAAGAACATCCTCAGAAAATTCCCTACATGTGTTTTATATGCTAATTAACAAGATTTTTCTGTATTCTGCCCCCCTCTGGATAGCATGTCTTTTCCTTTTTCTAGGTAAGCAATTATAGAGCAATAGGCATGCTTTGGGGAGTTCCCTGACATTCCGTGTGTTTTAGTGTTTCCAGTAAAGAAAATCAAAGGTTCACAAAATGAGCACATGTGGTACCCCACAGTTACAACAATACCTTACCTTTATGCAGGACTTTACAATTTTCAAGGCTACCTTGATTTTTGTAATGAATTTAAGACAAATGCAGGGTGAGTGATTATTCCTATTTTACAAGCTGTTAACAAAGAGGCTCACAGAGTCAAGTAAATTGCAAAGATGGAATTACAGATGAAGTTTTCAGATGCTTAGTCCATTGTTTCGAGAAATATGTTCCACGGAGCTGTTATCCTTAGGGAAGGTGCACTAACAATAGTCAGGCATGCTTGGTTCATCTTCACCCCAGAGCAGCAATAGCAAAGCCAAGTATGAGGCAATCTGGCCTCATGGACCTGAGTAAGTTTAAAATTCAAAGGCCATGTTCCATTTCTGCCACTGATTTACTCTGTGGCCAACTAATAATGTAGTGATATTAGTTTTCTCACCTGTTACACTCAACAGGATAAAACATGGAGGTCCATAATATAGACAGTTAAAAAGAAATAAAGTTAAATCAGAATCTAAGTGTAGGGAGAGAATTCTTTTGCTTTTGATTTCACTAACAGTTCCAGACTTTTTAAACTAGGATTTGCATTTGGCTGTTTGAATCTTGAGTTGGGGTTATTTACAATATATGAAACACTGTGAGTGAGCAGTGAAGTTTACATTTGCAATGAGATCTTCCTCTGAAAGGATTGAGGCTGAACTACTCTTTAGCTTTCCATGTTTGGAAAAGGAACTGAAATAAGCACTTAAATCCCTTTCCCCCCACTTTTGTAATATGAGTCAAACTTCAGGAAAGCTCTCCTCTTTCCCCACACAAAGAAAATTTTTATGTTCCTATCTAGTGTAGAGCTATCTAATGACCAAAGAAAATCCCAAGATCTTTTTTCCTGGAAAAGCCCCTCGTTTTCATAGAACAGTCAGCCTGTCAGGGAGAACACAGCAATCGTAATTGGCAGCCTTGGAGCAAACTTAATTGGCAGTTCCAGGAGTCTGTTCATGCACCTGATATGGCTAAAACAGTTATTGAAAAGACAACATGTGGTTTTCAAATTGCAGGGAACTGAATATTATGGGAACTCCACCCGTATAACTTGGGATGTCATTTAGCATTTCACAAACTCTTATTTCTCAGATTATTCTGTGAATAAAGACGTGCCAGAGAGGAACTGAAGCCATTCTTTATGGTATCTGTTCTGGACACGCGGTTTCTCAATAAATTCTCAAGTGACTCTCAACTTTAAAAAGTTAGGACTTCGCCAGTTGGTGCTGTTCAATGTCAATATTCGAAAAGTATAATGCTTTGTGTTCAGACAAGTGCTTTCATATTTATTATTCATTCCTTTACTCATTTAACAAACACTGTGCATCTCCAAAACATAAGACATGGTGGGGAATCCAACATTATTGACCTAATCTCTTCCCTTATAGAGCTTAAAATCCAGAATAAGGGTAGTAGCACTGTTTAATTTACAAGTAAAATACATACTGGTGTAATAAGTGACAGAAGAGAAGTACTCAGTGCCCTGGGGATGCAAAGGAGGGAGAGATGCCCTAGGTTTGAAGCAACTGTTGAAAGCTTCACGGGGGAGAGGGCGCTTGCCCTGAGTTTTGAAGGATGGGAAGGATTTCATAGGTGAAGGTGTAGGATGGTGAGATGGCAAAAGCATAAGCAATGATATGCAGACAGAAGCATGTGTGACAAGTGCACTGACACTCAATCTAATCAAAATGGTAAAGTTGATGACCATGGTAATCGATTGCTGCTCAAATTACATTAAATTATTTGGACCCTAGCACTCCAATAAATTGTAATCATTAATGGTTTCATGCATTCCTATTAGAACCCCTCCAAATGAATAAAACAACGAATGATATAATACTGCACATCAACATTTGATGAATACAAACAACTTTAGTTGGAATGTAATAAAAATACGAAAATATTTTTGTTAAATCTTTTATAGAGTCAAAGTTCAAACAGATAAATGTTGCTTTGATAGAATGTTCCACGACATTAGGACGTCTGTATTTTGAACTGATGGCCACTAAATATTCCAGGCTTTTGTTTCCCAATCTGCAAAGCAGGGATCACTTGATCGAAATAACTCCTTCCAGCTGTATGATTCTCTAAACACACTTTAACGCAATAGCACACAGCTATAGATTATCAGTTGCCATCTAGATATTGTTCAAATGCAATAAATTCTCAAACATCAGTGCCTGACTCTACCACAAAATCTAATAATTTTACAAAAACATTATTTTTTAAGTTAGGAGACAAGAAGGTGGTACCCAGGCACAGAAGTGTCGAAAAAATAGCCATCTTGGAGATTGTACTGAGAAAACCCATCAGAACACTTGAGCTCTGGCCTGAGGGACAAAAGGGTAAAGGAGGAGAGGAAGCAGATGTGGTGGAGAGGGAAGTGCTCTGACTGGGAAGAGGAAATGTGCTGTGTTCTCAGCTCTGCCATGGACAAGCTGTGTGACTCTGGATAAATCCTCTCAGTTCTCTGGGCCCCAGTCTCCCTGGCTATAAATAAATTGATCCAAGAAACATCTTTGATTCAATTAAGTGCTGTGAAAATCTATGATTCTAAGTGGGACATATGATTCAACGTCTTGGTGCTAAACCATAGCAATAATGCTCAGATTCCTCACAAGAATGTATATCGTTATTTTACGCCGGCACTTTTTACTATTCAGGAAGGCTTTCCCACCACCCCTTCTGTTCCAGCCCAGTTTTCTGCCTTTATTTCTGGGTCTTCTGATTAAAACCAATTGTTCCCAGTAGTGTAAACGTGCCCGCTTATCTCCTAAGTCCTTCCAAGAGTGTTTCTGAGGCTTGTGGCTGACCTGCTTCCGCTGTTCCACTCAGTTATGTGGGAAACAAGACTTTCTTGATGCTTTCCATTGCTAAAAATGGAAGGCGTTCAGCCCAGACCTCCAAGTTATTAGCCCGGAAGATAAGCAGAAAAATAATTGAAACTCAGAACAGCTGCAGTCCCTGCTAGGTCCTTAAATTTTTAGTAATCAAGTACTAAGGGGAACTTAGCAAATGTGAGTTTTTCATTTGTTTGCAAAGGTCATGAAACGAGCACAAAAAAATGAGGGTTATGATAGTTTATAGAACACATATATATATGAAACAATTATTAGTAGAAAGATGTTCTACTTGGCATTACGGTAACTTTTATCCCTACTTTACATGAATTATATCCCTGGGTAAAAAGAAAAGGAACCCAAAATGAAATTCCTGTTTGTCAAGAAAGTTTAGCTTCATTTTTAGCTAAAATAGCTACACAACGAAATTCATGCACTTCAGCATATGGACATTACTTTTGGCTCAGCAGTCTTTGCATATATATTTTTGCTTATCTTATTCATTCATTCGTTCATTGATCTAAGGCACCTGGCTTCAGGAGTGCCTGGCTTATGTCTGGTTCAGAGTCTCAGGTGAGAGTATATTCACTAAATAGACACAGTAATAGACACTGAAGGTAAATGACAGTCCTCTTCTACCTGTAAATTTATTTGTTAATGATCTAAGATATTCTAATGATCATCCCCTCTTATCTTGCCTCCCCGCAAATGTGCTTTTTAAAAGAATTTTACAAGTTTTTATTATCCTATCAATTTCTTGTGTAAAAAAATTAAACAACTTATATATTCTTTCCACTTCATTTATTAGTTGGTTAAAATAGCTATAGGACACACTCTGGAATGAATTCTAAGGCAAAGAAAGATATGTAATCTGGTGAATATGTAATAGTTTCAGAGCTAAAGAAGAATCAGAACATAAAAAGCCTGGGAAACGAATAGAAAGGAAGGCATAAGGAATGTTCCAGAAATGCTCTGGATTGGGCAGAGGCTGGTGGAAAGCTGGGCCCAGGCTTTTAAAGGTTAAGGAGAAAGACAATTGCATGACTCCGCGGTAGAGACTGTAGTCAGAACAGTTAGTTAGCACGTGGAGAGTTCATGCTGGCAGCCAATGGCATTTCAAAGTCATCCTGGAGAGAAACGGGGACACCGGACACCGAGGTGGGTGGGCGTGAGCGCGGAGGGCAGGCAGAGGTTTGTGGGTCGGCGCCACACCGTAAGGGGAGCCGAAGAGCTGGCACTCCCCGAGCCTTATCCTGCATTAAATCCCGACTGCAATTCTGGGAAGCAGCTACGATTACTGGATTTCTAATCAATAAAAATATCTTAAAACGGAAGCTTATGCAATTAAGTAACTTTCCCAATGTCTCAAAGCTAGTGGACTTGAGGATACGGGGAGGGGGAAGGGTAAACTGTGACAAAGCGAAAGAGAGGCATGGACATATATACAGTACCAAACGTAAGGTAGATAGATAGTGGGAAGCAGCCGCATGGCACAGGGAGATCAGCTCGGTGCTTTGTGACCACCCAGAGGGGTGGGATAGGGAGGGTGGGAGGGAGGGAGACGCAAGAGGGAGGAGATATGGGAACATATGTATATGTATAACGGATTCACTTTGTTGTAAAGCAGAAACTAACACACCATTGTAAAGCAACTATACTCCAATAAAGATGTAAAAAAAAAAAAAAAAAGCTAGTGGTGCCCGACCCAGTGCTCACGCTCAGACCTCCTCCAATTCCAGAGCAGGGACACGGAGGAGCTGCTTCCTCTCTGGTGCACCCTCTCGTACTTTGTTCTTCTGATGCCCTGATTCTACTGGAAACTTCGCACACGAATGGGAATTCTTGGTCACCCATGCACCTCTCCCACAGAGTGCTGTAAACTCCAGGAACTTCACGGCTGATTGAATCATTGCGCAATGCATGTGATAACATAAAGGTCTTTGGTATCCTGAGAATGCCCCATCTTCCTATTCAGCTTACACTTGCCCTAGATTTTGCCAATGTGGCAGTTAAGTCTTTTCCCTACAGACTGCATTTCAATGTCTAAAGAGAAGGTGCAAGATTTGAATTTAGTTTATGTTTTTTCTTTCTTTCCTTCCCCCGCCTTTTCCCTCTCACCCTCTTTTTTTCTCCCTCCCTCCTTTTTCCTTTCTTTCCTCCTTCCTTCCTCTCTCCCCCCTCCCTCTCCCTTCCTCCTTCCCTTCCCCCCCCTTCTTTCTTTCCTTTTCTAAATGGTTCTATCCCCAGCACTAGCACCTGGAAATAAAATGGCATCTAATCTAAGGAATATAAATATTGTGTGTGTGTGTGTGTGTGAGAGAGAGAGAGAGAGAGAGAGACAGAGAGAGAGAGAGAGGTGTGAATTAGTATGATGTGAACTTTAAACTTTTTAATTTATTATAAATTATTCAGGACGTATACACTTGTGTGAATAATAATGCAACAAATGCCCATATACTCATTTCTCATCTTAGGAAATAAAATCTTTCAAATACAGTTGAATTCCTCTAAAGTTCCAGGCCTAAATAAACACTTTGTGATGAATTAAATAGAAGGTATAGTACCTTCTTCCATTTCATTTTCAAATTAACATTTTAAATTAATTTTGAAAAATTTACTTTCATTAGTAATGGATGATTCTATCATCTTCTGTGACCCACTTCTTTGTGTACTTGTACTTTGTGTTCTTTCTGTCACTTCACATTCAAATCACCAAAACCAGAAACGACCAACTTCCCCACCAAACTGTCTTCCCCTCTGGGTTTCCCCATTCTGCAAGAAGCATCACAATTTTCGCAGGTCACGAAGGTCTGATGTGTGGATCACATAAGATTCTATCCTTCGCAGCGCCCCCTAAGCCTGATCAGTCTCCAGACGCTGCTGTTTTGTTTCTCTGTGTGGGTTCTGTGTTTCTCATCTCCTTGGCCACACTCTAGCCCGGTGGCCCTCAAACTGTCATCCAGGGACCCGTGGGAGTCCCCAAGACTCTTTCAGGGTGTCAGGGGGTCAAACGATTTTCATGATAAATTTAGGGTGTTATTGGCCTTTTTCACTTTCTCTCACAAGCACAGAGTGGATTTTTCCAGAGCCCACATGTCTTGTGACGTTACAACAAACTGAATGCATGACAACTGAATATATGACAATTCAGCTGGATTCTATTAAACCAGACAGTAAAGGAATTTGCAAAAGTATAAAACAAAGTCATTTTTCTCACTGTTTTTTGTTTCAAAAACATAGTTATTTTTTCATGAAAATGCTTGCATGCTTTTACAGAATGGGTTTATTATTTTTTTAAATAATTTAATACATATTTTTAAATGTATCTGCATTAATTTCAAATCTGATAAACATTGATAGATAAAACCCACATAAACAAAAGCACTTTGTTGGGACCTGCCATCATTTTAAAGTATATCAATGATCCCAAGACCAAAACTTTGAGAACTGCTACTACGCTAGCCCATGTCCTCATTGTCTCAGCTCTGTCACTTGTGAAATACCTTCTCAATGACTTCCCAGCCTCTGGTCCTTCTCTCTTCTGTTCGTCTACCCATGACTGCTGAGTTCACTTTCTTAAGAAAATAGTATTTTCCATAATATTATTCCCTTGCTCAGAATCCACTGATGTAGTAATCTTTAAGTCCTAAAACATTTTCAACTTTATCAATTCTCCAGTTTTATCAACCACAACTTCTCCTCCAGAACCATCCACCTAAGCCATCTACGGGTCAGGCCAGTTGCACTGACGCCAGAAAATACTTTCATTCACCTCCCAACCTTTTTTCAGATTGTTCTGTCTCCCACCCCGTCCCTGGACTCGGCACCTCTCCTCGGCCCAGACTGAAGCGGCATAGCGAAGTGCAGAGTTAAGAGCCTGTGCTTTAGAGTCTGGTTTGAATTCCAGTTCCCTCTCAACTATGTGATATAGGCAATGTACCTTCTGGAATTGTCAAGTAGAAAGTAAAGCCCAGGAGCACCTACTTCAAATGGCTGTTGTAAAGATCATATGAGGTCATGTTTAATAAGTTAGGAATTCAGTGTTAGGCAATATTGTTATCCAACTCCTGCCTGAGATTTCAGATTTTCCATGAAGCCTTCTCAATCTTTTTCATCCAACACTGTTCTCTCCCTCTTCTACTGCACTCACTGGACTGGAAGGTTTTGGCCCACACAGCCCAAGTGAGATAAGAAGTGACCCTGTGACCTCTCTCTCTCTCTTTCTGTCCTCTCCTCCCTGACCTTCTTTCATTCTCTCCCCTCTTTTCTTCTCCCTTTCTCTCTCCACATGTGTATCTGTTTTCTTAGAACCTACCCAGTGCTGTTACACCTGATTCAATAAACTCAATGTGTGTGTCACCACTCTTTCCATAAAATGATACACATAAACCAATTCTCAGCTGACAGGGCCACATAAAATGCATTTGATCTATAACCTTTCGTTCATCCTGCCCCTCTCAGAACAGCTAGGCCAAGTCTTCCTCTAGGATAATAAATCCATTCACTTGAAAAAGGAAACTCAAACAGGAAACATTTTATATAGAGAGGCAGATCTGATGATAGAATCATCCAAACTACACAAAAATGAGGCCAAAGGCTGGTTGATTCTGGCTGAAAATCAATCCTACTGTGAAATGACTTTTAGCCATCCCCAACTTCTTAGAAATGTGCTGGGAATTTACAGGGCTTGAAATCTTCAGTTACGGCTCTGTCAGTAAGGGATGGATGTGGATTGTTACAGGGTAGAGAAAAGCCTCCAACTTAGAGTTCAGACTTGCCCTGATTTGCTCTGAGGTCATGGATGGCTGCTTCATAACTGTGAGTTGGTCCTTTGACCTCTGGAGATCAGCTTTATGGTCTGCTAAATGGACCATGGTTGTTAAGGGATCAAATTATATATATATATATATATTTTGTAAATTGGTGTGTAATGCTGAAATCCACCTAACATTTCATACCTCAGAAGTTAAAATTCTGAGAGATTTGTATGTCAGTCTTTAGAGACTCCAATATTTTTTTGTTCTAGTTTTACTTATGTTTTTTTTTACTATTTTTTTATTGGAGCATAACTGCTTTACAATGTTGTGTTAGTTTCTGTTGTACAATGAAGTGAATCAGCTATATGTATACCTATATCCCCTCCCTCTTGGACCTCTCTCCCACCCCACCCCCATCCCACCCATCTAGGATATATTTTTTAAAAGCCATATTCATAAATGACCTAAAAACATAAAGAGATTTGTCTTAAAAGCATAACTCTGGAATGTAACTACTCATTATGTCTCAAGGGCATTATAATGTTGTAGAAGGCAGGCACCAGAGCTTCTGTAACATACAGGATATTAACAATTAAGAAAAATAGCATTTTCCTAAAATTTCTTTCTTAGTGATCTCCACAAAGACCTTTATTCAAAGAGGAAACAAAGTCCATATCCAGGAAACACTTTGATACAATATTTTGGATCATATCAATCTTTTTGTTACTTTAGAGAGGCTGGCTATGTGACAGAGTAGCCAATAGTTTGCCTCACTTTGGTGAGGCTGCTTGCAGATGCATCTAGTTCACAAAGGCAGTGATACCAACAGTTCCAACAGCTGTAGCCCATACCTAGGACTGGTGGTTAGCTATCTGTTGCTGTGTGACAAATTTCCCCCAAATGTGATGGCTTCAAACAACAAACATTTCTTTCTCTCACAGTGCTGTGGGTCAGGAATGCAGAGCAGCACAGCTGAGTAGCCATGGCTCAGAGTCCCTCAGGGGTTTGCACTCAAGACAGTAGGTGGGGCTGCAATCATCTGAAGGTGTGACTGGGGATGGAGGGCCTGCTTCCAAGATGGCTCACTCATGTAGCTGGTAAGTTGGTGCTGGCCATTAGCAGGGAAAGCAGTTCCTCTCCACAGGGCTCCTTGTGTATCCTCAGCCCATAGCAGCTGGTTTCCCCTTGAGTGTACAGCCTTAGAGACCAAGTGGAAGCTTCAATGTCCTCTATAACCCAGCCTCATGAGTCAAACACTGTCACCTCTGCCAAACTCTATGGTCACACAGAGCAGCCCTAACTTCATGTGAAAGGAAAGAGCACAGGACATGAATGCCAGGATGGGAGACTCACTGGGACCATCTTGGAGACTGGTTACCAAGGGCAGGCTATGGCATCTGTATCCTGGGGCAGTTCCAAAACATGTTTGAAGGCATCTTGCATGACTGAAATGTTTCCACTGTTGGTTCTCTGACTCTCTGACAGACTGAGTGGTTATTAAATATCTTTTTATCAAATTTCTTTTCTGCTAAATTAATCAGGATTGGTTTCAATTGCTTGCAATTAAAAACTGTATATATATATATATATATATATATATATATTTTTTTTTTTTTTTTTTTTTGCGGTACGCGGGCCTCTCACTGCTGTGGCCTCTCCCGTTGCGGAGCACAGGCTCCGGACCTGCAGGCTCAGCGGCCATGGCTCACGGGCCCAGCCACTCCGCGGCATGTGGGATCTTCCCGGACCGGGGCACGAACCCGTGTCCTCTGCATCGGCAGGCAGACTCTCAACCACTGCGCCACCAGGGAAGCCCTGTCTGATATATTTTGAGGAAAAGACTTAGAAACGCATTTTTACCTGATTATGCTGGAAAGCAACCTAGTATCGTTTGTAACATGGAAAGTTTCTTTATGTAAAATTAGACTATGCAGTCTCTTTCTAAGCTGGATTACTGCCTTGTTTCGTAGTGATTCACCTTTCACTGCAGAACTTCCAGCCTGGAATTTAGGTGGAGTTGTTGGTACCATTATGAACATATGTTTTCACGAGTTATGATTTCGGTCACAAAAAAGTTTCCTCAAAATAATGATATTAGCAAAACTATCTTTTTTTCAGATTATTTTTTCAGTTTAAAAATCTCTCATGACAAATGAGATTGCGAAAAGCATTACAGTTTAACATAGACATGCATAAAAAGAAAGCACACAGAATCACTTTGCAAACAGTTTGCCATTGCCTACTATATATGAACATATACATACTCTGTGACCCACCAACTCTACAGTTTGGTTTATACCTAAAGGAAATACATGTATGTATTCACCAAAAGATATGTACAACCATTTTCCCATCAGCTCTACTCACTATCCAGAAACAAAAAGTACTTACTGAATAATTCCATTTACACAAGGTACAAAAAAAAAAAAAAAGGCAAAAGAAGTTTATGGTGTCAGAAGTTAGAGTAATGATTACCCTAAAGGATAGGAAATGATATCGACCAGCACAGAAGAAGAGAAGGGCTCATGAGATAATGCTCTGGTGATAATCTAGTTCTTGATTTGAGCACTGGTTACAAGGGTGTATTCAGTTTGTGAAAAATCTTCAAGCTACACACTTATGTACTGTGTATTTTTATATGTATAGTTTCCTTCAGAGAAAGGTTTATTTAAAAAGCATAATGGGGGGACCTTCAAGATGGTGGAGGAGTAAGAGTTGGAGATCACCTTCCTCCCCACAAATACATCAAAAATACATCTACATGTGGAACAACTCCTACAGAACACCTAAAGAACGCTCTGGCAGAGGACCTCAGACCTCCCAAAAGGCAAGAAACTCTCCACGTACCTGGAGAGGGCAAGAGAAAAAAGAAAAAACAGAGACAAAAGAATAGGGATGGGACCTGCCCCTCTTGGGGGGAGCTGTGAAGGAGGAAAGGTTTCCACACACTAGGAAACCCCTTCACTGGTGGAGACGGCGGGTGGCAGGGGGGAAGCTTCGGAGCCAAGGAGGAGAGCGCAGCCACAGGGGTGTGGAGGGCCAAGTGCAGAGATTCCCACACAGAGGATCGGTGCCGACCAGCACTCAGCAGCCCGAGAGGCTTGTCTGCTCACCCGCTGGGGCGGGCGGGGGTGGGAGCTGAGGCTCCAGCTTTGGTCGGATCGCAGGGAGAGGACAGGGGTTGGCGGCGTGAACACAGCCTGAAGGGGCTAGTGCACCACGTCTAGCCAGGAGAGAGTCTGGGAAAAAGTCTGGAGCTGCCGAAGAGGCAAGAGACCATTGTTTCATGGTGCGAAAGGGAGGGGATTCAGAGCACTGTCTAAATGAGCTCCAGAGACGGGTGTGAGCTGTGGCTATCAGCGTGGACACCAGGGACGGGCATGAGATGCTAAGGCTGCTGCTGCCGCCACCAAGAAGCCTGTGTGCAAGCACAGGTCACTGTCCACACTCCCCTCCTGGAAGCCTGTACAGCCCGCCACTGCCAGGGTCCCGTGATCCAGGGACAACTTCCCCGGGAGAACGCATGGCATGCCACAGGCTGGTGCAACGTCACGCCAGCCTCTGCCACCGCAGGCTCGCCCCGCACTCCGTACCCCTCTCTCCCCCCGGCCTGAGTGAGCCAGAGCCCCCGAATCAGCTGCTTCTTTAACCCCGTCCTGTCTGAGCAAAGAACAGATGCCCTCAGGCAACCTACACGTAGAGGCAGGTCCAAATCCAAAGCTGAACCCTAGGTGCTGTGCGAACAAAGAAGAGAAAGGGAAATTTCTCCCAGCAGCCTCAGGAGCAGTGAATTAAATCTCCACAATCAACTTGATGTACCTGCATCTGTGGAATACCTGAATAGACAACGAATCATCCCAAATTGAGGAGGTGGACTTTGGGAGCAACTGTAGAATTGGGGTTTGCTTTCTACATCTAATTTGTTTATGGTTTTATGTTTATTTTAGTTTAGTACTTAGAGCTTATTATCATTGGTAGATTTGTTTATTGATTTGGTTGCTCTCTTCCTTTTATATATATATATATTTTTTTCCTTTTTCTCTTTTCGTGACTATGTACGTGTATGCTTCTTTGCGTGATTTTGTCTGTATACTTTTGCTTTTGCCATTTGTCCTAGGGTTTTGTCCTTTTTTTTTTTTTTTAGTATAGTTTTTAAGGCTTGTTATCATTGGTGGACTTGTTTCTTGGTTTGGTTGCTCTCTTCTTGCTCTTTTTGGTATTACTTTTTAATTTTTAATAATTTTTTATTTTAATAATTTTATTTTATTTATTATTTTTTTCTTTCTCTCTTTTTTTCTCCCTTTTCTTCTGAGCCGTGTGGCTGACAGGGTCTTGGTGCTCTGGCTGGGTGTCAGGCCTGAGCCTCTGAGGTGGAAGAGCCAAGTTCAGGACATTGGCCACCAGAGACCTCCTGGCCACATAATATCAAATGACAAAAGCTCTCCCAGAGATCTCCATCTCAACGCTAAGACCCAGCTCCAATCAATGATCAGCAAGCTACAGTAATGGACACACTATGCCAAACAACTAGCAAGACAGGAATACAACCCCAACCATTACCAGAGAGGCTGCCTAAAATCATAATAAAGTCAGAGACACCCCAAAACACACCACCAGATGTGGTCCTACCCACTAGGAAGACAAGATCCAGCCTCATCCACCAGAACAGAGGCACCAGTCCCTTCCACCAGGAAGCCTACACAACACACTGAACCAACCTTAGCCACTGGGGACAGACGTCAAAAACAACGGGAACTGCGAACCTGCAGCCTGCAAAAAGGAGACCCCAAACACAGCAACTTAAGCAAAATGAGAAGACAGAGAAATACACAGCAGATGAAGGAGCAAGATAAAAACCCACCAGACCAAACAAATGAAGAGGAAATAGGCAGTCTACCTGAAAAAGAATTCAGAGTAATGATAGTAAAGATGATCCAAAATCTTGGAAATAGAATGGAGAAAATACAAGAAACGTTTCACAAGAACCTAGAATAAATAAAGAGCAAACAGACAATGATGAACAACACAATAAATGAAATTTAAAATTCTCTAGAAGGAATCAATAGCAGAATAACTGAGGCAGAAGAACGGATAAGTGACCTGAAGATAGAATAGTGGAAATAACTACCACAGAGCAGAATAAAGAAAAAAGAATGAAAAGAATTGAGGACAGACTCAGAGACTTCTGGGACAACACTGAACACACCAATATTCGAATTAAAGGGGTCCCAGAAGAAGAAGAGAAAAAGAAAGGGTCTGAGAAAATATTTGAAAAGATTACAGTTGAAAACTTCCCTAAATGGGAAAGGATATAGTCAGTCAAGTCTAGGAAGCGCAGAGTCCCATACAGGATAAATCCAAGGAGAAACACACCAAGACACATATTAATCAAACTATCAAAAATTAAATCCAAAGAAAAAATATTAAAAGCAGCAAGGGAAAAGCAACAAATAACATACAAGGGAATCCCCATAAGGTTAACAACTGATTATTCAGCAGAAACTCTGCAAGCCAGAGGGAGTGGCAGGACATATTTAAAGTTATGAAAGGGAAAAAATTACAACCAAGATTACTCTACCCAGCAAGGATCTCATTCAGATTCAATGGAGAAATTAAAACCTTTACAGACAAGCAAAAGCTAAGAGGATTCAGCACCATCAAACCAGCTTTACAACAAATGCTAAAGGAACTTCTCTAGGCAGGAAACACAAGAGAAGGAAGAGACCTACAATAACAAACCCAAAACGATTAAGAAAATGGTAATAGGAACATACATATTGATAATTACCTTAAATGTACATGGATTAAATGCTCCAACCAAAAAACATAGACTGGCTAAATGGATACAAAAACAAGAACCCGTATATATGTTGTCTACAAGAGACCCCCTTCAGACCTAGGGACACATACAGACTGAAAGTGAAGGGATGGAAAAAGATATTCCATGCAAATGGAAATCAAAAGGAAGCTGGAGTAGCAATTCTCATATCAGACAAAATAGACTTTAAAATAAAGACTGTTACAAGAAACAAAGAAGGACACTACATAATGATCAAAGGATCAATCCAAGAAGAAGATATAACAATTGTAAATATTTATGTACCCAACATAGGAGCACCTCAATACATAACGCAAATTCTAACAGCCATAAAAGGGGAAATCGACAGTAACACTATCATAGTAGGGGACTTTAACACCCCACTTTCACCAATGATCAGATCATCCAAAATGAAAATAAATATGGAAACACAAGCTTTAAATGATACATTAAACAAGATAGACTTAATTGATATTTATAGGACATTCCATGTAAAAACAACAGAATACACTTTATTCTCGAGTGCTCATGGAACATTCTCCAGTATAGATCATATCTTGGGTCACAAATCAAGCCTTGGTAACTTTAAGAAAATTGAAATCGTATCAAGTAACTTTTCCGACCACAACGCTATAAGACTAGATATCAATTACAGGAAAAAAACAGTAAAAAATACAAACAAATGGAGGCTAAACAATACACTACTAAATAACCAAGAAATCACTGAAGAAATCAAAGAGGAAGTCAAAAAATACCTAGAAACAAATGACAATGAAAACATGACGACCCAAAACTATGGGATGCAGTAAAAGCAGTTCTAAGAAGGAAGTTTATAGCAGTACAATTCTACCTCAAGAAACAAGAATCATCTCAAATAAACAACCTAACCTTACACCTAAAGCAATTTTAGAAAGAAGAACAAAAAAACCCCCAAATTTAGCAGAAGGAAGGAAATCATAAAGATCAGATCAGAAATAAATGAAAAAGAAATGAAGGAAACAAGAGGAAATATCAATAGAACTAAAGGCTGGTTCTTTGAGAAGATAAACAAAATTGATAAACCATTAGCCACACTCATCAAGAAAAAAAGGGAGAAGACTCAAATCAATAGAATTAGAAATGAAAAAGGAGGAGTAACAACTGACACTGCAGAAATACAAAAGATCATGACAGATTACTACAAGCAACTCTATGCCAATAAAATGGACAACCTGGAAAAAATGGACAAATTCTTAGAAAAGCACAACCTTCCGAGACTGAACCAGGAAGAAATAGAAAATATGAACAGACCAATTACAAGCACTGAAATTGAAACTGCGATGAAAAATCTTCCAACAAACAAGCCCAGGACCAGATGGCTTCACAGGCGAATTCTATCAAACATTTAGAGAAGAGCTAACACCTATCCTTCTCAAACTCTTTCAAAATATAGCAGAAGGAGGAACACTCTGAAACTCATTCTATGAGGCCACCATTACCCTGATACCAAAAGCAGACAAAGATGTCACAAAAAAAGAAAACTACAGGCCAATATCACTGATGAACATAGATGCAAAAATCCTCAACAAAATACTAGCAAACAGAATCCAACAGCACATTAAAAGGATCATAGGGCTTCCCTGGTAGCTCAGTGGTTGAGAATCTGCCTGCCAATGCAGGGGACACGGGTTTGAGCCCTGGACAGGGAAGATCCCACATTCTGCGGAGCAAATGGGCCCGTGAGCCACAATTATTGAGCCTGCACGTTTGGAGCCTGTGCTCCACAACAAGAGAGGCCGCGATAGTGAGAGGCCCATGCACTGCGATGAAGAATGGCTCCCACTTGCCACAACTAGAGAAAGCCCTCGCACAGAAACGAAGACCCAACATAGCCATAAATAAATAAATAAATAAATATTTAAAAAAGAATCATACACCACGACAAGTGGGGTTTATTCCAGGAATGCAAGGATTCTTCAACATACATGCAAATCAATGTGATACACCATATTAACAAACTGAAGGATAAAAACCATATGATCATCTCAATAGATGCAGAAAAAGCTTTTGACAAAATTCAACAGCGACTTATGATAAAAACCCTCCAGAAAGTAGGTTTAGAGGGAACTTTCCTCAAAATAATAAAGGCCATATATGACAAACCCACAGCCAACATTGTTCTCCATGGTGAAACACTGAAACCATTTCCACTAAAATCAGGAACAAGACAAGGTTGCCCACTCTCACCACTATTACTCAACATAGTTTTGGAATTTTTAGCCACAGCAATCAGAGAAGAAAAAGAAATGAAAGGAATCCAAATAGGAAAAGAAGAAGTAAAGCTGTCACTGTTTGCAGATGACATGATACTATACATAGAGAATCCTAAAGATGCTACCAGAAAAGTACTAGAGGTAATCAATGAATTTGGTGAAGTAGCAGGATACAAAATTAATGCACAGAAGTCTCTTGCATTCCTGTACACCAATGATGAAAATTCTGAAAGAGAAATTAAAGAAACATTCCTATTTACAATTGCAACAAAAAGAATAAAATACCTATGAATAAACCTACCTAAGGAGACAAAAGACCTGTATGCAGAAAACTATAAGACACTGATGAAAGAAATAAAGATGGAGAGAGATAAACAAACAGATGGAGAGAGATACCATGTTCTTGGATTGGAGAATCAACATTGTGAAAATGACTCTACTACCCAAAGCAATCTACAGATTCAATGCAAACCCTATCAAACTACCAATGGCATTTTCCAGAGAACTAGAACAAAAAATTTCACAATTCGTATGGAAACACAAAAGACCCTGAATAGCCAACGCAATCTTGAGAAAGAAAAATGGAGCTGGAGGAATCAGGCTCCCTGACTTCAGATTATACGACATAGCTACAGTAATCAAGATAGTATGGTACTGGCACAAAAACAGAAATATAGATCAATGGAACAAGATAGAAAGCCCAGAGATAAACCCATGCACATATGGTCACCTTATCTTTGATAAAGGAGGCAAGAATATACAATGGACAAAAGACAGCCTCTTCAATAAGTGGTGCTGGGAAAACTGGACAGCTCCATGTAAAAGAATGAAATTAGAACACTACCTAACACCATACACAAAAATAAACTCAAAATGGATTAAAGACCTACATGTAAGGTCCGACACTATAAAACTCTTCGAGGAAAACATAGGCAGAACACTCTATGACATAAATCACAACAAGATCCTTTCTGACCCACCTCTTAGAAAAATGGAAATAAAAACAAAAATAAACAAATGGGACCTGATGAAACGTAAAAGCTTTTGCACAGCAAAGAAAACCATAAACTAGATGAAAAGACAGCCCTCAGAATGGGAGAAAATATTTGCAAATGAAGCAACTGATAAAGGATTAATCTCCAAAATTTACAAGCAGCTCATGCAGCTCAATATCAAAAAAACAAACAACCCAATCCAAAAATGGGCAGAAGACCTAAATAGACATTTCTCCAAAGAAGATATATAGATTGCCAACAAACATATGAAAGGACGCTCAACATCACTAATCATTAGAGAAATGCAAATCAAAACTACAATGAGGCGTCACCTCACACCAGTCAGAATGGCCATCATCAAAATATCTACAAAGAATAAATGCTGGAGAGGGTGTGGAGAAAAATGAACCTTCTTGCACTGTTGGTGGGAATGTAAATTGATACAGCCACTCTGGAGAACAGTATGGAGGTTCCTTAGAAAATTAAAATAGAACTACCGTACGACCCAGCAATCCCCCTACTGGGCATATGCCTGGAGAAAACCATAATTCAAAAAGAGTCATGTACCACAATGTTCACTGCAGCTCTATTTACAATAGCCAGGACATGGAAGCAACCTAAGTGTCCATCGACAGATGAATGGATAAAGAAGATGTGGCACATATATACAATGGAATATTACTGATCCATAAAAAGAAACGAAATGGAGTTATTTGTAGTGAGGTGGGTGGGTCTAGAGTCTATCATACAGAGTGAAGTAAGTCAGAAAAACAAAAACCATATGCTAACACATATATATGGAATCTAAAAAAAACACAAAATGGTTCCGAAGAACCTAGGGGCAGGACAGGAATAAAGATGCAGACATAGAGAATGGACTTGAGGACACAGGAAGGGGGAAGGGTAAGCTGGGACGAAGTGAGAGAGTGTCATGGAGTTATATATACTACTAAATGTAAAATAGATAGCTAGTGGGAAGCAGCTGCATAGTACAGGGAGATCACCCCACCTAGAGGGGTGGGATAGGGAGGGTGGGAGGGAGATGCAAGAGGGAGGAGGTATAAGGATATATGTATATGTATAGCTGATTCACTTTGTTATGCAGCAGAAACTAACACACCACTGTAAAGCAATTATACTCCAATAAAGATGTTTAAAAAAAAAGAAATTATTTAGAATCCAAAAAATTTGAAAAAAGATAATAAAAAAATAAAAAGCATTATAGGTACATTAATTTGCTATTTCTTATCTTTGTATCTTCCATGGCTTTTAAAAACCATAAAGTAAATATGACATTATTTTCTTATAACTTTTTTTTTTTTTTTTTTGCGGCACGCGGGCCTCTCACTGTTGTGACCTCTGCCATTGCAGAGCACAGGCTCTGGATGCGCAGGCTCAGCGGCCATGGCTCACGGGCCTAGCTGCTCCGCGGCATGTGGGATCTTCCCGGACCGGGGCACGAACCCGTGTCCCCTGCATCGGCAGGCGGACTCTCAACCACTGCGCCACCAGGGAAGCCCTCCTATAACTTTTTAATTAATAAAAATTTCATCTACCAAGATAAATGAGTTTATTGCTTTCACTGTTGCATTAACTAAATGCACTTATTTACAAATGTATTTGTATGTGAAAAGCTTCCTTTTTAGGGGAAGGATGGGAAAAGTTTTTCCATTTTTCAAAAATGGAGAGGTTGATTTTTCTCTGTTATAATTTTGAATCCATTACTTTTTTAAACTTGGCAAAGATATAGTCCAAGAGGAATTTGCTGGGACAACCCAAGCAAGTGATGATGGAGTTGGAGTGAATGTTTGGACCTCCAGTCCTATATATAACCATGACCAGTGTGTTTAAACCAACCTCAGCAGCACCAAGCGACACCTGCGATGCGTGTCCCTTTGGATGAAAGTTGTGGCTAACTTGTTTACTCGACTGAGTTTCCTGATCTGTATTTTAACATGAGCCTTGAAGGGAAAAAATGTTCCTTGCAAAAACATTTTATTGGAAATGCTGGGAAAAATTCTAAAGGCTGGTTTGACTCTTTCGTAACACTATAACTAGCTTTTAGCACTGAAACTTAGCACTTCCTCAAAAAATCTATGAAGAAGCCCAGAGACGTACACTTATCACAAGTAAAATCTTTTGTGACAAAATAGATCTTTGACTTTGGGAAGAATTCAGATGGTAAGAACTTCCTGTCCGTGATTCTATATTTTTATTTTGAGACCATGTGGAAAGCATGCACGGACCTTTCCAAAACAATAGCTACCTATCGTTAGCCGTCAAGACTGCATAACGAGCCATGTTACAATCACACTCTGGGAATCATGGGAGCTAAAAAGAATATGACTTCCAAAGCTGTCATACCCCATTGCCTGCTTTTTAGGCTTTGGGCTCGGTATGTCTGATCCAGGATCCTTCTTAGATGGGTGATGAGAAATAGCTCAAGACAATAGCTCTTGGGCTAGCCTGGGTGAAAGGGATCTGGTGTAAAGAAATGCCTCTCTCCTTGTTCTCTTAGTCCTCAAATGTTTTATTTTTTATTTAAAAATTTTTTAATGTACATCTAGTTTTATTTTGAATTAAATGCACAAATTTTGAGTGGACATTTGATAAGTTTTGACAAATGTGTGTATTTGTGTAATGCAAACCTCTATCAAGAGACAGAATACCGTCACCACACAGAAAACTGTCTCACGCCCCCAATCGTTAATATCCACTCCCCCCACCCCCAGGTAACAGTGTTCAGATTTATTTTCTCCATAGAATAGTTTAGATTGTTCTAAAACTTTCCCAAGTGTTTTATATTAAGTGATACAGAAGTCTAGAATTCAACGTCTGAAATGATATGTTCTCATTTAATCAGTAATTCACTGATCTACAAAAATGTTCTGCACAAAAGCATTTTTCTTTGACATCTTGGGAACAATTCAAGAGGTCCATTCAGTCGTTTTCTAGGTTACTTGTGCATACCTCTGACACAATATTGATCTGACACAATTGTTTTTGTTTTTTCTATCTCTAGAATCCCACCAATTTCCCAGCAAATAATAGGTTCTTAGTAAATGTTTGATGAGCACATGCACAAATGAATAACATATAATCCTCAGTGGTAAGAGGGGTTAGAGTACTGGACAGAGTTATAAGATGATAATATCTAATAGAGTGGACCTGCTGAAGAAGACAAACCCAGTTCTCAGAAGGGGGCTACCTCACGGCATCACGTGGACTGCAAAGCTACAACTGTGCACAGCATCCTCCAGGCCAACTTGATTCCAATTTCCAAGGCTTCAGAACCACTACCGAAAACCAGCTCTGCACTCAGTTGGACCAGCCTGAAGGCTGCAGCGCACCCCGGCCAGCTCCACGGCCTACTCTGAAGCTTTATGGCTTTGGGCAACTCGTCTTTACTCACTCTGAGTTTTAAAATATTTACTAAATGTCTAATATTAAATGTGTAGTATGTGCCAGGTATTGAGTTTGCAACATAAATTAATTACTTAATTCATTTATGTCCATAAAACAAAGATAAGCATATCATGAAAGATTATTATAAAGTTAAATGAATTACAGTATGTAAACCCCCTAACATTTTATCTGGTGTACAGAAGTTCAGAAAATGATAGCTATTAATATTGAATATAATGAAATGGAATTTCATCTTAGGCAAAAACAAAACATGATTTGGGAACATTACAGTAGTTAAAAGTCAAACACTGAATTTTTTAAAATTTGCATTTTGAATATTTTCTGATCCTCTCTTTATAATAAAGTTCATTATAAAGATAATGGACTTTGTATTTGACCCAACTTCATATTTGCATAATCACATCGACAATTTGATTTCTATAGTGTTCTGTTTTATAGACTGAATATATATCTAGAGACTGTTTATCATTGTTTTTCCTGCAAATATAACATCAATGAGCTGATAAGGACTTGTTAGATTAGAAATAACTGTATCTTCAAATTGCAGATAGTTTATTAACTCATAGAAGAGAAGATCAATAGAAGTGAAAACCCTAAAATTAGCTACCACATCTTCCTCCTCTCAAAATCCTGACTTTAGGGCTTCCCTGGTGGCGCAGTGGTTGAGAGTCCGCCTGCCGATGCAGGGGACACGGGTTCGTGCCCCGGTCTGGGAGGATCCCACGTGCCGCGGAGCGGCTGGGCCCGTGAGCCATGGTCGCTGGGCCTGCGCGTCCAGAGCCTGTGTTCCGTGACAGGAGAGGCCACAACAGTGAGAGGCCCGCGTACCGCAAAAAAAAAAAAAAAAAAAAAAATCCTGACTTTAGGGTAGGCCACTGGTGTTTCCCTGGGCAGTTCTGAGCCCCATCAAAGGTAGCATGAGCAGTCTCAACGTGGTCATGACTCCTGGCCTACACGACACAGGTCAAGAAACCTGAAAAACAGTAAAACCGAGCACCTAAGAATCTAGCTCTTTACCTTCTTCCCGGCCACCCCTGATTCTAAAACCACCCCCTCTGAGCCAAATGCCAAATAGTCCTCAGAGAAGGCAAAATAAGAGTCCATCTTTAGGATAACAGAGGTGAGAGTCACTGGCGTTTGGTGGAACTACTCTCCCACCCTGCTCTCCACGACACACAATGCCCCCTCTGCCTCGCTCTCAGCCAGCTTCGGGGAGCTAAGTTAGTTACACTCAGTGAGTCTCTTACACAGGGTGTCAGTGACAGGTCAAAATCCCTAGCAAACAGGATATTTTCCAGTTTTCTAGGTAAGGAAGCCAAGGTTAGTTCTTCCCTTCTATACCTAGCTGGAATTGGAGCAATGTTTCTGGAAAGGGTATTGTATGTGAGTATATCATCTTCCAGGCATGTTGCCTAATCCAAGATCTACACACAAAAAGGTCTGTATCGACTCTAAATTAGGAAGTAGCTAAATTAAAAAATGAGATATGACTGGAGGACATACTGAAATGGCAAGATAGCTAAGAAGCTGTGGTGGGTTTTTTTTTCTTTTTTAACTAGGATATGTTTAAAAAACTCTTTAAAAACATAGACAAAGTACCGAACGATTCAGCCATTGGCCACATGTCACCATTCCAAGAGCTCACAGAGGTGGCCTCTGATAAGCCTTTGCCAGTTTTCTTAACTACCAAACCAGGGTAACAATGTGAGTTCCCCCTCAGAGTTCTCAGGAGACATAACTAATAACATCCCTGGGAAGCACTGTACAGACATAAAAGCCACATGAATGGAGCAAGGATACTAGAGAGTTTCAGAAAATCATTGCACGGACGTGAAAAAATATTATGTTTGAAATGTGAAGAGTTCTGATTTATTTGACTTTCAGGGAAAAAGACCAGAAATAATATAGCTTTAGAAGACACTTCCAGTCAGCTTTAACTTTCAAACCTTATTCATGCTCAGCCCCTGCATCACGGGCCCTTCACAATACCCCACAGAAAGGAGAACTCAGTTGCTAAGCCACTGCCAAATGTGACACAGGAGAGAACCACTACAGTTAAGCTGAGCTGAAAAACCTTTGCAGATTTCAGGCCTTCATGTGAAAGGCACCTGTCTCATTTTGTTTTCATCACACTTAGTAACATGTAAATTCAATGGATACCACCCCTTTTCTAAAGGTTCAGATCATCCAACTTTATCTCCCACACTTCTGCTTGAAAATAGACCCACAGGGGCTTCCCTGGTGGCGCAGTGGTTGGGAGTCTGCCTGCCGATGCAGGGGACACGGGTTTGTGCCCCGGTCCGGGAGGATCCCACATGCCGCGGAGCGGCTGGGCCTGTGGGCCATGGCCGCTGGGCCTGCGCGTCCGGAGCCTGTGCTCCGCAGCTGGAGAGGCCACCACAGTGAGAGGTCCGCGTACCGCAAAAAAAAAAAAAAAAAAAAAAAAAAAAAAAAAAGAAAATAGACCCACAAAGCCCATAAGATTAGACATACTTTAGAACGTTTCTTATACTTTTTGAATAAGGGCAGGGGTGGGATGGAAGACAGGAGACGCACATTTCAGAAGAAAAGTTTCCCTTGGGGTAATTAAATTTTGGGCTTTGACCCTAAAATAAACCAAGAATAACAGAGATGCAATTGTTGTTTTGAAATTAATAATGCTATCTCATTTAAAACATTCCAGAAATATTAAGAGAACACATAATAAATAGAGCATATTCTTTGACCCCTGTTCCAACCATCCCACCACTGTTTCCCTCTCATTCATATGGACTTTGTTCTCTATGTTCTTCGCTAAACCAAATGTCCCCCACTGACCTCATCTTAGAGGACCTGCCAGCTTCAATAGTACCAGGGGCACAGACTGTACCCAAACTGTAGGAATGGAAATAACCTTATAGTGGATGAATTATTATCAAATAACAATTCAAATTTTTGATAATATTTGATAATAATTTATCAAATTATTGGAAAAATAATTCAGAAAAAATTGACAGTGAGCAAGTAAGTTCACTACTGGAGAATGTGCCATTACATCTGTAGCTCATCCATGCAAGTGATGTCTTATTAATTCTTTCAGGTGGTGTCACAGAATGTTGTCAAGAAGCTCTGCTGCCTTCCCTAGCTGACCCAGAAATCTCTGCAACACAGGACTACAACATTGACTGCATAGTTATACGAGAAGTTTTAACTGAGAGAAAACTCAGACGATATACATGTCATATAGTAAGGAACGTTTCAAGAAGCAAGTATCAAAAAAGTTTTACTGTGGCCTCAACACACAGGGGTTGATTTCTCTCGTATCACAAGAATTCTGCAGGCAGGCAAGTGCTGGTGTTAGTTCAGCAGCTCGTGTCAGAGACTGTGATTCTGAAATCCTTTCTCTCCTTTATAAGATAGTTGCCCCCAGCTTCTGGCAACACATCCCCACTTTAAAGACAGAAAGAAGGGAAGAAAGGGGAAGGAGCAAAGAAGCCACACCTGTCTTTTTTATTAGGAAAGCAGAAGTTTTTCCAGAATCCCACCCCCCACTCCCCACCACATTGCCCACCCCGACTCCTTACCCCACAGCAGTTTTCTGCTTCTGCCTCACGTCTGCCCCAGGCTGCAGGGGACACTGTGAAAATAAGCATTTAGCTCTCCCAGATGCTATAGCAGAAGCAGGCAATTGGGCATGGACGTTGGGTTAACCAACTCATGGTCTGTCCATGCATGAACTTTAAGTGAGAAGACAATTGTGGTTTGCATTACCCTTTCACCTTGGCTGTCCTCACTGGGGCTTATTACTTTTCCCCACTAGGCAGGTGAGATCTTGAGGGCACTGGGTCCTGTGTTCAGCTCTCCCAGTTGCTAAGACCTCACTCTGTGCACTGACTCTTGAGAGCAAACAAGAATTCTTGGAATTCCTTGCATTCTCAGCATCTGACACCAAGTCCTTGGTTGATCACTTCCCATCTTTCCCATCTTCTCTCGAGATGCACACCCCTAAGCAGCTAAACTTTATTTAGTCTTTCCTTAACCGGAGGCACATGTGCCATTAAAACTTCTCTAGGGGGATATGATTTCCATTACTTGTTTTGTCATGGCCAACTTTTTCCTCTTTTCCCTCCTTGCTTTGCCAGAGTATCTGTGCCCATTAGGACCACCAGGGGCATAGAGGGGGAAAGGCTTGGCAACTGTTTCCATGCAGTCTATGAAGCTATGCAAAATATTATGAAACATGTGCAAGTGGAGGAAAGGCAAAGGCAAAAGCTAACTAGTCTCCACAACAGGCTGCAGGATTCATTAAGCAGAATTACTCAGCACTCATCATTAGCTGATTGATTTGTCTGTGGGTTATTTTATTAGCTTTTCGGGACTCGGGCATAGCCTCCAGCTGTTCTGGATGCCTCTTGAGTAGATTTAAGAATCACTCCTCCCCATAATTATTTAAAAATGTCTCCAACTTGTTTTCTCTTTGGGAAATTTTTTACTTAATGTAGCAGCTAAAATAGCCACAAAAATATCAGAAGTCTTAGAGTTATCACAAAGGGAAAAAATAACACTAAGGAAGAAGTTTGGTCAATACAAAGATTATCACCTGGATTTTCCTGGCCTAGGGAATAGGTAATCAGCAAAAACATTCCCTCCACCTAGGTTTCATCACATGTGAAGCTCCACCCTGAGAAAGTTCTGCGAGCTCTTCCTCCTGGCTGTGCTATGGCATTCAGGTGGGTATTCTGGGAGGGGTGGCATAGTAAATCACCAGAGCTCTGTGTCTTTATCTCAACCTTGTCATTCAAAGCATAGGGCCTGGCTCAGTGTAGGATGATGGGAGGAGGGCTAAATTGTGACTAAGGTCCCAATGCCTTCAGATACGTGCTTTGCCTGCCTAGCGACACCCCAGAGCAGACCCTCAGGCTTCAGTCTGGTTCAGCAGGCCTCCAGCAGCCAGGAAGCATCATCACTCCTGATCTGAGGGGACCCACTAAGACTCAGGGTTCTGTTGGACTTTTGTGAAATGATGCGTAAGAGAACTTTGCAAAATATAAAGCCCTGGATATTTAATTAAAAATAAAATCATTGATGATGACAAAAAAGAAAAAAATATATAAAGCCCTTTGTAAATGTCAGATATGTGTCTGGCATGGTGCTTAGTGAATGAATAAATGAATGAATGATAAATGAATGTTATTACTTAAATATTAATCTATATTAGACCTAAGAATGTCTATAAACTAAAATGTATTTGGGTTTTTTTTTCAGCCTTTGACTCACATTTAAATAAAGCTATTTCTTTAAAACATAAATATGAATACCCAAATAATATTTTTAAAAACCATAAGTTTTAAGAACTCAGATTCAACTGATGGAGAATACTCTGCACGGAGGGTCCTCCTATTAGGGATCAGCAGTTTTTAAAATAAGGGATTATAATAGGGGAGTTAAATGGCCAAAGGTGCTGTAAATTGCATTTAATCTGTGAATAGAGAAGGAACTTTACGGATCTAAAAACTTCTTGACAAGTTCTAAATGGAAATTGTTTTTCCTTTTTTCAATCGCCAAACTGCTAACAGAGCCGGGGCCAACAGTTGCTTGTCTTAACTCCTACCACCCTTACTCCCCCTTTCCTGGATCTTAGGTACTGTTTTGCAAAATGCAATATTGTTACTGAAATGCTATAACATATCATTTTCCAGGCAACAGAAAGGCCGACCTGGCATTAGAATACATCTCTCTTTTTAAGCGGGATTAGGAAAACTTCCCCCAAATAGCCCTTCTCAAACTCCTGTAGAGGCTGTACCCTTCGGAGGCCCTGGTGATGCTATGGCTCAGGGTCCAGCTTCACCATCTTCCTTTCTCTGCCTCCCCACCCCAACTAGTTTTGTTTGTGAACATTTTTGATGTTGGCAAGTGGCCAAAGAATTTGCCATAAATAAATTTGCTGTCCGTCTACAAGCGGATAACGGACTGCTTGGTCTCGCTAATTTGCTTCAGCATTGGGAATGGCTGAGGCCTGGGGATGCTGCAAACCTCAGAAGGATTGTGTGCATGGAAATTTAGAAATCCTACTCTCCTGAACCTTCCACATGCCAGCTAGAGGCACAAGTCATGGAGGACAAGTTCCCCCCAAGCCCCCAATTTACCACTAGTTCACCAGAAATGTATCTCAAGGATCTAGCAGTGAAGTGAAAGAAGCAGAGTATTCTAACCTCTTCCTATCATTCTTCATTGAAGACAGTGGAAAAATCAAGGGATTACAGTTTTGTCCAAGTTTAAGTAGAAACAGCAGAAACACAACACTAGGAATCCCTTTAATATGCTGTAAACTTGAGCTCTGAAAGCCCCAAACCCACACATCCCATTTGCTTGCTGGTATTACTAAAATTTCTGTTGACTCAGATTAAAATCCAAAGTAGATTTTTTACCACTACAGGTTTGTACTTTTCATAGTTGACTGTTGATCTGGACAATTTAAGTCCCCCAGAGAGTCAATTAGGAATCTGATCTTCTGATTTCAGTTCACTTTTTAGTGTATACAGTTAGCATACAGCAGCTGTTTTTTTTTGGTTTTTTTGTTTTTTACTAAAAGACATCATATATTAAAATGCCTAAAAATGGAAACTTCTGATTTCTTCTGAAGGTGTAATTTTTATTGACGGACTGAATAGATTCACTTTAATTTGCATTATCTGTATGAGCTTTACCATTGGGTTCCTGTTCAGTTTTCTTTTATTAAAACCATAGAATACAATAAACCAGAAAATGTAAAAATCTGACAATACCCAATGTTAACAAAGCTGAGGAACAAAAGGAACACCTAGGCTGCCGCTGTTGAGAGAGTAACAGTACAGATGAATGGAAATCAATTTGACACTAATAACGCTGAAAGTGTGCATATTTTGCCACCCAGCAATTCCATCCCTGGTGCGAGTGCAATACTTTAAAAGCTGCTGGTTGACTGATTATGAACCATTAGTAGCTCAAGAAATCAATACAGGGGACCATAGGCAGAATTTTTTTAAATAAAATGAAATGGAGTGGAATGGAATGGAATAGAAAATATCAAAAGGCATCCCTTGTAATCAAAGTATTGTTTTGTGAAAGATATAAATTGCAAAACCAATTTATATCCTCTGTAGGCCATGGTCAGAAAAGCTTATAAAATACTATTCTAGAGAAACTTGTATCTGAGCTCAGATTTATAATAGAAAACAGTCTTTATAAAGTATTTCATATTCTATGTGCTTACATCCACTAAGAGTAGGTCCTGAAATATATGTTCATTGCAATTAGAATGGATAAAAATATCTGTGGGACATTAATATAACTGAACACTACAGAGCAGTAAACATGAATAACTACAGCTCAGGCATCAACATGATGAAATCTTAAACTTAACACTGAGAAAAAAAAGGAACACACACAGTAGAGTTCATTTATATATGCTTCAGCAGTGTGAAAAATTTTAAGTATTTATTGTGTATGGATACATACGTATGTAATAAAATCATTATGAAAGACAAGAGAATAATGAATACAAACTTCAGGCTCACGACCACCTCCAGGAGGGAGGCAGAGAAAGGGGCTCTAGGGGGAGTACGGAGATTGTAAAGACATTAGAAACATTCTGTTTCTTAAACTGAGTGCCAGGAATACGGCGATTTACTTTACTATTCTCTGAAGTGTGTATATATAGTTATCTATACTCTTTTATAGAGATTATATGTCATAATAAAAAAATATGGGTTGTGATCTATGTTTCCAGGATTTATCAAATTGTTTTGGGATTCACGTTGCTCATCTCAACAATGTCACAAATCAATTCCTTGATATAAGTTAGATAATACTTTTATCTATTAACTATATCTCAAATGTTACTTTCACCTCTCATATAACTTATGACTTGAGAATATGAGAAGATTTCATTGTTTCTAGAGCTAAGTGAAATACAATATTCAGTGAGGTCATAACATTCCACATAGGAATCCATTCTCTGGCTTCAGTAGTTATAACAAACACGCTAAACTATGTCTATAACACGTGACGAAGCTCTTTACAAGGTTACTTTATGCTCCTTTCATTGATATTGCTCCTTACCACCTGTAAGCATGGCTTAGGTGGGTAGGTCCCCTTGCAATTCCTGCCAGCATAATCAAATGTATACTTTAAAAACTCATATCTCCATCTTGTTTTGCAACTGGATAAAACTCAGTATGTTTTTAGGAAAAACTAAAAATAACAATCATCATCATAATCATAAAAACAAAACAAGACAAAAATCTGAGCACTGTCTTGTAAAGAAAGAACCTGGTATGGATATATCAGGTTGCACCCTCTTCCCCAGTCCTAACCATTTAGTTCCACCACAATCGCCATCACTCTCTTTCAGGGCAGACAGGGATACACTTACACCAATCTAAGGTAATCAGACTGTGTTAGAGCACAGGATCTGTCTTCTACCTATTTAGAATGGGTGAATATATAAGTAGTGAAAATGCAGAAAAGGTATTCAGTGGATATTATGTGGCCTATTTGGATGAATATAAAATCAAAATTTGCCAAATGGCTGTTCAACTTGGATTATAATTTGTCCAAATGCTATTTGCTTTTTAAGCCCTAACTCAAATTCTGTAACCTCCACCAACCTTTTCCTGGTTTCCTCTCCCTGTCTCCACTCAGGTAAATATAACAGTTCTCCCTCTGAACCTACATGATTTTTCTTAGCACTATTCCACATTATGTAATGGTTCTATGTGTTTATATCACTAAGAATAGACACTGAAATATATGTTAAATATTCTATGAATAATTAGTGAAAATTTACATTTTAAAAAAGCAAATGATTATCAGCCAGGATTCTAAATTGTAAGTAACAGATATCTGGCTAAACGAAGCAAAGGTTAATTTGTGAAAAACATATTGAAGGTCTCTTAGAAAGATATTTGGAGAAACAAGCTTGGGAATAAAAAGCAACCGTGGGTCCTGAAAAGGAGGAGGCATAGCAGGAGAATGGTCAGCATCCCACTCTACAATAAAAGACCCCTGCTTTTCCCTCCTGAAAATGCCCTCACAGAAGACTGCACACAATGAGATAGGGGTAATTCTCAAGATGAAGAAAAGAAAGGAAGGTCAGAGGAAAGAAGGGAAAGAGAGAGGGAGAGAGGGAGTGAAATATCAGAATGGCCAAAATAAAAAAATAATGGAAATACTGAATGCTGACTGGGATTCAGAGAAATTGAACCACTCATGCATTGTTGATGGGAATGCAAGATGGTACAGCCACTCTGGAAAACAATTTGGCAAACAATTCTTATAAAACTAAACATGCAACTACCATATGACCCAGCATGTGCACTCTTGGTTATCCACCCCAGAGAAATTGAAATTTATGGTCACCTAAAAATCTGAACACGAATGTTCATAGCAGCTTTATTCATAATAGCCCCAAAATGGAATCAGCCCAGATGTCCTTCATCAGGTGAATGGTTAAAGAAAGCGTAGAGTAGACATGCTGTGGAACGCTACCAAGCAATAAAAGGAATGAACTATTAATATATGCAATAACTTGGATGAATCTTCAGGGATTTACGCTCAGTTAAAATAGCCAGTCCCAAAAGATTACGTACTGCATGATTCCATTTATGTAACATTTTTAAAATGACAAAATTTTAGAAATGGAGGACAGATAAATCATTGCCAGAAGTTAAGGACGTGGTGGGAAATGGGCAAGGGATGGAAGGACATGGACATGGTTATAAAAGGGCACAGGAGGGATCCCTGTGGTATTGGACCTGTTTGGTATTTTGATTGTGGTGGTGGATCCACAAACATACATGCGTGATCAATTTTATTTTATTATTTTTATTTATTTATTTATTTTTTTTGTGGTACGCGGGTCTCTCACCATTGTGGCCTCTCCCGTTGCGGAGCACAGGCTCCAGACGCGCAAGCTCAGCGGCCATGGCTCACGGGCCCAGCCGCTTCGCGGCATGTGGTACCTTCCCAGACCAGGGCATGAACCCGTGTCCCCTGCATCAGCAGGCGGACTCTCAACCACTGCACCACCAGGGAAGCCCACGTGATCAATTTTAATGTAATCTTAATACACACACAAATGAATCTAGGTAAAACTGGGAAATTCTAACTAAACTCAGTGAATTGTATTACTATCAGTATCCTGGTTTTGATGTTATACTATAGTTTTACGAAACGTTAGCATTGGAGGAAAATGCGCAACACACACAAGGGGTCTCTCCATTATTTCTTTCAACTGCACGTGAATGAAAATTTCCTTAATAGAAATTTCAAGTCAATGCACACACACACACACACACACACACACACACAAACCATTATTAAACACCAAGTAGGAGGCAAAAATCCTTCTCCCTGCTAGCAGCTGAAGGATAATAGTGTAACAGTATAGTATAAATAATAGTATAGTAAAAGGGGCAGATGAATTACTAATTTCCAAAGAGCATGAAAAGTCCTATAGTTACAAGTTTATGCCACAGGCTATGGAAGATGGAGGGCCTGCAACAAGCGAGGAAGGAGTCACAGAGGGTTTGACGTCTTTGCCAGACTGCAA
Source organism: Mesoplodon bidens (assembly GCF_964165515.1). Lineage (NCBI taxonomy): Eukaryota > Metazoa > Chordata > Mammalia > Artiodactyla > Ziphiidae > Mesoplodon > Mesoplodon bidens. Next base: position 17,087,144 of record NC_138173.1, on the reverse strand, counting down.
AACCAAAGCTGACGCTAACTAGATGGTTGGAAAAAGAACAGGGCTGAAGGACTAACGCGAGGAAAGGCAGGAAGCCTGGAAGATACGGAATGTTTAGGGAATGGCTCTGAGAGTGCTGAAGTTTCAGGTGGAGTCACAGGAGTCCCAACCATGAACAGGATTGTACTCTGTCCTGAGAAGTTGTCATTGGGTCCCTGGGCAACCTATGAGCCAACCAACAGAGTGAACTGGTTGTGTCACCTTAGCTGAGTGTCACGACCCGAGGGAAATCTCATTTAAGTCTTGATGCACATCGGTAAACTAGGGATAACACTGTTGTGAAGATTAAGTAGACATAATTAACTGTTACTAATTATTAATTAATTAAGTGGACATATATCTAAAGAGTTTAACATTGTATTCAATAAATATGAACTCATAGTAGGAAGAAGAGGAGGAGTCATAGTAGTTACCGTGCTGAGACCTGCAGGAACCTGAAGGACCACAGGTGAGGCAGTGATGCTGGAGTGAATGGAAGGTTGCATAACAGACACGGTGAGGACACAGGGTAGCACCTCTGAGAGGCAGAAGGAGCGAGGGGAATGATCCTGTGGAGAGAAGCATAAGGTGTCACCAAGGAAGGAACACTAGAACGTATTAAGTGCCTACCATGTACTTTATGATATTAGCTCATTTATTCTTCACAACAGCTCTATTAAGACAGGTATTATTATTCCCACCATGTAGTAGAGGAAACTGAGACTCAAAGAGGTAAACTTGCCAAAGATTATATAGGTAGTAAGTGAAAGAACTGAGATTCAAAACCCGGTCTTCTGTACAATGTCCCTGCTCTTCCCACTACACCAGTTAAATCATTTCCAAGTCTTAGTAAATGGCCCATAAAAACAGTTCACCATCAGTAATAAGTAATTCTATACAACAACTAATTCTCTATGACTAATAGGGTTTTTATGCCTCTCAGCTCCCCATTCCCCCAAATCACTCTATTAGAAAAAGAATAGGAAAAAAGTCAACAGGAAAGGAACACATAATTGATTATGATTATAGCTGGCATTCTAGATGCAGAGAAGATAAATGATTATCCAAGTTGAAGCTGAATGTTTGATAGCACCTTATACGGTCATCCAGTAACAATTACCCCTCAGCTCTCACCTTGCTCCAGTTAAAATCCCTTAATGGTTTAAACATAATCTCCCAAGCTACACACCAAATTAAAACACAAATATCCAGGAATTTGAAGGAGGAAATTCATTGGGAGTGAGGAAATAATGGTGGTCAGTTCCTTGGCTTTTACCCTAGCTGGGTTCAAACCTTTCATTTCATGTTAATTTACCATTTAGAGCCCAGGTAACAAATCTACTTAATCTCTAGGTAGTATATAGACCAGGAAAAAAAAATCCCAGCAATGATTCTCTTTAACTACTTTCTACTACAACAAATACTAAAATCTGTGATTTGCGATTTATCTATTTTGCTTTTTCTGAACTGCAGAGATATATGTTTAAGATATCTTATTCTCCTTGGTATTTTATATAAAATACTTATATCTGGACATCCCTTCCCTCCTCTGGCTCATCCACCCCCCTTAAAGTGATTCTGATTTAATTGTCTGGGGTGGAGATCAGAAATTAAACTTTGTTTAAAGTTCTCTCCATGTGAAAGAGCGGCATGGACATATATACACTACCAAACGTAAGGTAGATAGCTAGTGGGAAGCAGCCGCATAGCACAGGGAGATCAGCTCGGTGTTTTGTGACCGCCTGGAGGGGTGGGATAGGGAGGGTGGGAGGGAGACGCAAAAGGGAGGGGATATGGGAACATATGTATATGTATAACTGATTAAATTTGTTATAAAGCAAAAAAATAAAAAATTAAAAAAAATTAAAAAATAAAAAGTTCTCTCCATGTGATTCTAATGTGCATGCAGGCTGAAAACCACTGCACTAGATCAGAATCTCCAAAAAGTGACTGTGTCAGCTTTATTTATCACACATCTCCAGTACTGTTCAGACAAGTGATAAAAACTCAGTAAGGGGACTTCCTTGGTGGTGCAGTGGTTAAGAATCCACCTGCCGATGCAGGGGACATGGTTCAAGCCCTGGTCTGGAAGATCCCACATGCCATGGAGCAGCTAAGCCTGTGCACCACAGCTACTGAGCCCGTGAGCCACAGCTACTGAAGCCCACGCACCTAGAGCCCATGCTCTGCAACAAGAGAAGCCACTTCAATGATAAGCCCATGCACCACAACAAAGAGTAGCTTCCGCTCACCACAACTAGAGAAAGCCCGCGTGCAGCAACGAAGACCCAACACAGCCCAAAATAAATAAATTAATTAATTAATTTAAAAAAAAAAACCTCAGTAAGACAAATTGTTGCTCTCAAGGGGCTTATCATCTAGAGCTTAGTTGTCTAATATGATAGTCACCAGCCACATGTGGCTACTTAAATTTATATTTAAATTAGTTAAATTAATTAAATTTCACCTTCTCAGTCATACTAGCCACATTTCAAGTGTTTAATAGCCACATATGACTAGTGGCTATCAGATTGCACAGTACAGATACAGAACAGTTCCATCACTGTAAAAAGTTTTATTGGGTAGTGTAACCCTAGAGATTGTATTATTAGAAGAAATAAAAAAAATAGATCTTAATTACATAGCTGTGGGATGTATAGAGCTACTTGTATGTATAGCATTCAGTACACTGCACCAAAATTATTTTACTATCTTTTATGTTATATTTTATATAAAGATAGTATCTTTATACACTACTGCACCAGAATTATTTTATCACTCTACTATCTTTATATAAATGTCTATGGCTATGCCAATTTATGTTTCTTTGCACAGATCAAAGAACTGTCAAGTTGCCTCACTTATCAAAACCTTTTACTACCTGCCTTTAAAAAATTTTTTTTAATAATTTAAGACTTATAGAAGAATTGCACAGATAATACAGAATGTTCCTGAATACTCTTTACCCATCTTTCTCTCAGGTTAATGTCTACATAACTATAGTTTATCAAAACATTTCACCCGTTTTTCCACTAAAGTCCCTTTTCTCTTCCAGGATCCAATCCAGTGTACCAGGTTGCGTTTATTCATCATTTCTCCTAGTCTCCCCCAATCTGTGACTGTTTCAGTTTTTCCTTTTTATTTATTTTTTGTTTTGTTTTCTTTCATGACATTGACACTTTGGAAGAGTGCTGGTCAGGTATTTTTGTAGGCTGATCCTCAGTCTGTGTTTGCTGTTTTCTCATGATTAGATAGGGAATATGGACTGGGAGAAAGAATATCATAGAGTCAAGTATGCTTCTCATGTATCGTATCACTATATCAGCCTGACTTACTACTGGTTAATAAGGTTAGTGCAGTTAACTTGATCACTTAGTTTTTTGTTCACTGCACGTTTTTCCTCTGTAAAATTCACTGTTTTCCCCCTTTCCATACTTTATTCATTAGAAGCAAGTTACTAAATCTATGCCTGACCCAAGAGGAGGGGGATTGAACTCCACCTCCTGGAAAGGCGAGTATCAGGAAATTGTGGAAATGTGTTAAAACCACAATAGTGATTAATAAATATCATAGGAAAGATACACTGAGGCTGTGTAAATATCCTGTTTCTCTGTAAAGTTCTGCCCACTAATGTTAACATTCATCTGTGGATCACGCCTGTAACCATTATTACTAAGATGTTCTAATGGTCATTTTCTATTTCCCTCATCCTTTCTACATTTATTAATTGGAATTACTCTCTAAGGAAGATAAGCCCCTTTTCCTCCTTTTGTTTATTTATTCAATAATTTAATTGTATCAGTATGAACTCAGAGACATTGATTTTAGTTCTTAGGTTATAATCCAATATCATGTATTTTGTTGCTCAAATTTGTTCCAGGTTTAGCCATTGGAAGCTCTTACAGATTAGCTTCTGTGTTTTATTAACATACCTTTATCTGTTTTGTGGGTTGTTTTTCACACTTCCTTGCTTTCTGGTGCTACAAGATGCCACAGATTCCTCTTGCATTTTCCTGATATAGCCCTAGAGTCAACTGTTTCTCCAAAATTTTTTTTGGCAGATTGGTATTTAGAAACTAGGATCTGGGCACTAGGTGTGCTCATGACTACTAGAGTGTCACTGCTTCTAGGCCCTCTCAGTGAAGTTAGGCTCCCCACCACTGCTTATTTTTAATTTCTTTCTCTGACAGAGAAACATGGTTCCCATCATCTACAATTAATTTAATTATTTGCTCAACCCTCCTACACATGTAAAGTAGTTTCAGAATTGCTAACCAAATGAGAAACTAAATTTACTGACTAGAATACAATTTCTATGTACAGTTCTTTTTTGTCTTTAGCCTGAGAGTATCCAATCAAACACTCTTCCAAAGTAATTTAGGTCTGTTTCCTTTTCCCTACTCCCTTCAGAGAAGTTATGTCATACATTTGTAATACAGTTATAATACAGTTTATCTCAGTCTTCTTCCTGTCCTAGAATCTTCCAATATCCTGATTAATTTTCTAAAAAATTGCACTTTGTAGCCAACCCCTACTCCCTCTACAACATATAACAACCACTCATCTGTTTTCAATTCCAATAGTTTTACCTTTTCCAGAATGCCATGTATTTGTAATCATGATATATGTAACCTTTTGGGTCTGGCCTTTTCACTTAGCAAAATGCAAGTAAGAGTCACCCATGTTGTTGTGTGAATCAACAGTTGAACAGCTGAATCAACAATTTCTTCCTTTTTTGCTGCTAGGTAGTATTCCATTTTATGTACACAGATTATTTATCTCTTTACGTGTTCTTGTTTCCAGTTTTTTTGTGATTTATGAATAAAGCTGTTATAAATATTCATATACAAATTTCTGTGTGAACGTACGTTTTCTATTTACTTGGGTAGATTTCAAGGAGTACGATTGCTGGGTAGTATGAAAAATAGACATATAACAATAAAAAAACTGAGACACAATTTTCCAAAGTCACTGTATTACTTTGCATCATTTCTCACCAGCAATGAATGAGAATTCCTGGTGCTCCTTGCTAGCATTTGTTATGGTTAGGTTTTTGTGTTCTTGTTGTTTTAACCAATTTGTTAAGTGTGCAGTGGCATTTCATTGTTTTAATTTGTATTTCCCCAATGACTAGTAATGTTAAGTTTTTTGCTGTCCATTTAACTTTGGAGAATATCTGCTCAGGTCATACAGAATTTCTTCTATGTTTTCTTCTGGAATTTTTATATTTCTACATTTTACATTTACACCTATGATTTATTTTGAGTTAATTTTTGTGAAAATGTGAGGTTCATGCATCCAGGTTCATTTTTTGCATATGGATGTCCAATTGTTCCAACACCATTTGTTGAAAAAACTATTCTTTCTCCAGTGAACTGTCTTTGCATCTTTTTCAAAAAATCAGTTGACTACATTTATGTGGGTCTAATTTTGCATTTTCTATTCTGTTCCATTGATCTGTATCTATCCTTTCACTATACTACACTGTCTTAACATTTGTAGTTTTATATTGATTGAGATCAGGTAGTATAGTCTTCCAACTCTGTTCTTCTTTTGTTCAAAATTGTTTTGTCTATTCTACTACTTAGCCTTTTCACATGAATTTTAGAATCAGTTTGTTGACATCTATAGAATATTTGCTAGAACCTTTATTGAGACTGTGTTGACTTGATACACTGGGGATGAACCTGGTATATGTCCCCATTTATCTAGATTTTCTTTGATTTCTTTCATCACTATTTCATAGTTTTTCATCATACAGATCCTGCACATATTTTTTCTAGCTTTATGCATAAGTACTTCCTTTAGGGGAGGAGGTGCCATTGTAAATGCTATTCCAATTGTTCATTGCTAGTAAATAAGAATACAGTTGACTGACCTTATATTTTGATACCTTACTAACTTCTGTAATTAGTTCCAGGAAAGTTAGTGTAGATTCTTGGGTTTTCTACATCAACAGTCATGATGTCTATGAAATGAAACAGTTTTATTTCTTCTTTTCTAATTTGTATCCCTGTTTTTATCTTTCCTGCCTTATTGCACTGGTTAGGATTTCCAAATAGTGTTGAATAGGACTGAGGAAAGAAAACATACTTGCCTCATTCTTGATCTTGAAAGAAAAATGTCATCTCTCACCATTCAACATAATATAGGCAGTAGGTTTGTTTCTGTTTGGGGTTTTTTTTTTGGGGGGGCGGTGTTTATCTTTTGGTTTTTTGGTAGATGCCCTTTACTAGGTTAAGGAAATTCCTTTATTCCACTAGTTTACGAAGTGTTTTTATTATGAAAGAATGCAGAGACATTTATTAAATGCTTTTCAGCATCTATTGAGATGATCATTTGGTGTTTCTCTTATAGCCTGTGAATGCATCAAATTATATTAATTGGTTATGAAATGTGAAACCAGCCTTGTATTTCTGGGATGAAATTCACTTGGTCATGATAGATTATAATTTTTATCCACTGCTGAATGCAATTTGCTCATATTTTATTGGGAAATTTTGGTCTGTATTCATAAGATATTGCTCTGTAGTCTTCTTTCTTTGGTTTTGGTATTAGAGTAATGTTGGCTTGTAGAATGAATTATTAAGTGTGCCCCTTCTATTCTCTGGAAGAAAATTTGAGGAAATGGCATTATTTCTTCCTTGAATATTTGGTAGAACTTGTCAGGGAAACTATATGAGTCAAAAGTTTTCTTTTTTGAAAGGTTTTTCACTATAAATTCAATATTGTTCATTGATATGGGATTTTTCAGGTTATTTATGCTTCTTCAGTGAGTTTTAATAGTTTGTGTCTATGAAGGAATTGATTCATTTCATCTACACTGTTAAATTGATGAAATTAAAGTTGTCCGTGTACAGTATCTATCCTTTAATGTCTGTGAAACCAGTAGTGATATCTCCCATTTTCTTCCTGATATTACTTCTCTTCTCTTCTTGATCAGCCTGACTAGAAGTCTATCAATTTTATGATGTCTTCAAAGAATCAGCTTTAGATTCCTTTGATTTTCTCTGTCTTTTTCTGTTTCCAATTCATTGATGTCTCCTTTAACCTTTATTATTTCCTTAGTTTTGGGCTTAATCTTCTTTTTCTAATTTCTTAAGCCAGAAACTCAGACTGTTGATTGGAGATATTAAGTATTTAATGCTATAAATTTCCCTCTAAGCACTGCTTTAGGGGCATCTCACAACTTTTGATACCTTGTATTTTCATTATCATTCAGTTCCAGATACATTTTAAAAAATAAACTTTTAATTTTACAATTTCAGGTTCACAGAAAATTATGAAAATAGTACAAACAGTTCTCATGTACCCCACACCCAATTTCCCTTATTATTAATATCTTATATTAATGGTACATTTGTCTGGGGCAACTATGAATAAAGCTGCTATAAACATTCATGTGCAAGCTTTTGTGTGAACACATTTTTAAAACAACTGGATAAATACCTACGAGTTTGATCTCGAGGTTGTATAATAAGACTACGTTTAGCTTTGTAAGAAATTGCCAAACTGTCTCCTGAAGTAGCCGTATCATTTTGCATTCCAACAAATAACGAGAGTTCTTGTTGTTACTCATCCTTGCCTGCAATTGGTATTGTCAGGGTTTTTTAAAAAAGTTTAACCATTTGAATAGGCATGTAATGGTATCTCGTTTTAATGTGAAATTCCCCAATGACAAATGATGTTGAGCATCTTTTCATATGCTTATTTGCATCTGTATATTTTCTTTGGTGAGGTTTCTGTTAAGATCATTTGCCCTGTTTTAATTGGCTTGTTTATTTTCCTATTATTGAGAGTTCAAAATATTTTAAAATTTCCCATGAGACTTCCTTTTGGATTCATGGTTTATTTAGAAATGTATTGTTTAATTTCCAAATATTTGGAAATATTCCACCTATCTTTTTATCTTTTATATTGATTTCTAATATAATTCCATAATGATCTGAGAACATACTTGGTATCATGTCTGTTCTTTTAAATTTGTTAAAGTTCGTTTTGTGACCCAGAATATGGTTCATGTTAGTGAATGTTCCATGTGCACCTAAGAAGAATGTGTATTCTGAAGTTCTTCGGTGGAGTGAAAATGTTAGTTATGTCAAATTGGTTGATAGTGTTGCACAGGTCATTTATATCCCTATTAATTTTTTTTTTTTGCCTAGTTGTTCTATCAATAACTATAAAGGAGGGTTGGAGTTACCAATGATAATTATAGATTTGTCTATCTGTCCTCTCAGATTCATCAGTTTTTGCCTCATGTATTTTGAAGCTATGCTATTAGGTGTATATACCTTTAGGACTGTTAGGTCCATTTGCAGAACTTACCACTTTATCATTATGTAATGTTCTGTTTTATTTCTGATAATATTCTTTTTATGAAGTCTATTTTGACTGAATTTAATGTAGCTAGCCCAGTTTTGGCTTTTTTGGGGGGAGACAGGCCACAGTGTTTGACTGGTACAGGTATCCTCCCGTTTATACCACTTCCCTTTTATGAAAGCCCTACATTAGTACTTGTTTTTGCTAGTTGAAGAAATCTGAAGAGGATTTTTGCTCTTCTGAAAAAAGGCAAAAGTCAAAAGGGGAGAGGGAAGAGATAAGGGGCAAGATGGGGGTAGGGGATTAAGATACACAAACTACTATGTATAAAATAAATAAGCAACAAGGATATATTGTAGAGCACAGGGAAATATAGCCATTATTTTGTAATAACTTTAAATGGAGTATTGTCTATAAAAATATTGAATAACTATGTTGTACACCTGAAACTAATATAATATTGCAAACCAACTATACTTTAATAAAAAATAAATAGCGTTCAGCATTATTTTGCAGCATAGGGGCAGTGCACCCCCAGCAGAGAGAGAGGCACCACCAAGCTCCTTCCCTAGGAACTACACTGAGCATCTCAGCCTCAAGCCACCATAGCTTTGAACTGTGTGACCATCTGTGCTTTATCTCGATTTATTTTTTGCATCTGTTAGCAAGATGTGTCCTAAGGTAATTATTTCTTTGCTTTAAGCCATTTTGGCTTATGAAAGGTTTCATAGGAACACTCTACTTTTGGATAGCTGGGGGTGGGGGGGTGCCTGTACATGCTTTTACTTTTAACCTATCTATGTCTTTATATTTAAAGTGAGTCTCCTATGGACAACATATAACTGAGTCTTCTTTCTAAATTCAGTCTAGCAACCTGCCTTTTTACTGATGTATTTTAGACATTTAAAGTGATTATTGTTATGGTTGGCTTAAAATCTACTGTCTTGCTAGCTGTTTTCTATTTGTTCCATTTGGCCTTTCTTGCTTTTTTGTTCACTTTCTGCCTTATCTGAATGACTAAGCATTCTATGATCTATTTTATCTCCTACAATTACTTATTATTTATACCTCTTTTTAAAATGATTAATAATCAATTTATTAAAATAGTTGATTTAAGCAACTACAATGGTGACCTCAATCTCTAATCCTGGCTCAATGCTAGAAGTAATCTGCCTAACACTCTCAGGAGGACTGTCCAAGTCAATGAGTCGCTGTGAATCCTCACCTGGAAATGCTGCCAAGTCTTAAAACCTTCACTACAAAGAGTTTTTCTCACAGTGATTCCAAGTCCTGGTAGACATCTGAACAGTCCTTTCACTTTAAGGTTCTTTTCCTTTGAGCCTGTGATCAAATCAGCACACACCTTCCCCAGGGATTTTAAATGGTGGACAGTTAGGGTTATTCTTACTCAGTGAACCACCCGTTCTGGGTCCACTGGTGTAGTTCCAGTAGCTTTAAAAGCCATGGCTGCCACATGGAAGGAGCATAACTTTCTGACTGACTTCTTCCTCAGCAAGAAGGAACTGTGGTGAGTCAGGAGCAGGGGCCACTGTATCTTCCTTACAGAGGCTTGATACATTTTTTAACACTTAACTTTTTAATGGTTAATGAGTTTTTCTTCAAATAGTATTATGTCATTTCATATACAATGTAACAGGACATTCTCAAGTCCTCCCATTCCTTGTGTCACTGTGGTCATACATTTCACTTTTTTATGGAATAAACACATTATGACAAATTTTGCTTTAAATAGTTAGATTTTACAACAATGAAAAGTTTTTAAAATATTCCATTTTAGCTTCATTCTTCATTCTTTGTATAAATCCAAGTTTCTGGTATCATATTTCTTCTACCTGAAAAACCTCCTTTAACATTTCTTTCAGAGTAGATCTGTGGTAACGAGTTACCTCAATTTTTGTTTGTCTGAGAAAGGCTTTGCTTCTGCCTCACGTTTGAAAGATATTTTTCACTGGATATAAGTCAGGTTTTTTTCCTCTTCAGAACTTTATAGACATCATTCCATTGCCTTCTTATTTACATGGTTTCTAGTGACAAGTCTGCTGTAATTCTCTTCCTTGTTCATTAATGTAACATTATTTTTTCCTCTGGTTGCCTTCAAGGTTTTCTCTCCGTCTTTGGCTTTTGGGAGTTAGAATATGATGTTCATAGGTGCTGAGTTTTTAAAAAATTCTTACTCATATTCAAATATTTTTTCTGCCCTCTTCTCTTTTTGTTCCCCTGGAGTTCCATTTATGCATGTTAGGTCATTTGGTATTGGCCTTTAGCCCTTGGATGCTCTCTTTTTTATCATTCTTTTTTGTTCTCTTTGTGTTTCACTTTGTGTAATTTCTGTTGATCTATCTCCATTTTCAAGCTCACTGGCTCTTCACCTACCTCAAGTCTACTGGTAAAATCTTTGAAAGCGTTCTTCATCTCTGTTACTGAATTATTCTTTTCTAGGATTTTTATAGTTTCCATGTCTCTGCTCAAAGTATCTACTCAACCATGCATGTTGTCTACCTTTTCCATTAGAGCCTTTAACATATTAACCATAACTACTTTAAATTCCCCATTGGATACGTCTAACGTCTAAGTCACATCTGAGTCTGGCTCTGCTGACTCCTTTGTCATTTTAAACTGTGGGGTTTCTTTCCCCTCTTTGTATGCCTAAAGTTTTTTGTTTAAAGTTGGATGTATTGTACAAGACAATAGATACTGAGATAAAGAATTGTTATACTTGGAGATGGGCACACCTTTCCTTCTGTTGGGCTGTTAATATAGGGGTTCATGCCCATCAAGTCAGGAGTTGGGCTGGGTTTGAAGCTTGCTTCCTGCTTGGCTCTGGGTCTCCCACTTGGTTTAGTTTTTTTTCCTTTGTGCAACAGACAGAGACTCTCTCTCTTGCAGCTCTCCCAGCTGAATTCCACTCTTAATTTTATTTGACAGTGATAGGGTAATGAAGGTGGAGGAGTGGGGAAAGGAGGTACTGTCTGATGTTCTTACTAAGCCTCAGATTTAGGCAGGCATTGTGAACCTGGGTCTTGGGTCTGTGACATTCTCAAGTATTCCTGTTCCTTCTCCAGGGGTAATACTGGGTCTATAGAGGCCCAGCCATCCCCCAGAGGTCTTAGTCTATACATTTCTTTCCTTTTCCCTGCATATTCAGGCTTTTGTTCCTCTTAGGTGATACAGAAGATGAATCTGGCAGTGTTTTGGCAGTGGCTTCTGTTCTCGCCCCTGCTCCAGCCAGTATCAGAGGGGAAGTTTTCTTAGGCCTCTCCCCACTCTGCCCTGTGAGTTCCTAGAGGAAAATCCTTCATGAGATTGTGACCCCCTACACACACGCATGTCTGCAGCCCCAGGGACTTCACACTCCCACCCAGCCTTTAGAAATTCATTAAAAATTTCTAGCTGAATCTTCTCTTTGGCTTACATGGATTTGGCAACATCTTTCTTTGCAAGCACTTGTCTCTCCCCATATTTCAGGGTAGTTGTTTGCCTTGCAATCTCAGTTCTCTCACGGGTTCAAACATCATTAATTTCCAGCTTGTCAGCTTTTTCTCTTGCTGTTTGTGTAGAAGTGATAGTCTTTTCAGCACTCTTAATTTCCAAATTGAAATAAGAAGTCTTATTCTACAAAGAGGCAATTTGACCCATCCCACATATTGCTAATAAAACAGGTAAAGGGCCTACAAGTTTCTAAAAGGAAAAAAACCTAGTCTCCAGTTCCTGCCATGTAATTAATTAACCAGGAGTGTGACTTCAAGCAAGAAAAATGGACTGGTAAGACTTAATTACACCCATCACTCCAAAAGGATCAAATGGTATAACTATGTGAAAGTGATCTAAAAAGTATTAAAAAAAGATATGGGATGAATGCAAAGTATGAACTTCTATTTTATTCTTTAGTTGAAGACTGTATGATAAAAATAAAATAGGTGTTTTATGTCTGGCCACATAAAGATTCATATCAGTTCAGCAACATTTAATGAGTACTTACTATATGCTAAACTCTGTCCTAGTCATTTCTCCATCTGGGGAATGAAAAGGACACAGTCTGTGCCCTTAAAGAGTTTTTAGTCCAGCAGAGAAGACAAATTATGTTTAATCTGACTCAACCATTTAATTATAAATATCTGAAACTAACATCTGTCCACTTCATTTTTAGAAGAAAACTGAGTAACACAATATACACATATGAAAATAATTTTTTTACAATTAAATTAGTCCACATTAGGATATTGTTTTAAATTACAAAAAAATGACAACTAATTTTCTCTCAAAATATTACCCTGATTAAAACTTCATTAAATATGAGAATTCTTCTTAAAACTAAAGGCATATTTTACTCTTTAAGCAATTAATTTCTATCTCAGATATTGTAGTAGCATGCATTAAAGAGTTAAAATTTGTCATCACCAGGGAAATTACATTAATAATACTTAGTTTTAAACAGAAACAACATTTTTTTGTATTACTTAGGTAGTTCCTTAAATGATTTACTCTTTTTTTCCATTAGGTCATTTATAATTGAGGGGTTCCTAAGCCGAACAGTTAGATGTAAAAACATGTGTTCAAAGTTGAGACAGAAATGGCAAATGGCCACATTCTTAAGATCGTGTAATTGAATGAAATAGGGAATTCAATACCTCAGCAGATGACAAGTTCAAGGATGACCCTGTTTTAGCAAAAGCTAAGTTGGAACACATGAAACCATCAGATTTTGAGTTTTCATGTGAATCATTTTGGAGCACAAGGATTTAATGAATGTATGAGAATGTGTCCTTGGATTAGAATGCATTCCTACAGAATGAGAATAAGAAATATGAGAAATATTAAACAGAAACAAATGCAGCATTGTTAATTTCTTACGATGTGACTAAAGGACTTGAAGTGAAGGATTCCTGTGACTTCAGAGGTGGGTTACTTTCCCACAATGCACCTGCATGTAAAAGACAACTGTAAACAGTATATGATTCTGTTCAGAGTCTGTTCACAAGCCACCATCAAACTTGGCTCAGTCCTCTTTACACAGTGCTAGGTTTGTCTTCTGGAACTAATTACATTAAAAATTCAAACCTGCTTATGCTTTGGGCTCAACAGTAGAATTACCTAAAGACAGATATATATGTATATCTATACATATATGGATATATAAAAATTATGAATTTGAGGACACAATTTCAGAGCATTTTTGATACTCAAAAATGTTTGAAATTAAATCCATTGTAATTTAAAACTCAGTTGGTATATGGAAAAATTCTATCTTCAGTTCATGTGAGTTATTTCATCAAACATAACAATAGATGATGAGCTAAATAGTTAACATAATTAATTCAGACCTTGCTCTGTTTATAACAAAGGCAAGTCAAACGCCTGCGAGAACCGTGAACTTCTCTATGGTTCAGGGTCAATCTGAACAAGGGTACCAGCTGTTCCATTAGATAATGTCTTGGATAAAGTCACTCTTGAATGAAAATTTTCACTTTGTAATACGGCCTCACAACTGAAATGACAAAAAAAAAAAAAGATGATGACAAATATCTGAGATAGTCCAGAAATGAATTCTTTTCCATGACCAAATTTATCTTCTAAGCCAAGAAAGAAATAATTAGCGTTTTGCCAGACTCTACACTTTTGCAATGGTTTAGAAATTAATAATACAGTATTAGTGCAATGAGAACATGTATTCAAAGTGAGAAAGCAGTTTACTGTGGTCTTACTTCCCACCTTCAAGAGAAATAAAAATGAACAGCTACTTTTAATTTACAGACCTATTTGACAACTCAAAAAATTAGGACATTCAATGCACAAATAATACTGGAATTGTTTCTTGTTCCTTCTAAAAGTGTCATTCTTTCATCTTCCAAACACCTATCAATTGGTTATGAGAGGAAAGGAAAAATATACTTGTCCATAATAGAAACACAGGTGGGAATGTTAATAAACTTATTCTTTTATTTATTTATTTAATTTTTTATTTTTTGGCCGCACCGCGCATCTTGCAGAATCTTAGTTCCCCAACTAGGGATCAAACGTGGGCCTGGCAGTAAAAGTGCCAAGTCCTAAAGACTGGGCCACCAGCGAATTCCCTTGACAGATGTATTCTGATGGCAGCTGCTCTTGAGGTGGTAATGAGATTTAAAGAATATACTTTACTTGTACAGCCAAAACTTGCTTACCACTTGAAATGGTTAGCTATATAAATGAGAGGTTATTTTTAGATTTTCTTTTTATATTGCAGGTTTTCTTTTTAGATGGCAGAAAATCACGCGATAGTTTGCTAAATTTCCTTCACCCGAATCATAATGATTGCTGGGAATTGAGTAGCAGTGTTGAAGATTTGCTAATAGTAAATCATGTTCTTTATTGCAACTGTGGCTTTACAATGATTTGAATTATGCTGGGATTCTGTTCTAGACAATTTGAAATCAAACAGGAGAATGTTAATTTCTTGCAACCAAGACATCTCATACCACAATATGATACGCATGGCTGCTGTACAGTAATAGCCGAGCAACATTTTTTAAGCAGAGAGCAGTTCGTGTTCTTTTTCAAGGCAGATGTTTTCCAGATTTGCTATTGTCACTCATTAAGAAAGTAAGAAGTCTGTGAGTTATGATAATGTGAGGTATGATATTGTACATGAAATCACATCCATAAAACACCACGGATTTTCTCTAATTCTTCCTTTGCTTGCTTTAATTGGTTCAGTGTGACTGTTCTTCTGTTACTGTAGAAATACTTATGTTGTCTGTGTGATAAAATGTAACCAACCAGAGAAAATAGGTAGGTGGTGGGACTGCTGTTAAAGCAAGTAGGAAGGAGGGTAGATATTTTAGTTAATAGGACTCATATCTTCAAAAAGTGTGGTGTTTTAAAGTAATTATGAAGAAAAATTATTTGGGGTAGTTTATGAGACTTAGCACATACTGCATTTGGGGAACAATGGGCATACTTTGGAGGAATTCAAAGCACTGTACAAATACTATCCAATGAACGTTTCCATGTAATAGAACAGAGGAGGTCTTACTGTGGCCATAGTTTACTGGAACAAACACAGTTCAAACAGCTTGATAGTGACTACGAAGCACTTGATGAGGTAGAACAATGAGTAGAGCGAAGCCTGGAATTTTTTACGTCCTAGAGACTTAGTTTAATGCCTAAATCATCAGAAAAATAGTATGTTGATCTTCCAAGGTGTGGCTGTAATTTTCAACCTAAAGTATAACTCCTTAAAGCTATCTCCTTGCCTAAAGTGATCTCAAAATTCGAAATTGGATAGATGAGATATGTAATACCTTGGTTAATAATCTATTGTTGACCTGATTGACATTACCATCCATTTAAAAAGTTATGATAATTTATCATCTTTTTTCTCTTTCTTTCATTTCTTCTAAATGTTTGAGTAGAAATATCCTCATTTTAAAAGTTGAGATTTTTAAATAGCTGTTATTAAAAATATGTATCTTTTTAGGGACTTCCCTGGTGGTGTAGTGGTTAAGAATCTGCCTGCCAATGCAGGGGACACAGTTCAAGCTCTGGTCCGGGAAGATCCCACGTGCCACGGAGCAACTAAGCCCATGAGCCACAACTGCTGAGCCTGTGTGCCACAACTACTGAAGCCCATGCGCCTAGAGTCCGTGCTCTGCAAAGAAGAGGAGGCACCGCAATGAGAAGCCCGCACACCTCAATGAAGAGTAGACCCCGCTCGCCTCAACTAGAGAAAGCCCATGCGCAGCAATGAAGACCCAGTGCAGCCAAAAATAAATAAATAAATAAATAAATAAATATATATATATATATACACATCTTTTAAAAAAAATTGATTGACTCTATAGGGGTCATTAGTGGTGAGAGAGGTTTCTATTTTCCCACAGCAGTGGCTCATGGTATCTGTGCAGGGCTCCCAGCTGGCCTGCTGCTCAGGACAGAATTTGCAAACCCACATTCCAGATTGCCTCAATGTTGCAACGTGAGATGCCTTACAGAAGTAAAAACACAGTAGCTTAAGAGACAATCAGTGGAAATACAAGGATGACTCTTTTACAAAACTTTCAATGAGAAGCCTTTAAAAGGTACTATTTTTCTCAAACAAGTGAAAAATGATGGCAAGACCCACATACTACTCATGACACTTGAACAATTTAATGCAAAGCACTGAACAAAATATTAAGCCTTCTAGTACAGATGACTCATAATTCAGTAACAACATCTCCTGTACAGAACTTTCAGCAGTAGCACTTAGGAATTCATATACCAAATGCAAACCCACAGACTCAGCTATGGGTATAACAATAATGGCTCCAAGTTTAGTAATTCCAAGTATGAGTATTATGCATGTTTCTTCTTTTTTCCCATTATACTAGAACCATAAAATTTATTTCCATCCAGGCAGCCAGAATGTAGAGCCAATTTATTATGATTATAATGACACAAAGAAGTGGGGGCTATGGGTCAAGAGGAAGAGACTTCACAAATATAGAATCACCTCTTTGCACTGATGTCAATACCAAGGGAATTCTGAGGCTGACTGGGGATCCCAGATGTCGTGGATGAGATTTCTATACAGATGAACTATTGAGCTCTTGACTGGATTTTCTAATGCCTTCAATGACACTCCTCGGCTAAACTCTACTCAGCTCTGATCTGAGTCGAGTTTGCGGCAAGGGCAATGGTGAACTGAGAAACCCCATGCTGAAAGGGAACTGCAGTCTGCAGAAGGATGCCGGACTTATTACCTTTTGATGACACAGTTCCTCTACAAAATAAATGATTCTGGCACCAGGTAGATTGATATTATTGGTAACAACCTGCAATTAGGTAAGCTCTGGAACCAAGAAGAGGCAGCTAGAGTTCATGAATTAGCTTCTGACCACCCAGAATGCCTCCACACAGTGAGAGGTAACAGATGGAGACAAAATCTCAGCACATTTAACAATCTGTCACAATTGAGAGAGACTGTACTCTTGGCCAAAAGAAAACTTCTATCAGTAAAAGATAAATCTCTCTAAAGCAATCCGACTACAACTCACTGAGTAACTACTATGTACCAGGCATTATCCTAGGGTACTTCAAACAAATTATTTCACTTGATTCTCAAAAGTCTCTGAGAGAGATTATATTATCCCCTATTTTACAAACTGAGGTAAGTAATTACAGCTAGGGAGTGATGAAGCCCTCTTAGACAGGTTTGTCCTAGCCCAAAGCTCAAGCTCTTCCCACCGATATCCCACCCTGTGGTAGATTAAAGGTGGTGGCAAATACCTTGCTACTCTTCTAATTGAAGGATGGAGTCTAATTATCTTTCCCCCTTGAATCTGGGTTGGCCTTAGGAACTTGCTTGACCATTAGAATGAGGTAAGGCTTTAATAAGTCTTGCAGCTTACACCTGAGACCTCTTGAATGCTCACTCATGAAGTCCTGAGCTGCCATGAGAGAACACGTAAAAAGGCCCCAAGACTAAATAGGAAGGGGCCCCAGCTGAACCCAGCCTTCCAGCCATCCCCATCAAGATGCCAGGCATAAGCCATCCTGGACCAGCCAGACCAGGCCAGCCATCAGTTTAACATCTCCAAGTGACCTCAGTTGATGCCATATGGAGAAGAAAAATCATCCACTGATCTCCAGCTAAATTCCTGACAGACAACATCATAAGATGATAAAATGACTGCTGCTATAAGCACAAAGTTTTGGGGTAGATATAATAAGTAAATATTTATTTAGCAATAAATAACTGCAAAAAATTTTCTTCTGTGATATTACTATACTATGAATCTAAAGTCAGCCTAGGGAAAAAAATAGCTTTATATTGCTGAAAAATAGAACATTCTCCTAACATTTGATAAATGGGATATGATATTTTGTTTTATTATTCAAGTTAGGATATACTTTGGTGAATAAAGAGGAGAAAAGAAGAAGAGGAGAAAAGAAAAATGCTACTCACAGGTAACATGTTTGAAAGGTGCCAAAGAGAAAGAGAAAGTGTATTAGTCAGGATTCTTTTGACTTTGTGATGGAAACCATAATTAAACTGCTTTAAAAAAAATAAAGGAAAGTATGGAGGGTATTGGTCCACGTAACTGAAAATTGTATTGAGATGCTGACCTTGGACATGCCCGATTAAGCTGTTCAAAAATATCATTAAAAATATGTTTCTCTCCATCTTTCAGTTTCATTCTCCTCTGGGCTGGCTTTATTCTCAAGCCAACTTCCTCCTCCTGGTGACAAGATGCTTTATATTTAGGTTACATCATACCATCTCAGCGGCAGACCCTCCAGCAAAGGGAATTTTCAATTCCAAGAGGTCCAGGAAAGGGTGTCATTTGCCTGGATTGGGGCACACGCCCTTCCCTGAACCAGTTTCTGTGGTCAAGGAAATAAAATGTTCCTAGTGGCCAGGTCTGAGTCAGCAGACCACCCATTAGCCTTGGGAGTAGGTCAGCCCCATCTTGCCCATGTGGTAGGGGGTGGTAGTGCCCAAAGGAACCTCGTGTATTTTTCCATCATAAGGACTTGGAGGATAAATCCTACAGAGGGGAAAATGTACCTTCGAAGGGGAGTGAGAAGAAAATACCTATTCCTTCTTGACATAATTAAACTCACTTCATCTTGATTATCTAAATCATAGCTATGATTTAATATTTGAAGAAACCTGTTTTAAACAAAACTGTGATCTTCATCTCCTCCACATCCATTTTGCTCTCTCCTCTCCTGCTCCCTGCTCCCCTACTGGTCTCTCTGGTAGCCCAGGGCCCCCACTAAAGTCCTACCCTCCCTGGTGAGTGTCCTGTTCTCTGGACCTAGTCTTTCTGAGAACTAGACAACTGACATCAACTAGTTGAGCCAGTCACCCACTTGCCCTTGGCCCCGTCTCCCTGTAAAACAAGGGGACTGTTTAAATAGTCTCTAATGTACCTTAATGAACAACTTCTTCAGACTTTTCACTGAGGCAAACTCTATAAAGGCGAATCCTAGTCCCTTTGTATGCCTCACTGCCATGGCTGAGTGACAGGAGGGGACTCTTGCTCTCCTTCACAAATCCATGGAGAGGCAAACTGCCAGTCTCTTCCTCCCTCTGGACAGTGATGAAGTCAACACTCCCTGTCTCCTTCCTCCTTTCCTTGTTCCTCCCCTCAGGATGGAGGAGTGCTAATATGTTTGGTGGGAGCCTGGCTTCCACGAGAGCCTGTTTCTCTGCTTGATGAGATGACAGGTCACTCCTCACCTGTGGCAGGGCGTCTAAGTTCTCTTTGACCACCCGGGCTCAGGCAATGGCAGCCCCCTCCTCCTCCTGTCTCTGAGCACTGACCTCTTTGGAAGGGCCTGCTCCACCCGCAGGGATACTTGCCATTCTCTCTGTGTTCCAGCTCCTCCCGCCCTGCAGAAGCAGTCCTGGAACTGGCATTGAGTGGACTGGAGGCTGCCCAGCAGATTCAGCTCTCTTTGCAAATACAAAGGTTTTTACTTGGCTTGGGAGGCAGGGGACACAATTTTGGCCTCAGGTCTAAGCCACGTTCTCCAGTGTAGATTTCCCAGAGCTCTGAATTTTAAGATCTAAATCATGTCCTCCAGGGTAGATTTCCCAGAGCCCTGAATTTTGTTCTCTACCTCTCTGCCTAACAGGATGATTCTCTGAACCCCCATTTGGCTAGTGAGTCTTCCCTCTATAGGTGAGAACCTGGCAGGGAGGAGAGGTAATCCTGAGCTCTTATCTGCCTCTAACAGCCATTTCCAAACTACTTTCACATGCATTCTTATCATTTCATTCTCAAAACCACCTTGTGAGACTGCCAGGCAGGGATTATTCCTTTTAATTTACAGCCAAGAAAATGGCGATTTAGAAAAGTTAAGTGACTCATCCATGGTCTAGTGAGTTAGTGGTGGAATGGGACTAAGTCCAGGTCATCAGACAATGAGACTAGACTCTTCTAATTAGAGACACACTAACATTCTACAGCTTCAGAATTCTACACGAACATTCTACCAGAAGAACAACTCATCCAGCAGTTACTACCTGTCCTGCAGATCACAAAAATAACACACTGCAGATGTTTTATCCATGTAGATCTGAGTGAACGTTATGCAACTGGATGCCCTGGTGAAATTGTGTTACTGAGTTATTTCTGTTGTTTTGAAGGACCTTATTGGCCAGGATATTGGATATCACTAGAGAGAATGCAAGCCTTAAAGCCTGTCATATCGAGGCAGGCTGTGCACCTGCATCCAGCCGTCCACCACCACAGCCGTTCTGGCAGCTGCCAATGTTCCCACCCTCTCCCACACGACTGGGAGTATCAAGCCCCATGCAGACTATGCCTGCTTACGTACAAAGAGGAAACAAGGTGACACACAGGAAATTGGAAACTCTTGGCAATCTCATTAACTCTAAGATGGAACCAGCAAATTCTGAACTCTACACAGTAAACTGATGAAATATTTTCAAAAATGATACCTTGCACGTATTGAATGTAGAGGTGGAAACTTTCAAGAGGAGAATTTCCCCCACCACCTCAAAATCTCAAATCAGTATCTGAACATATCTCTGGATATTGAGCAAGACCAGTGGAGAAAAAACTAACTGATGACCATTCTCTAGTACGCCTTGTCTCATACTAAGAAGTGGTGTGAGCTTAAAACATTATTTGCACTTAACATTCATTGGTTTTATAGGTAGTTTTTCTATTTCACTTTGTGTGTGTAGTGTGTGTGTGTGTGTGTGTGTGTGAAAGAGAAAGGGGGGGGGGGAACAACACTGAATATTTTGTCTGACATCTAGATCATTTGGTTCTGTGTTTATGGATAAAGCAAGAGGAAGTAAAGAAGTCAATCTCATAGTCCATAGTTTACAGCCAGGATATGGAAGGAATAGGAGAATGCTGGAAGAATGAGAGCAACAAATTTAATCACATGCCTAGTCCATAGTAGGTGCTCACCATGTCCTTGCTGAAAGAGTGAACTTAAATTAACTGGGTTCATTACAGAATTTATTGACTGAATACATGCTAAAATGACTATTGCTACTTGTTAGTAACAGGAGACTTGTGCTTGTATGTGAAAGTATTAGGGAAATAAGAATAAAAGAAAGAAACTAAATATATTTTGTTTATTTTTATTAACCTAGGAACTGTTGTACAAAAGTATTAAATAATATTAACTTGACATCATCATAGATACAAATAGTTAAGAGCACCCCTTCTTCTAAGTAGCTTTCCCTCTTGGGTGTAGAGGGCAAGTCTTTAGAACACAGTGGTGAGTACACCAGACTCTCTCAAGGGAATGAGTCAGTCCTTGCCATGGAAAGTCTAGCCACAGAAAAGTTATTAAGGAAGATGGAGAGGCAAAAACACAAATGCACAAATGCACAGGAGTGTAGTTTACATGGGACAGTGTGGTAGACAAGCAATATGAGAACAGTCTTGCTGAACTCCAGTAGCTAGCTGCTCCTTGATTTCCCTGATTCTTGCACCAAGGGAAGTTGAAAGAAGACTGAAAGTAAATTCCTCAACATATGTTAGGCCTCTCAGCATTCTCTTTCCTACACATGAAAAGTATAACTGGCACTTCATTTATTGCCTTTCTAACTGGATCTCATGATATATATAATATACATCACAGTTCAGTGGGAAAGGGGATGATGTCAGCAGAAATGGCAGATTAAGGACCTCCAAAAATTCTCTCCTCCATATTCTCCATTAAAGCAATAAGAAAACTCACAAAAAATTGTCAGGATCAATATTGTAAGAATGCTAGAAATTAACCAAAAGATCCTGGAAATCTGGGTAGTGGCTTTTCAAGAAAAACAGCTTAATTTTGGTAAGAACAGTGTGCTCTGAGGCATTTTAAGTTGCCCTGTGCCCATTCCTCCTCTCCAGCTCCACAGTAGCCTTGAAAACTGACAGTCACAGTGAAAATCAGCAGACTGGCAGCCACTGAAGGGAGCAGCATGAGGTGGAACTCTGTCATTATGTGACCTGTTAGTTCCCTGGAAGACCCCACTTGAAGTGATATCTTTATTTAACCTGACTCAGAACTCACTCAGTGCAAAAAGTCTTTTCTCCAGGTGAATTTATCAAAAATTACAGGCAACTACTTAACTTTGAAGCTGCCTAAGGTTTTAAATAATGTTTTGGGAAAATAATAGGCTAACCAAAAATGTTAAAAGGAAAAGCTTGGGAATGAGAATTCTACACAGGCTTTGAAAAGCTCTGACATGCTTCTGGGAATGGAGAAAGCCACAAACACAAGTAGGTCTGTGCACACTCTCAGAGCTGTGTATATGCTTAAGAAAGACCTGAAAGGCCCTAAACTCTCACTTCTGGATGATCTTGAGGCTCTATGCAAGCAGGAAGGGAAGGTTAAGGCAGAACTGTAAACTGTCTGCTAAGTGGTGAAGCTGTGCCCCAACACAGACAGAAAGCCACTTAGCAAAGACTGGCTTTATTGGTTCCAGGCATTTAAGGAAATCTCTGTTGAATCATCAGCAGACCACTAAGCTAATCAAGTAGAAAAACAAACATGAATACAGACTTCATGTAATTAGTGCAGAAAAGTCATTAAACAAACAAAAACAACAACAAACAACAGCAAACCCAGGGGAGGAGGAAGTTCTAATTTCCAGAGTTGCCACATTACATTACTTTAAATGTCTGGTTATCTATAAAAATTATGAGGCATGTGAAGAAACAATAAAGCATGGCCCATACATGAGGGGGAAAAGCCACCAATAGAAAACTATATCTAAGGAAGCTGAGACATTGGACTTACCAGACAAATTTTTTAAGTTAGATTTTTAAATATCAACATATTCAAATAACTTTTAAAAGAAAAGCACGTCTAAAGACTAAAGGTAAGTCTGAGAATGATTTCTCACCGAATAAAGACTATCAACAGAGACAGAAGTTACAAAAAGAAATCAAATAGAAATTCTGGAAATTGAAAGTACATAAATTTAAATGAAAAGTTCACCAGAGAGGTTTCAATAGATTTCAGCAGCCAGAAGTAAGAACTAGTGAACTAGAAGAAAGCTAAATTGAAAATATCTAAGAAACAGAAATAAAAATGAATAAAAAATACAGAAGAGACTAGAGACCTCTAGCACACAACATACTATATGAATAATGGGAGTCCCAAAGGAAAGGAGAGAGAGAAAAAAAGCATAAAAAAAATTTGCGAAATAATGGCTGAAATTTTCACACATTTGATGACAGGCATGAATCTACACATTCCAGAAACTCAACAAATCATGACAGGATAAATTCAGATATCCACACTGAGACACATCAAAATCAAACTGTGAAAAAAACAAAGACAAAGAGGGAGTCTTGAAACAGCAAGAGAGAAGTGACTCATCACATAAAAGAGATCCCCAATAAGATTAATAGCTGATTTCTTCTCAGAAACCATGGAAACTACATGGCAAAGGAACGACAAACTCAAATTGCTGACAGAAAATATTCAATATCCAGCAAAGCTATTTTTCAAAAATTAAAGACAATTAAGACATTCTCAGATTTAAAAAAACAAACTGAGAAAATGTGTCACTATCTAACTTGCCCTATAAGATATAGTAAAGGGAGTTCTGCAGTCTGAAAAGAAAGAACACTAGATAGTAACTCAAATTCTTGAATATAGATAAAGAAAAACAGAGCATTGGTCAAGATAACCATGTAGGTACATATAAAAAGGTAAATATAAAAGACAGTATAAATGTTTTCTGTTGTTGGTAACTCTTCTATTTGATTTCAAAGACAGCTGCATAGGCAATAATTATAAATCTGTGGTGATGGACTTTCAATGCACAAAGATGTAATTTGTATGACAATAACAGAAAAAAGAAGGGGAAGAGAACTGAGCTCTATGGGAGCAAAGTTTTTGAATGGTACTGAAATTAAGTTGCTATTAATCTAAAATTGATTGTTATAAATTAAGATATTAATTGTAAACCTCAGGGCAACCAAAAAGAAAATGATTCCAAAAATATATAGTAAAAGAAATGACAAAAGAATTAAAATCATACACCATAAAATATCTATTTAACACACAAAATAGGCAGTAATGGAAGAACAGAGGAGTAAAGAAGACATAAGATATACAAAAAACAAACAGTAAAATGGTAGGCATAAACCCCACCTCACTGGTTATTGCAATATATATAAATGAATTAAACTCTCCAATTAAAAAGCAGAGATTGGCAGAATGGATTAAAAAAAACATGGTCTAGCCATATGCTATTTGCAAAAGATATTCTCTAGATTCTAAGACACAAATAGGTTCAAAGTAAAAGGATGGAAAAGATATACCTTGCAAATAGTCACCAAAAGAGCTACAGTGGCCATGCCAATATCAGGCAAAACAGACTTTAATACATTTTATGAGATTAAATAATAATAATAATAAAAGGGTCAATTCACCAAGAAAATACAACAATTATAAACTTATATGCAGAGCTCCAAAACACATAAAGCAAAAACTGTCAGAATTAAAGGAATAATTATAAAAAATCGAAAATAATAGTTGGATCTTCAATATCCCATTTTCAATAATTGGTAGAACTAGAAAGATCAACAAAGAAACAGAATAGTTGAACAATACTATCAAACATGTAGCCCTTACAGACATCTATAGAACTCTCCACACAACAACAATAGAATACAAATTCTTCTCAAGTGCACATGGAACTTTCTCCATGATAGGCCACATGCTACATCATAAAGCAAGTCTCAGTAAATTAAAAGCCTGAAGTAATACAAAGTATTTCTCCAATTATAGAAAGATATTTGTGAATTCACAAATATGTAGAAATTAAACAACACACTCCTTAAAAAGCCAATGGGTCAAAGAAGAAATCACAAAGGAAATTAAAAAATACTTTGATGGAAGAAAATGAAGACACAACAAACCAAAACTTAAGAAATATAACTAAAGCAGTGCCTCAGGGAAATTTATATCTTTTATATTAGGGTTCTCCAGAGAAACAAAACCAATAGGATACATGTAAGAGGAGATTTATTACAGGAACTGGCTCACAGGATCATGGAGGCTGAGAAGTCCCACAATCTGCCATCTGCAAGCTGGAGAAGCAGGAAAGTTGGTAGTGTAATTCAGTCTGTGTCTGAAGGCCCAAGAACCAGGACAGCTGATGTCCAAGGGCAGGAGAAGATGGATATCTCAGCTCAAGCAGAGAGAGTGAACTTTCCCTTCTTCCACCTTTTTTATTTTATTTTATTTTTTTTTGTGGTACATGGGCCTCTCACTGTTGTGGCCTCTCCCATTGCGGAGCACAGGCTCTGGACGCGCAGGCTCAGTGGCCATGGCTCACGGGCCCAGCCGCTCCGCGGCATGTGGGATCTTCCCGGACTGGGCCACAAACCCACGTCCCCTGCATCGGCAGGTGGACTCTCAACTACTGCCCCACCAGGGAAGCCCCCCTCCACCTTTTTGTTCTATTCAGAACCTTCAACGGATTGGATAATGCCCATCCACATTGGTGAGGGTGATCATTTTTATGCAGTCTACTGATTCAAATGTCAATCTCTGCTGGAGACACCCACATAGATGCGTCCAGAAACAATGTTTTCCCAGATATCTGGGCATCCCTTAGCCCAAGCTGACACATAAAATTATCCATCACACCTGTAAATGCCTATAGTAAAAAAGAAAAAAGACTTCAAATCAATAACCTAACCTTCTACCTTAAGAAACCAGAAGAAGAGTAAAGTAAACCAAATGCAATCACAAAGAAGAAAACACTGCTTACTATGGAAATAAAATAGAGAACATAAAAATAAAAAATAATCAACAAAATCAAAAGTTCGCTCTTTGAAAAGATCAACAAAATCAAACCTTCAGTTAGACTGACCAACAAGAAGAGACTGGACTCAAGTTACTAAAATCAAGAATTAAAGAGGGAACATTCCTACCGACTTTACAAAAAATAAAAAGGATTTTAGGAGATATTATGAACAAGGAGATATTATGAACAATTGTATGCCAACAAATTAGATAATCTAGATTAAATGTACAAATTCAGATAAAGACACAAACTACCAAAACTGATTCAAGAAGAAATAAAATTTCTGAATAGACATATGACAAGAGATTAAATGAGTAATCACAAAATTTCCCAGAGAAAAGCCTACAAATGCACTGGTGAATTCTTCTAAACACTTAAAGAACAATTAACACCAATCCTTCGCAAATTCTTTCAAAAAGCAGATGTGGAGAGAACACTTCCTAACTCATTCTATGATGCCAGTATTACTCTGATACCAAAAACAGAGAAAGATATAACAAGAAAAGAAAATCAATATCTTATAAATATAGACATAAATATCCTTGATAAAATATTAACAAACCAAACCCAGTAACATATAAAAAGGATTACACATCAGGACCAATTGGGATTTATTCCAGGAATACAAAGTTGGTTTAACACCCAAAAGCCAATTAATTCAACATATCAATTGAATAAAGTACAAAAAAAAATCAGATGATTATCTCAATAGATGTAGAGAAAGCATTTAAAAAAATCCAAACCCCTTCATGATAAAACAAACTGGGAATAGAATGATACTTCCTCAATATCACAAAGTACATCTATAAAATATCTCTAGCTAACATCACACCTATTGGTGAAAGAATGAATGCTTTTCCCCTAAGATCAGGAATAAGAGAAGGATTTACACTCTTCCTCTTCTTTTCAACATTCTAGCTAAGACAATTAAACCAAAAAGAAAAGGCAAGAAAGCAAGAGAGAGGGAGGGAGGGAGGAAGGAAGGGAGGGAAGAAGAGAGAGAGAGAGAGAGACAGAGACAGAGGGAGAAAGAGAGAGGGAGAGGAAGGAAGAAAGGAAGAGGCATCCAAATTGGAAAGAAAGAAGTAAAACTACATTTGAAGATGACGTAACCTTATATATAGAAAATCCTAAGGAATCTACTAAAAACCACTGGAACTAATAAAAGAGGACAAAAAGGTTGCAGGGTGCAAGAATAATATGCAAAGAATTAATTGTATTTATATTCACTAGCAATGAACAATCCAAAACTGAAATTAAGAAAACAATTCCATTCACTATTGCATCAAAAAATAAAATATTTAGGACTAAATTTAACAAATGAAGTGTAAAAGCTATACCCTGAAAACTACAAAGCATGTTGAAAGATAGTAACAAACACATAAATGAATGACGATCCCATGTTAATTGATCAGAAGATTTAATATTAAGATGGCAATACTCTCCCCAGTTAATCTACAGATTCAATGCCATTCCTATCAAAATTCTAGCTGGCTGAGAAATTGACAAGCTGATCATAAAACGCACATGGAAATTCAAGGGATGCAGAATAACCAGAACAATCTTGAAAAAGATCCCCAATTTCAAAACTTATTAGAAAGCTACAGTAATTAAGACTTTATGGTATTGGTATAAGAATGGACATATAGATCAGTGGAATAGAATCAAGAGTCCATAAATATTCCCTTATATTTATGGTCAACTCATTTTTATCAAAGATACCAAGACAATTCAATGCGGGAAAGAACAATCTTTTCAACAAATGGTGCTGGGACAAGTGGATATCCACATGCAAAAAAAAAGAAGAAGGATTTGGATCTCTACCTCATACCATACAGAGAAATTAACTAAAAATCAACCACAGAGCTAGACAAAATGACACTATAAAATTCTTATAAGAAAACAGAAGTAAATCTTTGTGACCATGGATTATATAATGGTTTCCCAAAACCTAAGCAATCAAAGAAAAAAAATAGACTTTGTTAAAATTAAAAATTTTGCGCTTTTTTAAAAACATCTTTATTGGAGTGTAATTGCTTTACAGTGGTGTGCTAGTTTCTGCTGTATAACAAAGGGAATCAGCTATACATATACACACATCCCCATATCTCCTCCCTCTTGCGTCTCCCTCTCACCCTCCCTAACCCACCCCTCTAGGTGGACACAAAGCAACAAGCTGATCTCCCTGTGCTATGTGGCTGCTTCCCACTAGCTATCTATTTTACATTTGGTAGTGTGTATATGTCCATGCTACTCTCTCACTTTGTCCCAGCTCACCCTTCCCCCTCTCCCTGTCCTCAAGTCCATTCTCTGTGTCTGCACCTGTATTCCTGTCCTGCCCCTAGGTTCTTCAGAACCTTTTTTTTTTATAGATTCCATATATATATGTGTTAGCATATGGTATTTGTTTTTCTCTTTCTGACTTACTTCACTCTGCATGACAGTGTCTAGGTCCATCCACCTCATTACAAATAACTCAATTTCGTTTCTTTTTATGGCTGAGTAATATTCCATTGTATATATGTGCCTCATCTTCTTTATCCATTCACCTGTTGACGGACACTTAGGTTGCTTCCACGTCCTGGCTATTGTAAATAGAGCTGCAATGAACATTGTGGTACATGACTCTTTTTGAATTATGGTTTTCTCAGGGTATATGCCCAGTAGTGGGATTGCTGGGTCGTATGGTATTTCTATAAAAATTTTGTGCTTTAAAGGACACTATCAAGTGAAAAGATGACCCACAGAATGGGAGAACATATTTGCAAATCATATATTTGATTAAGGTATAGTATCAAGAATAAACAAAGAATCCTTACAATTCAACAACAAAAAGACAAACAATCCAATTTAAAAATGGACAAAAGACTTGAAAAGACATTTCTTTAAAGAAGATATACAAATAGTCAACAAGCACATAAAAAGATGCCAAACATCATTAGTCATTAGGGAAATGCAAATCAAAACCACAATGAGTCATCACGTGACACCCACTGGGATGCCTATAATCAGAACAAAGTACAATAAAGAGTGTTGGTGAAGATGTAGAGAAATTGGGACCTTTCTACATTGCTTCTGGAAATATAAAGTGGTACAGCCACTTTGGAAAACCATCTGATAGATTCTCAAAAAGTTAAACATAGTTACCATATAACTCAGCATTTCCACTCCTACATGTACACCCAAGAGACTTGAAACATATGTTCACACAAACCTTGTACAAAAATATTCATAACATCATTATCTATAATAGCCAAAAAATGGAAACCCAAATGCCCATCAATTGATGAATGGATAAACAAAATTTGGTATATACACACAATGGAATATTATCCATCCATGTAAAAATGAAGTACTAATATATGCTAAAATATGGATAAACCTTGTAAAAACACTATGCTTAGTGAAATAAACTAAGGCACAAAGGTCTGTAGCTTACCATATGTATGGCTTATAAATGGAATTAGATGATTCCATTTATGTAATAATGTCCAGAATAGACAAATACACAGAGACAGAAAGATTAGTGGTTTCCAGAAGCTGCAGAAGAGATCCCAGGAGGTGAGGAGTTAACTGCTAATCATTATGGGGTTTTTTTCTGGGATTATAAAAATGTTTGGAAAATACATAATGGTAATGGTTGTACAACCTTGTGAATATACTAAAAAACACTGAATTGCATATTTGTAAAGGGTGAATTTTATGGTATGAGAATTATATTTCTATTAAAGGAAAAGATTCAGTGGTTATATCCATCCAAACAATGATTGTAAAGAAAAATTTTTAATTAAGGTCAGTATTTTTCAACCAAGTAGCACAGTAATATCAAAAAAATATGAAAAGTCAATGTGTTGATACTTTAT
This sequence comes from Mesoplodon bidens, assembly GCF_964165515.1. Taxonomy (NCBI): domain Eukaryota; kingdom Metazoa; phylum Chordata; class Mammalia; order Artiodactyla; family Ziphiidae; genus Mesoplodon; species Mesoplodon bidens. Next base: position 17,057,150 of record NC_138173.1, on the reverse strand, counting down.
AGTTACTTGGGGCATTTTCCTCCCTGGCTAGACTAATTTTTCCATGACTTCTAAAATGAGGACCAAATATCAAGGACTATGAGATTCACTATCCCTTTATAATTTAAACACTCCCAATTTAGAAATGCCTGATATACATTATCCTGATTACAAATTCTCTAGGATTTAATAGTCTTTGTTTAAAAACATTATCTGCAGGGTAGGCCAGCAGACTGGACACAGAAGGAAGAGATGGAGTTCAAGTCTGAAAGCGGTCTCCTGGCAGAATCTCCTCTTTTTCTTCTAAGGAGGTCAGTCTTTTTCTATTAAGACAGTCAACTGATCAGATAAGGCCCACTCACATTAAGGAGGATAATCTGTTTCACTCTAAGTCTACTGTTTTAAATGTGAATCTCATCCAAAAAAAAAAAAGAGAGAGAAAAGAGAAAAGAAATACCTCCACAAAAAACATTTAGAACAACGTTTGACCAAATATCTGGGAACTGTGGCCTATACCAAACCAACACACAAAATTAACCATCATGGGCATGATATGGTAACCAGAGTGCTAGACGCCTAGTCTGGAATTCTGTGTTCCCCCTTCAACTATCTCTCAGCAAGGAACTTCACCTCTCTTAACCTTGGTACCTTTATTGTAAAATGTGGATAAATAGTGAAATTTAGTGTGAAAAGTGAGAAGATAAGGGCAGTTGGGGACTAACCTGACCTTCTCTACCTTTTTTCCCCATTAAACTATATATCACATACCAGTGAGTGCCCTATGGCTAATATTAAGAAATCAGGGGGCCTAGCATTGATTTAAAATACCCAATATTTGCTGTGTTCTAAGTTGCTATGGGATATATTGAAAGAAATCTGCTAATACCTCCAGGTAGCCTATATTTCAAAGTATAGTTCGTGTGTATGTATGCACATATGCATGCATTTATGTATTTTGGATGTAAGACCAAGGCACAACTGAAAAATATAAGAAATAGATAATAAAAAATAAAAAATATATAAATAATAATTAAATATATGGATTCTTCCACATTGTATTCTATGTCAATGTCTATGTCAAAACTTATCCAACACAGTGGTACTGTGTCTGCAAATCCTTTCCACTAACCCCAAAAGAAAAAAAATAAAATACGCCTTCATTTTTGCTTCCCTCCTTCATACCATGGGTCTCCAACTACTGAAGCCTCATCTAAATCTCTAAGAGTATCTCCCCTAAACTCCATATTCCTAAACTGCCTCTCTACCTCGTCAAAACCTTATGAACCCGGGCTTCCCTGGTGGCGCAGTGGTTGGGAGTCTGCCTGCTGATGCAGGGGATGTGGGTTTGTGCCCCGGTCCGGGAAGATCCCACATGCCACGGAGTGGCTGGGCCGTGAGCCACGGCCGCTGAGCCTGCGTGTCCGGAGCCTGTGCTCCACAACGGGAGAGGCCACAACAGTGAGAGGCCTGCGTACTCCACCCCCCAAAAAAAACACCTAATGAACCCATTAGTGGATTATTCTTGCAAGTTCTTGTTACCAGAGATGTAAACAGGGAATCTTATTATCAAGATTCAACTATTTCTAACTAATAACCATTACATATCAACCACTGTGCTAGAAAACTTCACATTTGTTAATGTGTGAAACTTATCAGGGCCCTTAACACTGCTTTGAAAGACTTTTCCTCACACCTACTCGGTCCTTTCTTCCATTCTCCAAAATGGCTGTTCCTCACATTTCCCACTTCTGTTAACCTGGATACCTCATGCCTATTCACCTGTCCTACACTGATAACCTTAAAGTATACTCCACTGAGCCAACAAAGCCCATCAGGGGCTAACCTCTTCCCATGAGAAACCTCTCCTGATCTATGGCAGCATCCTACATTATTTATTTTTGACTCATTTCAGGCAGAGATGTATCTTTTGTTCGTCAAAGCTACCACCCCAGTCTCCTTCCACCTCCCGTGGGAACTTGGCCCATCACTATTCCCTTCTGTTTCTCACATTTTTAATATCTTTAATTTCTTCCTCAAAATATAAGCATCCTTAAGCAACTCTCACCCTTAAAGACAAAACAAAAAGAAACTAATTTCCTACTAAGGTGTAATTCCAAAGACTTCCACTTGTGGCCGAAATTGACTTCAGAGATAAGACTCACCTTTCTGCCTGAAACAACCACACAACAGGCAAAATGTATGAAACAATGGTTCTCCAAACATGGGGCATAAGGCAGTAAAAGGCAGTGGATCCTAAGAGATGGGAAACAAACAAGAAAAGCCCTGTAATTGCTACAGCTGCCCCAGCTGTTGCCACCGAAGAAGTTTCCAGGCTGAGGAGCAGAAAGGGAGAATCCAGGCAGGGCCCCTGAGTGGAGAAGACAGAGCTGAGAGAGCGGAGAGAATGAGGCAGCTAGAATTCACAGGACAGAGGACCAGAGAGAAGGGAGCTGCGCAGAGAGAGAACTCCGGAGATCTGCAGAAGGTCCCTCTGGAGTTTTCAGCCGATCAGCACAAGCATAGAGGAAACTACCTGAGGCTGAAGGAATTCCCACCAAAAAAGATTAAAGTCAGGTGTGAGTCAGGTACTCACACAGGGCCAGGAATAATACCTGCTCCAGCCAGACTGGAAAATCTCATGATTCACGGGGCTTTAGGTTGACTGCTCAGAAGAGACTTGCCTCCGTAGAAGGAAAAATTAGCCTCAGAAGGAGCACCGCTGATTCCTTCTACCGATCTTAAAAGCAAGACTGGAAGGCTTCCCTGGTGGCGCAGTGGTTGAGAGTCCGCCGGCCGACGCAGGGGACGCGGGTTTGTGCCCCGGTCTGGGAAGATCCCACATGCTGTGGAGCGCCTGGGCCCGTGAGCCATGGCCGCTGAGCCTGCACGTCCGGAGCCTGTGCTCCACTACGGGAGAGGCCACAGCAGTGAGAGGCCCGCGTACCGGAAAAAAAAAAAAAAAAAAAAAAAGCAAGACTGGAAAGGATTACACTATTTCCAAGTAACTTAACTGCATCCCAGAACGAAGTTCGGTAATATTTATGAGGAAACACAGATATCCAACACCCAACAGGCAAAATTCACAATGTCTGGCCTCCAAACAAAAGTCACCAGGCGTGCAAAGAGGCGGGAAACGGTGACCCACAATTAAGAGAAAAAACAATTGAAAGTGATCCAGTCACAGAGCCAACACGCTGATCAGGCTTGCTTTCTTTTGTTTCCCTAGTGGCTGCATTCACTAAGGTGTAGCCCTGCTCCAGAATCCTAATTTAGGCAGTGACACAGGCCAGTCTCCCTCCTCGCATGGGACAGTTATGTCCCCCCTTTCTGCAAAGGAACTCAACTCCTGGACGCTCCTGCCTGGAGGGTCCCCCAAGGATCTGCCAGGAGCTTCGACCCCACTCAACCTTTGGTTTCTGTTCTACTCCTAGTCCACAGAGGTATTTTTCTTGCTTCTGAACATGGTTATGTCTTTTTAGGTTCCTATTTTTACACTTTAACTCTTATTGCCGTGTGTTTAGAGTACAAGAGAAGCTTCAAAATGTGACCTAACCATACCACCTCAGCTGGAAGTCCCCACCTATCATTTCCGGAAACTCCTCCCTTACTTTCAAAAACACTACTCTTGGTTTTCTCTCACCTCTCTGATGACTGTCTTTCTTTCTCTGAGTCCCCCCTCTCTACTCACCCATTAAATGGGTGGGCCTTTTAGGGCTCCATTCTCCCCTTACTCTATGATAAAGGTTTAATCTGAGGCTCTGTAGATCTGTGATCCCCTGAAATTGTATCAAAGTTCTGATTTCCTTCCAATCAGGAAGAGCAGTTACAGTTTTTAAAGCCAGGTTTCATTTTTATAAGGAGAACTCTTATTGCTGGGATGTTTACATTACACGTAATTCTTCAGTTATTTGGGATGAACTCTGGAGTTGTGGCAAGTATAGTGTAAGTACATAGACATCTCTTACATTATGATATAGATCATAGCTATATATTATCCATTCAGTTAATGAGAAATGGAACTGGATCTCTGTAAGGGTTGATAGGCGGGTAGAGCACATTGGACTGAGTTGGTTAAATGAAGGGCAAATAATGGTTTCAGTGTGTGTCTCCCGTTAATTGTGGGTGAATACTGGATTGTGCTCACGTGTTTGCAAATGATTTTCGTCACCGAATATTTAGGTAGTACCTTTCACAGGTAGTGCTAGGCTGGGAATACCCAGCTGAACAAGGCACAGTTTCCGCCTTTATTGAGTTGACCGTTTAGTCTTTTTGTTTTCTTATTGTTTATTTTAATTCCTCGACAGTCTTGCCGAAAGGAAGTTGCCTGAATGTGGCAATCTAAGGAGTAGGGGCAGGGTGATGAAACTGGCATGAGGATATCTTATGCAATTCTGTTTCCAACCTCCTCAAGGAGTTCTCTTGGAGACTGAAACCTACAGAGAAACGTAGCAGCCTCCTCTGCAAGCTAATTGGCTCATTATCCTTGCTAATTGGGCAAAGCAGCACAAATAATCCAAAGGAAAAAAAGAACATCAAGAAAAAGTGAGCACATTGCCCCCAACACCTTCCTGTTCTCTGATCGTAATGAGAGCTCACTTCAGAATTGGAGGTTAAAAGGGCTTGGGGCTGGGAAAGCAAAGCTTGTATGTAAATAAGCCAGGCCCCCTTTTACAGAAGATTTTAAGGGACCGGTTGACAAAGTGCACAGAATCCCTTCTCTCTGACACCACAAAGTATCTATTACAGGAGAACTTCCTTCTGGCGCCAGGCGGCATTTTGTTTTTACTTGATGTTCTATAGGGGATGAGGCGCTGCAGGGAAAGGGGTAGAGAGGGTGGAGGGCTACTAAAACGAGAGTGACACTGCGCAGGGCCGACTACTGGGTGAGGGGGTAGGAGAAGAATGAGCCCCTAGGAGAGAGAATGAGGACAATAATGTAATAACTGACCTTGTACCATGTTCTACACTTTCCAGGGGAGCGTGCGCGCTGCCGGGCAATCTTGTTGACCCTCGTCACCGCCTGAGAGGTGGGCTACACACAGAGCAACAGCTCCAAGAAGGCCAGCAAGTGGCCCAAGGCCACGGAGCTGATAGGCAGAGATCTCCTAATGTCCACAGCAGAGGAGCCTTTTTCCAGTACGTGCCACATGGCAGAATGTCATTCTCTCCCAGGTTAACTCCACAATTAAATCGAAGGCTTGGGACCACATACTGGAGACCAGAGCTGTGTGCTACATGTCAAGGGATGTTTTGGTAATGCAGTATTTTCACACTTCCGAAGTACTGCTGATAAAAATCAACAGTAAAAGAAAAAACTTCTAAGACAGAGTTTCTTAGCTTTTGCCTAAGAATGAAAGGCTGTCTGGCGGGATTTTTAAAAATAAGATTGCTATCAGACCCATGAGCCACAGCCCAGCCCAGCTCGCCCTTCAGGATCCTCCAAATGAGTGCAGTCCAGGGATTCTGCAGACAAGCCTCCGGAAGCTGTGCCCCGGGGCTTTTCTTCTTGAGAGTGGCGCTGCTTAACTCTGTTAATGGAGCATTCAAAGTCATTTGCAGAAGCCCCGCAGCTTTCTAGTCCTAATCTGGGGTTTGCAGAACAGTTACGCCTTGGCATTGGCTCCCACACAAATTGCTTTAAAAAAACAAAAATCTGTTTCAAAGTCACCTGCATTTTAGTTGACAAGACGATCAATGACGATTTTTTTCCTTCTGTCCTAAATGGCAGAGAAAATGAGGTCTCTGAGTCTTATCACTTTTCCTCTCTCCTTCATTTTTAAAAAATTTTAATTTTATATTAGAGTATAGTCGATTAACAATGTTGTGTGCTCCTTTTTCATTCTTAACTCGGGCCTTTCTACCTTCAGCCTCTGCAAACCTGATGTGTCCAGGCCCTGGCCTGTCTAAACGCTAAGGCCTCACGGGGCTCCAAAGAGGCAAAAATCTGGCCGCAAATCTTGGATAAATAAACGAGCGGGGGAGGACCGGTTGTGTCCTGGGTGACAGAGAACTCCCACGAGCCTCACTGTTCTCACAGGCACCTGACCATGTGGCTGGCGGGAAGCCAAGAGCCAGGAGTTCCTTTCCTTCCAGGTCAGGCAGCGTGGTGACAACCCCGGAAGAGAAGCCAGCTCCGGCTTCGCAAGACAAAGAAACGTGGCGGGCCTAAACCTACGCCCCCCACGTGACCCCTCCCCCTCTCCGTGAGACGGCATACCACGTGACCCATATACCACGTGACTTGCGCACCGCTTAACCCGGAACCTTCAGCTCCCGGGCGTGGGCGTAGTACTCGGTACCCAGGGTTGCTCTGAAAAGGGGGAGGAACCGAGCACTGGAGCCCTGGTCGGTGTCCGCGGGGTGGCCATCCTGCTTGGGGAATGGACGCCTCATTGTAAATTTTCCCAGTGCAACGAGCTGCGGAAATCCAAACCAACTGGAAGCGTTTCTCAGCGTGTTCTAGGGTTGGAGGGATTAGATGGGGTAGGGTACACGTGGAGAGATGCAGGCGAAATGACAGGGATTAGTGAGAGCAGACGTGCTGTAATGTGTGCTTCCCGCATTATGGTGCTTTTTCCCACGAGAATGTGCCTTCCGAGTGGGCGGGAGACTGGCTCACCAACACCTGCCACAGCAAACACTAGACACTCAGTGCACAATTGCCTCGTTAATCCCTGAATTATCCAATAGAAATATAATGCGAGCCACATCTGTAATTCCCAGTTTCTAGTAGCCACACTGTAAAAATACAAAGCAACGGTAAATTTTTTATTTTTAACGGTAAAAATTTATAATTTATTTTTAACAGTAAAATATAACCTTTAACCCAGTATATCAAAAATATTATCATCGTTTGACATATATTTTAATAAAATATTAGTGAGATATTTTACATTCTTTTCTTCATATTGTCTTCAATATCCGGTCTGTATTTTACAATATTGTACATGACTAGTCACATTCCAAGTGCTCAATCGCCTCATGTGGCTGGTGACATCCATATTGGACAGTGCTGGTCTAGACTCTTTGTTTTTCTAGGTCAAAGGTGTGGGCAATTTCTTCAGCCAACTGGACAAACCCAGAACATCAGGAGGCTCTGGGGAGACACCACCAGGAAAGTCATATGGGAAATGCATTCCAACAACAAACATTTCTTAAGCACCTACTTACCACATGCTTTGACTTGGTATCCACCTCCCACCCCCAAACAAACTCTAAACCCACTTTACCTGACCAACTTTACACTTCCTTACCCAGTATTTACTTCGGAGGAAGGGGAAGGTGGCATTAAATGGCCTTCTTTTCTATGGTCTGTAATTATAATCCACCTCATTCTCCCTTTTTAAAAACCAAAGTCTGCATTTTTTTATTTTAGCAAATTAAGCACCTTTTCTCTGTTACACTTAGTGTGCTGCTTCTCCACAATCTCATTTAAATTTTAATCCTTTTCAGTTACTGATTTAGGAGTTTTATCCCAGTTTTCAAATAAGGGAAGTGAGGCTTGGAGAAGTGCTGTGACTTTATGGTGAGAAAACTTGGAGAAACAAAGTTTCTGACGCAGTCCCATCCATTTTCCCTCAGTGATGTCTCTTATGAGGCCTGTGGAAAATGTCCGGCAAGGGGACCATGCACTTCACACCCTAGAAGCCTGCAGTTAAAGCAAAGAAACATCTTGTGCTGTCTGAAATCCATATCAAGCCCTGGTGTACAAAACCTGGGTCAGTTCTGGGCCCTGACACTTTATTAGGTGTGTGATGTTGGGCAAGGCAGTTCATAGTAATAAAAATAACTAGGATTTACTGATTTTCTCCAGTGCATCAGGCTGTGGCCTGCGCAATTGCTCATATACTCCCTCTTCCTCACAACAAGTTAGATATTTCATATTATAGATCAGTAATCTGAGCCTCAGAAAAAGTAAATTCCCAAAGGTCATACAACTAATATGCAGGAGAGCCAGGATTATTAATTTATTAATTATTATTAAATGTATTAATGTTTGAGACTGTAACTTTAACCCCACCTCCCATTGCATACTTAAAAAGAACATCTTAAAGAATTTCAAAATCATCAATATATACCATAGACAACTGTATACTTGTGTTACAAATATAAAAGGTTGTAAAGCATGGGCAGATAGGAATTGCTTTCAATGTGCTTTTTTAAAATACAAAAGTACTAACCTTCCAACACAAACTCCAACATTTGTGTTTGCTTCCTGCTAAGTAGGGGACATTCCCACCAGACAACTCCCCACCATTTCTTTATTTAGTAGTTGGAAGGTTAGTAATATGATTTCTGTGTGCTGTAAAACCACAGGGGTGATAGGGACGTCAACAGTTTTGGCCCGTGATTTCAAGATGTCAAATCATCAATTACAGACTATCAAGGTTGATTATTACAATGGGATCCTGGAACAGAAAAAGGGCATTAGGTAAAAACAAAGGAAATCGGAGTAAAGTGTGGAATGTCATTAATCATAATGTAGCAATATTGCTTCATTAATTGTGACAAATATACCTTACTAATGTAAGATATTAATTATAGGGGAAACTGGGTGAGAAATATATGAGAACTCTCTGTACCACTATCTTTATGACTTTTCTGTAAATATAGAACTTTTCAAACATACGAGTTTATTTTATAAAACTTTGAGAAAAAAATAGAAAAGTAAAGATTTCATTATTAATTTTTAATGTTCATTTGCAATATTCACTTGGGAACTTGCCAAAACAATTAAAACGACTGGTTTTTCAAAAGAGATAGTTATATTTGCACTGTTCAGCTCACGGGGTTTTTGTAATCACTGAGAGAGAAGGAAAAGTAAAAGCATTTTGAAAGTCTAAAGAGGTGACGAATGTCAGATGTCATTACAAACCTGTTAAAACAAACTGCAGTTATATACTAACATGAAATTTATATGAAGATACATTTCTTAATCTCCATTAGGAGTCTGCAACTTGAAAAAAAGAGTGAAAGTATAAAAGTGTAACGAAAGAAATGGAGTGAAAGGGGAAATGAAAACAAGATAAAAGAAAAGAGAGAAAATAGCTGTCTTTCTTGAAAGAGATCAGAGGGAGAAAGGGAAGAAGAGAGGGGAGGGAGGGAGGGAGGAAGGAAGGAAGGAAGGAAGGAAAAAGAAAAAAGAAGGAAAAAGGAAAGAGCTATAAAAAAAAAAAAAAAAGAATCCTTGGGGTCAGGCAGTTCCTTCAAGGAAAAGAAACTGGCCATGACCCACTTCGCGTTGAGTCTGGGTACAGTTTTTGCGACTGTTTAGAGAAAATCTAGCGCTCTCCCTGCCATTAATCTTTTCTAAAGAAAAGACTTTGTTCTGCACCTGTATAAACAATCCCGATTTTTAAAACCTATATGCCTGCCTCTAATGTGTGAGACTCTGTATTTATGCTGATAGCTTCAAGTCATCAATAGGCGATGCAAAAAGCTGCCTGAGATCTCCTCTTTACATCTTTTTGCTCCCCCTTCTCTCTCTCTCTCTTTTTTTTTTTTTTGCTTTTCTCCTTCGCCTGGCACACCTAGAGTCAAGTTCAAGTTCAAGCGTTTCAGGAAAGATGTCTATGCTCTGTCATGTATTCCCTGCGTTTTCCCAGACCAGAGAGAACTGAGAGCGAGCGATCTTTTTACTCAACTGATCCCAAAGGAGCCCCTCCCCCTACTCTCCACCCCCGCCCCCAACCAAATGACAAAATATACCGGGAGAAAACCTCTGCAAACGGGGGCGAGCGGGAAGGGTTTGGCGAAACACCCCCACGGGGGAGGCCTGGCCTGGGAGACGAAGGTGGAACGATGATGCCTAAGTGATGAAGTCAGCCCGGGCCAGCCACCTGTTGCGGCCCTTCAGGCATGGAGCCGGGCGCATTTGTTCTGCTGGAGGAGCCGGCGGAGCGAGGCTGGCCCCGCGGCTTCTGGCCGCTCCGTCCCCAGCTAACTGCCCATCAGTCTCTCCTTAAGCTTCGCTCAGCTTGGGAAGCTGTGGGCTTGTAGGGAAAGGACAGTAAACATCTAATTCGGGTGTGAAGATTCAGTTTCCTCAGAACGGAGTACCTAACGCCAACCCAACCTCATAGGGTTTGAATTATTTTGTTGTTGTTTTAGTTTTGCGTGTTTGTTTTAATTACTCAGTGGGCAGGCACAGGGCGCCTAATTCAGTGCCTGGCACACAGCAGGCATTCAATAGCTGGCCATTGGTGTCCACTTCCAAAATGAAGTACATATCCCCAGACCACGTATTGCAAAGGCCCTTCGAGTGAGAAAACGATAAGACCACAGTCATGGTTTGTCTCCTTTGAGGGGCATACTTCTGGGTGCCGTTTTGTCGGGGGGGTTTTTGTTTTTGTTTTTTACTTTGGACGATTGTGTTGACTTACATTCTGCATCCAGGAGCGCGCTCTTCAACATACCATCTAAAATAGTCATCAAGTCCCTAGACTGTAACTCAACCGCTGGGGCAGGATCCTCTATCTTACGCACGGTGGTGTTAAAAACAAAATTAACACATGGAACTCTCAAGACAGCAAAAAAATAGCAGACATAAGCATCTGTGCTGTGCGGCAGGGAGGCGGGTAGCGACTGGAATACCGAGGGGCCATGGATTCTACTCACGGATTTTGAGTCCATATTCTACTTACCAGCCTGTTGATTTGGGGTCCTTTATTTAATATCTATCTCTGCGGCTTAGCTTCAAGTTCTGCAAAGTGGAGATAATAACATTTAAGTCACAGATGTCTGAAAATGAAAGGAACCAATGTAGATGAAAGCGCTCTGTAAATCATACGGCGAAGTTAAAGCAAAGGAGGGGAGGGACATGAGAGGTAACTCGCGGACTGTTTGGTGCTGCTTGTTTGTTTTGCTTTTACTCTTTTGTCGGGCCAGCCTTGAATAGGCAGTCAGACGTTATGAGTGATGAACTTGGAAAATACTGTTCTGCTGAAAAGACTCGGGAAAGAAGCAGAGGTCGCGATCCTGGGGTTTCCACGTGTCTGGCAACACTCGCCATCGCTAAGATCAGTCGCGGGTGGAAATGGGATGGGTACATGGGTACGAACAAGGTCCCCTCCTTCACTCACCCTGCGCACAGTCACCTCGCACTTGATGGGTCCGTCGGGGACAGGGGCCCAAATCCCGGCTCAACAGAGAGCCGGGATCCCTCCCCCGCCCCCACCAGCAGATCCTCTGCGCTCTGAAAATGGTCCCCACCCCTTCCACGCCCCCGCCCCACCTCTTGCCCCCCTTTCCAACCCCCTTTTCTTTGCCCTGGGTGGTTTCTTCCGAGGAGTACAGATAAATAGTCCTGTCAAAAGGCGCTGCGCGCCGTGGTGCGCGCCGAGCCTGGGCCCGGGCGCCGACTTCTCGGCCACGCTCTCCCGGGTCAGCGGCGGGGCTCGTTCTCTGGGCTCCGCGCTTCCCGACCCGGGTCTCTGGTCCTCACCGGAGTTCAGCCTGGCCCCCGCCTCTGCGAGGGAGCGGAAGGCGGAGGCCGCGAGACTGGCCTGGGGGCGGAAGGCGGGGGCGTGGGGGACACGGCGATGTCCACCGGCTCGGGGAGCGACGCCGAGGAGATGGAGCTGCGGGAGCTGCAGTGCGGGTACCCGGTCCCCGTCTCCAAGAGGCCGCCCCTCCGCGGCGCCGAGCGCAGCTACATCTCGCCCAGTGACAACTCGTCCGCGGAGGAGGAAGACCCCGACGTCGAGGAGGAGCGCTGTGCGCTGGGCGCGGCCGGCGGCGCCGGCGGCTGCAAGAGGAAGCGGCCCGGGGTGGCGGGGGGCGGCGGTGGCAAGAAGCCCCTCCCGCCCAAGGGCTCGGCGGCCGAGTGCAAGCAGTCGCAGAGGAACGCGGCCAACGCCCGCGAGCGCGCCCGGATGCGCGTGCTGAGCAAAGCCTTCTCCAGGCTCAAGACCAGCCTGCCCTGGGTGCCCCCCGACACCAAGCTTTCCAAGCTGGACACGCTCCGGCTGGCTTCCAGTTACATCGCGCACCTGCGGCAGCTGCTGCAGGAGGACCGCTACGAGAACGGCTACGTGCACCCGGTGAACCTGGTAGGAGCGCGGCGCGCGAGGCCCGGGGCGGGCGGCCGAGAGATGCCCGGCGCGCTCCCGGGTGCCGGGCAGAGTCTGGCCGCTGGGGAAAACCGGGGGTAGGGGGGTTTTACTCAAGTAGCCAGAAACAGCCCAGATTTCTGAATTCACCACCTCCTCCGGTGGTGAGGAGGCCAGTTTAGTTTCCCCCAGATCACCGGAGGGGCCAGCCATTTTCCTGGAGGAGAACCATCCACCCTTCTGTGTTTGCATCATTCTGATCATAGTACGTGGTGCTTTGCCCAGTGACAGCTATTGTCTAATGTCCTGCTTCCGGGCTAAATCTAAGTTCCATCTGGGTCCTCCGTCCCGTTGTAGATTGATTGGCAAATCTCCCTTCCTAGCTTTTTCTAGCTAAGCGTCTGACAGGTTTGAATCAACAAGCCTTACTTTCTGAAAGGAAGGAGGGAAGGCCGATCTCTTTTCAAAAGCCTTTGAGTTTTTCAATTCCTGAAGAACAGCAGAGGTTTCCCCAAACGGGATTTGTCTGGAAAGGCCCTCTCCGACCTGCCAATTCTCCAGGCTTGAGAAAGATCATATCCCAGTTCCTACTTGGAGCGAATGGCTGATTGGTGTGTGTGTGTGTGTCTGTGTGTGTGTGTGTGTCTGTGTGTGTGTGTTGGGGGGAAGGGAACTAAGCGACAAAATTCCAAATTCATGCAAATTTCGCGGAATCAACGTGAGGGCAGCATGGACGGACACCTCCCGTCTCACGTGATCAAAATACAGTAAAGTTAAAAACTTAGTTTAGAGAGAAGACACGCAAATTCCCAGAATACTGATAAAATCTGAGCTACTCAAAGCCGGGGATATTCCAGGATTCCGTTTGGAGAGCGGTTTCGGTTTGAAACGGTCGTTTGTCCTCCAGTATCTGATGCTCTTTTTGATTTTACAGACATGGCCATTTGTGGTCTCGGGACGACCCGACTCCGACACCAAAGAAGTTTCCGCAGCCAACAGATTATGTGGAACCACCGCTTAGATCGAACTCGAACTCACTTGAAGGGATTATTGGTTAAGCGAGTGTGTTTGGGGGTCAGGGAGAGAAGGGAGAGGGCGTGAGAACCCCCGAGAATGGGAGGACAGTTCCATTGGATTCTCCTAGACTCCCACCCCGGGACTGTGAACTCGACAGGTGGCGGGCGTGGGGTGCAGAGCCCCAGGGTTCCGCGGCGCGGCCGTCATCGCAGGATGCGGTCGGCTAGGCTGCCGCGGGTTTGAGCGACGACACTTTACACGCGGACCCCGCTCCAACCTCGGGCTTGAGCCGTGTAGACTAACGCCGGCGCTGCAGTCTGAGCCCAGCGCGCAGCCGCCTAGGCGTTCGTTTCCAGGCTGAGCCAGATCTACTTGGGTGATGGCACTAGTCCGCGCAGCCCAGGCCTTCCTTTCGCGGTTAGGTAATTGTTAGAGCGCGCTCTCGACAATCGGCTTCGAAGACGGAGGTCTTCACGTGACACCTACCTGGGGCGCGTCTTTAAGTTGCAAAGAGAGTGTGGCACACCTGGGCCAGGTTTGTATCCCACGGGGCAGCGCCCTCCTGGCGGGCGCACGATGCCCTCTCCGCTAGGGGAGAGGTGGAGGCGCGCTTTCTGAGACCAACTCAGCTGGGTTGGCCAGGAGCGGCCCTGGCGGTTCGGCTTTCAGGTGCGGTCACGCCTCTCACTCCCCCCAGGCGCCCATCTCTCCGTAACCTGGCTTCCGTCTCCGCCCTCCCCTTCTAGGCTTGAGCCTCCCATCCGGCTCTCCCCACTGAAGCCGGCTCGGGTCTCCTTCGGCACCTCTCTCTGCTCCCTCCTCCCACACCTACTTGCAGCTCCCCTCCCCCCACCCCTGACTGTCCCCAGCTGGCCTCCCCGCTCGGGGTGGCCCCCGCCTCCAACACTGCCTCTCGGCGTCCACGCTCTTCCTCCGGCGGGGCGGGCCGCCGAGGCCGTTCCGTACCTAGTGACCCTGCTCCGGGGGAACGCGCCCGCTGCGCCAGGCCGCACTACCGCAGTAATTAGCAAATGTAAATAAATTTATTTTTGTATGAATAATAAAACGCGTTGTGAAAACCGAGTGCCCCTGGGGCGTCAGAATGTGGTCTTTGTTGCCCTTGACTGAGTTTGGTCTGGGAATTAATTGAAAGGTGCCCTCTTGGCTCTGGACGGGGATTAGGTCATTGTCGGCCGAGGGGGTTGATCACATTTGGATCACCGCAGCTTCAAGCGTAACTCTCTTTCTATGATTCATCTTCTCAAGGCAAGGGTTACTGGAAGGCAGGAACTGGAGGCTTGTTAGGCCCTAAGAATCTTTTGGGGCCTGAGCCACGTTGAAAGGTATACACTCTTCAAAGTAATATATGTGCACTTTTTTCTTTTACACACACACACACACACACACACACATACACGACGATTTCTCCAGCCTAAAGCACACTCCAGTGCTAACAATTGCAAGTAGTTCAAGAACCCCCTACAGCCCACATACCCGGAGTGGAGGATGGGTCTCAGGTCTAACTAGCAGAATAAAACCACAATATGAGGCGCCAATTTGTACTTCAGTAGAGCTTTTCTTTTTTTCAAATATTGTTTATATAGACTTTTTGACGTAACTACCTGCAGTTTTCGCAGGAAGCAATAACTTGGGGAACCCATCACATGATTTTTTAAACACAGGTCTTTTTTAAAGGAGCATTCTCTTTGTAGAAACTTTAGAAAATTTAGAAAAGTGTGAAGGATAGAACTACCTAAACAACTGCCTGATTTGGGGTGTGTCCATTATTTTATGAAATTGAAAGGCAGTTTTCTTGCCCAGACAGAGAAAATACAGCTGTAGTTTAGGAGGTGAGAGTGAAGTGAGGGAACATGGTTTCCTGTGTTGAACTAAACCGAACCCAAGCTCCGGAGAACTGCTTTCTGGCACCATTTTCTTGGGCTTTTGTTTATACCCGGTGGGGATCCAGTCTTCAGTGGCAGAAGTCAGCAGGGGTTTTCAGCAGGGCTCTCTGGTTAAAGGAGAACTTGGGAGTAACTAGTGACAGAAAACCTCATCACGGTGGTTAAAGGCATTTAGGCCTTTTGTAAGCACTGGAAGCCAGGCTTCTTGGGGTTGGGGTGTCTGCTGGAAGGCAGCTCTGAGTCGAGATCTTTTCCAAAGCTTCCAGGAAATGAGGTCCTTTTCGAGGAAAGGAGGCATTGTTGTATCTTGTTAAGGTGAACCTGAAGGTCTGCAGAACCAAGCTTGGAATCCAAGCTCTGCCACCCCCCCAGACTAGTGACCTTGTGCAACCCCACTCCGCCTCAGTTTCCCTGTCTACAAAATGGGGTAATAACAGTGGCCACCTTGGAAGATTGCCGTCAGGAATAAATGTGATAATGTTTAAGCCACCCTTCTGAGGCAGTGAGCAATGCCCGTAAAAGGCTGACTGCTAACTAAAGGAAAAGGGAGGGGAGGCTTCGGCAAATGGGGACACTTTAAACAGGTGGGACATTTCAGGAATCCAGTCTTTAAGACTAGGTCCTGTTTTGAAATGCCTGGATTAAAACAGTGAGAGAGAAGTGCCCCACCAGAGCAGAAACAGAAACAGAAAGAAAAGAAAAAAAAAAGACTATATTTGTGGTGAATACAGGTAAGAAAAAGCATTTGAATGAACAAGGAAATATTAGGGCACATTTTCATAAATAAAAACTATTTTGTTACTATACTTATATTCTTTCAGGACACTCAGGGGCAAACCCACAGATTTTCTGCCCCTACTCTGCTCCCACCCCAAATAAGGGGGTGCTTTCACTGACTCACATACCCAGAATGTTGTTCTCTGCAAACTCATTTTTTATTGCATCTGATAATCTGATAATTTATAGAGAAGAAAAAAAAACTTTCTAGAGAATTTTTTGCTCCATGGTTTCTGTAAAAAGTCCAATGTCAAGAATTATGTTATGAAAAAAAGGAAGAAAGGGCCCAGTTTCTAGTAAGTCCCAATGAATCAGTTCAAATTGCTCAAGCTTCTGGGCGAGGGTTGCTGTTGGGAGAGTCCTGAAGCACCCTGAAGCAGTCCTTTCTTGATCTACTGTGACTATCCGGAGCTCTAAGTGGCAGAAAGGCCTCCCAAAACTGTCCTTATTTTTTCCCTTCATCATTTTCCTTTAGGGATTTGGGTTGGAGAAATAGGAGTTGGGGGCTGGGGTAATCAGCGAATTAAAAAAAGAGAGAGAAGTAAGTTTGTCCTTAGGGTTATTTCAATTTGATTATACTGCTGTGAGAGAAAAGTTGAAGGAAAAAAAAGTTTAAGAAATGTAAAAAGTACTGAATAAACAAATCAAATGAGTAAATTGAAAAATACTCTTTGGGGGCTTTTTGAGGGACCAAAGCATTATTATTAGTGAGACTGACTCAATCAAAGAGAACAAAAATCCCCTTTCACAGGCTCTTCCTAAGATGAATATTTTAAAAGAAATGCTTTCGGCACTGTAATTTTGAAACATTTAGGCGTTTCTCTTGGTTGTGGATGTAAAATTGATTTGGGGCATAGTCTTTTGCACTGAGCTTCAAGTTACAACTTTATTTTAATAGTCTGATGGCTCCTTCAGCAGACAGTGACAATGACCATTACTTTACAAAGGAGATTTTTTTTTTTTTAACAGGCACAGCTTTTCCCCTGGTAATAAAAGCTTCATAAGTCAAAAATAAATAAGAAAGACATCCCCCTCCTCTATAAAAAGAACTAAATGGAACACATCCTATTTTAATAGATAATAGGTAGGTAGTTTGGCTGATACTTTTGAAGTAAGTTAAAATGATAACCAAGAAATTCATTTTAGTAATGTCTGGAAGGGCAAAAAACAGGTAAGTTCATAATTGACTTCTCACTGCCCAGCATCTAACTTCCGGTAGAATTCACTAGGAGGTGAGGATTGGTCGCCTTTGTAACTGGTCACCTGGCCACTCTCTTTTCCCTGGGCACTTCTGTTTATCCACCTGAGGACTGTCAGCGTGCTTGCATCTTTGCACTCACCATTCATCTCCTTTTCTATGCTGTTTTGCCCTTTGTATTCTCTTTTCTTCTCTCTCCCACAACAATGAAAAATGATCCAGAAAATTCCTTGGAATCCATGACTCTAAGAAGGTCTAGGAAGTAGTCAGAACCTGAAATCTACATGTAATGGTGTAAACATAATTAGCACTAAAGTACTAGTGCCTTGAATTTTCTCAGCCCTTGTGGCTCTGCTATCGCCAATATGGGTTATGGATCAACTTTGGGGTCCTTCATTGCTTGTGGTAAAGAAGCTTGTGGAACAGTTAAGAGCAGGGGCTTTCAGTTTGGTGAAAATATGGTATTTGTATTGACTATTACTCTCATCAGTAGAAATGGGGAGGAGTGGGGAGCAAAGAGCAAGAGGTTTTATCTTTTACTTTTCTTTGTTTGTTAAAAATTTTATATATTATTTTTGGGATTTTTAAAACTCATATTTCTTAAAAGATTGCGCTCAGCTGTGTCAGATGTAGCTGGTTTCAGTCTAGTCCCACCATTTCACAGCTCTGCATCCTCACGCACTTCCCCTTTTCCCTGTGAGACAAGAATAATACATCCTACATCACAGACAGTGCTGAAAATGGATTAAATGAGATAATTCTATTAAGCACCTGGGCAATGTTCCATAAATGCTAATTTATAAAAAAAAATATGAAGTCTTGATTTCTTTCCTTTCCTCTAACAGTAGTTCAGATGTCCTTAGTTCTCCTGCAAATTTCTCCCATCATTCCCCATTACCACTTTTATCACCTTGCTCTTTTATGCCACCTCTAATTTTCCTGCATTGACCTTTCTTTTTGTTGCCACTAAGTAGAAACTTACATTTGGTTTTCTCTTAAAAAAATAAAGATCAGAATGCTCAATATCAAAAATTATCCACGGGACAAAAAAACCAAATTCATTTAGGAGCGTAAGATAGACCAATGGTTTTTGATGTAACAACACATAAAGTTCGTTGATATGATTTCAGATTTCACATTGCAGCCAACATTTCAGAAACTATACTTGTGGAGTCTTGGTGTAGTATCAAAAAATATCCACAATTACCTGAAGTAGTCATTAAAATACTTCTTCTCTTTACAACTACATATCTGTGTGAGGCTGGATTTTCTTCACATATGTTGATCAAAATAACATATCACAACAGATTGATGTAGAAAACAGAAATGAAAATCCAGCTACATTCTACAAAGTCAGATATTAAAGAGATGTGCATAAATATAAAACTTTGCCACTTTTCCTATTAAAATGTTTTGAAAAACATAGTTATTTTTATTGAAAATATGTTATTTGCTTTCACATGTAATTAGTTCATTATGAATTAGCAAATGTTTTCTCTCAGTTTTGACTTCTAATCCAGTAAATATCAACAGATAGAAGCCACATAAACAAAAGCCTTTCAGGGTCTTTAAAATCTTTTAAAAGTGTAAAAAGAAAATCAGAGGCAAAAAAAAGTTTGAGAACCACGGGCCTAGATCATTCCTAAGGCCCTTTTCATTGGTAAGATTCATGTTTTCTTGATTTTGTGGCCATCTCAGTAGGTCAGGAGCCTATAGATCAAGTCTAGATTGGATATAGGAGCAAACACTTGATCAGAAAGATTCTCTAGAAAGGTTGGGATGACAGCTTAGATGGGAAGGGCTTTCTCCGTGCAATGCCACTGTAGTCTAGCAGGAAAATCAGCAGGATCAACGTGTGCACTCGTTCCATAAAGGCTGCTCTTAGAATCACTGTATGGCTTCCTGCTCTTTCTGCCTCACACCCATCTCTCCTGTCTCCAACAGGCTCTTAATTTTGAGCCTTTGTAGCTTCAGGGCTGGACTTGATTTTCAGATGAAAGGGAAAGTGATGCCCAAAGTTCAGGACTGCAAAATCCCATTTCTTTTGTCCATATATTAATATTCTCCGAGGGCTTTATTAGAATCATAGTCATTATATCATACTAATGAAGAAATTTATTTAAGGAAACATAGGAATCATTTTCACTATTCCTCAATAAAGAGTTTTTTATCTGTAGGCTTGCCAAGTAAGGAAAAATATGTTTATTCATGATAATATTGATTAACTTATACTGGGCACATTACTAAAGTAACTAAATGCCTTGACATGCATAATTTGAGTAGAAAAGAAATAAAAACAAACAACAACAAAACCCCAGAGAATCCTCAAATGCCTTGGAAGCAATCATCTTCAAATGCAAAGAAAGGATCCCATAAAATAAAAAGCTCAGTGACATGAGTCTAAGAGACTTGGATGATCCTTAAAGAAACTGTTCCAAGAGCCAGGCAGTGGGAGGGAGTTATCATCTGTGCAAAAGTAACAGCAGAAACTCCTCAGGCTAAATCCAATTAAGGAGCATCAAAATTGCATAGGGCAGTACTTGGAGGGGTGGAAACCAAGGCTTCAGGAGCCTGAGGGGACAAGATGGGTAAACCGAATGTACACAGAGAAAAGGAGGGAACTGTAAGGGGTGGAAAGACCATAGTTCTAACGCTATCTCAGACCTCTGCCTTGCTGGATATAGGTTATATGTTATGTTCTAAACAGAACATCTTAGGTGTTTCTCACCAGGCCCTGTTCTGCTGGCTGTTCACATGCACAGAGCTCTCTGGCAATCCCTAACTTTTATGGGCTTTAATTATAGGCTTTCCCTCAAATAGTTGTGATGGAATAGGCCAAGCTATCCACCTTCTCTGCCTTGGTCCTCCTCTGACTAACACCATTTCTTTGGAGACTTGGGCTGGGATGGGTTTGATTCTACTAGATGATGGGGTTTCTAATCACCAAAGATGGTCCCTGATGAACCAGGCGCCCCATTGCCCATGCCCTTGTGTAGGGCTGGCCCAGTGACCTGCTCTAACCAATAGAAGATGGTGGAAGTGACTCTCTGACAGTTCCAGGCCTGAGTCTTAAGGACCAGCCATTTCTGCTTGTACTTATTTGAGATCCTTGAGCTTCCACGTGAGAATTCCAACCACATTTCTGATGGGACCACATGGAGAGGCCACACAAGAGAGACAGAAACCCTGAGTCTATACCCGAGAATGGAGGACCCAGCTGACAGCAAGATCAGTGAGATGGATGATCCCAGCAGGGCCAACTGTGGAGCATCTTATGGAAAATGAAGGGGCCATGGAGGACAGATGGCAGAGGTGAGCCATCTCTACTGGGCCCTGTCCTAATTCCTGATCCACAAAATTGTGGGAGATAATAATAACAGAGTTGCTTTAAGCTACAAAATTGGGGGTGGTTTATGACTCAGCGATAGATAACTGAAACATATTGTCAATTTCCACATTAGCCAGTTATTCAAGAAACACTTATGGATCATCAGCTATGAGCCAGGACAGCATTGGATGAATGAAATGAATGACATAGTTGCCTCACCTCAAAGAGCCACAAAGGAACAGAGAAGTGGACGAATGGACTGATCCTTGAAGCATGGGGTGCTGTGTGCTATGAGGGGATATGGTCCTCCAGGAGGAAGGTTACAACACCCAACCTTGGATCTCCATGGAGGGCTTCCCAAAGAGCTGACAGGTGAGGCCAGGGGACAAGGCAGGGGAAGGGCTTCCCAGAAAGAACTGTAAGTCATGGAGGCCTTCCAATACTGGCCTAGTGACTGAAGTTAAGGCCTAGTATGGCGGTGAAGAGCATGGACTCTTACCAGTGACTTAAAATCACTGAATCTCAGTTTCCTCACTTGTAGAATGAAGATATAATAGAACCTACCTGATGGGGTTGTTTGTGAAGGTTCAAAGCAACAGTGAATGTCAAACACTTAGTGCCTGGCATCGTAGGTCATCAACAAATGTTCATCTATTCAGTATCAGTGTCAGCATCACCGTCATCTCCACTTTGAGATGACCATTTGGGAAAAGTCATCTTCTTAGCACGTAGGAGAAAGTGCAAAGGGTCCCTGACCATTCGGAGCCCCTTATTTTTCTTTAAATCTGACAGTTCTAAGCCTTTAACTGTGATTCTGTTTCAGCTCTCCTCTAAAGGGATTGGCCTTTTAGAATTCTGAAATCTTCAAGGTATTGATTTGCACGACAAGCAACACCTCTAGCTCATTTTGGGATGTGAGAATAGATTGTTAAAATATATCTGTAGGGTCAGGTCAGCTGGATAGAACAATGCATAGATTGATATATGGCCATTATAACATACTGAGGTTATAAACAGCACCAACAATCTGCACAGATTCAGATGCACCCACAGGATGCACTTATGCTTTCCAACTCCCCTCTGATCTGACCCAGAACCTCTGCTCTGGAGGGAAATTTAAGACCCTGTGACCAGAACTGTCCAGGATTAGAATTCACAGACTCTGAGGTTCCCGTTGGCATTCAGCCCTCCTGATCTGAAGGACACCAGCAGATAAGAATTTGGCACCATGACAGCTATTTTCCGCAGCTGCTTTCGATATGCATCAGCCAAGCACTGGGGAGTCTGCCTAGGGTGACAATTGGGGCCATCTGAGAAACTGACTAGTTGGGTGGCCTGGGGCAATCGCTCCCTTTTCCAACTTTGGCTTCTCATCGAAACCGAGGGGCCTGGGCTAGCTGAAGCCTCCAGTCTCTGTCATTTCTAAAGTGCTCTATTTCTTACGGGTCTTCTGAATGGCATCAGTGATGCAGTTCATTGGTACATTACAAACAGGGAGGCTGAACCCCTGAGCAGAAGGACAAAGTCCACCTTAAATGTTTTAGATGAGCTCAAACCCCTCAGGTGTCTTCTGACTTCTTCTACAGAACAACTGTGCTTTTTCCATGTGACTTTATTGTCAAGTATAAACTTCACTGCAGACTCTTCATTTCCATTATAAATGCTCAGTCTTACAAAGGTACTAAAGGCTTCTTCAGTGTGGTATAAAAATCAAATAAGTGCAGCAATTGTGGTATTTAAAGCTATTTCCTTCGAAAGGCATATTTTCATTAGTTTTAAAAAATGATAAGACAAGGAGATTGGTCAGACCTTTGAACAAGCATTTGAAAATTATATTTGATTTACCTCAGACTAACAATTATAGTGGAAAAACACTGATCTAAATAAAAGAAACTTCAGGAAAAAAAAAAGATGGCTTTCTTTAAACTCCTAGAGGCCTAGGACATGTTGAAATCTGGTCTATTGTTCCAAGAATCTGGTGATTTTTTTCCCTCTTTAGGTAGGATATTTTCCCATTGCTTTCCTTTAGTACTTTTCACCTTTGTGATTTCTCAAAATCTTGATTGGTGCTTTAGCATTTTACACCTTTACACCTGTGAGGTTGTTTCACATCTAGAGATAAGATGTGATTCACCTGAGCCGGGGCTCTTGGCACGCTCCCTGGCTTGCCGCGTGCAGGATGGGCTGAAGGACACGTGAACTGGATAGACAAGGCAAGAGAAGCTGAGCCCTTAGGCTGAGGGTGGCAGTGGGAACACAAGGGGTGGATTCAAGAGACATTTTGCTGCTAGAATTGCATTGACTGGCTTGGGAACTGGGTGTGGGTCGAAAGACAGGGAGAAATGAATGATGACTACAAAGTTTCTAACTTGGGCCAGACAGTGAACGGTACATCATGAGTCACCATTTATCACTAAAATTTAAAAGGGTAAGTTTAAAAGAGTACAGAATTTAGAAACTCTTCCGTTCATTTAGAAACTCTACCATCCATTTGCCTAACAAGATTTTTATTCAATTTAGTCTTGTTCTAGGGGTTCTGATTCGAAGGGGGGTACTCTAACAACTAAAAGCTGAAAGAGAGACAAGGACTCCTCCGTTCAGAAACACAAATCTTGGAAACAATGACCCTGCCCTGGTTTTGCATGAGCTTGACTTTCTCCTGTCCTTAAATTGTAAATGTCTTCAGATCAGGGATCATGGTTTTTCATTTTGTGTTTTTATGAAATCATAACCCTGGAACAAAGCAAGTGCTCAATAACTATTTAATGAATTAGTCCTAAAAGAGAACAGTTACTGCTACTCTTTGGTTTAAATTATTTTTCTGTTGTGAAATAATGGTGATTTGGGAAAGTCCATTCTTTAGAGCCACCTGAGATACATAATCATCACAGGCAACCAGGACACTGGCTTAATCACAGACAACCAGGACATGGCTTGACAAGTGACACTAGTTCCTGCCACACGTGCAGTGCATCAGCTCTGCACAGAATCTGATGGTTCTCGGGATCCCTCAGACAGAAAGGAAACTCATTGTATGAGTATAATATAGGACAAAAGCTTTAAAATAGGAAGAGACACTAACATTGTCATCATGCTAAGTCTCATGCTATGTACTTTACAGATAGTATCTCATTTAAATCTCTCCTTAGACCATTAGGAAGTCTCTGATATTCTTCATTTACAGGTAGGAACACTGAGGGCCACAGAGCTTCAGTGACTTGCCGAGGACCACACGGGGGATAGGTGATAGACTCAGAGTTTAAATTTGGTTCTCTTTAGCTCAGAATCTAAACCCTTAACCAGCCCCATCGCATTGCCTCCCCAAGGATGTCTCCCAGGTAGAAAGGAAGCTGGTGGGAAAATGGTGCCCACCAACCAGGCCACCTTAGCCTTGGGTGTGAACTTGGGACAATGGATACGTCACAGAGTTATACCTGGTTCTGAGTGCTTAAAACAGCCTGCATGTGGGGAAAGGAGCTGGGGTCTGTCTGCTTAGCAGGCAGTGCTAACCAGAGTCATCGGGGAAAGCCACTTGTCATCTAGAAAGACATCTGTTTCTTTTTGGTTATGTTTTCCTATTTATCTCCTAATGAAGGTGATTTGAAAAATGCCTGATGTCTGTGTGCTGAGCTAAAAGAGGTAGATCTATCCTCAGGTGGGATATTTAGCTCACAGAATTACATCCTCTTGGAGAGTCCAGCAGTGGAGGCACCCCCCTACTCTGTCTAGATTAGCCAATCAGATTACATATGTGTAATAGAGAATTGTGTAAGTGAGTTGAGGAACAGACAACTTTCCACCAGCAACAGGTGATTCACTATTATCCATTTTCACAAGGACAGGACAAGGGATAATATGTCTGAACTGAGACATGTGAGAATTAGGGTAGACCTAAGGAAGTTATCTGGTAGAGAGGTTTTCTAACCATCTAGGATTAGGGATTAGGAATTGTGGGTAGGACCTGTGGTATCCATTTCATAGAATCGCGAAGTCACAGCATTTTAGAGCTAGAAGGTGTCTCATAGATAATCTACTTTGTCTTCATCATAGTATGCTAAAAATAATGAAAAATAAAGACTAATCTAAATGCCTACTGTGATCACCTAACCATGGGCTCTTCTACAACAATTAAAAATTATGGCCCCCAAATTGTGTAACTACATAGGAAAGCCTTATGATATGAGTAGATAAGAAATTATAATTGCAATAATGATAATCAAAACCAAAATAATCTATTCATTTTATAAATAAGGAAAGTGAATCTGGATCTTTGGAAATTGGATATGGCTTCTCAAGTATCTGGGATTGAAGAAAGTCTCTGCTTGAAGATTTGGCTTTCATTCCTGTATCATTTAAGGTCATTTCTTATCTGTTTTTTACTGGTTGGTTTGTCTTCCTCTTCCTTCTTTCCACTCATCCTTTTCACTATACCATCCTCCCTGATCTGCAGAATTAATTCTACATCTTCTATATTCTTGCAACACTTTATATATGTCTTCATTTTTTTAAAAGCTATTAAAATATATGCCCAGGACTGCAAGGGTGGTTTTAACATAAGCAAATCAATCAGTGTAATATATCACATTGTGGAATGAAGGGAAAAACCCTACATGACCATCTCAGATGACACAGAAAAAGCCACTGACAAAACTCAACACCCTTTCATGATGAAAACATTCAGAAAACTAGAAAAAGAGGGAACTTCCTCGATATCATAAAGGGCATTTATGAAGAACCCACAGGTAACATCAAACTCAATGGTGAAAGACTGAAAGCTGTACCCCTAAGATCAGGAACAAGACACAGATGCCCACTTTCACCTCTGCTATTCAATATTGCATTGGAATTTCTATGCAGAGCAATTAGATAAGAAAAATAAATAAAAGACATCCAAATTTAAAAGGAAGAATTAAAACTGTCTCCATTCTCAGATGACACGATCCTATACACACGAAAGAACCCACAAAAAGCTACAAGAGCTAATAAATGAATTCAGCAAAGTTGCAAGGTACAAGATCTGCACACACAAGTCAGCTGTTTCAATACACTAGCAATGGTCAATCTGAAAAGAATATTAAGAAAATTCCATTTACAATAGCATCCAAAAGTATAAAACAACTAGGAATAAATTCAACCAAGAAGGTGAAAGACTTGTACACTGAAAACCATAAAACATGGTTTAAAGAACTCGAACAACCAAATAAATGGAAAGGCATCCTGTGTTCATGGATTGAAAGACTAAATATTGTTAGGATGTCAGTAATACACGAAGTTATCTACAAACTCAGCACAATCTCTATCAAAATTCCAATGGCTTTTTACACAGAAATGGAAAAGCTAATCCTCAAATTTGTATGAAATTGCAAGGAACCCCAACTAGTCAAAACAATCTCACAAAAGAAGGAATCGGGAGGACTCACATTTCCCAATTTCAAAACTTACTACAATGCTATACCAATCAAAACAATGTGGTACTAGCATACAGATAGACTTCAAGACCAATGGACTAGAATTGAGAATCCAGAAATAAATCCATACTCTATGGCCAATTGATTTTCAAAAGAGTGCCAAGACCATCCAATGGAGAATAATGGTCTCTTCAAAAAATGGTATTGGGACAACGGGGTATCCACAGGCCAAAGAATGAAGCTGGACCTCTGTCTCACACCAAAAATTAATTCAAAATGCATAAATGACTTAAATATAACAGCTAAAACCATGAAACTATTAGAAGAAGATGTAGGGGTAAATATTCAAGACATTGGATTTGGCATTGGATGTAATACCAAAAGCAGGAGCAACAATAAAAAATAGAGACATTTGACTTCAACAAAACTAAAAACTTTTGTGCATCCAAGAATATTGCCAAGAAAATGGAAAGATAACCTACAGAGTGAGAGAAAACATTTGCAAATTGTATTCTGATAAGGATCTAGGAACCAGAGTATATAAAGGATTCTTATAACCCAATAACAAAAGGGCAAACAATCCAAATTTTTTTTAAATGAGCAAAGGATTTAAATAGATATTTCTCCAAAGAAGATATACTCATGGTCAACAAACACATGAACAATGCTTACTATCATTAGTCATTAGTGAAATTTAAGTCAAAACCACAGTGAGGTACTACTTTACACCCACTAGGATGGTTATGCTAATAATAAAAAAGGATGATAACAAGTATTGGTGAGGATATGGAGAGATTGTAACCCTCCTACATTGTTGGTGGAAATGTTAAATGGTTCAGCTGATGTGGAAAACAGTTTGGGAGTTCTTCTAAAAGTTAAACATAGAGTTGCCATGTGACCAACCAATTCCACTCCTAGGATTGAAAACAGTTCCTCACCAAGTATATGCATACGAATGTTTATAGCAGCACAATTCACCATAGTCTATAAATGGAAACAGCCCAAATGTCCTGAATAAATAAACTGTGGTATCACCATACAATAGAATATTATTAAGTCATAAAAATGAATAAATGCCACAATGTGGATGAACCCTGAAAACATTATGCTAAGTGAAAGAGACCAGGCACAAAAGATCACATAGTGTATGATTCAATTTATATGAAATGTCCTGAATAGATAAATCAATCTATCAGGACAAAAATGCAGATTGGGTTGTTGCCAGGGGCTGGGATGAGGGGAAACGGAGAGAGACTGCTTAAAAGGGGTTTTAGTATGTAATGATGGAAATGTTTTGGAACTGGATGGTGGTTGCACAACACTGTCAATGTAATAAATGTCACTAAATTATTCACACTAAAATGTGTCAGGTGAATTTCATCAAGTATGAGTCATTTGAAACCCACCTTCAAGGGCAGTAAATACATCTGTCGATAGACGTTTCCACGTTTCCACTATATTATTTGCTTACATAACCACTGTTTCTGCTATTTTGAGAACTCTGCAGCTCAAGCTCTTACCACAGGATTCAATCAGAAAAATAACTGAATTGAAAGAGTTTTTGAGCTCCATACAAGGGGCCATCATGAAAGGATGTGGTTAGCGCGCCATCTAGTGACCAATTTACAAGTTGCAGCAAACCCTTAGCCGGCATACATTAAACACCGAGGTTACTTTCTGCCTTTTCAAGCTCGAGTGGTTTAGGTCAGTGGTCATGAATACAAAGGCCGTGGTTACACGCCTTCTTGAAGACTTCAAATTCTAAAATAACAAAATACTCTGTCTCATCCTGAATTCCCTAGGGGACAGAGCCTGAAGCAAAAGCGTCCGTGCTAACACCTTATTGGGAACTGCGATCACAGGAGAGAGGAAGTGCAGGGAAATGGGAGCGAGGCAGGGAAGGAAGGAGAGCAAACATCAGGTGGTGCAGAGCGAAGCTGCTTACAGTTCGGGGACGAGCAGGACGTCCTCAGAGAGGCCGCAGGAATCTACCGGGTCCCCAAAGGGTGGTGGTGCGGGTGGAGGTCCTGCGGGAGGGATGGCAGTGAATTTCCTACCCGCTCCATCTCCCTTTCCTCGAGGTGCGCCCCACCCCGGAGTCTTCTCCAGTACTCCTGCCCTGGGCACCACGTGGTGCCAGGCCCCGTCCCCCTCCGACGTCACAGCCCCGCTTTGATGACGCCCCTACTCCCACCCCCAAAATCACGATTCCCTCCTGGCTACGTGGTCCGCTTCCTAAAGACGGCCATGGTGCTCAGCAAAATTTACTTCCCTGGAGGTGGAACTTCTTCCTCCGAAACCATCAAGAAAGCAGCCGGTTGGGCTTCCCTGGTGGCGCAGTGGTTGAGAGTCCGCCTGCCGATGCAGGGGACACAGGTTCGTGCCCCGGTCCGGGAAGATCCCACATGCCGCGGAGCGCCTGGGCCCGTGAGCCATGGCCGCTGAGCCTGCACATCCGGAGCCTGTGCTCCGCAAGGGGAGAGGCCACAACAGTGAGAGGCCCGCGTACCGCGAAAAAAAAAAAAAAAGAAAGAAAAAAGAAAGCAGCCGGTGGAAGGGGTATCTCTGGAGACTTAACCCTGTTGGAGGGAATCCAAAGAGGCCTATAAACTGGTCTCTGCAAGTGTGTCAACATGTTAGGGGTGCCCACAACACAGCCACTATTTCTTTTGCCTGTGGGCCATCTGGAGGTTCTCAGGTCCCCTGTAGTAATTCTGCAAGGACACTCTTGCCATCAGAGCCCGTCTAGAAAATCGATTTAGGAAGTTACCCATAACTACTCTGTTTATTAATGAGATACAGATATAGAGCTAGCTCCTGTTGCCTTGTGATTTGGTCATATTTGCAAGCAATGCTACAGTTCTTAGAGGATTTTTATTTTTTGCGTTGGGAGGAGGGAGTAGTTATTCAAGGAAGGGCCAGAGATGATCATTTCATCTGAACCTCCAACGGTCCTGTGTGATGAGTTGAGTGGGGAAGATTATTATAATTATCGCCACTTTACACGTGTTAGACCCAGACCTTGTCTTTAAGAATAAATACGAAGTGGTAGATTCACTTGGTGTATTTTTATGGAAATACTAGACTCATTCTGCTCCTTTTCATGGAAAATCTGCATCCCACATGTACAAACTCAACCAACGTCTGTGTTTTCAGATGAGAACACATATTCTAGAGCAGTACCGAGTTCTGTTCACTTTGCCCATTTTGGCTCTTCACTCCAGGAAACTAATATTATGGCTAAAAACAGAAGCATCGAAAAAATGTTAACATAGATTTTTGCCCTTTGAACTGCTTTCATTAATCTAAGAATATGTAAAACTGGTCATTTAAAATGAACACATTGAAATATGGGTCTACACTTCTCCCTTGTGGTCGATAGTGGTATCACAGGAATGAGCCTGTGCCAGTGAGAAAGAAATGCAGTGATTTTGGGAAACTGCTTGTACTGTGGTGGTTATTACTATGGTGCAGAATTAAATTCTTTCATGGTCAGTTAACTTCTCCAAACTCTCAGTTTCCTCTTCTGTAAAATGGAGTGAGTACCTGAGAGAGTGGCTGAGAGCAGCTGAAACTGAAAAGACTTTGCTCTGTACCTGGCCCAGGTGAGCACAAAAGGGATGATGCCTTCCTCTGTTAAACTAGGATGACCTCAACTGAAACGCTAAATGTAAATGCTTGTAACTGGATTAGCCCACATCTCATTCTAATTTATTTGATTCTATATTAAAAATGTACCTTAAATGCATTTTAAAACCTTTCCAAAATATAAGTAACCTATCTAAACATCTTTTCCTTCCTTATTGATTTCATAGGAAAAGGCTCTTCAATGATAATTTTGAGATTCCTCCTTTGAATTTTAAAAAGTAATCTTATTTTTCCTTCTGTTGTATTCTGGAGCCCTGGATCTCAGATTTTTGGATTTGCGAGAAGAGGAAATTTTGCCAAAAAAAATCCACAAAAGGGACGGTCAAACTTTATGTTGCCAAAATCAGACACTTAAAAACTCAAGTTCCAACTATTATCACGATTTCAAAAATGACAGAGTATTTGCCACTCAGAAAAAAATGTAGGAAGGATGTTATTTCAAAATGAAGAGCAGCCCTTTCAACTGGAAAACTTACTACCTTGCTTTAACTTTTCCTCCAGTAGCCTTCAGGAATTTTGCTCACAGGTGGTTGGCAGCAGTGAATTTTTTTTTTCCAGATTAGCCAAAGTCAAGGACATATAGATACGTGACAAGACACAGAATGTGAATGTGAGAGTCTTCGAAGATTTCTCCCTTTCTGGAAAAGTCCTGTATCTCCTTCCTGGTCTTTCAGTTTGCACGACCATGGAGACTGGCAATCCGCACCGTGTCATGGGTCTCTTTCCACCCAAACATCACAAGGCCGGGAGCTGTCCCTTGGCTTCTATGATACAGCACACTCTCGGTTCCCACACCGACCCCCCACCCTTCCCTGGCTATTTCTTGTTAATCCCTTGAAGGCCCAGCTGCCTCTACCTGCTTCTGCCCACTGGTACACAGAGTGCAATCTAATTCCTATGATGGTCCTTTGAAGGCAAGAAAACAGCATCACGGGGCTTCCCTGGTGGCGCAGTGGTTGAGAGTCCGCCTGCCGATGCAGGGGACACGGGTTCGTGCCCCGGTCTGGGAGGATCCCACGTGCTGCGGAGCGGCTGGGCCCATGAGCCATGGCCGTTGAGCCTGCGCGTCCGGAGCCTGTGCTCCGCAACAGGAGAGGCCACAACAGTGAGAGGCCCACATACCACAAAAAAAAAAAAAAAAGAAAAAAAAAAAGAAAACAGCATCACGTTCATTCTAAAGATTCTCTCCAAGCTGAGAATCATGAACTCTTTCATCTGCTGTTCACTGGTCATGACACCTACACTCTAGAGGCCTAGCTGCCCTCCCTTGGATGAGGAGTTCAAGTTTGCAGATGTTGCTCTCAGCATGGGATGGATTCCAGGAACGGCATCTGGCAGAGTAGACCCAGCCTACCGTCTCCTTTGCTCTATTCATTACATTCTTATTAATGCAGCCCAGAATTGTTGCTATTGACAAGCATGTCACTTTCAATTCTTTTTTTTTTTTTTTTTTTGACTTCAACAACAGTCATTTATTTTCTCTGGTTCTGGAGGTTCGAGGTTCAAGATCAAGGTGTTGGCATGGCTGGTTTCTTCCAAGGGCCTCTCTCCTTGGCTTGTAGCTGCCCAGAAGTCTTTTGTGTCCTCACATGGTCTTCCCTCTGTGTCTCAGTTCCAGGTGATTTAGTTTCTTTTTCACACATTCTACCGCTAACCTATTTAATCTCTACTTGCACAGTTGTGTCTTTTTATCCCCAATTTATAACTTTGCATGTCTGCCCATTTAACGTTAAGCTGGCAAACTAAAATTAGCCTGTAATTTTTTTATTTAGTTGTGGGCCCCAATTAAATGAACGATGGAGTCTCTAGCCATTTGCTGTGAGGTTTTATTAACTTCTCAGATTTGTTTCCCTATTTGGGAGACTGAAAGAGTCTTTCAGTCTCCACATACTTGTGGAAGATTCAGATAGCTCAGCAGGTCTGGAGTTTAACAGAGAACAGAGGAGGCCAGCTCTCTTTAAGTATTGGAAATGGTCTAATCAAAAAAAAAAAACCCAGCTTAGACAATGAGAATACGGTTCACTTTCTCCCATTCTGTGTCTTCTGCTCTTTTGTTTCTTATAAGACACTTGTCATTGGATTTAGGCCCCAGCTGGATTATCCAGGATGATCCTGTCTTGAGATCTTTAACTTAATTATATCTGCAAAGACTGTTTTCCCAAATAAGGTCACATTTACAGGTTCCAGAGAGTAGAAAGTAGAACGTGGACATACCTTTTGGGGGGACACATTCAACGCACTACAATGGGTCATCCTATGGACTCGGGCTCCATGATACCAAGGACTCTGGTTGTCACTTTAGTTGGCTTTTTAGTTTTACTTTTTAAGCTTCTTATATAAGCTCATCAGTCACCACCAATTACTCACCCTACCCCCAGTTTCTTTTTCTTTTCTTTTCTTTGGTATCATCTAGCTTGTCTAATTTAGCTGGGGTTGGATTTCTTGGCACAGACAACATATTTTCTGGGTGGTCTCCAAACCAACTGTCTGAACTCGATCTCGATTTCTGATCTGTTCTCATTACTGAGCAGCTGTAATATGACAGGAAGGCTTTGTGGGACCAGTTCTAATGACATTATCGTTTGGAGCATCGTGGGCTGCATTTGTCCAGCGGCCTGAAAAGTGAATGCTATAGATTCAAGTTTCAGCCTGACATAAATTGTCAGATTAGTTTCTGGGTGGTGATCATTAGTTATGAGTTTTACAAATATCTTCTCCCTCTCTGAGAATCATTCCTTCTGTCTCTGGTCTTCTGATGATCAGAAGTTTAAAAAATTAATATAAGAAAACTTATAAATCTTTTTCTTGATATGTAGCAAAAAAATGTAGAAACATATAGCAGAATTCTACTTACATAAAGTGGAAACACAGGCAAAGTTATGCTATATGTTGCTTGAAGGTACACACCTATCTAGCAAAAGTAAAAGGAATGCATAGAAATAATAAACACCCAATTAACCATGGTGGTTATCCCTTGGAGAAAGAATGGAGTGGGATTCAGGAAAGAAACACAAAAGGCATTAAGTTTATTAGTAATATAAATATCATTTTAAGCTGAATGGCAGGCACAAAACCAAAGTAGTCTGGAACCCACCCTTTCTCCTCCTGCCAGACTTTTCTACCTGGAGAGAATGCCTTAACCTATAGAATTTTTAATGTCACTTTCAAGCTTAACATCAGTTTCACCATTAAGCATTCAGCAAGAGCTCTCTGTCTATATATTCTGGTTGGGTATGAAAACTGCACTGATGTAATCACTGTTCACCTATTCTATGTTACTAGGGAAGGTTGTGGGATATATAAGAAAGTTTTGCTCTTTTATTGATAATATACATTTTCTAAGAATTTTCCATTTATAAATATCATATACCATATTTCTAGAAGACAAGTTGAAGTGATTGGTGGCTAGAGAATTTTATAAATATATACCAATGATTTGTCTTTTTTAAACTTAACTTGTTTTTATTCATTTCCAGCAAACACACAATTTATGGTTCAGACATTCTCATTAGGATGGGCTCTTAGCCAATGCAGTACTCATGTGCCTTTTTTCCTGACTATAATCAGGGGAAGTGGAGCTTGGCAAATACAATTCCCTGTGAAGACAGAGCAGGAACAGGCACTACTATACTCTTGAAAGGTTGTGTTTCAATGTCACAGTAAATTCGACTCAATTCCATAGACTTTTATTGAGTACCTGCTGCCTGGGGCGCTTAGCACGAGATCTGCTCCCCATCCTCAGAAGCTTTAGCTCTAGTTGAGGAAGAAGAAGGAGAGAAGGGTAACATGTACAGCAATTTCTATTAAGGTGGAGATGCTGAATTTGAGCTTATTCCATTTTATGCTAGTTTTCTCAATACCTTCTCTCCTTAACCTAAGATTATTACTGAGAAGCCAATGCTGACTATTCTAGTAGCACAGTTGGATCATTCTCAAGCACAGTCAGATGCTTGCCAGTGAGTGACCTGCAATGTTTTCACTTCTAGGGTAGGAACCCAAACAATCTATCTCTAGCACTCTCTAGCAATTTCTACAGAGTAGCTTTCTCT
This sequence comes from Mesoplodon bidens, assembly GCF_964165515.1. NCBI lineage: Eukaryota > Metazoa > Chordata > Mammalia > Artiodactyla > Ziphiidae > Mesoplodon > Mesoplodon bidens. The sequence goes on along the minus strand of NC_138173.1, from coordinate 17,023,792 downwards.
CTTGAGACAGGGCTTGAATTGCTTACAAAGAAAATCAGACTCAGCTTAACTTGATCAATTTGCTTGCTCCCTCAGAATAAAGAGGTGGATTTTTCCACCGATTGTAACCAAACTGAAAGATCCCCTAAGATCCCCTATGCCGACCTGACATATCCATGCACCTGTGATGATCCCTAGAGTAGCAAGATGACTTTGGGAATGAACGGACTACGGATGGACTTTGTCATTCTGTTTAGCATTTAAAATAGACATAAAAAAAACAAACTTATGGTTACTAAAGGGGAAGGGGGAGGAAGGGATAAATTAGGAGGATGGGATGAACAGATACACACCACTATATATAACATAAACAACAAGGATTTACTGTATAGCACAGGGAACTATATTCAATATCTTATAATAATGTATAATGGAAAAGAAACTGAAAAAGTGATAGACGAATCACTTTGCTGTACATCAGAAACTAACACAATATTGTAAATCAACTATGCTTCAATAAAAAATAAAAATTAAAATAAAATAGACGTATTATCATAGGGCATTGAGAATCTACCAGAAATATAATTTTGGTTAAGTACAAATATATATATATATATATAGCTAGCAAATGTTGAGTGCCAGCACCATGCTAAGGATGTTTCATAGATGTTTGCATTGAATCCCTACAGTAACTTTCTGAAGCGGAAATTATTTATCCACATTACTACAGTGAAAAAACCCAAGATTCAGGGAGATTAAGTGCCACGGTTGCCTGAGCAACAGAGCTGGGATCAAAGCCAGGGCTACCTCACTTCAAGCTCCTGCTTTGACCACATTCTATTGCTTCCTCCAAAGTTTTGTGTTTTTTTTTCCCCCAAGGAAGCACTGTTTGAGGGCATAGCCTTTAGTTCAAAGGGACACTTAGAAGAGAAAATGCTCCCTTTATTTGTTAAAATAGTTGTTGGGAAATCTATAGGTCAAAGAGTAAAGGACGTAGACAGCTCACTACGAGAAGAAGAAAACGAAGCCTGTGGGGCAGTACTCTCGTCTGGTTATAGGGGCGGAGCAAGCCCGCAGCCGTTATCGCGAGACCCTCAGCGGCGTGAGAGAGCCTGCTCCGCCAAAAGACCTCCTCGCAGTGGTGCTCGCGGCGGAGAATGTGGAGAGAGGTGGAGTGCGGCCTTCTCCGTGGAGCCCTCCAGGCCCTCCGGCCTTGGGGCCGGCAGGGGAGCTAGGGGACCCGGCGACAGGCTGAGGGCTGTGTCGTGCAGAGCTCCAGAGCCCTCACCACAGCTGCCGGCTTACCGCGCCCGGGTCTTGACCTAATGGTGGAGGCTGTCTCCACGGGTCGCGGTCCGTGGAGGCCTCAGCAGCTGGAGGATACAGACACTGCCATTCAGGTAAGAGCCTCAAGCAGCTTCAGTCTCTCCATTCATGTGTCAAAAATTGGTACAGGGGCTTCCCTGGTGGCGCAGTGGTTGAGGGTCCGCCTGCCGATGCAGGGGACACGGGTTCGTGCCCCGGTCCGGGAGGTTCCCACATGCCGCGGAGAGGCTGGGCCCGTGAGCCATGGCCGCTGAGCCTGCGCGTCCGGAGCCTGTGCTCTGCAACGGGAGGGGCCGCAGCAGTGAGAGGCCCGCGTACCGCAAAAAAAAAAAAAAATTGGTACAGCTTGGGTCAGTTGTCGACCCCTAGCAGGTGGCCAGAGGTCAGGGATAAGTTGCCAGGACTTCGCACATCACTACTTCACGTCCCCCTCCGAGGTTGGCACTGTTCCCAATGAAGGGCAATTATTGTGAGCTGGGGATTGGTGTTCGCTACAACACGTCTTCCTGTTGATCCTATACTATGATTCTCTCCAGTTTAAATGAAAAGGCTGAGGGCCGGCTGGGCCCTGGGCGCCTGGCTCCTTCAGTGATGACGGCTGGGTTCGGGTCTGGGGACCTGGCCCTGAGGGCGCCACCAGCCGGGATCTGCCTCCTCAGCTGGGCCTGGGCACTGGCGGGAGGACCCAGACCGGGTGCTGGACGAACGCTCCCGGGCAGGGTAACCAAGCCGGGGCCTGGACCTCGGAGGGCGAAAGTTGAACCTTGGGACCTTGCCCTTTCTTGTCAGAACAGAGGATAACATTTGTTTTGGTGGAGGTTTACAGGAACATCATGCCCTGACCTCAGGAACAAAGGATCTGGCACCAAGAAGTTTGCACCAACTAACCATGCCCCTTGCTCACCTTTCCTATAAAAGGGCTTTACTTTCGGGGAGTTTTGGGGTTAAGGCGTGAGCCACCCGTCTCCTTGCGTGGCCCTGCAGTAAACCTTTCTCTGCTCCAAACTCCGACATTCTGGTATTGTTTGACCTCAGTGTGGGTCGGGCACACGGACTTGCGTTTAATAACATTCCCACTTGTCTTTGCATGCGTCCCTGCTCCTTGTAGGAGCCTGTTTCTTCTCACCCACCCTCCACCATGTTCCCTCTTTGTAGCTCTGAAGAAATCGTCATTAATTTAATTTTCTATAAGACTCAACACTTGTTAAGCGTCCCTGCCTTGCAATTAAGAATTTCTATGAACATGAGTCTCTGGAGACCTGACGTGCTTGAGTTCAAAGACTACAGCCCATGTGTTTATGAGCCGTTTCCATAAAACAAGAAATAGCTTGTTTTTCGTGAACTGTTGCCCGAGAATCCATCTTCCTGCCAAAAATCACAGGGTGTGGAGTTGTGACCTGACTTACTAGATGGGAGGACTATAGTTTTTGCTTTCTGATTCCAAATTTCAATGTGCTTTCAAGGAAAGACTCATAGACAATGGTCACATCCATGTACATAGCCCAGGAGTCACTTTTTTTCATAACAACACTGAAAGTTGGGCCTTGAACTCTGGAGAGAGGTTAAAAATCACTCCTCCCTTCCCATTCTGCAAGACCACTCATCTGCAAAAGGTTACAGTTTCCTTTTCTGTTTTATTAATAATATTAGCTAATATTCCTTGAGTGTTTGTATTGTACCAGGTCCTAAGCTTTAGAGGAGTGAATTCTCAGAACTACCCTAGGAGATGGACAAACCTAGAATGATTGCTGTGTATGTTGTAGGAAGGGAGACCCCTTCCAGGGCCCGAGAGTGGGCTCTTGTCTAACACCAGGAAATGAATTGTCCAAGGAGACACATGTACTGACAAAGCAAAAGGCTTTATTGGGAAAGGGCTCCCGAGTGGAGAGCAGCAGGGTAAGGGAACCCAGGAGAACTGCTGTGCCACGTGGCTCGCAGACGCAGGGTCTATGGTAATGGGGTTCGTTTCTGGGTGGTTTCTGGCCAGTCATCTTGGTTGTGCCCATATTTGGTCTGACTCAGGGTCCTTCCTGGTGGTGTGCACATCTCTCAGCCAAGATAGATTCTAGTGTGAGGGTTTCTGGGAAGTTGGCAGGACATATTATGGGCTGGCGTCTCCTCCCTACTTTTGACCCTTCCCGAATTCTCTGGTTAATTTTTGTGTTCTTGTCGGTACCCCCTGTGGTGAGATAACTCATGCAAGTAATTATGATCCTGCCTGGCCAAGGTGGGTGGTTTTGGTCAGCGGTTCCCTAACATGTGGAGATCTTGAGCATCTTTTCCAAAATGATGCAGCAGTAAGTGGCAGCACCGTTGAGTGGACTCAAGTGTGTCTGACTCCAGAGCCTTCACACCTGACCACTCCTCACTGCTGCCCCATGGGTTGGCCCTTTACAGCTTTTCGTATTCATACTGTACTCCTCGTCTGATTAATCCAGGAGAGTGTTGTTGTCAGGGAGTCTGGATTTTTTTTTTTTTTTTTTTTTTTTTTTTTTTTTTTTTGCAGTACGTGGGCCTCTCACTGTTGTGGCCTCTCCCGTTGCGGAGCACAGGCTCTGGACATTCAGGCTCAGCAGCCACGGCTCACGGGCCCAGCCGCTCCGCGGCATGTGGGATCTTCCCGGACTGGGGCACGAACCCGGGTCCCCTGCATCGGCAGGCGGACTCTCAACCACTGCGCCACCAGGGAAGCCCTGGAGTCTGGATTTTACAAGCTGCGTGGATGAAAAAGAGAAGGGGCTTGGCGAGGAAGGTGAGAGAGGAGTGGGAACAGCCATTGCAACCTGGGCAGCTGCACTGGCAGTTCTGAGGAAGTGGACATCAAACAGCTCTGCTAGACTGACGTGCAAGGGACAAGGGACAGTCAGGGAAGTGGGTGGGAGGAGAGGATATGGGGCTGGACCGGGAGTAGTTCGTGTTGACTACCTCGGAGGACCTCCTTTCTCAACCTTAGAAAGTAGAGTTCTTACTATTTAATCTTTATTTCAAAAAACTTTTGCAATGATTCATTAATTTCCATTTATTCATTCAGCATGCATTTTAGCACAACAGTTAGATGCAGGGCACCGTGCTTTACAGTAGGACTACCAAAAGGAATCCATTGTGAGCCTGACATAAAGGAGTTCATCATCTAGTGGGGACGGTGAATAGAATGGCAGCGTAAGGTAGTGACAAATTGCGTGGCTTGCGAACTGAAAGAAAACAGGTTTACATCTGAGCTCCACACACCCAAGCTGTGTCATCACAGGCAAATCACTTAATTCCTCTAAGCCTCAGTTTCCACATCTGTACAATTTAGTAGGAAGAGTAGAAATAATATATGTAAAATATACAACAGTGTTCTTACCATATTATATACTCGAAAAATGTTACCTATTATGTAAAGAAATAGTTGCCTTTCACTATAAGAAGTGCTGTAAGAGAAGTATGTTCTATTAAAAAATGAATTCTGTAGTGACCATGAAGATGTTCCAAAGGGTCAGAAGATTTAATCTAAAATGTAAATGATTACAAGTTTGACAGGCAAACAGGATGGGGTTGGAGAGACGTTCTAGACAGAACGTCTTCGTCTTCTTTGCAACTTATGCAAAGGTATGGAGTTTGAAGAGAGTAATTACAGCATGCTTAGGGACCAGTGAGTTCGTTGGTCAGAGGGAAGAGGAGGTGAGGGTAGGTGTGTCTGGAAAGGGAGCCTGAAGCTGGATCCTCAAGAGCCTGGCTGGCCTGGCTGAGAAGTCTCATCCCTAGAAAGTCTCTCGAGATCCCTGAAAGAATGAAAGTATCAGTAAGTATCAGAAAGTATCCAAAGTATCAGCTGCACCTCAGGAAACTGATGGGAATAATTTTGGGTGGACAAAGAAGATTTTTAAAACCACAAAGATTTTTATTTTCTGAAAGGAAAGCACTCTATGGCAACAAGCTTTGACTACTTGTCAAAGGATGAAATATCTTCCACAGTAAGGGAAGAAAGAGGCCAGATGCCCATTGTTCCAAACATACAGCTTCACTGTCTTCTTCTCTGTATTAATTTGTTCTCTTTTCTTACTTGATTTCTTACCCCCAAAGCACAAGGAAAATTTAAACCTCAGCAGGCAAAATAGGAATGATGTTGATGTTTTGTCCCATTTTCCTGAGTTATTCTTTGAAAAGAAATGTGGTGTGGGCCCGGTGAAAGTTGATGTTCTGGCTGAAGCACTCATAAGAATGTTTTTTAAACTAAATCCACAAAGATCTTAGCATGTTCAGTGTTTCCGCTGTGGTTACTACCCTCTGCCAAATAGTGCCTTGGATCTTAAATGACTTGTGAATGAAACAGCAACTTGGGAGGCCAAAAAATTGTCCTGTGGGCACAACATAACGTTTATTTCCAGTACAAAGCAACCTCCCTCTAAGGACCAAGAGTTGCTTCACTTCTATTGGAGTGCTGATGCCGACACGGCCAGGCTGACCACTCTGTAGTCGGTCAGCCCTAGAATCTATTCCAGCTTTAAGATGTGAGATGAAACCGCTGAAAAATTTTAAAAAGTGAAACTTGCGTTAATCAGATGGCTTTGAGGACTGGATTTTTCTTGTTGAATCTTCAACTTAAATTAAGATTTATCCAACCCCTTTTTATATTAAATATAACTTGTTTTAGTCTTCATTGAAAATCTTCCTGAAATGTGGGAGGCCAGCCTGTGAATTCCATGCTAGAAGATCCAGGGGAATTGGACAATGCTTTGGGGTTATTTTATCACACCTGAGTGCTTATTTTACCTAGTTGCAGATCTAAATGACGGAAGGGCAGGCAACCAGCCTGTCTGTGCATCCCAAGATGTGCCCAAGAGATGTTTTTATTATCCTCCTTGTTATGGACCAAACCGTGTTCTCCCAAAGTTCACATGTCGAAGCCCCACCCTCAACATTACTATATTTGGAGACGGGCACTTTTACAGAGGTAATTAGGGTTAAGTGAGGTCATAAGGGTGGGACCTAACCCAATGGGACTGATACCCTTACATGACGAAGAAGAGATACGAAAGCTTGCTCTCCTCACACATGCACAGGGGAAAAGCCACGTGAAGACCCAGTGAGAAGGTGGCCATCTGCAAGCCAGAAAGAGATGTCTCTCCAGAAACCAACCCCAATGGCGCCTGATCTTGGACTTGTACCCTCCAGAACTGGGAGAAAATAAATGTCTATTGTTTAAGCCACCCAGTCTGAGTATTTTGTTGTGGCAGTGCTAGCGAATGAATGTACTGCTCTTAATATGAGTGTGATGAAGATAAAGATAAGGAAAACTTGTATTTGCTGAGCAATTACTGTGGGCCTGGCTTTGTGCTTGGGGGCTTTGCATAGTTCATTTAACCTGGACCATTATCCTGCGATGGGAACTTGGCACTTCCTTCTGACAGGAAAGTAAAAGAAGTGCTCTGGCTAGTGGCTCTGACCTCCCATGAAATAAGATTTGGTCATTTGGGGAATCATTGTAAAGTAAAAAGGTGATTTTTAAGGTGTGCCTGAAAATCATCTCGTTAACTGAATCCACGAATCTGAAGCTCAGATTCTGCCTCTCAGATCCAAGGCAATAAGATTTTCACATGATGAATGTAAGTGTTGCACTAGTACCCTACAATCTTTTATGCTGCACATCTGATATAAGAGTTCTGCTATTGAATCAGATGAGGGTCTGTAAAAGCTTATTTCTTACAGCAGAGGGCAGGCTCAGCCTGTGAAAGGAATAAGATTGTGCTCCCTCGCAGATCTCAAACATATGCTGATCTTCCCTCACCTTCTGATACACTTTTCTGCCAACTCATTACCTAAATTAAAAATTGTGTTCCTAGATGAGTCTCAGTAGAAAATCATCTTAAAAAAGATTATTTTTGTAAAATAAAGCCTGCCAAGGAGCTTTTGACACGGCCCTTCCCTAGGGAATGATTCTCTAGTGTTAAAGAATAATAAATCCTATTTTATTTTGTTTTTTGTTTTTGGACATAGCCTTTTAATTAAAATTTTTTTCTTTTTTCTTTCTTTTTTTTTTTTTTTGCGGTACGTGGGCCTCGCACTGTTTGGCCTCTCCCGTTGCAGAGCACAGGCTCTGGACGTGCAGGCTCAGCGGCCATGGCTCATGGGCCCAGCTGCTCCGTGGCATGTGGGATCTTCCCAGACCGGAGCACGAACCCGTGTCCCCTGCATCGGCAGGCAGACTCTCAACCACTGTGCCACCAGGGAAACCCAAAATTTTTTTCTTTTTTTAATTGAAGTATAGTTGATGTACAATATTATGTAAGTTATACAGTGATTCACAATTTTAAAGGTTATACTCCATTTATAGTTATTATAAAATATCAGCTGTTTAGCCTTTTTTATTTTTCTTTTTAATTTAATTTATTTTATTTTTTAAATGTTTGGCTGTGTTGGGTCTTCGTTGCTGCACGCAGGTTTTCTTCTAGTTGTGTCAAGCGGGGGCTACTCTTCGTTACAGTGTGCAGGCTTCTCATTGCAGTGCCTTCTCTTGTTGCGGAGCATGGGCTCTAAGCACAGGCTTCAGTAGTTGCAGCACACAGGCTCAGTTATTGTGGCTCTCGGGCTCTAGAGTGCAGGCTCAGTAGTTGTGGCACACGGGCTTAGTTGCTCCGCGGCATGTGGGATCTTCCCGTATCAGGGATCGAACCCGTGTCCCCTATGTTGGCAGGCGGATTCTTAACCACTGTGCCACCAGGGAAGCCCCTAGCCTTTTTTAATTATAGAAAATTTCAAACATAGAGAAAAGCACAGCAGACATTACAACAGATAAAGAATACCCACCACCACTCATGGATATGAAGCAAATTGTATTCGATTTTAATTTGCATTTCCTAAGCACTTGCAAAGTTGTGATATTTACTGGCCAAATCTGAATGAAAGTGATAAATGGAGAAGATGTGGAACAGATGTTGGAAATTTCGAGTTGTCATCTCATACCTACCTAACTTATTGAAAGATCTTGAAAACATTGCATTACCTGCGTAATAAATATGTTTGAGCTAGACAATATATATTTCAACCCTGATTCTGCCTGCTCCTTGCTTTATGTAACTTGGGCAAGTTATTCAACCTCTTCAAGCCTCAGCTTCCATACCTATGAAATATGGACTCATAACTGTGCCCACTTCGTTGGGTGATAAATATTCAAGGTGAATTGCATATAAAGCATTTAGCACAGCATCTGGCACATAGTATTGAATAAATGTACAAGGATGTTATTCACTTCCTTGGACTTCATCCAGCGTCTTCATGTTTGATATGAGGGATTTAGAAGAGATCTTTAAGTCCACTAGCAGTTGAAACTGCTAACTTATATGTGTGTTTAACTTTTTATTGCTAATATCTTGATTGGGCCAGAGGTATTAGAACAGAGCGAACCCTATACTGTCGGTGTCAGGCACACTGATATAGTACATGGTAGAAATCTGCATTTTCTAGTTAGTAGTAAAATATCTCCAGGGCCCAAAACTGATGGCTTTCACTCTACTGTGTTCTTTCATGTCTTTTCTCCCTGATTCTTTTAAGGGTAAGGACTATATTGCATTTCCATGTTCAACTCAATTCCATGAGAATCGTTTATTGGGCACCTAAAATGTGTAAGGCATTTTTTAGACACTGTGGGGAAAAGATAAATGAGACACACATTTTCCCCATCATGATACTGTAGTAGCGGAAGATAAAATATGGTTACAAATATCCAAAAGGTAAGAAAGAATGTGATGAATGCTCTAAGGAAACTTTACCCTGAGGAGACAGAGTAAACTACTAATTAAGACTCTGTATACATAAGCCTTCAAAGTGAGTAGAATTTGGATAGGATGAGATGGGGTGGCCGTGGGTGCACAGGCAGGAACATTCTAGAGAGAGAGAAAGATTCAGACACTGGCAAAGCCATTTTTGTAGCCTGGACTGGTTAAGGCAGGGATTTAATGGGGTGTAGCAAGAGTTGGGACTGAAAAGATAAATTGGAGCCCAGCTGTGGAGGGCTATGAATGCCAGCTTAAGGACTTTAAACTTCATGAGATGCAGTGAGATCAGAACCATGCTTGAAGGGGTGGTGCCGGGAATGGATGGTGGTGGAGAGAAAATAGAAGTGGAGATTGTGTTGGTAAGTGACTTCATGGTCTGCTCAGAGGGTTACAGACCTGAATTATGATCCTGGGGGTAGGAGAGGATGTGGATGTGAGAGAAATTAGAGGATGAGTCATTCATTCATTCCTTCCATTTTTATTAAACACCTACTCTGACCAGGTATCTTCTTTGTATGAGGGATTCAAAGAAAAATCAGAGGATCCTTGTTTGAGGCAGGGGGTAATTTAGCCAATACTTAGATTTTCAAGGATGCTTGTCATGATGTTGGGAAAGGGGTGGTTAGTGAGGAAAAGAGGGACGTGGAGGACAAGATTGCCATTATGGAGATAGTCAACGTCGGAGAAGAGGATGATTTAAGGGAGGAGGATGAGATCGTTTTGGAGTGGAATTCAGGTTCTAAATCTCAGTAGGTGAATAAATACATGCATAAGAATGAAAGAATGCATCAGTGCATGAAGGTATGGGTGGAGGAATGGGAGTGTTGCCACCCTGCGTGAATCAGGTACCTAAATATTATGATTAAATCTCTCGGAGCAAAACAGTCTCTCAATATTCTAAAACACGATTATAATGAAGGACAGATAATGAAGAAAAGCATAATTGGGAGCTTAGTTTTTAATTCTGCAGACTTATATGGCAAAGTTCAGAAGGATAGGATTGGCAGCCAAAATGTCAAAATTTGCGAACAGAAACATTGACTCTGTGTTTTTATAACATCTTCTAATATTTTTTTCAACTTCTACATCACAATTCAGTTACTCTGGACTTGTCCTTTTTCCAGTGTTTTGGCTTTTTAAAAAAAATTTCTGGTGTTATGCCAATTCTCTGTACATTTGTGTGTGTGTGTGTGTGTGTGTGCATGTGTGTGTTGAGAGAGAGATTTCACATCTCTTTCTACTACTTTATTTAACTGCTTGATTTATGTTACAGCAAGCTTCTCCCTGTTAAATATTTTTTAAATCTCATTTGTTTTATTTTGCCACTCTCTGATTTTTCTAATTATCAACATGGGTTTTCCCTCATGAGAGACTTAGAGGTGAACAAGGAAGCTTCTGACCATGTCCTGGTACCCTGATCTTGTCTGAGTCAAATGTAAGAATTTGAGGATTCAAAGGATTGAGTTGAATGATGTCCACAGACAGAGGGTATCATTCACATTTGGGAGCTCAAGATACCGGGGTTCCACAGGTTGCCCCACTGTACCTTCAGAAGCCCTCTCCGTCAAAGAACAAGCCTGAGGGCTTCCCTGGTGGTGCAGTGGTGGAGAGTCCGCCTGCCGATGCAGGGGACGTGGGTTCGTGCTCCTGTCCGGGAAGATCCCACATGCCGTGGAGCGGCTGGGCCCGTGAGCCACGGCTGCTGAGCCTGCGCGTCCGGAGCCTGTGCTCCGCAACGGGAGAGGCCACAACAGTGAGAGGCCCGTGTACCGCAAAAGAAAGAAAAAAAAATGAACAAGCCTGAGCCCTCTACCATCGGTCTTCAAGCATAGTGTCCTTCCCTCACTGTGATTTTGAGGCCCTTTCCCACCGAATAGCTTAGACCGTGAAGTTGGGTGCTGCTGGAGTTAGGATCACCAACCTGGGGGGAAGCCACTCGTGACTGGGGAGCTTCAGAGAGTGGCCAAAAAACATTCAGAGATCATCTAAATCATGTCTAGACACCCTTGTCTAAAGAATATGGTGTTTTCCACCATAATTTGGGTTTAAGTAGAAGATCTGTAGAGTCATCTCATGGAAACATCTATCCCAGAGAGAAGCTGTTGATGAGGTTTCTGCACCGGATGATGGGTGGCCATGAGGACTGATTCTGTCATGGCTTGTTCCACCGGGACCAGGATTCTCTGACCACCTCCATGGTAGGAGAAAAGGATGCAGGGCAAGAGGCTTCTGTGGACACTTGCTCTCATGGTTGTGCAGCTGAAGGGTTATTACCCTGCCCTTATCTGGTTCTGGATTGGGTCTGAGACTGAGTTAGAGAACATTATGGATCTGGGTCTTCTGTTTATGTGGCATTGAGTGTGTGTGTAGGGTTGAAGCTGGGGCATCTGTATCTACACAGTCTATAGCCACATGGTAACTGCTTTTTTGGAAGAGGTTTGAGGTTCTTGGAGTCTCATCCATGGGAAGGTGCCTTCACATAAGATCAGTTATCCTTATAAAAATGCACATAGCTTTGTCAACATGGCTTTTATAGAGTGGAGATTCAGGTAAAATATCTTGAACCTTGTGGAGAAGCTCAAAATACTTAGAGGCCAATCTGAAATGTCAACAACCCTTCCTACATGTCTCAATTTTGATGCATGTGAAAGTGCAAGGATTTCCAGCATCCTAATGAAACATAGTTTGCAAGTATGCAATTCTCACCTCTTGCCTATTTTTTTTTTCGGGGTCTTTGAGGTTGCAAGAATGCTGCACTAGAGGATATTTCTCCTTGTTTCGTAAAGATGAGGGACTTGATCATAAGAGCGAGATGTTCATTCTTGAATTCCCTCATGGGACTCTTTGATTAAGTTGCCTGTGACATTTAATACAACCCGTGATTGAAGAGAATGCAAAGGATCCTGGTGAGTAGCCATGCTCTGAAGACTATTTTCTTTTTAGTTGAGGCAAAAACATGAATATGTGATTTTCTTAGATAAAGTATGGACCAAGCCAGTTTGATGAGTGGTGTAGGTGGGCTTGGAACTCACCAATTCCACCCTTCTGGGCAAGTGCTCCTGGCACAACACCAGCCCGTAGGGTCTATGAGTGACACACACATGTGAGCAGGAAATCACAGATCTGGGGAAATGCCCCTATTAGTTTCACCAAATATATATACTGCACCAATAACAACAACAGCACCAACAGAATAGCACTATATGAGCAATAACGAACATTTGTGGAGTACCTATTGCAAACCAGGACTTGAATTAAGCTTTTTATATATTTAACCTCATATTTCATTTCGTTTCGTTTCGTTTCGTTTCGTCTCATTTCATTTCATTTCATTTCATTTCATTTCATTTCATTTCATTTCATTCCATTCCATTCCATTCCATTCCATTTCATTTCATTTCATACTATTATTATTTCATTTGTACAAATAGAAAAGCTGAGATTTAGAGAAGTTAAGTAATATCCCAAATCACCAGCTATTATTGTGTGTGGAGGCGGAACTCAAACCCAGAGTTGGCTCTCTTAAAATAGTACAGGCAATAAACACGTGAAAAACTAACCTAAATCCCGTTATTCAGAAGGAACTATTTGTAACATCACTGTTGTGTAGCTTTCCAGATATTCCCCTATGAATATTACTTATAAAATTTATATATATATATACATACATACATATATATATATGCATACAGATATCTGCCCATCTTTTATAGCCTTTCTTTTTTTTTTTTTTCTTTTTGGTATGCGGGCCTCTCACTGTTGTGGCCTCTCCCGTTGCGGAGCACAGGCTCCGGACGTGCAGGCTCAGCGGCCATGGCTCACGGGCCTAGCCGCTCCGCGGCATGTGGGGTCTTCCCGGACCAGGGCACAAACCCGTGTCCCCTGCATCGGCAGGCGGACTCTCAACCACTGTGCCACCAGGGAAGCCCTATAGCCTTTCTTTTCATATCACAATATAGAGCCTAGAACTATCTCCATGCAATCAGAGTTTTTATGACAGACAGCCTGATAGTCTGGTCACTTCAGGTCCTCTGGGCTTTGGCTGCAGCCGACTGCTTATCCAGCATGATGCCCACAAAGCACACAAGATGAGGGTTCTATAAAATGCAGAGCTGGGCACCCAAGTAGATATCAAGACCACAAAGTCCAAGGGCTTTGAAACCTACTCCAGCACATTCTCACATTCCAGTATTTTACAGACAAGGGTAATGAGCCCAAGAATTACCGCCCTCCAGCTTCAGGGGAGTGAAAAATGAAGGGTTGTTTTCCAAGTAATGTGACGCCAGACAGCTGGCTTAACAGTCAATAGTGCCAGGCCCTCTCTGAAGGCCAGTGTCGGCCCCCACCTCCTCCTCACCACCAAATGTCACAGTGCACCCCGAACCAGGGAAATCTGTCCTTCTACAGGATGTAGAACTGCAAGAGGAAAGCAGGTTTTACTGGCTTGTGGTTTCCTAGGCTCTTAGAATGTTGAATGCAGCCTGTGCATTGGCAGCTGGAGAACTCAAACCACAGGGTTGGAATTGATTATTTCCTGTTGTCCCCCTCTTCCGCCAATATCAGTGCCTGTTTCTTGATAAATAGACACATGAACATACTCCAAACATAAGGTCCTAGACAGCAAGCAATAAAAACGTGCCTTGACCCACTGAAATAAATTGTACCAAATGGAGTTCTTGTCTCCGTTTATTATTTATTAGTCATATCCCATGGAGCAGCTAGTGGAATAAATTTTTTTTTCTAGTGGAAAATGAATGTATGACAATCAGAAGTAATAGCGATCACAGAACAACTGTTCTCCCCAGCTTGGGCTAAGTTTAATTGAGCAAAATTCCTCCTGCAGATTAATGACTCTCTTTCTCCACTTGATCGTCTTTCAGCTGGTACCTCAAGCTGTCTTTCTCCTGTTCCTTCTCTTTCTGACCACCATAACAAGTTTTCCAGTAGCCCCTTCCAGGTGCCACAGTTAAAGAAATACTAGTGAGGCTGATAGGTTTTAAAGGAGCTGAGTGGGCCAGGAATGGGTTTGGAATTGATTCAAAGGAATGGCTGCTTCAATAAAATATTTTATTTGGAATAAGAGGAAATTGGTCCCTTGGTAACATTAGCAATTTATTCAGAGTCACTGTCACATGAGGACATCTGAAGATCATATTGAGAATTTGATGAATTTGTCTCCCAAAGATAACCTAGAAGAAGATGGAATAATTTACTTTTATTATCACCTAGTATAAACTTGATAATTTGGTGGATAGAAATAGCAGTATTAAAGATAAATCAGGTGGTGAAAACAGTTACTAGACTCTTCTTTTAACCATAGACTTTAGTGCACAGAGGAAGCACTTAGTTTTCAAGCTTTTTTGTCATTAAAAATAACTCATGTAATACCATCTGCCTTATTCTATTTTATAATTATCAGAATTAAAAATGTAGGTTTTGGTTAAGTGGTGGCCTCCCCCTTGAGCCTGGTAGAATAATGCTGAGTTGCCTTGTAAGGTCCATAGTGCTTCTGTTGAATTCAAACTTCAATAATACCCTGTTTTTAGCCAGAGTAAGCTTTCTAAAATGACTGTCAACCCCCTGCTTAATCATGTCAATGGCCCCCTGTGGCCATGAGGATGAAGTACAAACTCAGGGTCATGGCTTAAAGAATTGATCTCAGTCTGGCCCCAGGTCATCTCTTCTGCTGCTTCCTCTCTGTCTCTGCTCTGCAGCTGTACTGTGAACCACCAGGGGTTCCCCTATTTGCATGTTTGTAATCATACCCTAGGCCTGAGTACAGGCTGGCCCTTCCACCAAGACCCTACAGTTTCATACTCCATAGTCCTTTTTCATGATACTTTGGTATCCAGGTGACATGCCATAGGCTGTGTGCCGAGCCAATGACAGAGTCAGAAATGCAGAACATAAATTCTCTGAACATTGACTATGGGTCCTTAAGAAATAAGCCTTTGGAATGTCTACTCTAAGGGAGATGACTTCTGCTTGGAGACTTTCTTAATACTGTCCAGTACTCCCAAAATATATGTTCTGTTTTGCTGGCTTGAAGTAGGAATCAAAAAGAGCAATTTTCATTTCTAAGACAAGATCAGGAATCTAAAACATGGATTTCATTATAGCATTGGCTATTCCTGGCACTGCTCATATTAGTGTTTTTTTTCTTTGACACATGCCATTCACGTTTAAGCGCTGTGGCTCTGAAAGGAGTTGACAAAACCTTTTGTGTGTGTCTCCTTGAAACACCCAAGCCATAGAGGTGAATTACACTGTGTAGATTATCAGTGAGCTGGTGATTCTCCAGAGCATGCTTAGGTATGCAAGGCATTGTGATCCTAGGATTTTATTGGTCACTGAAAGTTTCCTATGTTCTCTAACTTGGATCAGTCATGGAAAATGATAACAAAAGCCTTCTCAATTGCTGTGAGTTCTTCAAAAATATTAGCCCTCTTTCTTCTGTATGAGTGCTAGGATGTATCCCAAGCTAACGTCTCTGTATATGTTGGTAGGAGCTTCGGAAGGGAGTAGGATGTGTAATTATGACAGGGAGGGTGAGAGATGGCACTGGAGCAAGTGTCAAGGAAATGGGAGAATAGAAGGAAAAGTCCTGAGATGCTGTCAGTCAAGTGCATAAGCTGATGAAATGGCTCCTGGAGGGGGGGTGGGGACAGCAAATCATTGGCTACAAAGACAAGGCCACTCACACCAACCATTCTTTTGATCATGTCATTGATTTTGCATCTACCATGAATTACTGCAGACTCACATATTGTGAGACTGCCATGAGTTTGCCATGTAGACATAGTCTGAACTGTTTTTACTTAATCCTGTAGTAACCTCTGATATACCTCCGAATCAAAATTAACCTTCATGGATATATTTGAATGCTTATAGTTGCCTTTTTAATGGAAAGTGAATTTTAAAATCTTGAATTAAATAGCTTAATGGAGCCTGGATATTCTTGTCATGTATTAATTATACCTCATGATAAATATGCATTGGAAAATCGCTTGCCAGGTCACATACAGATACGTGGAATGTCTCAAGGGGCCAACGGTAATTATTCTTCTGAAGATTCTTGGGCTCCATTTTATTTCTCAAGATAGATCTATAAATCTGATAGCAATTGAACTACATCAAGTATATGAAGCTGTTAAATAAATGTAAAGGAAAAGACAGGATACTTAAAATGTCATGTCAAAGTAAATAACTGGGTGCTTCCCAGAAAAGACAGCTTTACATCAGCATGGATACCAACACATGGAAGCAATTAATAGAAATATTTTCAGTGAGAAATATAAACATATCTATGGCCATTACTGAAATGCATTAAACAAGATGAACTTTTTGGAGAAAGTGAAAAAATAATATTTGCTAAAAAAATAAAAGCTTTTTGGCTGTCATACAGTAATGTGTAATACTAGTGTTTCTGAGGTTCCCAGTCCTTCAATCCTCTTTATTCATGAGTGCGTTGGAAACAGCAGATTCCGATTCAAATCACCTTAAATTCAAGGACTGCGTTAACGGCTGTTGGCCTCCTTGGAGGATTTTCCTAGGATGATTGTGCTGTCTGGAATTTTATTTGTTTTCAGAATGAAGAAAAAAATAATTCAGAGCTGGCTATGGATCACACAGTGTATATGCCTTTTAAGAAATTATTTGCCGAAAAATTATTCACATTCCCAAAACAGCAAAATTGCCCCCCCAAACCATTTCTTTTACTACTTAAGCCCCAAATGACCTAAGCTTAAAGATACTTGCAAAATAAAAGCCTCCAGAGGATATTCAACGTGTGGAATGAATTAACAGGAACCACAATGGCACTAGAGTTAATAATTATATAGTAAAAGAATGAAAAATTGGCATGCTTCTGAAGTTAACATAACAAATAGGGAACATGTAAGGAGCACCCTTTGCCAAGTTTAAGATGAACCCAAAACAGAAACTTTGGACTAGAACTATACCTATTTTCTATGTTAGTTTGCTCAGAGTTGGTTTTTGTTTTGTTTTGTTTTGTCTTTAAGGGAAGAAGGTTGAAAATTTTTGCAAGTGACAAAAAGCTGTTGGATTTTAAATGGCTCTTAGATAATAATATATTTATGGTTCAAGTGTAAATAAGTCAGAAACATATGGATTAGATTTCCCTTAAATCTGTTCAAATATTAAAAGGTGGGGGGGGATGCACTTGGCAAATGTATTGGAAGTTTTTCAAAACTGTGATATCTAAATGTATACTTTGAGACTGCTATGAAGTCTAGATTGTCCCTAGACTCAGTGATTGGCTTAAGCAGGTAGATCCTATGGTCATAGAAGGTTGACTTAAATCATTTCTTTAATGGTGTAAGCCTATCTATACCTTCATGTAAGAATCATTTATCAACTGGCAACTCTGGAAATAGTTTCATCTGCAAAGCCAAAAATTAAAAATTTCATATCTAGGTGGACAAAGCAAGGCCAATTTTAAGACATCAGATTCTGAGTGTCTGATTTTGCATTGATCTTTTAAAATCTAATATGCTTTCAGACTTTTGACAGGTATGTTGTACAATCAGGTTACGTTGTACCATGCAATCTTTCGGGGTGACATTCAAAATACTTACTAACCTGTAACTCGTGGACACCATATTCAGAGGAAATGCTGGAGTCCTGGTCCATGCCTGCTGAATGTCAGCCCTAACGGGAGCTATCTTTTTAGAAGTGTGAGTTCAATGAACGTTAATGAAACATCCTTTGTAACCGTGGAAATATTGTGTTGAAGCTATCAGCTTCCTGTGGTAACTCATTTGCTTAGAGCCGCATGGCAGCATGGCCAGGACAAGGTTTGGACCAGAAAGCCATGCCCCTGATTCATGTTTTGGATTGCACTCAGATTCCACCTGTTACCCATAAATTCCTGACCCTCATCACAAGGTGGTCCAGACAAGACTGTGAAGGGGGTCGGTGCACATTCATCCCTATTGCCGGAAAAATGAATCAAGATTTATGGGCCACAACCACAATATGAGGACATACTATTATTTATAGAATAAGCCCATGATTATCTGTTTTGGCCCTCATTTCAATCCCAAATCTTTTAGCCTATTTCTTGATGATGCTGGCATTATTAGGAATTCTTTCCCAATCAGTTCACTTTTATTTTATCTGGCATGAAACAGTAAGGCTTCTAAGAGTTTCACTATATCACAGCTCCATATGCATTTATTTATTTTTTCTCATCACTGCAGAAACTGCCAGAGTTGAGAACTTGTCCAACCTTCAGGAAAATATGTCTGTCTCTGGATGTGTATAAATATGGGGATCCTAATATTTGCTTTTAAACACTTATGGATGTTTGGATTGTTCAGATTTATTTTTAGGCTTTTCCTTTTCACTGGAAGAAATTCTCCCCAAAGAAAGTTTGGTCTGTACTTTCCCCATGATAGGTGAAAAAGCGGTGAAATGCCCCCCAAAAAACAGAAAAACTATAAAAAGTTTGGAGGTGAGACGACCAATTTTAGAGTAGCATCAAAACAACTTTTTAAAAGTAAAACTGCTGGGCTTCCCTGGTGGCGCAGTGGTTGAGAGTCTGCCTGCCAATGCAGGGGATTCGGGGATTCGGGTTCGTGCCCTGGTCCGGGAAGATCCCACATGCCGCGGAGCGGCTGGGCCCGTGAGCCATGGCCGCTGGGCCTGTGCATCAGGAGCCTGTGCGTCAGGAGCCTGTGCCCTGCAACGGGAGAGGCCACAACAATGAGAGGCCCGCGTACCACACACACACACAAAAAGTAAAACTGCCCCTTGACTTTTTTTTTTTAACATCTTTATTGGAGTATTGCTTTACAATGGTGTGTTAGTTTCGGCTTTATAACAAAGTGAATCAGCTATACATATACATATATCCCCATATCCCCTCCCTCTTGCATCTCCCTCCCAGCTTCCCTATCCCACCCCTCTAGGTGGTTACAGAGCACCGAGGTGATCTCCCTGTGCTATGTGGCTGCTTCCCACTATCTATCTATTACATTTGGTCGTGTATATATGTCCATGCCACTCTCTCACTTCATCCCAGCTTCCCCTTCCCCTTCCACCTCCCCCTGTCCTCAAGTCCATTCTCTATGTCTGCGTCTTTATTCCTGTCCTGCCCCTAGGTTCTTCGGAACCATTTTTTTTTCTTTTAGATTCCATATATATGTGTTAGTACATGGTTTTTGTTTTTCTGACTTACTTCACTCTGTATGACAGACTCTAGGTCCACCCACCTCATTACAAATAACTCAATTTCGTTTCTTTTTATGGCTGAGTAACATTCCATTGTATGTATGTGCCACATCTTCTTTATCCATTCATCTGTCAATGGACATGTAGGTTGCTTCCACATCCTGGCTATTGTAAATAGAGCCGCAGTGAACATTGTGGTCCATGACTCTTTCTGAATTATGGTTTGCTCAGGATATATGCCCAGTAGTGGGATTGCTGGGTCGTATGGTAGTTCTATTTTTAGTTTTTTAAGGCACCTCCATACTGTTCTCCATAGTGGCTGTATCAATTTACATTCCCCCCAACAGTGCAAGAGGGTTCCCTTTTCTCCACACCCTCTCCAGCATTTATTGTTTATAGATTTTTAATGATGGCCATTTTAACTGGTATGAGGTGATACCTCATTGTAGTTTTGATTTGCATTTCTCTAATAATTAGTGATGTTGAGCATCCTTTCATGTGTTTGTTGTCAATCTGTATATCTTCTTTGGAGAAATGTCTGTTTAGGTCTTCTGCCCATTTTTGGATTGGGTTGTTTGCTTTTTTGATATTGAGCTGCATGAGCTGCTTATAAATTTTGGAGATTAATCCTTTGACAGTTGCTTCATTTGCAAATATTTTCTCCCATTCTGAGGGCTGTCTTTTCGTCTTGTTTATGGTGTCCTTTGCTGTGCAATAGCTTTTACGTTTCATTAGGTCCCATTTGTTTATTTCTGTTTTTACTTCCATTTCTCTAGGAGGTGGGTCCAAAAGGATCTTGCTGTGATTTATGTCATAGAGTGTTCTGCCTATGTTTTCCTCTAAGAGTTTTATAGTGGCTGCCCTTACATTTAGGTCTTTAATCCATTTTGAGTTTATTTTTGTGTATGGTGTTAGGGAGTGTTCTAATTTCCTTCTTTTACGTGTAGCTCTCCAGTTTTCCCAGCACCACTTATTGAAGAGATTGTCTTTTCTCCATTGTATATTCTTGCCTCCTTTATCAAAAAGGAGGTGACATATGTGCGTGGGTTTATCTCTGGGCTTTCTATCCCTTTCCAATGATCTATATTTCTGTTTTTGTGCTAGTACCATACTGTCTTGATTACTGTAGCTTTGTAGTAGAGTCTGAAGTCAGGGAGCCTGATTCCTCCTGCTCTGTTTTTCTTTCTCAAGATTGCTTTGGCTATTCGGAGTCTTTAGTGTTTCCATACAAATTGTGAAATTATTTGTTCTAGTTCTGTGGAAAATGCCATTGGTAGTTTGATAGAGATTGCATTGAATCTGTAGATTGCTTTGGGCAATAGAGTCATTTTCACAATGTTACTTCTTCCAATCGAAGAACATGGTATATCTCTCCATCTGATTGTATCATCTTTAATTTCTTTCATCAGTGTCTTATAGTTTTCTGCATACAGGTCTTTTGTCTCCTTAGGTAGGTTTATTCCTAGGTATCTTATTCTTTTTTGTTGCCGTGGTAAATGAGAGTGTTTCCTTAATTTCTCTTTCAGATTGTTCATCATTAGTGTATAGGAATGCAAGAGATTTCTGTGCATTAATTTTGTATCCTGCTACTTTACCAAATTCATTGATTAGCTCTAGTACTTTTCTGGTAGCATCTTTAGGATTCTGTATGTATAGTATCATGTCATCTGCAAACAGTCACAGCTTTACTTCTTCTTTTCCTATTTGGATTCCTTTTATTTCTTTTTCTTCTGACTACTGTGGCTAGAACTTCCAAAACTATGTTGAATAATAGTGGTGAGAGTGGGCAACCTTGTCTTGCTCCTGATGTTAGTTGAAATGGTTTCAGTTTTTCACCATTGAGAATGATGTTGGCTGTGGGTTTGTCATATATGGACTTTATTATGTTGAGGAAAGTTCCCTCTATGCCCACTTTCTGGAGGGTTTTTTATCATAAACGGGTGTTGAATTTTGTTGAGAGCCTTTTCTGCATCTATTGAGATGATCATATGCTTTTTATCCTTCAGTCTGTTAATATGGTGTATCACATTGATTGATTTACGTATATTGAAGAATCCTTGCATTCCTGGGATAAACCCCACTTGATCATGGTGTATGATCCTTTTCATGTGCTGTTGGAGTCTGTTTGCTCGTATTTTGTTGAGGATTTTTGCATCTGTGTTCATCAGTGATATTGGCCTGTAGTTTTCTTTCTTTGTGATATCTTTGTATGTTTTGGTATCAGGGTGATGGTGGCCTTGTAGAATGAGTTTGGGAGTGTTCCTCCCTCTGCTGTATTTTGGAAGAGTTTGAGAAGTATAGGTGTTAGCTCTCCTCTAAATGTTTGATAGAATTCGCCCGTGAAGCCATCTGGTCCTGGGCTTTTGTTTGTTGGAAGATTTTTAATCACAGTTTCAATTTCAGTGCTTGTGATTGGTCTGTTTATATTTTCTATTTCTTCGTGGTTCAGTCTCGGAAGGTTGTGCTTTTCTAAGGATTTGTCCATTCTTTCCAGGTTGTCCATTTTATTGGCATAGAGTTGCTTGTAGTAATCTCTCATGATCTTTTGTATTTCTGCAGTGTCAGTTTTTACTTCTCCTTTTTCATTTCTAATTCTATTGATTTGAGTTTTCTCCCTTTTTTCTTGATGAGTGTGGCTGAAGGTTTATCAATTTTGTTTATCTTCTCAAAGAACCAGGTTTTAGTTTTATTGATCTTTGCTGTTGTTTCCTTCATTTCTTTTTCATTTATTTCTGATCTGACCTTTATGATTTCTTTCCGTCTGCCAACTTGGGTTTTTTTTCTTCTTCTTTCTCTAATTGCTTTAGGTATAAAGTTAGTTTGTTTATATGAGATGTTTCTTGTTTCTTGAGGTAGGATTGTATTGCTATAAACTTCCCTCTTAGAACTGCTTTTGCTGCATTCCATAGGTTTTGGGTTGTTGTGTTTTCATTGTCATTTGTTTCTAGGTAGTTTTTGATTTCCTGAGTGATCTCTTGGTTATTAAGTAGTATATTGTTTAGCCTCCATGTGTTTGTATTTTTTACAGATTTTTTTCCTTTAATTGATATATAGTCTCATAGCATTGTGGTCAGAAAAGATACTTGATACGATTTCAATTTTCTTCAATTTACCAAGGCTTGATTTGTGACCCAAGATATGATCTATCCTGGAGAATGTTCCATGAGCACTTGAGAAGAAAGTGTATTCTGTTGTTTTTGGATGGAATGTCCTATAAATATCAATTAAGTCCATCTTGTTTAATGTATCATTTAAAGTTTGTGTTTCCTTATTTATTTTCATTTTGGATGATCTGACCATTGGTGAAAGTGGGATGTTAAATTCCCCTACTATGATTGTATTACTGTCGATTTCCCCTCTTATGGCTGTTAACATTTGCCTTATGTATTGAGGTGCTCCTATGTTGGGTGCATAAATATTTACAATTGTTATATCTTCTTCTTGGATCGATCCCCTGATCATTATGTAGTGTTCTTCCCCTTGACGTTTAATGGTGACTCTAGGTAGAGAAGAAGTAGCATAAGAACATCTTTCTTTTGAGGACCTATTGCTTATTTCTTGTAGTAGGGAAGACCAAATTCTGGGATTTAAAATTTGACATTTGAAAATGCGTATAAAGTTACAGTTATAAAAGAGGAGTAAGTTTCAAAGATCTGTACAACACGGTGCCTATAGTTAATAATAAGGTATTATAATACAATAATTATAATAAGGTATTTATACTTAAAATTTTAAGAGGGATAGATCTAATGCTAAGTGTTCTTATCACTCACAAGAACACAAAACACCCAATGAAGGGACACAGGGAAACTTCTAAAGGTGATGAATATGTTTATTATCTGGATTCTGGTGATGATAACACAAGTATATGTTACTTATGTACCACAAGCATATATTCAAACTTACAAAATTGGATACATTAATTATTTGTGGCTTTTTGTATACCAATTACACCCCCAAAAAACTAGGAAAAAAGAAAATAAGAAAGAAACTTTCTAAAAATGCATTTCAAAATGAAACACAAAATAATGATACATATTTTATCAACTATCCAATCCCACCATAGGTATCATATATTAGTGCTAACATGTATCAGACACTGTAGTAACTGCTTAATCCACTGGTCAATTCTGCGAGGTAATTGGGCAACTTACTTAAACTATCTGTATGTCAGTTTCCTGATTTGTAATCAGACGGTAATAGCAGCTACCTTGTAAAGTTGTTTTGAGGATTAACTGAGGATGAAACCGTGTCTGTCATACAGGAACTGCTCAGCAAATGGGAACTATTGCTATCACTCTAATTTCCCTCTTAAGGGAAGATAATCGAGGTTTGGACATGTTAAGCTCACAGCCAGCCTCAGATCTATGTAATTCCAGAGTATGTGCTCTTAACCACTAAACTACACTGTCTCTCTATTGTGCATGCAAATGTATCAGTTCAGAAATTTTCTTTTTTTGTCTTCTACTTAATGTCTTCTGTGTCTTATTTACACAGAATCAAGAAAATCTTTTTTGGTCATATTTCTAAGAACATTTGTTTCTTTTGTCTCCTTGTTCCAAAGGTAAATATTCTAAAACTGGCAAGTCCTTATAAATATTTCACCCCAATATGATTCTATATAAGTTGAAAATATTTCCAGGTAAATGTTCAACTCCACGTTTTAAGGTTGTACCATGGAGATCACGTTCTCCACCAGTGCAGATTTCAGTGAAATGGACCATGCAATTTTATAATCATGCAAAGATCTGATTTACCTGAGACCTCATTTAGTCTCTGTGGAAGCAGCAACTAACATCTGGCTTTACTCTGAAGGACCACAAAAGGGTCTTGTTTGTCTTGAGTCCACCATATAACGTCATCCTAGCCAGAACTGAGCATATGAGTGGAAACCTTAGAGTGTCTTTCCTTGAAAGTCTGAGCGGCTCTAATATTCACTTTGTGAAGATGCCTTCAGAGAAGGAGGGACACGTCTTGCAGTTTGGAAAAGCCATGTCAACTTCAGAAAGGCACAGTTTTGACTATATCCTCAATTTGCTCTAGTGATCGTAATTCTCCACTGGTTTGAGAACAGTGTTGGTATTTTATTGTTTGCTTCCATGAGATTCTGGCTGCTATGGGAACCACCACTTTGGTGTTCTGATGGTCAGCGTGTCTGACTCACTTGGGGGAAAGCTATAGTAACGCGATGGCACACTTTCAGGAAAAAGCGTGGAAAGCAAAACAGAATCCATGACCCCCTTAAAAGAAAAGGAGACTGTCTCACATCCAGATCAGGCTAAACCTGAGGGCCTGGCTTGGCAGTGCCTAAAAGGAGCTCAAAGATGGTATGTCTGGGAGTCTGCACTCTCCTTTGAGTGGTGGTTTCTCAGCCACCAACCTCTTAACTACATTTTTAAACTCGTAATAACACAGGACATGACCCTAGACTGGAGTTCTCAACACTTCACTTATGTCATCCTGCACTGCATCTTGAAAATAGTTGAGAACAGAGTGTGAATTGTTCCACAACCGATTCAATTAAATTAACTCCAGTGGCTCTTTTGTGACCCACCTTGTCTCCATTGTTGGTCCTGCCCCAGCTCAACCTTGTACCTCTCTGGGAACAACACACAAGCCACTACATTGCCTTTTCCAGGAGACTTACGAGAAGATTTGCTCCATTTCAGTCCCTTTTGCATAACATCTCTGCATATTCAAGTCACTGGAAGCACAATTCTTAAATATGAGCTCTCCCATTTTTAGATGATAGGGAAAATAAGTGATATCTGAGATACTGTTAAAATTTTCTGGTTTCATGAGTAATGTTGTTTCATGAAAAGAGAAAACGTAGAAGGAGGATTTTCAAAGACTTTATGATGTAAGGGTAAAATGGAAGAATAGACAACACAGATTACATCAGTACAAACAAAGATGGTCTATTGACTAAGAGAAAAAATAAATTATATGTATTTTAAATATATCAGTCCAAAAAATAATCACAACTCTGATTTGCCACTGCACTGTATCCAAATTAGCCTGGGGTCATAAATTAATTACTTGGAGTGTCAACTAAAAACCTCTTTAGCCACCAGGGGGCCCAAGGTAGCTAACCAGGCATTTTTTTGAATCCATCAGGTTAAGAGTCAAACTCAGTGATATTTCAAGAACCAAGAAAATGGTTCCAAGAGGAAGTTGTCTTCCTAATAAATGAGCAGAGATGGAGAAGTCATTGTGACTTAAAGTCAGAAAGAATGAACTCCTTAAATCCATGCTTAACAAGAAACTCTAGCCCAGGTGAACAGTCAGAGAGTCAGAGAATTTGTGTGTTGATAGTTGTCTGCAAACAGAAATGGAATACTTGGAGACTAAAGGTTGGAGATGTCTTTGTAGCATAAGTAATTCACAGAAATTGCTAAACAACTCTTATTTATTAATCTTGGAGAACTTGGAGCCTCCAGGAAAGACTGAATAAAAACAAGTATTGTCGCAAAACTTAAACAATGGTTTGGATGAGTTTCCAGAATGTCAAAACCTCATATTTCTCTCATATTCTCATGTACGAATTAGGCAATGTGTAAGGTTCAAAGAGGTCTGTTGGGTTTTATTGCTAGAGTAAAGGAGCTTTCTTTCTAACTTTGGATGAAAACTCAAAAATAAAACTGAT
The DNA here is from genome assembly GCF_964165515.1 of Mesoplodon bidens. Classification (NCBI taxonomy): domain Eukaryota; kingdom Metazoa; phylum Chordata; class Mammalia; order Artiodactyla; family Ziphiidae; genus Mesoplodon; species Mesoplodon bidens. The sequence goes on along the minus strand of NC_138173.1, from coordinate 16,997,890 downwards.
AAAAAAAAATTTTGAAGAGATGATCCCTAGAGACTTCCCTGGTGGGGTAGTGGTTGAGAATCCGCCTGCCAGTGCACGGGACACGGGTTCAATCCCTGGTCCAGGAGGATCCCACATGCCGCGGAGCAACTAAGCCTGTGCGCCACAACTAAGCCTTTGCTTTAGAGCCCGCGAGCCCCAAGTACTGAAGCCCGCGCACCCTAGAGCCCGTGCTCCACAACAAGAGAAGCCACTGCAATGAGAAGCCCATGCACTGCAGTGAAGAGTAGCCTCTGCTCACCGCAACTAGAGAAAGCCTGCACGCAGCAACGAAGAACCAAAGCAGCCCCCCCCAAAAAAACCACAAAGAGCTGATGCCTGCTTTATATGGGATTCCTTACTTCCTCTCAACTGTTTTTGACTTGCCTGTTCCAGTTCCCACTGAAAAGGTTGGAAATACCCCATATGTTTCTCAAGAGCCCTTCCTTTTACTCGCCCCTTACAATGTGTGTTTCCATGGGCCATTTTCTCTGCCTGGAATTCCCTTCTGTAGGCCCACCTGCTAAAATTCTTCACACCTCAGAACTCGGGGACCCAGGCCCTAGATATGTGAAGGAGTAGAATGAGAAGAGGATGCCCTGTGATCTGGGAGGCGTTATAAGAACACAATAATCTCAGAGTCTTCAATAGCCTCAGGAGCTTGGTTCTTTTGATTTAAAAGTCCCTTTGCTGCTCTACACAAATGTGAGGAAAGGGGGCAGATTTCCAGCTGAAGAACCAGGTCTTAAGAGACCACATCGTAGTAAGTGTTTACTGTATTTAATACGTCCCCAATATGGCAGCTGTCCTCCCCTATGGAGAAGGATTTGGAGTTTGGGGTGATTCATCAAATGGGCTGAACAAATTCTCATATTATCAGGCCCCCAGAAAGTTTTTCCAAATGGAACTGATAACTACTGCTGCTTCTACTCCACACTGAGAAGATTCAAGAAGACCAGGTCACCTAACGTTTTATCTATTTTGCTTGAGTCCTGTTCAAAAAGATGTTCAAAGAAAAGAGATGGATTATATGCCCACAAGTAAGTGTGCACGTGCTGTGGAAACAATTTGGTGGTTCTGCAAAGGTTTAAACTTAGAATCACCATACGACCCAGCACGTCCACTCCTAGGTATACACCCCCAAGAATTGAAAACAGGTATTCAAATATTTACATGCAAATGTTCATAGCAGCACTATTCACAATAGCTTAAAGATGGAAACACCCCAAATGTCCATCAGTGAGTAAACAGATAAATGTAGTCTGTCCATACAATGGAATATTATTCATCCATATAAAGGAATGAAGTACTAATATATGCTACAGCATGGATGCACCTTGAAAACATTATGCTGAGTGAAAGAAGCCAGGCATAAGAATTTACATATTGCATGACTCCATTTCTATGAAATATCCAAAATTGGCAAATCCATGAGGACAGCAAGTAGATTAGTAGTTACTTAAAGACGAGTGGGATGGGGAATGGGGAGTGACTGCTTAATGGGGATGGGATTTCTTTTGTGGATGATAATGTTTTGGAATTAGAGGTGATGGATGTACAGCGTTGTGAGTATATGAAAAAGCACTGAGTTGCACACTTTCAAAGGGTTAATTCTATGAGATGTGAATTTCACCTCAATTAAAATGCACAAATATACACACACAGACCCCTCAACACTGAAGGCTTACAGAGACCCTAAAACACAGAGGACCAACACAAGTGCATAGTGCTCCAGCAGTCCCAAAGGCCTTCTTCTGTTTCAATTCAAAGCCAAGACACAAAACTGTAAAAAGCATCTTCACATTCAACTCCCAGTAACTCTGTTCTTGAGTGATACCTTGGATGGATCCCTTGGCTTTTTCTTTTGTTGCTCGGAAGCAAAGTATGTTGGACAGCCCATACAACAAGTTTTTTTGTTAATAATCTCTAGGCAATTTCTCACATAGTCTAAGTGAGAAGGAGGATTTTTAAAATGGAAAACAAGGTGAGGAAAAGTACTCTTCCCGAGCTTCCAACAGCTTTATTTAAATCAAAGTTGGTTCTCAGTGCTTTTGGATTGTTTCTCTCCTCCCAATTTTCTTTACAGGAAACTAGTTGAGGCCAACCCTCAAATTGAGTCTTTGGCTCTGTTTCTCTTGGTTTAGTTTTTTAAAAAATAGAACAGTTTAACCTCTATTTTTTTTCTTCTAACAATTTTGCAGTCTTTACATGGAGGCAAATATGTTCACCTCCACCGATATTTAACACTATTTTTCTAATAGAGAGTGTTTTAAGTAGCCTGGTAATAGTTCTATAATTCCCATCAAAATATCAATCACAAACAAATTCACCTGCAAATAAATTTAAAGTGACTCAGCCCATCAGGAAAGCTTACGTGAATCCATAGCTCCTTGACAGTTTTCTATAGGCTGAACAATAGAAATTAATCTGTAGTTGGCAAGTATCAAGGGGTGAGTAGCCCCTCAAGGTCATTGTGAAGAATATCGCTGGCTTGGAGCTTCAAAGAATCCAAAGGTTTCCTTCCTGACAAGAGTGGAGGTGGCAGAGGTGTCATTGGGGAAGATGATAGGGTTACCAGCCTGGAGGTAGGAAAGTCATTTGGAGCACAGTGTCTTTTGTGTCTGAGCTGATGTTTGGAGAAGGTTAGGCTGAGGGCTACAGAATGACATGTCAACTTCTGGCCCAAAGGGCTTCCTCTCATGCCATCTGAAATCCAACAGCTTGTAAACTTGCAAAGGTTGGGTCCCTTCGCTGCAGAGTTTTTCATCATGGTAGCTTTTCCCGTTCTTTCAGACTGATGTGACTGTCACATATAAGTAAAAACAGGGCCTTTCATTGTACCCAAACACACTGAGAAGACAGCAATTAAGTCTTTGCTGTTGACATAATTTTGACTTACTAAATAAAAAATCTTACAAGTAGGGCTCAAAAATCACTTTTAGAAATCAAATCTCAGTGTTACGAAAGCCAAAGATCAGTGTTATTCTCATTCTGATTTAATATGCAAAGAGATTTAGTAGCATTTGAGAATAATAGCTTAATCATTCATTGTGTCATGTGCATAATTTCTAATACCAATACAGAATCACTCTGTATAGTATTCACACTGAAATTTCTATAATGCCGACTTCTCCGCGGAGCTGGCTGGACGCCCAGAATGCAGTACTGCTTATCGTGTGGAAAACTGCAGAAAAGTTTTTCTTCTCCATCTAGAAGAATAATCATCCTAGGGACACAGTAGTTGTAAATCTCTTAAAGTCGAATTTCTCATCATAACGAAGTGGAAAGCTTCCAGAATTTTAAGCCTGGGGTTGCACCGTTATAAATGAAGCAATTGTAACATGCTTTCTCTGGCCACATTAAAATATGTTATGGAGGCAAACTAGCCTTGCCATTTTCATGTTACTATTAAGATATGCCAAATATAATGTCCATTAGGAGAGGCAAAGTATTTGAGTGGCTCAACACAGGAAATAGCCAACCTCAGTTCACATTTTATATACATTGTCACATACTTTATTTCACATGGTTCCTGCAACAGCTCCATGGGATAAATAGGGTGTATTTTTATTGTCCGCATCTCACAGATGTTGAATCTGAAGCTCTGAGATGAACGGCCTCCCTCAAAGCATGCTGCACCAAACCCAGCATCCTTTCCACCTCACCACAGCGGTTCTGAGCTCAAGAGCAATGTTCTTAGAGGGCACAAAGGACAGTGGAGAACAGTGCTACCCTGCGTGGGCCTGCAGAGGAGCTTCCCAAATTTATGTGTTTTCCAAGAAAGAAGAGGGTGTCTTTACTCTTTCCTCCTCCCTTTTCATGATCAGTGTTAGACATTTTTTTTTTTTTTTTTTTTGCGGTACGCGGGCCTCTCACTGTTGTGGCCTCTCCCGTTGCAGAGCACAGGCTCTGTACGCGCAGGCCCAGCGGCCATGGCTCACGGGCCCAGCTGCTCCGCGGCATGTGGGATCTTCCCAGATGGGGGCACGAACCCATGTCCCCTGCATTGGCAGGCAGACTCTCAGCCACTGCAACACCAAGGAAGCCCCAGTGTTAGACATTTTGCTTTCATGTTAAACAATGATACTGGGAAATGATTTGAAAATAACGTCAAGCTTTAGAAATTGTCAGTGTGGTTTCTACGAAGATAATGAGAATAAGCATGGTTGGGCGTTCTCTCAGTTGGCTTTGTTCCTTCATTTCAACCAACAGGGAAAGACAAGGGGACTGCCCCAGGCAGAGGCAGGGCGTCTCTTGCCTGTCTCAGATCTGTGGGTACCTGGATGTTCTGGAGAAACTGGGCCAAAACGGTGAAGGGCATCATATCACTAAGTTTCCGACTTGTCAGCTCCAGAGTGCTGGTGTGACCACGGCAAGTGGCTGAATGAGGAGGCAGGAATAAGGGGAGGTCAGAAACTGAGGGTTGAGGCCAGGTGGTAGGAAACCTGCCTGTTTTATCACAGAAGGCACTGAACTGGGAGTTAACACTTTGATTATAGTTGCAGAGTCACCACCTACTCATTGCCTGGGGACTCTGGGAAGGTCACTCCTTCTTTTCCTGGACCCAGTGTCCTGTCTTTAACACCTCAGGGTTGTATGAAGCCAGGATTTCTGCACTTTCAGTCATTTACAAACTAGATGTACAATCGTGTTCCTTTATTTGATGTATGATGGGCACAATTATTTATTGAATACTGCTTAATATTTGTCTTTCAGTCTACTATTTTACTTATCTTTTTATTTTAATTTTGAAATTTTATTGACGTTTACTATATATATATATATAAATCATAATTATATGCTAGATGAGCTTTTACAAACAGAACACATCCATGCTACCAGATGAAGAAGCAGAATACTATCACCAGCACCCAGAAGCTCCTTCATGCCCCATGCAGTCACTATTCCATAAGGGTAACTATTATCCTGACTTTTAACCAAATAGGTTGATTTTGCTTGGTCTGGCTTCCTTCACTCAATATTTTGTTTGTGAGATTCACCTACATTACTGTAGTCTTGGTTCATTCTTCTTCTTGCTGTGTAAGTTCCATTGTGTGAGCATCCATGGTTTATTGTGGATGGGCATCTGGATAATACCCAATTTGGGACTATTATAAACAGAGTTGTTAGAACATTCTTCCCATGTCTTTTGGTGAATATAAATCCACGTTTCTGTGGGGTAAATACCTAGGAGTGGAATTGCTGAGTGATAGGTAAATGTTTTCCAATATGAGTACCAAATACATTAATTTTAAAAGAAACTTTTATATCAGTAGGGCAAATGGAGAACCAGTGCCTCTTATCATAAACAGAAGATAACCATACTAAATAAATACCATAAAAGGAAAACAATGTTACTAAATAGTATCTAGATAATGTCTGCTGAGGGCTGTGCACCTGAGGTCCCACTGGCTTTGGCAGCTACCATATGCAAACACTGGGGAGGTGTTGAAGAGGCACTACTACTAAACAGAGACTTTCTCCTTGATTGAAGAGAACACCTGAGAGAACTGCAAAGGTGATTACTCTTCACTATGAGATTCAATGCCATTTAATGCTGCTTTCTACCTAAAATCATCAAGTATACCACAAGTGATAAATGAGCTACAATTTTGGGGAAAAAAGAATTATATGATATGAACATTTTTTTCTAATTCTGACATTCTATGACTCTATAGACTAGCAGTTCTCAACTGAGGGTGATTTTTCCTTCTAGGGAATATTTGGCAATGTCTGGAGATGTTCTTGATTGTCACCACTGGCATCTAAAGGGTAGAGGCCAGGATTGCTGTTAAACATCCTGCAATGTACAGGACAGCTTCCCACTCCCAAACAAAGAATTATCCACCCCCAAATGTCAGTAGTGCCAAGTTTGAGAGGCCCTGCTGTAGACAGAGATGTCACCATTGTGAAGGTTCTTCCATGGGAGCATAATAGAACTTTGCAGTGATTGAAGGGATTCTGCACTGAAAATCATTAGCTAGCAATTTCCCAGAGAGCAGAGGAAAAGACAAGGGGTCAGGGCTTCCCTGGTGGTGCAGTGGTTAAGAATCCACCTGCCAGTGCAGGGGACACGGGTTCAATCCCTAGTCCAGGAAGATCCCACATGCCGCGGAGCAACTAAGGCCATGCGCCACAACTACTGAGTCTGCGCTCTGGAGCCCGTGAGCCATAACGACTGAAGCCTGCGTGCCTAGAGCCCATGCTCTGCAGCAAGAGAAGCCACTGCAGTGAGAGGCCCACTCACCACAGCGAAGAGTAGCCCCCCACTCGCTGCAACTAGAGAAAGCCTGTGTGCAGCAGTGAAGATCCAATGCAGCCAAAAATAAATAAATAAATTAAATTTAAAAAAAAGTGGGCATTCAGATCTGAGACCTGCTCCCTGATCCTTTCACCTACCTTTGAAACCCATACCAGAATGAAGTTGATTTCACGGCAAGAACAGGTTCTACTTACTTCCCAGGCAACAGACAGGTTCCTCAGATTCCCTCCAAAAGAAATTAAGCTAATTACAACTTCCTACAAGTGAGAAAAGCATACTTCTAATCACCTTGTTTCTACTGCTATTGACTTGATTGACATTTGGGGAGAGAGTTGCTTCCAAAACCTTGTGCCCTCACTCAAGTGGAATGCATTTGGAAAAGCATTTATCTCTGCCTCACTCTTTAGTGATGCTAAAGGAAATGTACTCGGTAATCTTTACAACATCTCCATGAAATATTATAACAGTATACATTTTCCCAATTATGAAACTCCAGGGTTTGATAATAAAGGGGATATGGTGCCAGAGTTTGAACTCAGATTTTCCTGTGGTTAGTTCACTAGGCTCAATTTCATTTTCTTTCATCATGAATCAAGGCTCCTTGTCACTTCAGTCCAACAAGGAGGAAAAAAGATGAGATAATAGAGAAGAATAAAAAGAAGTACTTTTAAAAACTCAAGAGAAAAAAAAAAATCAAGAGAAAAGCACCATGTAATGGAAAGCCAATTAAAGAGGGAGGCTGAGAGTTTAAAAAAAAAAAAAAAGCATTCTTCAGCACTACCAAAGTGCTTTGGAAGCAATTAATTAGCTGATTTATCATTTAATGCTATGGACTTTATACAGATTAAATGAACAGGATAATCCTATTTTACCATCTAATTGGTTTGGGAAAGAAAATATTCATTGATATTATCCTGAGTTGCAATTCTTTAAATGAAGCCTAAAAGTTCCTATTTAAAATTTAAAATTGAACTTTCAGTTTTGTAACTTATCCAGAAGTAATCCATCAAAGACATATAGTGTTGCAAAGGGAGCTATTGTTTGAGTTGGGAATTTTCCTCTCAGAGATGGCCAGGAGGCATTTTTTACACACCTACTGGAAGAGTTTACATCGATCAGTTCTTCTTCCTCACACCTTAAAATCATGTTTGAGGAATGAGCTTTTGGCTCAAGTCTCAGGATCTGACTTGAAAGCAATGGTGGGAAACCTAGGAAAGCCCAGGTAAAGACAAAACAGGGTAGAACATGACATTAGGGGATTGGTAATGGATAAGTGTGTCCTTATTAATGAGGTTTTCAACCAAGTACAAACTGTATAAATGCTCTTAGGGCCTAAGGATGGTTTCATAGAACACCATCAATACCTATTTGGGTGATAATCCACACGGAAATTAATGTTTTACTCTGAATCATAGGAGGTCACAAGAAGGGTTCATAGGGCTGCGTATGTATAAACTAGTAGCATAATAATTTTTTTAATGGAGGCACTTATAGAGGGTAACACTTTTTCTCTTACCAAGTAGGATCTTTTTAAAAGTATTTAAAATCTAACATCATCACCTTTAAAAAAAAAAAAAAAAGACATTTTAACCCTAGCACAAGCAGTTCTGCTGAGGCAGAGATGATCTGGTCCAGCAGTTTTCAAAGTTTTTGATCTTAAGACTCCTTTTAACTCCTCAAAACTATTGGGAGCCCTATTAGATTTTATGTGTTATGTTTATTGATATTTATAGTATTAAATATTTAAGACTAAAAATGATTTTAAAACACAAGGTTACATAAGCCCATTTTCAGATTGATGACATGATCACATGTCACGGAGCCTCTGGAAAACTCCACTGTCCACTGGTGAAAGCATGTGAGTGAAAAAGGAAAATAATACGTTTAGTGTCATCATGAAGATAGTTTTGACCATGAGGACTGCCTGAAAGGGTCTTGGGAACCCTCAGATGCTACCAGACCATTCTTTGAGAGTAGCAGATCTACTCCAACGCCTTTGTGGTATTGTTGGGACTGAGGCTTAAAAGGGCAAGTGATCTTTTCCAAGGTGGCAGGTGGGCAAAGGTCAAAACACACCTGCACACGTATGTGCACACGCATTTATGCACATAAACATTGAATCCCGTGTAGTTAGGCTCCGGAACCTGCCCCACATGGGCAGGATGACAAGCTCCACTGCCATGTCTGGTCCACTCCTTGAGGGGAACAGAGAGTGAAGTGGACAACCTGACCTTTAGAATATTCCATATACTTCTCCTGATCTCACTGTGAAAGAGAGATTTCTTGATGGTAGATTATAATAATAAAGATGACTCAGAGTAGAATTGCAAAACTTTTAGCTATCTAAGGAGGAATCTTTCCATATTAAAGGCTGTTCTGCTTAAAGCAGCAGCTTTCTCCTGGAATACCAATTTCTCTGACTTGGACAGAACAGAAGGATAATTTGAAAAGGGAGGTCTTAATTTGTAGTTTGTTGTTGTTTGAGTTTTAGCCAGACCCTGAAGGGAAGAATATAGTGCCATTTGAATGACATAAAAGAACCAGTTTCTCAGCAATGCCAATAATAGAGCTTGTACATGCTGTTTGAATGCATGGTAAGGAAAACAGTTCTCTTAAAGTCAGTGTTGTTTGTGAGGTTTTATTTATTTGTCTTATGGGTAGAAGAAATATATGGGTTTAGAACATTATTGCTTGCATTAAGCTACCTTAGCTTATGCTGACTAAAAAGGAGTTGTTTTGAGGCTGAAGATTCTCTTGAAAATTTATACTTCCAAATCAGTTATACCACAAAATTTCCTTAGCTCATCTTAGCTCTGTCATGGAACATTTCTTCTTATCAAGGGAGAGGTCATCTGCATTCCTAAACATTTTATACTAAATTAATAAAAACTGATAAGGTATTTGAATGGAACTGTAGCAGGTATTTAGTAGAAAGAGCAGTGGAGTTGAGTTCAGAAGTCTGAATTTAAATCCAGGCTTTCCATTTATCAGCTATGTGAGTTTGACAAATGACTACCTTCTCTCTTCTACAGAATGGGAACACTAGTGCCTGTCTCACAAAACTCTAGTATTAAGGGTGTAGCCTACTGCCTACGATCCCCAGCATGACCCAGAATGATCTATGTCCTTGTTAGCTCTGCTATTACAGAAACTTGGGCAAAGTGGTCCATCGTTACTCTGGACTTAGCAAAACGCTCATCCACAAAATGGGCACAGGGCTGTGAATGTCAAACTCTTAGTTCAGCTCCTGACATAATAACAGCTCGATAAATATGAGCATTCTTATTTTCATTATTAATAAAATGGAATTTCTAGTAGGGAAGAATTCACTGGGATGGTCTGAAATCTTATTTCTGGAGCTGAGATGTCTTAACTCCAGTGGAGCCCAGCAATTAGGAAAAGACTCTATTCCGCTAGATGCATTCTTGAGGTATTTCTTTCCATTATACTTAAGGAATGATTTATATAACACATATTTGCATGATTGGAAAATAACACTTTAAAGTAGTTGTTGCTTTCTGAACTATGCACCAGCTGAGAGCTAAGGCAATTAGTAGCCTACCAGGTGAGAACCTTACTCTGATTGCCACCCTGGTATCCATTAGGCCACAGAGCAACACTGACCTGTCGTTGCAGCTCCCTGGAAGATACCTAGCTATATTATTTTCAAGTATTTCAAAGCATAATTTTAAAAATGGATGGCCATTTAAAAAATATTTCAGAAAAATTCCGCTGTTTGTGTGTTTCCAGTATTCAGACTCCTGGATCAAAGATCTTCTATTATATGTATATTAGTAGTTCATGTGTATAAGAATATCCTGGTGCTAGACACAAATGTGTTTAACATGATTGCTGGGTTGAAAGGAAGATTCCTTGTCACATACTCTTTATTTTCATAATTATTATTATAGATTTTATTAAAATCAGCTGTGGGAAAAGTATTATTAAAAAATCTGAGATATAAATTCAGGCAGTAAGGACCATTATAGGCCAGACTTTTTGATTGTCTTCTTAATTCTACTGAACATGCACAGCATTATAATTTGCAAGGGCACAAATCAAGCAATCAGGAAATGAAGCTTACAAATGCAAACTTATGTAAACTTATCATGAAATCTTGAATTGGCAGAAGTAAGTCTGGGATGTGTATAGGAAAATGTGATGCTTGCATTTCTAAACAGATAAGACTGAAGTGCAATGAAATGTTTGTAAAGTTCTAAAAATTTGGCCCCAGTACTGCATCAAGTTAAATAAATATTAATTTGGAAAACTGATGAGTACAGCTGCATTTTGTGTTTGCCAAATCATCATAAAATCATGGAATCATAAAAATAGAAACAGTGGCTAACTTTTAAAAAAGGAACAAGCCCCCTCCCCCTTTTCTCTTTGTTGCCGTAATTCACTGTTAAATAAATAGCTTCCCCAAAGCTCACCTACCCTTGGGATTTTATGTTACAAGACCTATAAATTCCCTTTATTGTTTACACCTGTCTGAGTTAGGTTTTTCTACTGCTTACAACTAAAGCATTCTAACTCATAGAAGGACACACTTCTTCTTAGTTTCATTTTTTACCCTGTGGTGGATACTGTTCCTATGATGCATCAATTATTCCGAAGAAAAAAGGTTTTGTTCAGGTGTCCATCTCTTCCCCCCACAGCCATGTGCCTCAAGGGAAACTGATCCCATTCCTAACCCCAGGGATGGCAATTCCCCAGCTGTAACCTTGGCTTTGCTTCTTCCATGGGTCAGCTTCTTGCATGGTAGCCAAATGAGTACCAACAATGTGGTGAGTTCTTACTTCTTGTTTACACCTAAGAGAGAGCAGGTACTTCTGATTCTGTGTTACAAACGAACAAATTAGGCTTTGTGTTACAAAGCCTAAATTCACTGTGACTTAGATCGCATGCCTACCAAATAACCAGTTACCTTGGCTAGGAGGATGAAAAGTGTTTATTAGCTTAAACCATGTAGAGCCTATCTGGGGGGTCAGGTGGAGTCAACTGTTGTAGGGGACGGTTCATTACCAGAATGAAAATCGACATGCTGTTAGAAAGGGATAAATAGGGAATAAATGCTGAGTAGGCAGACTTGCCAGATTTAGAAAATAAAAATGCCAGGTACTTAGCTAAATTTGAATTTCAAATAAGTAACAAATAATTTTTTAGTGTAAGTATGTTCTCCAAATTGCATAGGATATACTTTTTTTAACATCTTTATTGGAGTATAATCGCTTTACAATGGTGTGTTAGTTTCTGCTTTATTACAAAGTGAATCAGCTATACGTATACATATATCCTATATCCCCTTCCTCTTGCGTCTCCCTCCCTCTCACCCCTCTAGGTGGTCACAAGGCACCAAGCTGATCTCCCTGTCCTTTGTGGCTGCTTCCCACTAGCTATCTATTTTACATTTGGTAGTGTATATATGTCCATGACCCTCTCTCACTTCATCCCAGCTTACCCTTCCCACTCCCCGTATCCCCAAGTCCATTCTCTAAGTCTGCGTCTTTATTCCTGTCCTGCCCCTAGGTTTTTCAGAACCATTTTTTTTTTCTTTTAGATTCCATATATATGTGTTAGCATATGGTTTTTGCTTTTCTCTTTCTGACTTCACTCTGTATGACAGACTCTAGGTCCATCCACCTCATTACAAATAACTCAGTTTTGTTTCTTTTTATGGCTAATATTCCATTGTATATATGTGCCACATCTTCTTTACCCATTCATCTGTCGATGGACACTTAGGTTGCTTCCATGTCCTGCCTGTTGTAAATAGTGCTGCAATGAACATTGTGATACATGACTCTTTCTGAATTATGGTTTAGTCAGGGTATACGCCCAGTAGTGGGATTGCTGGGTCGTATGGTAGTTCTATTTTTAGTTTTTTAAGGAACCTCCATACTGTTCTCCGTAGTGGCTCTATCAGTTTACATTCCCACCAACAGTGCAAGAGAGTTCCCTTTTCTCCACACCCTCTCCAGCATATATTATTTGTAGATTTTTTGAGAATGGCCATTCTGACTGGTGTGAGGTGATACGTCATTGTAGTTTTGATTTGCATTTCTCTAATGATTAGTGATGTTGAGCATCCTTTCATGTGTTTGTTGGCAGTCTGTATATCTTCTTTGGAGAAATGTCTATTTAGGTCTTCTCCCCATTTTTGGATTGGGTTGTTTGTTTAATATTGAGCTGAATGAGCTGCTTGTAAATTTTGGAGATTAATCCTTTGTCAGTTGCTCCATTTGCAAATATTTTCTCCCATTCTGATGGTTGTCTTTTCGTCTTGTTTATGGTTTCCTTTGCTGTGCAAAAGCTTTTCAGTTTCATTAGGTCCCATTTGTTTATTTTGGTTTTTATTTCCATTTCTCTAGGAGGTGGGTCCAAAAGGATCTTGCTGTGATTTATGTCATAGAGTGTTCTGCCTATGTTTTCCTCTAAGAGTTTTATAGTGTCTGGCCTTACATTTAGGTCTTTATTCCATTTTGAGTTTATTTTTGTGTATGGTGTTAGGGAGTGTTCTAATTTCCTTCTTTTATGTGTAGCTGTCCAGTTTTCCCAGCACCACTTATTGAAGAGATTGTCTTTTCTCCATTGTATATTCTTACCTCCTTTATCAAAGATAAGGTGATCATATGTGCATGGGTTTATCTCTGGGCTTTCTATTCCTGTTCCATTGATCTATATTTCTGTTTTTGTGCCAGTACCATACTGTCTTGATTACTGTAGGTTTGTAGTGTAGTCTGAAGTCAGGGAGCCTGATTCCTCCTGCTCTGTTTTTCTTTCTCAAGATTGCTTTGGCTATTTGGGGTCTTTTGTGTTTCCATACAAATTGTGAAATTATTTGTTCTAGTTCTGTGAAAAAATGCCATTGGTAGTTTGATAGGGATTACATTGAATCTGTTGATTGCTTTGGGTAGTAGAGTCATTTTCACAATGTTGATTCTTCCAATTGAAGAACATGGTATATCTCTCCATCTGCTTGTATCATCTTTAATTTCTTTCATCAGTGTTTTATAGTTTTCTGCATACAGAGCTTTTGTCTTCTTAGGTAGGTTTATTCCTAGGTATCTTATTCTTTTTGTTGCCATGGTAAATGGGAGTGTTTCCTTAATTTCTCTTTCAGATTGTTCATCATTAGTGTATAGGAATGCAAGAGATTTCTGTGCATTAATTTTGTATCCTGCTACTTTACCAAATTCATTGATTAGCTCTAGTAGTTTTCTGGTAGCATCTTTAGGATTCTGTATGTATAGTATCATGTCATCTGCAAACAGTCACAGCTTTACTTCTTCTTTTCCTATTTGGATTCCTTTTATTTCTTTTTCTTCTGACTGCTGTGGCTAGAACTTCCAAAACTATGTTGAATAATAGTGGTGAGAGTGGGCAACCTTGTCTTGCTCCTGATGTTAGTTGAAATGGTTTCAGTTTTTTACCATTGAGAATGATGTTGGCTGTGGGTTTGTCATATATGGACTTTATTATGTTGAGGAAAGTTCCCTCTATGCCCACTTTCTGGAGGGTTTTTTTAATCATAAACGGGTGTTGAATTTTGTTGAGAGCTTTTTCTGCATCTATTGAGATGATCATATGGTTTTTATCCTTCAGTCTGTTAATATGGTGTATCACATTGATTGATTTGCGTATATTGAAGAATCCTTGCATTCCTGGAATAAACCCCACTTGATCATGGTGTATGATCCTTTTAATGTGCTGTTGGATTCTGTTTGCTCGTATTTTGTTGAGGATTTTTGCATCTGTGTTCATCAGTGATATTGGCCTGTAGTTTTCTTTCTTTGTGACATCTTTGGTTTTGGTATCAGGGTGATGGTGGCCTCGTAGAATGAGTTTGGGAGTGTTCCTCCCTCTGCTATATTTTGGAAGAGTTTGAAAAGGATAGGTGTTAGCTTTTCTGTAAATGTTTGATAGAATTCGCCTGTGCAGCCTTCTGGTCCTGGGCTTTTGCATAGGATATACTTATACTAAAAAGAATGTTATCATCTGAAATTTAAATTGCAGATCAGATTTATTTGGGTGCTTGTGTACCACATTTACAGAGGTAAGCATCACAATATACAGTGCAATATGCTATAACATAACTCTGGGTGGAGAATGTGAAGGGACTAATGTAACCATGAGTACAACTTGAGTACCAATGATATGTTAGGTGTTTATTTTAATCAGTGCTAATCCTATTAACATCACTGCACAGTAGATATCATCATCCCTATTTTATGTGTGATAAAAATGTTAGGCTCAGGAAGGTTAATTCAGGGTTGCAGAGCTAGTTAAGTCACTAATCTGGGGTCAAAAGTCACTAATCTGGTTGCCTGACCCCAACACTGCCATGCCTTCCTTTCTAGAAAAGCTCAACCTATCCCTATGCAACCATCTCCAAGCCCCTTTCCTTTGACTCTAAAAGTTTCCTTTAACTTTAATTATGACCCTATTTTAAACATGGCTCCAGAGCTCAAGAGAGAAAATCTGGAAAATGAAGAAAACAAGATAATATTCTAGGCCAGATGACTCAGTGGCTCTGGATACTTGAGCTTTCTTTGAAGACTATTTTTTCCCTTAAAGTACACATGCTTCCGCAGAAGTTGAGGATACTTCAAAATTCACATACCTTCATATACCTTTAGTGTAATTGATTTCGAATATTCCAAAATGCTGTGTCTCCTCTGTTTACAGTGAAGTTCATTATCTTTGTAAATGATTCATTTAGGCAGGTCTTAATGTCTAACTTCAATCTATCATGCTGCAGAGCAGGGCTCTTGAACCATTCTCAAGTGCACATAAACCAGCTGCTAACCATCACAAACAGAATCCCCTGAATCAAGTCCCCAGTCGGGATTCTCTTCTGTTCATTTAATATATACAGTACATTTTTCTTTTCCTCTCCAGTTTCCTGAACTCATAATAATACCATTAAAAAACAAAAAAACACTGTTTCTGAGTATTTTCCAAGTTGGTCCCCTACACACTGAAGTTGCAATTGAAACTCCAGTGACCTGTGTGTGTGTTCCAGGCACCTGTGTCCCAGCTCATTCCCCGCATGACCAGTCAGCTGCCATCTCTTACTAGTGATGACAGGCGGGAGGCCACAGTGACTAGGGGGTGTTGGCCATGATGCTGGAGGGAGCTGTGGGTGAGTGTGCTTTGGGGAGTAGCAGGGTAACTGTTCCAGCTGCGCAGGGTGGCCGCTGATTTCCAGGTGTTGTTAGTGAAGCAGTCGGACCAGAGTTCCCCAGGTGGCTAAGAGCTGCTCTCCTCATGGGGCAGCTCCTTCTCACTACATCTTTACTCTCACGTGACTGTGAGATTAGGAAGAGAATGCTCAAGACCAGTGGCCACCATTCCCTGGAGGAAGCGGGAACTATGGGAAAACCTATCTAGGAAAAGATGGCCTCACACTGGCAGATCTCAGCTACCTAATGGGGTGGCTTGAGTGGAGAAGGCAGCTTGCTGTGGCGGGTTGACTTCAATCTCTGTTAACCTGAATTTAAAAAAAAACAGAGAAGACAACTCATATATGTCCTCCCTCCACCCCCATGTCCCTATTCATGTATGAATGCTAAGAGCTGCTTTCATAAAAGCATATGACACTTTTCCCATTCCTGATTAGTATTTATTTTGCAGATCACTGTGACCATTAGATCTTTTTCTGTCCAGTTTGCACGGAATAGATCCTTCTTACCCCCTCTCCTACTCTTTCCTCCTTTTTTGATTCTTATCAAATCATAACTTAACTTTCCGTCCTGTCTTGTTCACATATGTCCTCCTCTTTGACAATTTAACAAGGTTGCTTTGCTATTCGTCATTTGGTTCTTTATAGCACCATAGTAGCCTCATTTACTCATCCATGTGCTTGATGGCAACCTTTTCAATTAGATTTTATGTGTCATTGATTAAAAAGTTAAATAGTCTCAAGCTCAAGCCAGACCCCCATAGAATTCCAGTACACACATCTCCTCTGGCTGGCTGCCCTTGAACAGTAATGGTAACTCAGGAACATTAGGTGGCTCATTGTATGTATTCAGAGCACATTTATATCTCAAGTTGCTTTGCCTGTATCATAGTAGCCTCTGGGGCCACTTCTTCTGCCCTCAACATGAATACTTGCAAACAACAAAGCTATGTTAATATTAACCTGATCAAAATAGGAAATTCAGTGTGCTGCAAAAGGATATCACATTGTGTACTTGAAATACTTTCAATCCTGATTTCCATAAGCAATCTTAATTTTGGAAACTTTTCCAAATAATTGATCAGAAATTTTGTCCTATATTCCATCACACGTTTATAAAAGCATGTAACAAAGGGGAAAGGTGACCATCTGAGAAAAATATCTGTTTATAGCTTCTAATATTCTGTTATGCCTCTTGCTTTTTTCACTGCAAATTAATAGATGCTTTGCATTAACTGAAGAGACTCATTTTTCAGTAGGAGCCTTGCTATACCACTCGTGGCATGGCCTGCTTGCTCCCAACTCGACTGAAACTCTCTGCAATGCGTTATCCTAGTATGTAGTCCTTTCCAAGAATTGTTTGCATCTGTACCTTTCAGCTTCATCTGACAGCAGTGAGCAACCTATTTCTCGTGACTCTTCCCACAGTTTTTCTCCTGGTTCTCATCTCTCCATATTTTTCTCCGCCTCATTCACCAGCTCTGTGCGTTTCCCTTAGAGTACCTACTGCATTATAAGTAACGATCTAGGCTTTGGGACTTCAAAAATACAAACACCTGCTCTTAAAGAGCTTCCATATAGGGGTGGGGTCGGGAGGACAGATGCTAAATAAGTATAATGTCAAGTGGTGATGAAGACGAGCACGATGGTAGATATGTATCTGCCAATCATCTCTCTTGACCTTCTGCTTGCCCTTTTCTATGTTCCAAAACTTGGGAAATTTGTTTGCTCACCTAGATCCTCCCTAAGGCCAGTTTCTAAATTTATATCTATATCAATTCCTTTCTATTTCTGATTTAACACTGCTCTTGGGGTGATTCCATTCTTCTGGTTGGTTTTATCTAAAGTAGACCTTATTATAAAGTAGTGTCTCCATAGAAAATTCCAGTGGATCCTGAGAGCAATATTACAAGCAAGTTATTGTGTGTATACTTTTATGTACTTTTATGTATTTGGCTATCGGACAGGCCAAATACCTAGGGTAATTTGCTGCATTTTTTTTTAGTTTTTATTCAGGTGTTTTCTGTTGTTTGACTCAGGGCAGTCACCAAATACCATTTCAGCTAACAGCCATGTTACTTCAATTCTTCACCATTCAAACAACCAGGGAAGGAATTGCCCATGGTACTTCTCAACAGATTTATTAATCCCCAACCAGGCCAATTTGAGAAATAAATACCATAGTAGCTCTGCAGCTGTTATAAATTTCAGCTTTCAGGTTATCAGCCTTTTACAGTCAACCTGCGTATAAACATTTGGGCACATCCTGCCGCTCACTTTTGCCATATTGAATCATTTCCAGATCTGGAAGTGCTTAGCCTCTGGGAGCAACTTGGATGAAATGGACAAAATTGTCATGAGTCAAAGGTGAAGCCATTTTGTTTCCATTTAAGGATGGAAACCATAAAGTAATTTATTTCCTTATTTACTGGTTATGAGTGTGGAAATTCACACTTCTGCTTTACCACAGCACTTTCTCATTTACAAGATGGCTTAGAAGAAAAAGTTACGATGACCTGATTCTATTTTCTTTTTGCCATATGGCTCTAAAGGAGTGTGGAGAAAGGGCTCAGCCTGGCCTCTGAATGTAATCCTACAAATCAAGGCTAGAACATTGAACTAAACAGAGTCCTAAAACATTTTTCTGCCTGTGTGATAATTTTAAACATCAGCTGGGAAAAAAAACAAATGTCAGCTGTGAAATGAATATGCCTTGTGGAGGCCAGGGATTTTGCTGTTTCATTCCAATTAGAGGTAATGGGAGTCCTGAGGGTTCTTGCTGGACTTCTGAGTGTAGGTGTTATTTTTGCAATTAAAGCACTATGTGTGTCTCTGTAGGGTTTTTATTTAATTGGCAAACATGCTATGACATATGTCAAATTTGATCAATTCTTAGGCCTCTTTGTGAAAAATTGCCTTGAGTTTGCTAATGTTGAACATCTATATCCTAAGTCTCCCATTCCAAACACCATGGCAAATTGGTTTCCAGTGCTTCAGTCATTGGTCCACAGTCTTACCAATAGATTTATGAATGACACTCATTAAGTAAGAGCTTAGTAATCGTCAGAACAATTTCAGAACCATTTTTACTCTCCTTTTTCTGTTGATGCCAAAAGTTATATACTCACAGGTCTTGTCTGAATGAAAGCTATAAATGTACTCGAGCACATCTGGAAGTAGAATTCATTCAAACATTTTTTTACTCATTATTAACATTTCTCCTTGCACATTATCCCTGACTATTTATTCAAGGCGACACTTGACTAAACCTTGGTTACGTTAGAGAGAAGCAAAGGTTGATGTATGTAATAGCACCTCCATACGCCTCTTACAGAGCCTGGTGAGTCGAGGGGTTTGTGTTTGCAAATGTACAATGGGCCCCATTCTTCCCTGAGGCCACAAGGGGGCACTAGTTTGACGCTTTCCTGGATACACCACTGAGTGGGGTAAGCTTGCCCAAGACAGTATTCAAAACTACAAAACAAAAAACCTCTCACCAGCTGTTTTGAAGTTACCACAGGACGGAATAAGCTCTATGAAGACTCATCACCACTAGAGAGAAAGAATGAAGTGCAGAGCCTTCTGGGATAATCACTCCAAAATCCAGTCCTTTGTCCCTCAGTGTCTTGGTTTCATGTCTTATCTCTGGCCTTGCCCTCTGACTCAGGGAAGAGAGGCCACTCCCCTTCCTTCAAGGCTAACCTCTCTTCCCATCTCCAGAGGGGCCATGTCCTCCCTCCCATCAACACCTACAATCTCCTCTTCCTCTGTGAATTCTTTGCCCCTGTATCTTAGATTCCCAAGTCTATCCCCATATTTATTTTTTTCTAGTTTTTAAAAAATCAGTTTACTGGGCTTCCCTGGTGGCACAGTGGTTGAGAGTCCGCCTGCCAATGCAGGGGACACGGGTTCGTGCCCCGGTCCAGGAAGATCCCACATGCCGTGGAGCGGCTGGGCCCGTGAGCCATGGCCACTGAGCCTGCGCGTCCGGAGCCTGTGCTCTGCAATGGCAGAGGCCACAACGGTGAGAGGCCCGCGTACTGCAAAAAAAAAAAAAAAAATCAGTTTACTGTTTTTCTTTAATTAATTAATTAATTAATTAGGCTGTGTTAGGTCTTCATTGCTGCACATAGGGCTTTCTCTAGTGGCGACGAGCAGGGGCTACTCTTTGTTGCGGTGCGCGGGCTTCTCATTGTGGTGGCTTCTCTTTGTTGTGGAGTATGGGCTCTAGGCACGCGGGCTTCAGTAGTTGTGGCACGTGGGCTCTATTGCACACGGGCTTAGTTGCTCCGTGGCATGTGGGATCTTCCTGTACCAGGGATCGAACCCGTGTCCCCTGCATTGGCAGGCGGATTCTTAACCACTGCGCCACCAGGGAAGTCCCTATCCCCATCTTTAAAACTTCATCTCTTGAACCTGAAGCCTCATCTAGTAACTACCCTTGTCTTATCATTACCAGACCCCTTACAAGAGTAGTTAGTTAAATGTCAAACTAATGTGTTGCTCACCTAAGAAAGAATAAAGTAGTTGCTAAATGGGGTAACTCTTTTGCTCAAACTGCTATTTCTAAAATCAATAACTTTTTTAACATTGACTATGTTTACCATCTTCTGCTTCTAGAAAGTCTCTTTTCCTTTCCCTCCCTGACTCTACATATTTTTGGTTTTCTTTCTACTTCTCTGAGGTTTTCTCTAGTTTTTACCCTTTTAATCTTTTCCTTTTAGCCACACCAGTTCAAACACCTTGATTTTTTTTTCTGTTTTACTTTTATTTTACTTGCTTAAAAAAAATGTACATGCAGGAAAATGAACTCTTTTTGGCTTACAGGTCTATAGGTTTAGACGTACAGTTTTGGTATGTAGTTGTGTAATAACCACCACAATCCAGATATAGAAATGTTCCATTACCTCCCCAGATTTTTTTGCATTACCCCTTTGTAATTAACTCCTGCTCCCACTCTAATCCCCTGGCAGCCACTGATCTATTTTCAGTTCGTAAAATTTTGCCCTTTCTAGAATGTCATTAAGTAGAATCATACAGTATGTAGCTTTTGAGTCTTACTTTTCCTTAGCATGCTACATTCATGTTATCTCTGTTGCTTCATCTATCAAAATTTTTTCATTTCTCTTGTTGAGTAATATCCAATTGTGTGGTGAACCTCAGTTTATCTGTTTACCAGTTGAAGGGTATTTGGGGTCATTCCAGTTTTTTTCTGTGTGTGGTTATGAACACAGACACTATAAACATTCATGTACAAGGTATTTGTATATACATGAGTTTTCATTTCTCTTACGCATGGAATTGCTGAATCATGTGGCAAGTATATGTTCAGTGGTTTAAGAAACTGCCAAGCTCTTTTCCAAAATGGCTGCACCACTTTGCATTCCCACCAGAAAAGTAGGAGAGTTCTAGTTGTTCTCTATGTTCTACATCACTTGGTATTCTCAGTCATTTTGATTTTAGTCATTCTCATAGGTTTTTAATGGTATCCCATGGTGGTTTAACTTTGTATTTTTCTAATGGCTAATGATGTTGAGCATCTTTTCATGTGGTTCTGTGCCAACCTGTCATCTTCTTTTGTGAAATGTCAGTTCCAATCTTTTTCTCATTAAAAAAAATTAAGTTATTATTGTTTAGTTTTGAGAGTTCTTTATAGATATTTGATAAAGTCCTTTGTGAATATGTAATTTGCAAATATTTTCTTCTAGTCTGTGGCTTTTCTTTTTATTCTCTTAAGGGAATCTTTTACAGAAGTTTTAAATTTTGATGAAGTCTGAATTATTTTTTTCTTTTGTGGATTGTGCTTTTGGTGATGTATCTAAGAAATCTTTGCCTAACCAAGGCAATAAGTATTTTCTCCTATGTTTTCATCTAGAAGTTTTAGTTTTATAGTTTTGGACTTTATGTATTTAAGTCCATAATCCATTTTAAATGAATTTTTGTATATATGCAAGGTATGAGTTGAAGTTCATATTTTTTACATGTGGAGATTCAATTGTCCCAGAACGATTTGTTGGAAAAGGCGCTTTTTTCTTTCCCACCAAGTTGTCTTTTTACTTTGGCAAAAACCACTTGACCAAGTTGACACTTTATATGTATATCTATTTCTGGGCTCTTTCTTTCTATGGCATTGATCTATGTGTCTGTCTTTTTGCCAGTACCACCTGTCATGATTACTGCAGCTTTATAGTACAGTAATCATGATTACTTCATGATTCTTGAAATCATGTAGTCCTTCAACTTTCTTTTTATTTTTCAAAATTATGCTGGTTATTCTAGTTTTCCGTGGGGTTTTTGCTTTTCAAAATTTTTTTTAAATCAGCTTTGTTACATCTACAAAAAATCCTGCTGGGATATTGATTGGGAATGCATCACATCTATAGATCAAGTTGGGGGAAACTGACATCGTAACAATATTGAGCCTTCCAGTAAATGAATATGGTTTATCTCTCCATTTATTTTGGCCTTTGATTTCTTTCATCAGTGTCTTGTAGTTTTCAGGATGTGGATCCTGCACATATTTTGTTAGATTATTTTTCCCTAAATATTTCATCTTTCTTGGTGTTATTGTAAATGGTGCTGCTTTCTGGGTTCCTTTTGGGGGTTCATCTCTTCAACCATGTATCCATTTTCATTATGCTTTCACTATTCTTTCCCTCCAGTTAATACCTGGATTATTTTAACAGTCTCTGTCATTGGCTTCTGTGTCTCTAGTCAGTGTACTCAACATACTATTCTCAGCCAGGTTTCCTCAACCACAACTTTCCTCCTGTTACTCAAAAATCTTTGCATTCCAACCTCAGCAGAATAGTATTCAAGACAGTCTTTACAAACAATTTTCTCCTATTTCAT
This sequence comes from Mesoplodon bidens, assembly GCF_964165515.1. Taxonomy (NCBI): domain Eukaryota; kingdom Metazoa; phylum Chordata; class Mammalia; order Artiodactyla; family Ziphiidae; genus Mesoplodon; species Mesoplodon bidens. Next base: position 16,975,574 of record NC_138173.1, on the reverse strand, counting down.
GACAGAAAATTCTGAGTGATCTGAATTTATCTACTCATTAAGTATCTTTTTTGAGTTCTGGAAGTTAGGGTATCATGGGAGGGGAAAAAGAACAATAGTGGATTAATAGCTAAACAAGAACAACAAGAAGTACAGAAGCCGAGGGCCTTGAAAAATACTATGTGCTTTGCCAAGTAGCTCTGAGGAAAACTTGAGCAACATTCCCAAATAAAAATAGAAGCTACACAACATTGAACGTTGATTCTGTTCCAGCTGTGTGCTAACACTTTACATGCACTCTCTCATTCATCTTCATGAGAGCCTCTGAGAATGCGGTAGGTATATTTTTACCCATGTTTTGCTAATGGGGAAACTGAGACTTTGAAAACTCAAGTAATCAGCTGAAGTTCACTCAGCCAGTAAGTGGCAGAGTTGGAACTTGATTCATGGCCTGACTCCAGAGCCTGTGTTTAACTCTGCCATAGCACCATGTGGCAGCTATCAGGTGGCAAATGTTCACCAATGACGAGGCAAAATGGTCATGGAATCTAGGCATCATAAAGAGATGGGGCTTCAGTTGTTTTGGAGCATTCCAAATGCTACTGATTCGTGTTCAAAAAATTATTTTTACCCGTTTAATTTTCACCTCTTCCTTCACTGTATTTGAGCTTCTTAAGAGGCCAGAAGGTTTGGGTAGGTAAGGTACAGATTAACCGCAGCAGTTATTTTTTTCCAGTGCATGTAGTGAATCATGGGAGCTGTCCCTGCTAATGGGAACCTCTTCAAATTCCATAAGGTCGAGCATTCCTGTGAACTAGGAAACTGGTTTTCTGGGAACTGCATCCATGTAAAGGATGTCAAGCACATCATTCACTTTGGGGAGATTACCTATGACATTTGTCAGCACTAGTGGGAAAGCCACTGCAGTCCATGGAATACCCTTCCCAGCACCTGGTCCAGTGAGTGAAATACAGGAGGGGCTCAGAAACTATTAAGGTGAATTGATATGAATATTGTATTAACTATTGTATTAAGTTGAATTGATGCGAACATTGACAATATCAGTGTCACAAATATACATGCAAATGGTGTTAGGTCCTTTCCTGAGCACACAATGCAGTTACAAATTACTCCTCAATTGAACAGGAAGTGTTGGTCACTTAAGGTAAAAACATGAATTTCCCTTCTCAACTAAGGGCAAAACCCCACTAAGAACTCAATAATTGCAATTAGAATTGGATTTGATAAATAGAAATCTTAATAACCATCGTCATAGAGAACATTTAATGTCGAGAAAATTTTATTTTGTCCTGATAGGAAAACATCAGTTCCTTCCCAAGAATGGAAATTCTTTTCTCCATCTATTCACACATTATGGCAAAAAAAATTTTTTTTCTTTGTACTGTACATGACTTTAGATAACCTCTTATTCAAAATATTTGATCAAACGATTTACCATGTACCAAAATAAGAGGGGGAGCTTTATCTGCCCATAAAATACAAACTGTTTTTTCTTCCCTTCATTATTAGTAAAGGATCATTTTTTGTGGAGGCTTATGTACATTTGAAAGAAAATATATTAACACATATAGAAAATAAGAGCACTGAAAATCAGTTTGAAATGCCCATTTATCTCTGCTTTAGAGTTCCATTAAGTCTATGAATTGGCTCAGCAAACTGTATCGAGTTATTCGTATTTGATAGACTATCAGTCTACCTGAGAGACGGTCTTCTCCATGGGGCCATTGCGTCTGATCGGGTATCAAATGGCTTGTTGATTATTCTGACTTCAAAGGCTACTGGCACTGAGACCTTCAAGGTGGTCTGCAGTGCCCTGAGTGCTGAGGCCACCTGTCAATGTAGCTTCCAAATTAAAGAGAGTCTGTTGGGAAATGAAGGGTAAACTTCCTCTTCTTCAGATTAGGCTGATTAACCTTGAGCAATTTTACTTTTTCAATACCAGTTAGTTTGGGGAGAATATCGCCAAGACAATTTCAATTTCCTTTATTGTTGGGATAGATGCATTTGCTTATCAAAAAAAATGTAAGTATCCATTTGCAGGGTTGCGGAATTTTAGGAACATTTTGAGTAAAGACTTATAATTTTCTATATTTATCAGTTTCTGAAAATATTTTGGTACTATATTTGTACTAATGGAAAGTAATTATTGAGTTCTAGAGATACATTTTGAAAAGAAAAAAATTGCAAATGATTGTCAGCTACATTTTTTTTTTTTTTTGCTTTGCCAAACTCTAATAAGTATTGGTCTAACTTTTAAAAAAAAAATTCTCATTTATCAATGACACTGCTTCCCAGATATAAAAACTAGGTCAGTATGGCAGCTGAGAATAGTTTATAAAACTTGTATAATTGGGCTGACTCATGTCATAAAATACAAGACTTAAAGTAAACTGCTAAACTCAGCACTTTAAGATTTTTTAAATAAAAAATTTAATACAACTATTTAATAAAAGTGATAGAAAGGTAACAAGTTCATAATGAATTAAAATCTTTATATGGTTAGTCTGGGTATTTCATATAAACCATCATGTAGATGTTTCTCATTGCTTTATCAATTTTTTATATGAATTTATATGTGGAAACTTCATTTTCTTAAGTATATGTGACTAGATTTAAGTCTAACAAAAGTCACTGAGGTTTGTGCACTTTATTTTCAGGCATTTGGAAGAAAAGAAGAAAAGTATTCCTATTTATTAGGCTCTCTGAAACTAAGTCATGTTGTCAGAAGTTAGCTTAAATAGACAAAAATATTATAAAGCAACTCTTCACCATCAATTTTTAGATATAGCCTCAGTAGTACAGAATTAATTTTTTTTAATTGTAACTTTGAGCTGGAATTGAATAGATATGGACACTTTGAAACATCTGATGATGATTTCCATCATGTACTTTGCTGTTTCAGTGTTTGCATTTCTCTCTTGTTTTAATAAGCTTCATAATAAATAATTACGAGATGTTGCCTGGGTCTTCTAACATTTTAGGAGACCAAAATGGCATTGGTTGTTGCTTTATGGATTTATGTTTATCATTATAGATTTTTAAATTTTTTATTTCAAAATAATTTCAGACTTAGAGAAAAGTTGCAAAAATAGTCCAGAGTTCCATATACCCTTCATTCAGCCTTCTGTAGCTTTCCCTAATGTTAACACCTTGCATTAACCATGGTACGGCTACCAAAACTAAAAAAATTAACTTTGGTACAATACTATTAACCTACAGACTTTATTCAGATTTCACCAGATTTTCCAATAATGTCCTTTTTTCCGTTCCAGGATCCAATCCAGAATCCCACATTGCATTTAGTTAGCATGGCTTTTTAGTCTCCTTTAGAAAACTTTTAAAATAAACTCTAAAAGCACTTTTCTACAGTAACTTCTTTTCCTTCGTTGCTGTGTTTTAACTTTGGCTCACTTTTATCATCACCATTTAGAGAATTTTTTTCTAGAAAAATCTTTAATCATTTTCTTTGTACTATATCCCTAACCCTCATCTTTGTTTTGAAGAAAGTAAATATCACAAACATATTCAGTGATGGAACTTAGTACACGTAGTTGAGTCCTAGTTAGTTTTCAGGCATATAGTGCTTGTCACTGGGCTGGGTGGTACAACAGGGGAGAGACAACATATGATCCTCAGAGTTTTGAAGTGTCCAGTCAGGGAGGAAATCTCATCCAGAGGTAACTATTGGTAGAAAACTGAATCAGTAGTAAAGTTAAGAATCCAAGCATCTGAACTCCAGCTCAGCAGCGAACTTATAAGGGGCTCATTTTTTAAGAAGTTCATTGTGTTAAGAATTTCAGAGAGGCAGTTTTAGAATGTACTTCATCAAGGTTGCTACAATTATAAATTCATTGGACTTAACTTGTATTATCTTTATAGCTATTAACTTTCTACTATCTCATTGTGAATTTCATTAATCAAAACATTTTATTTTGAATAAAACCAAAAATCACTGAATTATTATTCTTCAGTGGTTATTGAATAGATATTGTAGGTTTATAAAGCAATAAATTGGATAAAACTTAAGTGTTCAAAAATGTGATTGGTTAAGTATATTGTGGTTAAGTATATTGTGGTATGTAAATATACACTGATAATATTGTAGAAGAATATTTAATGATGAGAAAACTTCATTATATATTGTTATGAGAAAATAGTTTGCCAAACATTGTATATAATATAAGTTTAGTTTGTTAAGAAGAAAATACAAAACATGGTGTGTATGTGGGAAAACAAACCTGAAAGTGTAAATACCAAAATGTTAATCTCTGGGTAATGGGCTATGAGGTAACTTATGCTTTTTTGTGTTTTTCTATATTAGAAATATTTTGGCAATAATTTCATATTTCTTTTGCTTTGAGAGAAATATTATTAAAAATTCTGAGCTGAAAATGTTTGTTGCTCCTAGTATGTTCACCTCTAACTTATAACCTTATAACAAAAAGATTATTTTTCTTATTTTGGAAGCTTGGAATACTGGAATAATAGTACCTCTGTGTTTTGAAATATTGAATTGATATATCTGGGAAGGGAGGGACAATAGATTTTTTTTATGTTCAAGCATGAATTTTTTAGTTTATTACATCAATTAACATTTTTCTTGTGAATTGTTTCTAATTAATATTTTTTCATGATTTTTAATTTAAACTATAGTACAATAATATCTGTTATTCAGTGTGGAATTAAATATCCTTAGTAACTAAGAGTTTGTGTAAATAACATCCTGAGCTAACATTATCAATAGGATAACCATAGGAATTGTTTTTGGTACTTACTTTGTGCTAAATTTTACTTGTCTTAATTCCAGTTTGTACTCAAGTCATCTGGTGAGGTAAGAATTGATGCTATTCCCATTTTAGAGATGGGGAAATAGAGACACAGATGATTCAATAACTTGTCCAAGATTTCTCATTTGGTAAGATAAGATTCTCTCAAATTTGTACCTTCAGCCCATACCATTTCTCTGGATTCAGTTATTTTTTCAATCACACACTTGCTTAACAATCTCATGTAGCTATCTCACAGGTATTTTAAATGTGACATTTCCGAGGTGGACTTCTGATTCCCTCATCTATTGCTCCGTGGCCTTCCCCAGTCCCCTGTGGCCTCACTCATGGTTGCTCCCTTTCCCTCAAATCTCCATCCCAATTCAGCAAGGTCTAGGGATTCTAATTCCAAATCTATCTCGAACTCAGTAATGTCCATCCAGTATCAATATTTCCCCTCTTCATTTTAGTAAAATTCTGATTTTGTTGGAGGTCGTGATGTGCTCAGCTGAAAAGCTCCACTTTTCAGCCTCTCTGGCAGATGGCGGCAGCCAGGGTCCTGGTAAATAGGATGCAGGTGGAATAATGGGGTGGGGCTTCCAGTAACGAGTTTTAAAAAGGGGGAGACTATTTGCTCTGCCTTTCTTTCCCTGCCTGGAGTGAAGGCATGCTGGCTTGGGCTGCATCAGCCATGCTGCAGTCATGAGATTAGTTTGAGGAGGGAGGCACTTTCTAGGGAAGGTGAGAACTGAAGGAGATGCCATTTCAGCCCTGGAATGCTCATTATGTAAGAGAAAACCGAATCTCTGTATTAAATAACCATTATCCTGGATCTCTGTTACTTACAATCACATGCAATTACCAGCCAGTAGGAGGTATCTTTCTGCATCTCCACTGCATCACCCTCATCCAAGCCTCTCTCATCCCTTACCTGACCTTTGAAAAAACTAATGGAAGCATCTCACATCCCTGCTTAAAAGGCTTTGATAGAGTCTATTAAGCTTAAAGTGAAATACAACTTCTTCAGCATGGCATGATGCAGCCCCTGCCTAGTTTCTCCAGGTCATCTCATATCACTTGTTCCTGTCTTTATTCCCTGCCAGGCAGAAGCCTTCCTTGAACATGTCACCCCAGGGCCCTTTCATGTGTTGTTTGGATTACCTAGAAATATCTACTCTTTATTCCTTCTCCCCACCTCTCTCCTCCATTTCCAAAGACTAACTCTTTGTCTTCCTTTAATTTACAAGTTAAATGTCACCTCTTTGACCATTCTGCCTAATTCTGATCATTCCCTCACACTCCACCATAATTTCCAGTTATTGCCATCTTTTGGTTTTCATCACCATACTTACTTTAGTTTATCATAATTTGCTTGTTTGTAGCATGTTCTTTGCCTCTCTTTCTCATTAAATCTGAAGTTGTAGGAGGACAGGGATGATGTTATATTTGTTCTGCAGCTTTGTTCTCTGTTTACAAGTACCTAACAGGAGTGGCTAGTATCGGTTGGTTCAAAACCATGGCTGAACGTGAGAATCACCTGGGGAGATTTTAAGTACTGATGTCCAGGTCCTATACTGCTAGAGCCAGATTTAATTGGTCAGTGTTGGTACCCGGAATCAGTACACTCTAAAAGCTCTCCAGGTGGTGTAATGTGCAGCCAGGTTTGAGAACCACCACACTAGGCCAAAGGTTCTCAATCCTTGAATGTACATCCAAGTCACTGAGTGAGCTTTTAAAGCAATACTAGTGTATGTACCCCACCACCGGATTTGTTTGGTCTGTGGTGAGGGCTCTGAGTATAAAAATCTTCCCAAGTGATTCTGATGATTCCCTGGGGTGGGAAATATTTGTATTAATTCTTGATACATATCTGTTGCCTAAATGAACACAGCTCGTTATACAATTAATTTAAACATAACCATGCATAACAAATTATATGTGATAGTGTTTTTATATCGATTTCTATTCCTCTTCAACAGGAATCGGTTGAATCTCGCTGCCGACAATTGTCTCTATTCTAGTTAACACCAGAGTTTTCTTAACACCTTCCCTCACCATTTTTCTCCTCTTATTTGTGTTACTAACTGCTCTTGGTCACTCTGGGACACATTGGGATTCTTGTTTCCTTGTATCAGGACCCTTGTAACTATTGGATGTTAATTCTCAGTTTTGTATCTACAACTGTACCAAGCTCACACTTGAAATTAAAAGTCAATCATATGTTTTCACTTCTTTCTGGAACCTAAAAAAAAGAGCAAACAAATATAACAAAACAGAAACAGACTCACAGAGAACAAACTAGTGGTTACCTGTGGGGAGAGAAGTGGGGGGAGGGGCAAGATAGGGGAAGGGGATTAAGAGGTAGAAAGTACTACGTATAAAATAATAAGATACAAGGATGTAATGTACAGCACAGGGAATATAGCCAGTATTTTATAATAATTTTATATGAAATATCTATAAAATATCAAATCAGTATGTTGTACATCTGAAACTAATATAATATTGTAAGTTGACTATACTTCAATTAAAAAAATAATTATACACAGCAAAAAAAAAAAAAGTCAATTATTTCCCTACTTACATTCCTCACTCCCCAGCCCACCTGTCACACTGCATCTGGCACAAGGCCTATCAGAGAAGATGCTTGGCTCCTGTTTGTTAAATGGAATGAATTCATCAGCTCTATTAAAAAGGGTAGCCATACCCCAAGCTCCAAAAAATGCCCTGTGCTCTCACTATTTTCTTGGGTCCCCAGCCTTTTCTTCCGGAAGCCCCTGTTCTGAGCCACAGTGACCTTCATTGGGGGGGGGGAGCGGGCGGGTAAGAAGATCAACTTCCTAGTTGAAGCTACACTGAAAAGGCAGCTCCCAGAATTCCTTTGTGCAAAGGGGCTTAACCCCCCTCCGCACCCCCCTGCCGCTCCTTCCTTGGCCAGAAGGTTACCTTTTCCTGAATTTAATGTTTATACTCTGCTGTGCACATTTTAATGTTTTATTCCAGCATGACTTTTATTGTAGGAAATGATTTTTTTTAAGTGAATTTATAGGAGCCACACTCTCTGTTGTACCACAGGACAGTCTGAGGATTTCTGAGAAATAGAAGGTAGACTACCTCTTGTCACAAAATGCCAACTCCAGCGGAGACAGTGCCTTCTACTGGGAGAAACAAAATTGAATGCCAGGACCAGAATTCTTTACAAGTTACGAAGTGAGTACAAATATTGTTGCTATTAAAATTCACACTGTTGCTAAAAATAAGACTAGAAAAGCATCCTGTTTACCCTCGGAAAACTTTCCATCTAACTTGCAAAGCACTGCTACAGCCAGACCACACAGTCCCAAGAACGCTAGTTCCAGAATCAAGAACTTTCTCTGGGGACTGCTGTACCCTAACACCGAGGACGGTAAGCACTCACTGAATACCTGCTAAATATTGAATTAATGAACTAAAATTCATTTACATGCAGTGGCAAAAAAACAAGTACAGGATTTTCTAAGTAAATTATAATGACAACCTGGGAGCGAGAGCTTACTGTGAGGTGAGGGTTTTGCAAGATGGGTGTCCAGACAGGAGCAGTAAAAAAGACTCCCCCCTCTGCACTCTTATGTGTGTGCCATTGTTCCAGAGACACCGGTTTTGGAGGGGACAAGGACGTAATTCATCCGCCTACATAGGGGACCAGGAGGAAATAGGACCCAGGTCCATTATGAATCGCTTTGTTTGTGAGCTCCTAACCATGTAATTGTTTTAACGACTAGCAGGTGGGTAAGTGATCCAGGTTTTCAGGACCTCAGACTATTGTAAGTGAGGAGATTAGTGAGTGTGAGTGAATCAGGATGGGGTTCAGCTTGAGACCCCAAGGAAGTTTCTTTAAAAACAAAAGAGAAAGATGGCTCACTGGTAAGTGAAAAGCATGGGAAAACAGCATTGGGTTCCACTCAAACAAGTCAAAAGTAAGAATTCCTTCCTGGAAAAGCTTATCTTCACGTGTTCCAAGTCTAAGCCCAAGCTTAGACTATCACAGGTGCTGCGGGACTAATCCCTTTTTCTCAGCATTTCCAGCTATGGAATGCACACCTGAGAAGCAGAATTCAGCTGCCCTAACGGGGACCTGGGGAGGGACCAGCTCTCCCTGTGTCAGCCACCGCAGACCCTGCTTCTCGGATTCCAATGAATAATTAACTTCTTTGCCTAATATCTACATCTCCCTTGCGGTTTCTTTTTCCTTCTAACTCTAGGAAAACCTGAGGCTAAGTGTGTAATTGCCCTCTCCTCTAAGGTGTCTGCAATGAGCGTTCCCAAATAGGGGTTCACCCATTTCAGGGTGAAGGGAGAAACTACTGTTTAAAATCCATCATCATGAAGCTTTTCCTTTCCCAGATCTGTCAAATGAGTGTAGATACTGCTGAATGAACACATCAAGGCAATACAATGCTAACAAATGGTGTCCTTTGTTTCCCATGCTCCGTGGTCATCTTGTGATGGAAGGTTCTCTCTTAGATTAGCTTCAAGTTCCAATCCATCCTTCAAAATCCTTCCAAATTTCATACTTTCATGGAACCATCCAGTAAAAATGGACATTGGCTCCCAACCAACTCCTGTTTCTTAAACATCTATAATCTTCCTGCTCTCTCAGTCAGACAGAATCACTAGAGTCTTTTCTCCTCAGTGGTTAGGTGATTCCTGGATCATAAATGTTTTTACTCAGGATCAGAGGAAGCAAATGATACCCTGGTTGGTGTAAGGCATGGTGTACTCTCTCAGAACTGAGCAACGAATGAATCAGACACTAGAAGCCTCTTGAAGGCTCATGTCATCCCTTCTCAATTCTGCATCTTTTCTTGTTAATAAAGTTCTAGTAGATTATGAGAGAAAGCTTTGAAAAACATTCTAGGTGGCCCCTGGTTCTGAGATGCATCCACCCAGCCTGACACCTGGTCTCTATACAGACAGCATCCCTTGAATCTTGACATTGTGCCAGGCAGTGCTCCAAGTGCTTCACATAACAATACATGAACTCATGTAACCCTCACGATTGTGTGCTGTACCAGTGGGGAAGTGGAGATGCTGGCCTTACTCAAGGTCCCACAGCTCATAATTGGCAGGGCTGGTATTTGAACCAAGGCTACCTGGCTCCAAAGTCCAGGCTCTTAACTGCCACACCACCTGCCCTTTTATTGACAGAAAATTGAGCAGGTACTACGGTAGCCTGACTTTGTCCTCAACAGACTTCCCAAGCCCCAGGCAGCATCCCCGGGACAGTACCTTTGCCCTCCTACTGCCTATAGAAAGCTGCTCAGATCAGATTAACTGAAGTCCATGTTTGTTCTTTAATAGTCAGGCAATAATATATGTAGAGGTCTTGTGTTCTTCTTTTCCAAGTTTCCATAAGCTAATCACTGTATAATGTTCAACAATCCAACTTTTTCTCCCATTCCTTTTTTTTTTCCCAGTTCCCCTTCCCCTCACCCCCAGCAAATCTGATCTCTTTTTCTGAGTTTGTTTGTTTGTTTTTGAAGTATAATTGACCTGCAATGTTATGTTAGTTCCCATTATACAACATGGTGACTTTTTCTATACATTTCAAGATGATTACCAGATAAGTGTAGTTATGATGTGTCACCACAAAGATATTAGTCACTGACTATATTCCCCACACTGTACATTTCAGACTGGTGACATTTATTTTGCAACTGGAAGTTTGTACCTCTTAATCCCCCTCACCTATTTCTTTCTTCCCCCTACCCCTCTCTCCTCTGGTAACCATCTGTTTGTTCTCTATATCTATAATTCTGTTTCTGTTGTTTGTTCAGTTGTTTTGATTTTTAGATTCCACATGTAAGTGAGATCTTACAGTATTTGTCTTTCTCTGTCTGACTTATTTCACTTAGCACAATACCCTCTAGGTCCACGCATGTTGTCACAAATGGCAAGATTTCGTTCTTTTTATGGCTAAATAATATTTCACTGTATATATATACACCACATCTTCTTTATCCATTCATCTGTTGATGGACACTTGGGTTGCTTCCATATCTTGGCTATTGTAAATAATGCTGCAATGGACATCAGGGTGCATATATCGTTTCTAATTAGTGTTTTTGTTTCTTTGGATAAGTACCCAGGAGTGGAATTGTTGGATCATATGGTAGTCCTAGTTTTAATCTTTGAGGATTTTTTTCCCACTGTACCTTTCTGAGCAGCAAAAGTCTTAATTGTTATGTCACACGTCTGCTGTGTCTGCATGAGTCTCAGCTTTCACTGAACAGTGCCATCCATTGTCAGGCACAGCAGTCAGTCTCCAAGTTTCTCTCTGTTTCCCTGCCTGCCCCTCATATATGTATATATATTGGTATATATATGGGACACACACATGCACACATATATTGGAATACAGAAAGCAGTAAACTAGGGTTTCACATGTGTCATCTCAGTCTTCATGACAGCCCCATGAAGTAGGTACTCTCCTTATGCCCACATTACAGAGAAACGGGCCCAGGGTGGTTCCATAACTTGCCCGTGGAACATGGCTAACATTGGCTTTGGGACTCCCTGTTCTCTGACTGCGGAACTCTTGGTGAGGCTGCCTGCATTCGCGGCAGGGAAAGCGGTGAGTTGCCGTGATACAAGCATGGCAATACTGAACTGAGCTCTCCAGTCCTTCCTTTGTAAGAGCGTAGTGGAGTATTTTCAGTTTTGGGTTTTTTTTTCAGTAAAACACATCCATTCCAGTAAATCTCATTAGGGGAACTGATAGTTCCAGAGGAATCAAAAGGGTTTGCTTTGTCTTTGCTACGATTGACTGACTTCTTGTCATCTTTCAAAGGGGGATAACATCTGCCTCATAGGCTTATTGTGAGGATGATTGGAAATAAAGGTGACTAAGCACCCTCCTCAGTGCGTGGTTCACATGGCACGCCCTCAATAAATGTGAACATTCCATGTTATTCTGAAGCTCGGCACTGTGATTATCATTAATAACCTTGCAAACTATCAATAACTGATTTTAACTTACATGAAAACTCATACTTTTAAAATCTGCTACACCCTGAGATATGATCATTTTTATTTTATTCACAAAAGAGAAAATATTGTCAAATACTTTTCATGTCTACATGCCACTCCAGTTTGGGGTCCAGCTTCCTTCATCTACCTCCTTTCCCCATTTGTGTGCAAAAAGAACATTCCCTCAATGAATCATATGAGTTTCAAAAGCCATTTATTTTCACCACTTAAAACACTAAATTTACCAGAGTCCACTCCATAATTGTGCCTTATAACTTACAATATTTTCTTCCTGTTAACAAGAGATAGTGAATTAAGTCTCTGAATGCTACATTTTAGAAGGATAGAAGGGTGCCCCACAAGTTGAGGAAGAGGATGTAAGAGCATCTCTTAGAGTGCCAACCGGTCTGAGGGCCCCGAATAAACAGATGGTGGGGGAGGGAGGACAGGGGATTGGTGAGGAATGACGAATTACATGGGACCCAAAGAGAATAAAACCCAAACTGAGATAGACCAAACACATAAATTGCTATTAAATCACGGCTTTTATTTTTCCTGCCTTTGCCCTGCTAACGTTTGGTTTCTCAGCAAATGAAAGGAATCATTTGAAGTAAGGGTCTGGAGAAGGCAGGCCTCTGACCTCTAGCTCGACCACAGAGATCAAAGGCAGGCCCCATATGTGTGAGATATTATCTTTTCCAGGCAAGTGGGCATGATGTTTTGTGATGCATTAGTGTGGAAACAGACAAATAGCCAGGTTAGTGACCACTGGGAGGGAAATGATTGACGTGGGGACTGAGCACGAGGAATGGGCGAATCGGAAAGCCCATCACCCATCGGATGCCTTTTGGGTTTTGTTTTAGTTCTCACAAATCCTGTAGTGGTTATGTTGTTGTTGTTAATTATGTTACTCGTGACTTTAGTCCAAACCACATGTTCATGTTCATGTTTGCAATGAACATTTATCTCTACAAACATGTTCCTTATTTATTTTTTTAACTTCCCTTATTTTTAAATGCAGTAAAAATTTTGTTTTGAAAGGCAAGGTTCTTGGCTAGTTTTGTGTGTGTTTGTGTGTGTGTGTGTAGATAAATAATATGACTAAAGTTTTACTAGTAATCATAATAAAATGCCTTTAGTAAAATCTCAACATGAAAACAGGTTGGACTCTTCGACAGCTCCAAAGGCTTTTACTCTATGTGGAAATTAGGCCTCTCTTTTCCTCTATTGTTCTCTGCCCGCACTCCCCACACACAGAAAGAATTAATCCCAGAGGCAGCTCTCCTGTTGTTTCTGGGGCCAATGCTGCATTGACAGGACGACATTGTTGTCCATTTCCGGGAAGTCACCACCAGCTTAGAACTTTTCAGTTGTCTTGGCCTCTACTCTGTCCTTCAATCGGGCTGATCATTAGCATTCCTCAAAAAGAGAACAAAGCAGAACCCAGGTGAGATGGATTTCAGCCCATGTGGTTGAACTTGACCTTTCATCGTTTTCCTCATGCACTCCATGGTGATAATTCTGTGAGGAAGCCAAGGGCATCCACGGGCTCAGGTCATAGTGCTTTTCAGCCTCTTCTGATTTCTTTCTCTTTCTACCTTCCTGTCTAGATCTCACTCTCTTTCCTCACTCTTGATCCCTTTCAATTTATTCCTCTTCCCAACTTTTTCTTTGCCCCAGTACTTTATTGAATAGGTCCAGCTAGCATTTTCATGGAAAACAAACAAACAGAACATAGCCTTTCTTGATTAATATGCTCACCAAGTTTCCTATTCCCACTTGTCGGTTTATCCTTGCCCCTGTTTTTGCAACACACACACACCCCCCAACATACACACATACATCTTGACATACACAGTATACATACTAATACACACACACACACCAACACACACGAACATGCACACCAAAACATACAGTGACACACAGACACTCATACACACTAACACACTAATACACACTAACACCAACATACATGCTGGCACACATACTAATACACCAATACACACTAATACACAAATACTAACACTGACACACAGTAACACAGCAACACACTAATACACGTAGCATCTCATACACGCACACACATGCATGGGTGTGCATGCACACATGCAGAAAACAGTCACTTCTGAACCCTGGAACATATTTCTTCATTATCCAGCTGACATCCTCAGGAGGAGATGCAGATTGCCAGTTTCCAAGGTCATCTATTTGTCCACTGATAATCGAGCTGAGAGGAATTCTTGTCACTCTCTTTGTGAATAAAAATTACTATGAAAATCTTGCCGAAGCTGAAACACTGTCAGGAAGGTGAAAACAAAGCCTACATTTCAGCTACAACACGGGAGTGTACTAGTTGGGCTTTCTGCTTTCAGTAGGCCCCCAACAGCAGAAGTGTGCCGTCCCTGAGGGCTTTGTGCAGGGACAGATGTAAGCGTCAGGATCTTCATCACGAGCCACATATGAGGTGATTCCTGCTAACACGATGTTCATGACGTTGAGGCAGCACAGACAGCGGACAGCTCCGCACTGTCGTTTCATCTAAGTAAGTGGGTTCACAGTAACCACTTGAAACTCTTTAGTATGAACTGGTATGGAGTAAGTTAATACAGCCTCAGTTTCCATGCTAAAAAAAAAGGTGGTCTGGTACTCTCCCTGCCCCCTTGTATCTGTCTAGACAATTTGAGACAAAAGAAACTCATTTGCTCTTGGAGGTGTTGAATGAAAACTCACTGGGGGTTGGTTGAGGGATGGAGGAGGGGATGGAAGTCAAAGGACTTAAAGCAAAAGAGTCTTGTGCCTCCCAGGATCTAAAAAGGGGGATGTACTGTGTATAGAAACCGTCATAGGAATAACTGGGGCTGGGCAGGGGAGGGGAGGGGCTCAGTGGCTAGAATCAAGGGAAGAATTAATTTTCTTTTAAGAATTTTTCTCATCACCTCTCTTCTTTGATGGAGCATAAAATAAAACAACTTGGTCTTCCCTGGTGGCGCAGTGGTTGAGAGTCTGCCTGCCGATGCAGGGGGACACGGGTTTGTGCCCTGGTCCGGGAAGATCCCACATGCCGCAAAGCGGCTGGGCCCGTGAGCCATGGCCACTGAGCCTGCGTGTCCGGAGCCTGTGCTGTGCAGCAGGAGAGGCCACAACAGTGAGAGGCCCGCATACTGCAAAAAATAATAATAAATAAATAATAATAATAAAACAACTTTATTAGTTTAATACACGTATTTTATCTTTCCTAAAAAAGTTATGCAAATATACTTTCACTTCTACGATTACTAAAATATTTTTTTAAATTACTAACCTAGACTTTTATTTCAATAATATTTTTAGGAGCCATGCTATGGGCTCTAGGGTAAGATGTTTTATAAAACTACCCTAGAATAAAGAAGGGTATTCCTTTTTCCTTATTCCTTATACCTAGAATAAGGGCCATTTTTCTACTTCTGAAATAAATCCCTGCTGACTCCAAGACTGACGTGTGCTATGCAAACTGTTATGCCAAAAATCAGCTGTGTGCTTCCAAGACAACTTTTAATGGCACATCTAGGCCAGAGATACTCTGTTATTAGAACAGTTAATTCAAACATTTTATTCATAGTAAAAGGTAAGTTGAGTAGAAATTGATTATTAGTTAACAAAATATAAAGGATGTTTTACTCAGCAAAAACTAGCAAATGAAAATGCAAACCCCATTTTAATGACCTTGACAGCTCATGTTACTGACTTTTATGAAACTTCTGCTGGAATTGCTCCTTCATGCCTCCGTTGTGTGGAGACAAGCTTCTATCGCAGAAACTATGGTGCTTCATCCATTCATTTGCCTCTTTCCCCAATGAACAGTGAGTTCCTGAAGAGTTGGGACAATTAATGTTTATATTTCCAGCACCTAACACAGTGTCTAGAGCACAGTATAGACTCCGTGAATGTTTCCTACATGCATTTTATCTCATTTCAGAGCAAATGGAGGTGACATTAATTGGTTGCATTCATAGAAGTCTCTTAGTTTATTTTTAGCCATTGTGCACCAATTCTTACAGCTATAAACCCTGGAAAACTTAGAAGGAAATGATATGAAATGATTAATAGTGTGATTTGAGATATTGATAAAATTTACGTGACTCGTCAATTGCTCCTTGGCCTTAAAATAGTTCTGTGATACTCTAATTTGGAATGATGTTCCCCAAGTGGATCTATACAAAAGGCA
This sequence comes from Mesoplodon bidens, assembly GCF_964165515.1. Lineage (NCBI taxonomy): Eukaryota > Metazoa > Chordata > Mammalia > Artiodactyla > Ziphiidae > Mesoplodon > Mesoplodon bidens. Next base: position 16,959,593 of record NC_138173.1, on the reverse strand, counting down.
TGTCCCCAGATGGTTTGTTAACCTTGATCCACTGAGGTGGGGGCGGGGAGGGAATCAGAATGTTTATAATATTTATTTTTATCTCATTCTTTTAACTCCTTATTTGGTGTATTTTGTGATATGCATAATGTGTTAATGTAAGTATTTACCTATATATATTTGTAAATATATATATTTACCTATATATGTTTACCTATATATATTTACCTATATATATTTACCTATATATATTTGTATATATTGTATATTCCATATACTAATGGAATTGTGTGAACAAAAATGTATGGTCACCCTGGTTTAGAGAATTTAAGTAGATGACACAATTTTTTGGTACTTCTTGTTATGTTTAATATGAATGAAAGAATACAAACATTCATTTATTTAACTTACACTTATGAGAACCTTATATATGCTGAAGACTGTTCTAATTACTAGGCATAAGCATACAAAGATAGATAAGACACATTTGCTTTTCTCAAAGAGTTTTTTCGTCTAATAGAAGAGATAAGAATTCAAGTTATATAAATAAATGCCACTACTCCCTCCCCGTAAAGGCTTTGCAGATTCCTCCTTTCTCTTCTTTTTTTTTTTAAACATGTTTATTGGAGTATAATTGCTTTACAATGGTGCATTAGTTTCTGCTTTATAACAAAGTGAATCAGCTATACATATACATACATCCCCATATCCCCTCCCTCTTGCGTCTCCCTCACACACTCACTATCCCAGCCCTCTAGGTGGTCACAAAGCACCGAGCTGATCTCCCTATGTGGCTGCTTCCCACTAGCTACCTGTTTTACATTTGGTAGTGTATATATGTCAGTGCCACTCTCTCACTTCATCCCAGCTTACCCTTCCCCCTCCCTGTGTCTTCAAGTCCATTCTCTACATCTGCCTCTTTATTCCTGTCCTGGCCCTAGGTTCTTCAGAATCTTTTTTTTTTTTTTTAGATTCCATATATATGTGTTAGCATACAGTATTTGTTTTTCTCTTTCTGACTTACTTCACTCTGCATGAAAGACCCTAGGTCCACCCACCTCACTACAAATAACTCAATTTCATTTCTTTTTATGTCTGAGTAATATTCCATTGTATATATGTGCCACATCTTCTTTATCCATTCATCTGTCGATGGACACAGGTTGCTTCCATGTCCTGGCTATCGTAAATAGAGCTGCAGTGAACATTGTGGTACATGACTCTGTTTGGATTATGGTTTTCTCAGGGTATATGCCCAGTAGTAGGATTGCTGGGTTGTATGGTAGTTCTACTTTTAGTTTTTTAAGGAACCTCCATACTGTTCTCCATAGTGGCTATATCAATTTACATTCCCACCAACAGTGCAAGAGGGTTCCCTTTTCTTCACACCCTCTCCAACATTTATTGTTTGTAGATTTTTTTGATGATGGCCATTCTGACTGGTGTGAGGTGATACCTCGTTGTAGTTTTGATTTGCATTTCTCTGATGATTAGTGATGTTGAGCATCTTTTCATGTGTTTGTTGCCAATCTGTATATCTTATTTGGAAAACTGGCTGTTTAGGTCTTCTGCCCTGCATCCTTTTGTAGAAGACTGTGTCATAAGGCCATCCTAACTGCAAAATCAAGCATTTGTCTTTCTAGTTTTTATGATAGATGAGGAAAACAAAGACAAGTGGTTTGGGAATGGTGGTGTTGAGAGAGCCAACCTGTAATATCAGGCACTGAATATAGGTTGCCTAATATTTTATATATTGGTGTGAACTGATTTCCTTTCCTACCAAACCAAAAACTCCTTGAGATAAAATATGACTTCACTTCTCATGCAATAAATATCTGTTGATTGAATGAATCAATAAATGAGTTTAGAGACAGCAGAAGCAAGAAGAACTACAGTCCTGCAGCCTGTGGAACAAAAACCACATTCACAGAAAGATAGACAAGATGAAAAGGCAGAGGGCTATGTACTAGATGAATAAACAAGATAAAACCCCAGAAAAACAACTAAATGAAGTGGAGATAGGCAACCTTCCAGAAAAAGAATTCAGAATAATGATAGTGAAGATGATCCAGGACCTTGGAAAAAGAATGGAGGCAAAGACAGAGACAGAGAAGATGCAAGAAATGTTTAACGAAGACCTAGAAGAACTAAAGAACAAAAAAACAGAGATGAACAGTGCAATAACTGAAATGACAAATACACTAGAAGGAATCAATAGCAGAATAACTGAGGCAGAAGAATGGATAAGTGACCTGGAAGACAGAATGGTGGAATTCACTGCTGCTGAACAGAATAAAAAAGAAAGAATGAAAAGAAATGAACACAGCCTAAGAGCCCTCTGGGACAACATTAAATGCAACAACATTCACATTATAGGAGTCCCAGAAGGAGAAGAGAGAGAGAAAGGACCCGAGAAAATATTTGAAGAGATTATAGTCGAAAACTTCCCTAACATGGGAGAGGAAATAGCCACCCAAGACCAGGAAGCGCAGAGAGTCCCATACAGGAAAAACCCAAGGAGAAACACGCAGAGACACATAGTAATCAAATTGGCAAAAATTAAAGACAAAAATTATTGAAAGCAGCAAGGGAAAAACAACAAATAACATACAAGGGAACTCCCATAAGGTTAACAGCTGATTTCTCAGCAGAAACTCTGCAAGCCAGAAGGGAGTGGCATGACGTATTTAAAGTGATGAAAGGGAAGAACCTACAACCAAGATTACTCTACCCCGCAAGGAACTCATTCAGATTCGATGGAGAAATCAAAAGCTTTACAGACAAGCATAGCGAAGAGAATTCAGCACCACCAAACCAGCTCTACAACAAATGCTAACGGAACTTCTCTAAGGGGGAAACACAAGAGAAGAAAAGGACCTACAAAAACAAACGCAAAACAATTAAGAAAATGGTACTAGGAACACACATATCGATAATTGCCTTAAATGTGAATGGATTAAATGCTCCAACCAAAAGACACAGGCTCGCTGAATGGATACAAAAACAAGACCCATATATATGCTGTCTGCAAGAGACCCACTTCAGACCTAGGGACACATACAGACTGAAAGTGAGTGGATGGAAAAAGATATTCCATGCAAATGGAAATCAAAAGAAAACTGGTGTAGCAATACTCATATCAGATAAAATAGACTTTAAAATAAAGAATGTTACAAAAGACAAGGAAGGACACTACATAATGACCAAGGGATCAATCCAAGAAGAAGATATAACAATTATATATGCACCCCACATAGGAGCACCTCAATACATAAGGCAACTGCTAACAGCTATAAAAGAGGAAATCAACAGTAACACAGTATTAGTGGGGGACTTTTAACACCTCACACCAATGGGCACATCCAAACAGAAAATTAATAAGGAAACACAAGCTTTAAATGACACAATAGACCAGATAGATTTAATTGATATTTATAGGACACTCCATCCAGAAACAGCAGATTACACTTTCTTCTCAAGTGTGCATGGAACATTCTCCAGGGTAGATCACATCTTGGGTCACAAATAAAGCCTCAGTAAATTTAAGAAAATTGAAATCATATCAAGCATCTTTTCTGACCACAATGCTATGAAATTAGAAATCAGTTACAGGGAAAACAACGTAAAAAACACAAACACCTGGAGGCTAAACAGTATGTTACTAAATAACCAAGAGATCACTGAAGAAATCAAAAAGGAAATCAAAAAATACCTAGAGACAAATGACAATGAAAACATGACGATCCAAAGCCTATGGGATGCAGCAAAAGCAGTTCTAAGGAGGAAGTTTATAGAAATACAAGCCTACCTCAAGAAACAAGAAAAATCTCAAATAAGCAGTCTAACCTTACACCTAAAGGAACTAGAAAAAGAAGAGAAACAAAACCCAAAATTAGCAGAAGGAAAGAAATCATAAAGATCAGATCAGAAATAAATGAAATAGAAACAAAACAATAGCAAAGATCAATAAAACTAAAAGCTGGTTCTTTGAGAAGATAAACAAAATTGATAAACCATTAGCCAGACTCATCAAGAAAAAGAGGGAGAGGACTCAAATCAATAAAATTAGAAATGAAAATGGAGAAGTTACAACAGACACCACAGAAATACAAAGCATCCTAAGAGACTACTACAAGCAACTATATGCCAATAAAATGGACAACCTGGAAGAAATGGGCAAATTCTTAGAAAGGAATAACCTTCCAAGACTGAACCAGGAAGAAATAGAAAATATGAACAGACCAATCACAAGTAATGAAATTGAAACCGTGATTAAAAATCTTCCAACAAACAAAAGTCCAGGACCAGATGGCTTCACAGGTGAATTCTATCACACATTTAGAGAAGAGCTAATACCCATCCTTCTCAAACTCTTCCAAAAAATTGCAGAGGAAGGAACAATTCCAAATTCATTCTATGAGGCCACCATTACCCTGATACCAAAACCAGACAAAGATACTACAAAAAAAAGAAAATTTCAGACCAGTATCACTGATGAATATAGATGCAAAAATCCTCAACAAAATACTAGCAAATAGAATGCAACAACACATTAAAAGGATCATACACCATGATCAAGTGGGATGTATCCCAGGGATGCAAGGATTCTTCAATATACACAAATCAATCAATGTGATACACCATATTAACAAATTGAAGAGGAAAAACCATATGATCAACTCAATACATGCAGAAAGAGCTTTTGACAAAATTCAACACCGATTTATGATAAAACTCTCCAGAAAGTGGGCATAGAGGGAACCTACATCAACATAATAAAGGCCATATATGACAAACCCCATTCTCAATGGTGAAAAACGGAAAGCATTTCCTCTAAAATCAGGAACAAGACAAGGATGTCCACTCTTGCCACTATTATTCAACATAGTTTTGTAAGTCCTAGCCCTGGCACTCAGAGAAGAGGAAGAAATGAAAGGACTCCAAATTGGAAAAGAAGAAGTAAAGCTGTCACTGTTTGCAGATGACATGATACTATACATAGAGAATCCTAAGGATGCCACCAGAAAACTACTAGAGCTAATCAATGAATTTGGTAAAGTTGCAGGATACAAAATTAATGCACAGAAATCTCTTGCATTCCTATACACTAATGATGAAAGATCTGAAAGAGAAATTATGGAAACACTCCCATTTACCATGGCAACAAAAAGAGTAAAATACCTAGGAATAGACCTACCTAGGGAGACAAAAGACCTGTATGCAGAAAACTATAAGACACTGATGAAAGAAATTAAAGATGATACAAACAGATTGAGAGATATACCATGTTCCTGGATTGGAAGAATCAATATTGTGAAAATGACTATACTACCCAAAGCAATCTACAGATTCAATGCAATCCCTATCAAATTACCAATGGCATCTTTTACAGAACTAGAACAAAAAAATCTTAAAATTTGTATGGAGACACAAAAGACCCTGAAAAGCCAAAGCAGTCTTGAGGGCAAAAAATGGAGCTGGAGGAATCAGACTCCCTGACTTCAGACTATACTACAAAGCTACAGTAATCAACACAATATGGTACTGGCACAGAAACAGAAATATAGGTCCATGGAACAGGATAGAAAGTCCAGAGATAAACCCACACACCTGTGGTCAACTAATCTATGACAAAGGAGGCAAGCATATACAATGGAGAAAAGACAGTCTCTTCAATAAGTGGTGCTGGGAAAACTGGACAGCTCCATGTAAAAGAATGAAATTAGAACACTCCCTAACACCATACAAAAAAATAAACTCAAAATGGATTAGAGACCTAAATGTAAGACTGGACACTATAAAACCCTTAGAGGAAAAGATAGGAAGAACACTCTTTGGCATAAATCACAGCAAGAACTTTTTTGATTCATCTCCTAGAGTAATGGAAATAAAAACAAAAATAAACAAATGGGACCTAATGAAAGTTAAAAGCTTTTGCACAGCAAAGGAAACCATAAAGAAGACGAAAAGACAACCCTCAGAATGGGCGAAAATATTTGCAAACAAATCAACGGACAAAGCATTAATCTCCAAAACGTATAGACAGCTCATGCAGCTCAATATAGGAAAACAAACAACCCAATCCAAAAATAGGCAGAAGATTTAAATAGACGTGTATCCAAAGAAGACATACAGATGGCCAAGAAGCACATGAAAAACTGCTCAACATCACTAATTATTAGAGAAATGCCAATCAAAACTACAATGAGGTATCACCTCACACCAGTCAGAATGGCCATCCTCAAAAAATCTACAAACAACAAATGCTGGAGAGGGTGTGGAGAAAAGGGAACCCTCTTGCACTGTTGGTAGGAATGTAAATTGATATAGCCACTATGGAGAAGAGTATGGAGGTTCCTTAAAGAACTAAAAATAGAATTACCATATGACCCAGCAATACCACTACGGGTCATATACCCAGAGAAAACCATAATTGAAAAAGACACATGCACCCCAATGTTCATTGCAGCACTATTTACAATAGCCAGGTCATGGAAGCAACCTAAATGTCCATTGACAGACGAATGGGTAAAGAAGATGTGGTACATATATACAGTGGAATATTACTGAGCCATAAAAAGGAACGAAATGGGGTCATTTGTAAAGACATGGATATATCTAGAGACTGTCATACAGAATGAAGTAAGTCAGAAAGAGAAAAACAAATATCGTATATTAATGCATATATGTGGAACCTAGAAAAATGGTATAGATGAACCAGTTTGTAGGGCAGAAATTGAGACACAGATATAGAGAACAAACATACGGACACCAAAGGGAGAAAGTGGCTTGGGGGGGGGTCATGAATTGGGAGATTTGGATTGACATATATACACTAATATGTATAAAATGGATAACTAATAAGAACCTGATGTATAAAAAAATAAATAAAACAAAATTCAAAAATTCGAAAAAAAGTCAAACACTAAGGTGTGGTCATTGATATAAAAAATAAATGAGTTTAATTACATTAGGGCAGAATAAATGTAGATGCTTTTTAGTTTGCTAAATCTAGTTTTCAATACACTGAATCAAAAGAAGGTTTGTAAACCTCATGAGGGAAGGTTTCCTGTTCAAATTTCTTGAGTTCCATAGATCTTAACACTTGACTTTGTGCACACAATAATAGGTGTTCAGTTAATACTCACTTGACACTAAATGAACGAATAAAGTGAACGGGCTGGTCACAGGGCAATTCCACATTCCATCGTGAACCAAAGATATCTGAAATTTTCAGGACAAAAACTAGCTTCCTCAATACCCAGACACTTGATCCTCAGTATATTAAATCAACAGATAACTTAACTTTTGAAAACATTCTGTTTCATAAACTTACACCAATTTCAGCCTGTTTCTGGTTTAATAGTATGAATTTTCCCTCACAGTCTTAGTTTAAAAGCCCTGAGGCCAATTTTTTTAAAAAATGCCCATATGAACCAATAAATCTGCATTATCACTCATATTCTGCATAAATCTGATGTGATCATCTCCTTTAATCATAAACCTCTGAAGGTGTTTCACTAACAAAGTAAGTAGATCCTGTGGTTGAGCATGGAGCGAATTTACAGTGAAGACATAAAAGATTTCCATTAAAAAACACTCTTTCATTCTCCAGCCTTCTCTCATTATTCAGTGTGAAGGCTGAGGGCACTGCAGAGGTCATGGAGGCCTTTGTCCTGCACCTCCTCTCATGTTCCCCTAAATCATTTCATCCCACTGAGAAAATCTCTGTCCTTATAGACTTTTGAGAGGAACACAGTGCCCTTAGTAAGTTAGTCCAAAGTTTGAAAAGCTTAATTTCAAACAACCTAACTTCTAACATAGATCCTGCTTGCTGCATTTTGTTCATTTTTATTGCTCTGGCAACAGAAGAGTTGGAAAATAGTTCCCTAAAGTCTCAGTGTAAAAGGTTTAACATGAAAGTTGCTGCTTCTTTCCTTGTTCTCAAAGCTCAATTATGCTAGTCTTTTTTACATTTTTCTTAAGTTTTCACTCCCTGACTCAGTCCTCAGATTGACATTCCCCTGATTCTGCTTCACGTTTTCTTTAACTATTTGCAGTGTTGTAGCCAGATATGGACACATTTCTTTCTCTCTGGGCATTCAACACTGTCCTTGTGTATTCCTCCCACATAATTTTGGAATCTCAGTTTTGAATCTTCTCAGAACTCTGACTTGACTCATATCTAGCAAAGATGTGTCTAATGTATATTATTCCTATCACTGCATTGTGCATTTTATATTTTAGCCTTATTATATTATTATACATTTTGATTTTCATTACCATACCAATGTGAAAGGTGACTTTACATTTTTATTTTCTTTTAACTATATATACACATATGATCTGCAGATTCAAGATATGTTTAATGGTGAACTTTATAAATATCTTTCTCTTCATTCATTCACATATTCATTTACTTGTTCATTCAGTTCTCTGAGCCACTTATAAACTGGTTAATTAAATTAACAGCCAATTAATTATATGCTGATCACTATGCTAGGTACTAGGAATAAAAGGATGTACTCTCATAAAGCTTTCTGACTATTGACGAAAGAGACAATCAGTTTCCCAAAACTAAGTGTAAAATTGCGACTTGACAAAAACAGTGATAGAACAGGTAGATTTGGCTTCGTCTAGGGGATCAAGGAAGGCTTTCCTGAGACAGCCACGCTTAAGTCAGGATCTGAAAGATGAGGACGGGTTAACCAAGTGAAGAGTAGAGGTAAGAACATTCTTCCAACCCTTAGATCATTCCTTCACTAAGAAACATTTATTGGGAGTCTATTATTTGCCAGAGACAGTGTTTGATACTAGAAATGCAGCAGTAGACCCGTCAGGAGCCCTACCTTCACTGAGCATTCAGTCTAGTGGGGAAGCCAAATATTAAACACATCATCACTTCCAACAATGATTTAAATTACAATCAAGATAAGGACTATGAAGGAGAGGCATCAGGGCAGCTGTGAAATCAATTAAGATCTGTCAGGGGCTTTCCTGAAGAAGCAGCATGCAAAGGTCACTTGAAAATGGTACCAGTTTAGATGACCAGTTCCTGCCTGCTAACACTCGTGATGTTTCTAAGATTGACACTGATTTGCTACCACCTATTTTCCCGGAAAGAAGTGCTCTGTAGGTGTGAAAATACTTGAGTTAAGTGGTCTCAGGTACTTTGCTTAGTTTACTAATGAATATGCTGAGTAAGGGAATGTGGAATCCTTCTCTCGGCCCTATGCTGGCTTCTCTTTTGTTAGAGGCAGATATTTGCACAGCCTGACGGTATTTGTTCTTGGGGATCATAGACCCTTAATGTCTGTGAGTGCAAATGGACTTTATTTGGATTCCTTTTCCTACTTACCTAGTAATGAAAGGCAAAGGCTTTTTCTTTTTTTCTAAATTATGAGCAATACTGGTTCTCTCCTGTCCCCATCCCATGTCTTTTCAAAGACTTTGGCCAGTTATTTTAACCTAGATTTTATCAAATGATTTCCTACACAAGGTGGTTTCCTGCCCATTTACAAAGCATGGCTTGGCCTCAGTATTTTTAAAGTAAATATTTTATTAAAAAATTAAAGATGTATTTGTATATGTAACTAAATGGAAACACTAGCATTTGTCATACTTTTTCTTCTACATAAGTACAGCTTTCCATTTCCTTTACCTTTACTCTTATATGGCGTAGCTTAGCTATCTCTCTGGACTTAACTTACCCTTGAGGAATCAAAGCCAACTTGCTTCCCTTTGGGGCATATGTATTTGCATTTGGTTTCTTGAATTGTTTTTTTGTTATTGTCATCTGTGGAAATTGCTTTTGGCATGTGGGCGGACGGGATGAGTGCTCCAAACATTTCCATTCTCTCCACATGTTGAAGATAATGGAACCACAGGACTTAAGAAGTCTGGGTCCCTGAATCACCACTTGGGATAGAATCCCCTGACCAGGAACATCCATATTGGACTGTGATATGAGAGGAAACAAACTTTCATTTTAGTGTTACCTTTAGAAATACACAGTCTTTATCATACTATAAACAACAAAGCAACAAGAGAATGTATGGCTTGTGACAAGAGCCATCTTACCACTCTTGTGATGCATATGTGAAATTTATTTTCTGGCTCTGCTGCTCTTAACTCTTTGGGTAGTGGGATAAGATCCTTCCACATTTATAGGAGGTTGAAGTTACAAGTTTAGTGTAGAGTGTTAGTACAATATTGTCTCTAATTTGAAGTAATTCATTGAATTTGAACCAGCACAGAACTTTAAAGAAGTATAGATCCTTAGATGATGGTCATTACCCAGTGTGTTAAGAATGGCTCACAAGATTCCTATGAATGAAATGTATAAACATGTCTCTCTAATTAATATTAGCAACAAGGAGCTTTCATTTAAAGTCATTTATCTTAGTTTTTTAAAGCAATAAGTAAAATTGCTTCCAATAGATACTCTTATGAGACAGACTTGGCGAGTGGGTCTTTTTTTCTTCTGTCCTTTATGTAAACCCATCTGCTTCACACAACATATTTTTATGGTACATTTCTTCCCAAAGTTTATACAGTAGATACATCATAACTGGAACAAATAGGCTTACACAAGGCCACTTTCCACCACCCACTTTGTGTATAGCTGGAAAAGTCATAAACAGTCCTTGGACGCTGCAATGTGATCTTTCAATCTGCAGTCGTTGACGACAATTTTCTGCCTGTTTGGGAGCATAATGCCTTAAAGGAAATTTCAGAGCCAGCCTTGGACAAACTGTGCTGTTGGTGACATCTGCCTTATTACCAATAAAAATGATGTATTGTGTAACAGTGAATTACTCAGCAAACAATTCCCAGAGATCACCTTTGCTGTGGAGTGTGAAACAGAACTACTCCCTTTCCTGAATGTCAGGAGTTTTACAGAGGAGAATGACCTACCAACAGTTACTCAACGGGAACTACCCCTCTTCAAACAGATATATGATGTTTAACTTTACACACTTGGTACCCATGGAAAAAGTAAAATAAAACCATCAGTTCAGTTCTTACAGAGCTTAGTAGTGTATACACACACACACACACACACACACACGTACGCATACACATATATATGGCTCTGCAATGAATTATATGCAGTGAATGTATATTATATATCATATATGAAGCGAATATAATACAGTGAATGTATTATATGTAATATATATAATATATGCAGTGAATATATACATATAACATATGCAGTGAACATATGTACATACACACACACACATTTTGGAAAAAGTCACATGCAAGCAACAAACGCTGCTTCAGAAGGACAGTATCTCAGCAATTATGTGTCTTCAATAAATATTATGACTGCAAATCAGTTTGAAATACCCTAATGAAGAAAAAATTTGAGGTGAAGAAGTCCCTAAATTAACTGGAATAACTCACTGCCCAAACACTGTCAGAATAGAGTACAAGCAACACAAAAAACTCATTAAAATAAAAAAAAAATTTTTCTTGTTCTAGGGTTGGAAATCATCAATCAGTAAATTAATCCTGGGTAAATGGATTTATTGTAGTAAGACCCACATTGAAGTGATTAGGAGTGGCCAGTTAAAACATCTGAAATAAAAGAACACTACTAATCTCAGTCACATCACCAAATACTATATGAAAACTGTCTACCAAGGAGCTTGAGTGCCTTCTTTGCGAAACACTGCCTCTTGTTTCTTGCTCACCTATATAACTGGGAGCACTGTACAATTTGTCCACCTAACGTTTTACATTTAATGAACCTAGAGACTAACGTGTTTTTTCCCAAACCTTGGAATGCATTGTTTTGAGTCTGTTGAAGAAAGCCTTCACGTACCCTAAAAGGACACTGGCCCTTTAACTTTTAACACACTTCCCCAATTAAGCGTTTTAGGCTCCAGACTTTAACAGCTGTCTGCAGCTGTTGAAAAGTGATTTATCATTGTCAGAGTTCGTGACCAAAACATTAAAGAATTTGTTTTTTATGTTTGGCAGGGTAACTTTCATCTATAGTCATACATCCTCCTTAATGCTTTCTTATTCCTAGTAGCAATAAAAAATGAAAGAAAAATATTTTACTGAATAATTTTGAATTTTATTTTCCTCACATAGAACACTGTAATGATTTGTAAAAAATCTTTTGTGTAAGAGAATATTGCTCTGAAAAATATTTGTTTTTTATGGAGAAAAGTGTGGAGTTTTGCTTAAAAGGCTTTTGATGAAAATCTGATTTTATTCATGCCTGGGAAATTCTTTTGAATTCTAAAATGTTCAAAGAAATCCAAAACCGTTTCCCTGTTTTTGAAATAATAAAAGAAGATTTTTTTCCTCTTTTTTTTACTGATGTTAAAAAGGCTTCCACATCAAACATTCAGTGTTTTCATAGTGTTATACTTTGTTTTTAAAAGAAACTTTTTTTACCTTAAAAATTGCAAGTGGAAGAGACTTGGAAGGATCTATAACTTCAGGTTCATCTTTTACTGGGCATCACGTCCACTCATCTTGGAGAAATTCAACTGAATGTAGGGCTTTTTTCCCTTCTCACTTTCTACTTCTCTTTTCTAAACTTATTTGAGGTTTGATACGAACTCAATTTGCTAGACACCTATTTATTTTACAAGCAGTTCTTGAATTCTTAACAACCAATTCATAGGCTCCATGCCTATGGTGGCCCCGAAAGGCCAAAAGGCATCTTAAGACAGGAGTCATACCCCACAAGGCGTTCACTGTGCAGGTCTTTTATACCCTAAGCAGACTCTTCGAACCGCAGTTTTCCCATATCAGATGGCCAACATACACGTTTATTACAAAATCATTTGATCACTTTTTCAAAGTTCTGCACAATGAAAAATGTCACTTCTACTCTGGAAGAGATTTTAACACTGAATCGTAAATCTATTTACATCCTTCCCAACTTTAGTACAGAGCCTTTTCATGTGTCCTTCCACGGATGCCCTCCATATCCCATTTCTGCCATGAGCTGTAGAAAATAAGATTCAGGGATCTTTAAGCTCTGAAATCAAAGCAGTATAAGAGGGACTGGCTAGATTTCATTACAATGGTCTAACTCCTCACCTGGACTTTCTGCTGCCTTCCCCATGCCCCTGAAGATCAGGAGCCACTGCACAGGCACACATGAGTTAGAGCTCCCCGTGACAAATGAAGTGGAAAAAGAAGTAAAACCTGAATGGAAAGCCTTCATGAAGCTCGCCACTGAACCATGGGCAAGGTGGAGACATTGAAGGAAAATAAAGAGTGTGTTTATAACTGCTTACTGTTTTACAGAAAAATAAGAGCTAACTCAATTGAAGATGACAAGTCCTTCTTAACAACTCGCCTTAAGTGACTCTTATTTTTAGTTCAGCAGTGGCTTCTCTGAGGAGTAAGGGAGCTATGACAGAAAGCAGCAGCGTTGTGTGTTTAGTTCTGCTCTTGAAGTATGCCTCTGTCTGCTCACCTCCCTGAAGAAAAGGCAGTTGGCCTTTGCAATGTTTTGGCCATAGATCTGTCCTCCTAAAGATAATAATTTGCTTGAGCAACTTCCTGTTTTAAAGACACTCCCTGGGGTGTTAGTGGCCCTGAATTATAGAAGAGATAAAATACTGTAAGAATGTTAAAGCTGCAGACTCCAGATTAACCATGGCCTGGAAACTCCTTGGGAAACAGAAGGAACATTAAAAGAGGATAAAAGACACTGTAATTTTAACTCATTTTTCTTTTTCTATTTTCCAGTGTATCACAGGCATTGGCTTTATTGTATAAGGAAAGCAAACAGTCTGGAGGAAAAAAATGGAGGAGTCAGAATCAGGACTCAAGATTAATAATGATATCACAATATATCCAATGACTTTATAGAACAACATGAAATCACTTGGTCATTTCCTCTTTCTCGTAAAGCAATTGGGACACCTTGGAAACCCGTTTCGTTGTTTATTACCATTGTCTTACATACCAGTGGCCAGCTATGAATTGATGTGAGGTTCAGTGGGATAGGCTGGGAAGAAAAGAAACTTTATCATAAATTTGCCAGGTGAGGTCTCATTATTTTAAAAAGTTTAGGAAGGCTTCCAGTTTAAAGACTCATCATGGTAGAAAGCTTTACAAGCTCAGCCGGAGCACCTGGATGAATTATGTCTAAGAGGAAAGGCATTGGTGCAACAGGCTTTAAAAAGGTAAAAAGATTTTTTTTAAAAAAAGGCCCCCTATAAAAAAGACCACAGGAAATGTAGTAAATTTCATTTGTAACTTTCTCTAAGGACCAGCTAAAATATGTCAAACTCTTCCTCCTCCTTTTTTTTTTTTTTTAAAAGGAAGGGGTTAAAACATTAATATCCTCAAAAAGATCACTTCTTAAGAAAAAGCATCTAAAAAGTAATATCTGTATGTTTCTGAAACCACAAGTAAATTGCTAAAAAATACATATGTGAACTTGGGTTTACATTAAGTCCAACTGTTGAATATCATCTTGAAGGAAGAAAGTATTTGTAGATCAGTTACTGTCAAAGGTTTGTTTTATACATTTATTTTTCTAAAGGCTTACTTCCTTTGACCAACTCTTTAAAGCCAAAATTACCTATGTAATTGAAGGAAAATATGTGAGGAAAAAGAAGCTCTGAAATTTGTGGGTACAAAGATATTTTTTAAAGAAGGTGACTGAAAGCCATAGGAAGATAATAAGCATCTGAAGAGTAATTTAGTCCCATACACCAAAAATCTAAAATCCTTTAATTACATCACAAAAGGTTGCCTTTGATCAGAAAGACTTTTATAAATATATGTGTGAGCATTTTGTGCATCTTAAAGCATTCTATAAATATGAGGTATTGCTGTTATTATGGATCCTGGTGAGGGAGCAGCATCTCCTAAGTAAGAGAATCAAAGCTCCAGTCAGAATCTAGCCATGAAAGCGTAGTCAGAGACAGTGGAAAGTGATGAACAAAGGATGAAATGCTGGACCTAAGCTAGACAAAGGAAAAGAAACTTAAGTAAAAGTGAAGCTGTAAAACCTCATTATTTAGAAAGCTCAAGAAAGGCTTCCAATTAATGATACTGCTACTACTACTAATAATAATGATGTTATTCCAGTTGGTAAAGACAAACAAACAGTGGGTGTAGTGAAAGTTTGTCAGGGTTAATGGGAAATGATCTGTTCAAGAAAACGTGGAAACATCTGATTCAAGGCTACCCACAGACCAGGGATAAAAGACAAATGGCTTTCATCTTTTACCCCAACTCCAACTGATTGATTTCATTGCTAAAAGCACTAGGTTAAGAACGATTCTAAGGCTGCATCTTAGCTCATCAGGAAAAAGAGCCAAGATCAATTGATGATGCCTGCCTTGGGCAAAGAAAGGGAAAATGGCATGGGAGTTCAGGCTTGAATAAGGGGAATAGAATAAGGGTGAACTGAGAGCAGGATTGAACTCAACCAAATAGTGAGTGGCCTATTTGCTGTTTTCTTTTCCATAATATAGATGGGAAATGTGAGGAATCACTGGAGATGTGCAGGATGGCAAAGAACCTACATTTCTGCCTAGAACCATAAAATCATAAAAAGTTGACCTTATTGCTGATGGTGTCAAAGTCAGAGATTCAATATAGTATCAAAAATGGTGATAGGATCACTCGTTAACAGACAGCTTTCCCTAGACAAGGAGGGAGGCTGTGGCAGATAACCTCCATCTGCCACTGTAGGTGTGTGTTCCACCCTTCCCTACCCTACTGATCTGCTGACATCAACTCAGGAGCCTGACCTTTGTAGACTGCCTCAGTGGGTTCTCTGCCTTGTGGCTTCCAGTCGGCTTCAAGTCCAGTTCATCCAATGAGAGGTGATGAGAGGAAGCCAGGATGTCAGAGCAGAGGAGAAGACAGATGTCAGTTTCCTCTCTGCTAGGCCACAGGTTCGCAGGGACTGAATTTCCCTATTCAAGGCCACATCTCCTGTCTGGGAGTTTTCATCTACAGCTTTAACCGCAGCTCTCTCTCGATTCCAGTAAACCTTCCCCTGCCTTCAGCCTAGGGGTAGTAAGGGCTTCCTGCTGTTGCTAACTATCAGGTCCTAGCCATGCCTGTTGGCTTCCCACATTTTGTAAATAGTTCCCTTATTAAACTCTTCGTTGGAATATAACATCTTTTTCCTCCTCTCCAGGAGCCCAAAGATACATTGCTCCATTATCTAGGGATATAGTACCATAGTAACTACAGGACATCAGGGAGCTTTCAGACTCCCCTCCAGAATTTCCCTCAGCACCCCCCTTCTATGATATTGACAATCAATGTTATCTCAACAGAGTGTAAAGAATTCTATAAGTGAAATTTCAATATCCTCTCCCTTTCAACAATATGACACCCCACCCGACCCCCGCCCTCAAATGTGCGAGCACATGCGTACACACACACACACACACACACCCCAGCTCATTTTACACAAATCTCTGGATCAGCAACAGCTCACCAGGATTAGCAACGTCTGCACACAAGCAATATTATCTGCCTTCCCTGCCAAGGTGCTTGGGCCAATGAAATCAAAAGGTAGTTATATTTAGAGGTTGAAGATGTGATTTTTTTGGCAAGAATAATTACATGAGTGTGTGTACTTCTGTCAATAGGGGCATAATTTCCAGTTGCCTCTCGTCTTATTATGTTGTAGCCTTTGATGATTATTGTTAAGATTCATTAAGTAGCATTTTGAAAAGTGATGATATTCTTTCATTTCATCTTCATTTATTTGGTGGAAAATTTCTATAAAAATAGAAATGTCTCCCCATAAACTCTTTGGTTACCCTGAGGTACAATTTAAACAGGAAAGGCAGATTAAATGCTCATTCCCCTCCCTTTATCAGTTTATGGGAGAATGAGTTTGTTCCCTAGCATCTTCTAAAGATAACCAATGAAGTTTCTCCCTCCCATCCACCCATGTATCATTGTGAACTCATGGATTTAAACATAGTTGACATCTTTCAATACACTGAAGTTGTTATTATTAATGGTCAAATTATCTCTTATCTCTTTGATCAATGGGATTCTCTTCTGAATCCTTTGGGTACCACCCCAATAGTCACTGTTATTTCCTTTCCTTTTCATACAAAAAGACCTTCCAGGCTGATATTATACATTTCCTGTTCCAGATATTTTCTCTGTATATTTCTCTGAACTGGATTCCTTTTAGTGGAAGATGTATCTAGAGACTACAAACAGGGCATTCTTGTTCTTTTTCAAAAGTATTTTGAAATTTTATTGCTAAATATTTACAAAATTGTACAATCTTCAGGATATTAACCAACAAAGATATTTAAATTATGGTCAAGGAAAGATGCTAAAAAATTAAAAAGGGTATTTAAGTGTAGTCTATCTATATATCAGTTCATAAGGGAATACGAGACTATTAGTATGTTTTCCTTCCTACACAGTCTTATAATTGCTTGAACTCAGGTAAAGAATACTGTGAAAATAAGAACCCCCTTCTCATCCCCAAATATGTGAAGACTTTATCTCAGTACCTCGTGCATAGTAAGTGCTAAATAAGGGCTATTGCATTTATTATTATTAGCGGGATTCACAATCCCTTTTTCCCATCCAAAAAGTGGATAAAAAATGAAATAAAGTAGAGGGGAAAAAATCTGTTTGTTCCCTGAAGGCCAAGCAAAGGCTCATTGGTATCTGCCTCCATTCTACTTCCTTCCAAAGTGTCCTCTGTATCCCAGAAGAGATCTTGTATTTACATTTCCCACAATCCCCTTGCCCATGTGAGGAACCAAGATTTTTGTTGTGTAGGAAAGTAGAAACAGATGCAACACTCATGAGGTTAAATGAAAACACTGTATCCCTGAGTTTGAATTGGAAGTATCAATATGACCTAATTTATTTTAACACGCACACACACACACACACACAGTCCCCAATGTGTCCACTGAAGAAACCTGTGAACAGTGACCAACACAGGAGCAATGAAGAGCCCTATTGCACAAATTGAGACCTCCAAATATCATTTCCTGCTGTAAAGAACTAATGCTCCTTAGAGAAATAGCTGATTATAAGTCTGAGGGCAAGGAATGAGCAAGGTGAGGCTACCACATCTTGTCATAACTACAAAACAGGGAAGTGATCTAGGATTTTGTCAAAACCACCAAGGAGCCAACTTGAAAAGGCTCCCCTGGCCAAGGATTAGACAACTGAGTATCAGTAAAAATAACAAGAGCAAGTTCATAGTGATACTAAACACAAAAAGCCTCATTGATGGACTTTTGAAGAAAACTAGGAAATAAAGAACGAATGCCCAGTAACTCAAGGACTTGTCCTTTTTTTTACATCCTAAACCAGTTGACTTTTCTGCAACATTGCCTCACTATTGGGGCTCTTTCTGAACTTTTGGTTTAGAACCCAGGGTTCTATCAGCCAGCTCTCATTACACATGCAGCCATTACTGTCCTTAACTATTAAAATGCATAATGAGGGCTTCATCTTTTATGATACTGGGTTTACAGGGAGTCACTAGAGAGAGAGCTTCCAGAATATAGTCAATATACAGACAAACATTAATTGAAGACGTATTAGGGATAAGACACCTTCCTTGTCCCTAAAGAGAGTGAATACCAGAACACCAAGCCAAGCCAAGTCCCTGCCATCAAAAACTTGCTTTTTCTTTTTTGGCCGCTTGGCCTGCGGGGATCTTAGTTCCCTGACTAGGGACTGAACTCGTGCCCCCTGCAGTGGCAGTGCAACGTCCTTACTACTGTACCGCCAGGGAAGTTCCCCCAAAAGTTTAGATTTTTAGAGGACACAGTTCTACATAAAAGAATAAAGAAGGGGATGGAAGTGAAATGACTGAAGCGAATGAACGGGCCAACTGGCAAATGGTTCTGAGTAACAAGTGTACAATAAATAGACTGATGGGACATAAAATAGAAGCAAGAGAGAAGTATTGTGAAACGTATTTTTCCAAAGCTATTACTTTCTCCTTGTTAAAACCTTTAACGAGGTGTTAACATTATGCATTTTAAATGTTTTGTCTCCCCTTCTTTTTGGATTATTCATCTCATCACCCTCTGACTTAAGCAAACATAAAGACGAAAGCCCTGATAAAATAGGAAGTGTTAGCTCGCAACACACAACTTTAATGTAATGACTCTTTTCCTCTGAGAACTGCTTTTGAAACTCACCCAAACTTACTCAGAGGAAACTCATTTTGACTGTAATGGCTACATGTGTAATGAGATTAGGCTGACAGAATCCTGCTCTTTTTTTTTCAGGCTAAAATATATCAGATTTGAAACCCCTTTTCAATATGAGAGTAAAGCAGGAATAGTCACTGGTGAGCCAGTGGTGGTTTACAAGTGTACAAAGCTTGCAGTTTTATTTTCTCCACACAAAGACTGCTTTTATTACCAACAGTATGCTCTGGCTTGGGAGTATCAATTCTAGTGTCTAAATCTCCAGGTAGAGGCATTCCTTGCCCAGGAGTCTAATAAGCATGCCAGAAAACCACACGGAGCAGAATGCTCTATGCCTCCTGCTAACCTGGGACCATCATCTTGTTAATTTCCTGGTGCTCATGTGTATTTTGTTAACTCATCAATTCGGTGGTTTCTGCATATTTCACACTTTACCATATATGTCAGAATAATAGTACACGGATGGCATTTGTAGGCAGGAGGGAAAAAACTTGTCACAAACAGGTCTCTGGCTTTCAAAAAATGGCCCCTGAAAGAATTCTTAAGTAACGAACTCTGGCGGTGCTGTGTCATTCTAGGCTGAAATGTGAATGTTTCTGCTTTCTAAAAGTCCTTCATGGTCCTGTTAATGTGCATTACGCGCACGTGCGCGCGCGCACACACACACTAATTATTTGAACACATGGTTCTCTGAACTCCTCTGGAACATATATCTACATAATTCATTTTGGCCTTAATCATATACTGCCTTGTATTGTTACTTAATAGTTCCATGTCTATAAGTTCTATTGTTCCAGGATAAAATACTTAGATCATAGAAGACTGGGATTAGGTCTTACTTTTTTTTTTTCTTAATTTTATTGAAATATAGTTGATTTACAATGTTGTGTTAGTTTCAGGTATACAGCAAAGTAATTCAGTTATATATACATACGTAAGTTCAGTTTTATATATATAGATAGATTCTTTTCCATTATACGTTATTATATGATATTGAGTATCATCCCCTGTGTTATACAGTAGGATTTTGCTGGTTATCTATTTTATAGATAGTAGTATACATATTTTAATCCCAAACTCCTAATTTATCCCTCCCCACCTTTCCCATTTGGTAACCGTAAGTTTGTTTTCTATGTCTGTGAGACTATTTCTGTTTCATAAATAAGTTCATTTGTAATCACTTTTTAGGATTCCACATATAAGTGGTATCATGTGATATTTGTCTTTCTTTGTCTGATTTAGTTCACTTACTATGACAATCTCTAGGTCCATCCATGTTGCTGCAAATGGCATTATTTCATTCTTTTTTATGACTGAGTAGTATTCCACTGCATGTATTTACCACATCTTCTTTATCCATTCATCTGTTGATGGACACTTAGGTTGTTTCCATGTCCTGGCTATTGTAAATAGTGCTGCTATGAACATTGGGGTGCATGTATCTTTTCAAATCAGTTTTCTCTGGATGTATGCCCAGGCATAGGATTGCTGGATCATATGGTAGTTCTCTTTTTAGTTTTTTAAGGAACCTCCATACTGTTCTCTGTAGTGGCTGTACCAATTTACATTCCCACCAACAGTGCAAGAGGGTTCCCTTTTCTCCACACCCTCTCCAACATTTATTATTTATAGACTTTTTGATGATGACCATTCTGGCTGGTGTGAGGTGATACCTCACTGTAGTTCTGATTTGCATTTCTCTAATAATTAGGTCTTATTATTTTTGTAATCACTGTCCTCTCTCCCTGCTCCCGCCAATGCCCAGTGCATTCCTCTGTACATAACTATTGCTAAAGAAATACAGTAATCATCATCTGTGGCGGCATCGCTATTAGCAATAATAATGATCAGTTATTAAGCCAAGTGCAGAACTGGGTAGTGTGCATTCATAATCTTATATTTTATACCCCTTGCATATTTTAGCTACATATTAAATTTATAATAAAATATTCCAAACATTCAAAAATAATAAAAGTTTATGTACCCACCATCATCAATGTAACAGAAACCTCTATTCTGGACATTTTCATAGGGATTTATACTGAAGCTTAGAGAGGGTAAAGTAACTTGCCAAGATTTCACAGTGAATAAGGAGCCACCCTAATTGAAGTGTGGGATTCAAGAATAAAAGGGACAAGATTTTTCTGTGTAGATAATGGAGGTATCGTTCTCGAAAGGGTTAAAGCAATTTCCAGAATTATCTAACGGATGGCCAGAAAGTTGCTTATCAGTTGTGAAAATATGGCCAGTATTTAAAAGAACTTATTCCACAATCATCCCAGAGGGCTTCACTGATCACCCAGTCTTTCCTCTTCCTTCTTATCTCACGGTTTGGTGATTTTTATAGCATGTTTCCCTTATTTTCCATGAAACATTTATGAGATCCTGCCACTTTAAAGTGTTGTCCTAACTCCAAAAGGCAAATGTAGAATTGCTACAAGTAAATGTTAGTTTCATTTTACTGATGCTTCGGATACGTAAATGTCAAAAGAGTTCGAGTTCTTGCTTGGAAAAATGTTGGACTTTGGGGGAAAATTATCTTAAGAATTGTAATATCTCCAGGCTATAAAATGCAATTGGAAAATACTATGAAAAAGGTCTTTCTAGTAAGAGTTTTCATAGCCTTACTTCTGACTGTGACTGGAAATTCCACATAATAATTAGAATGAAAATTATTTCAATATTTTTAGCTTAACTGGAAAACGTAGTGCAAAGGAAAAAAAACCCACAATAGTGCTAAAACTTAGGACCTCACAAGCATCTTAGATAATCATAAGGGAAGTATATCTTGTTGGGAAAAATACTTTCATGATGATTCTTTAAAACTGTATCTCTGTTACTAAGTAAAAAGACGAAGATACCGATTCCTGTTACTACAAATGTGTCTTCCGAAATGTCTTACCAGTATTTTAACTGAGTGGTAATCAGTTCCAGAAGTAACAGTCTATCAATCCTTCAGTCAAAATGACTTATTTTCCTAATAGACTCTCTGCATTTGCCATACTCTGATAACTGATTCTTCAAACATTCATTTGTTAAACTGATACCTGTTAAACATGCATTGTGTGCCCTGCATTATACTAGAACCTAAGTGGAATACACAGCCTTCATTCCCAAATTGAGGAGATTACCATGGAAGATAAGGCATGTACCTATAAGCTATAATATAATAAATAAAGAGTTAAGTACCACAGGTGAGGTAAACGTAAAGTTTTACAGAAGATCTGAGGACAGAGAGAGAATTTTTTTCCTAAAAGAAACAAAGAAAGCTTTTTGGAAAAGGTGGAATTTAAACTGGGCCTTGAAATATTGATAGTGGTTGGATTTGTGGATCTAGAAGGGCATTGCCACCAGGAGAAAAATATGAATAGATGTGCAGAGGAGGATAATATGGAGCATGTACCATGACTCCAAGTAGGAGATCTCAGAGCCAGCGAAATGGGTGGGAAAGATGGCTGAAGCCAGTCCCCAGTTCCAGACAAGACACACATCCTTTCTTATAGACTTTGTATGCCATTCTGAGGAGTCCGTACTCTTCCTTTATATACTTGCTTCAGAGAGACTACTGCAGGGTCTACAAAATGAATAAGAGCAGAGCAAGATGGGACACAGGATATAAGTTAGGAGCCTTTTTAAAAAAATGGTAACGAACACTATTTAAAAGTATTAAGGCAAATAGAAAAGGATGGGGTTAAGCTAGAAATGTAACAGAGGAAGATGACATAATACTTCGGAAAATTGTAGCTGTTACAAGGAGGGAGTTAGGAAATGTTGATTAAGCATTAAAGATATCTTGGGAATATTGAGTCACTATGTTGTACACCTGAAACTAATATAATATTGTAAATCAATATACTTCAATAAAGAAAGATATCTTGGTTATTTAAGAAGTGTGGGTGATAGTGCCATCCATAGAAATATAAAATACTGAACAAAAACCAGATTTGGAAGGAAATATAATGAGAATTATTCCAAACAATGAATTTCAGTGCTTAGCACAATGCCTAGTTCCAGTAAGAGTGACAGGTCACTAGATGCCTCTCCCCCCAAAAATCTGTTTTCCCTTCTTCCGTAGCAACAGGGACATCCTGCTGAAGACTCAGCCTTCCTTCCACATTCAGTGTGGTGACATTACTAAGTCAGGGTAATGACATGTGAGCTGGAGCAATACAGACCACTCTGGTGCTTGGTCTTCAGACATTGGGCATGCCCTCTTCCATTTCCTTTGTCTCCTTTTCCACATGCTGACAGGAAAGTGATCCAGCTCTGGCCATATATATGTAGACAACACTTTAGGGGGACAGCACTGCAAGGTGGAAGAGTCCTGGGTTTCTGAATGACTTTGTAAAAATAGGTGTTCCACCGACTTGTGAAATAAGAGAAAGATGAACTTCTGCCTTATGAAAGTCATTGTACTTGGATAGCAGCTTAACTCTCACCTCAGCTAACACAGTAGGCACTTCATAAATATATGTTGAGTGAACGATTGAATAAATGAATTAAAGAATGAACTTAAGATGAATTTAGAACATTAAAATAAACATATCCAGGAGACAGAGGGAAACACATATCCAGAGTGAAGAAAAGCAGTTAAAGAAATTTGAATAAGAATAGACATATGTATATGTATAACTGAATCACTTTGCTGCACACCTGCAACTGACCCAACATTGTAAATCAACTATATAGTCCAATATAAAATAAAAATTTAAAAACAAAAGTTAAAGCAGAAGATTTGCTATTTACCTATATGGATTCATAGTTGAGACTGGATGAGATTGCTAAATCAAAGAAAGAGAGGAAGGAAGGAAGGAAATGGCCCCAGAGACAGATGTGGAGGAGCCAGATCCTTACAGACTACATTCATGTAGAGAAAGAATGTCATGTGGAAGAAGAGACAGAGGAGGCGTGGTCAGAGAAGAGAAGCAGGAGAGATGAGTTAGAGTCATTATAGAAGCCAAAGTGAATGAGTTTTTTTTTTTTAACTTTATTTTTTGGCTGCTTTGGGTCTTCATTGCTGTGCACGGGCTTTCTCTAGTTGTGGCAAGCGTGGGCTACTCTTTGTTGCAGTGCGCGGGCTTCTCATTGCGGTGGCTTCTCTTGTTGCGGAGCACGGGCTCTAGGCGCACGGGCTTCAGTAGTTGTGGCACGTGGGCTCAGTAGTTGTGGCTCGTGGGCTCTAGAGTACAGGCTCAGTAGTTGTGGCACACGGGCTTCTTTGCTCCGCGGCATGTGGGATCTTCCCGGACCAGGGCTTGAACCCGTGTCCCCTGCATTGGCAGGTGGATTCTTAACCACTTTGCCACCAGGGAAGTCCCAGTAAGTGAGTTTTGAAGTGAGATATTTCAAGGAATTGGGAGAATCGGATCAGTGGTGTGAGTAGGGGCTGGGCAACTGTGGTGGACAATCATCTTTCCCGAAGTTTGGCCGTGGCCCAAAGGAGGAACAACAGAAGCACGGGAGAGTTGGAGAGAATGGCAGGATCAAGAGAAAGCCGTGTTTGGATAGGAAAACAATAGCATGTTGGCAGGCTGAATGGAAGGGACTTCTGAAGAGGGGAAATGTTAACAAATGTGAGTGGAGACAGGGTGGGGGCCAGTTAATTGATTCACCAGTGTTTCAGGATGGGAGCAAGGGATTAGGTGGAGAGATTAGAATGGAATAGGAGGAAGAGGTGAAGTGGGGGAGAAGCTGGATGAAGATGCAGGGAAATTTTGAGGACAGGAAAGCCAGGAAGTAAGAAGGGAAGCTGAGGGAGTTTGGTCTCTACATTCCTCTTTTTTATCCACCCACAGGAGCAAGGCTCCCTAAAGTATTCCCTACAGTGCTCTATAATGCTGTTGGCAAACTGACATGAAGCTAATGTCTACAGCACAGAGCAGCTTGAATTCTGTATCAAGACAGAAAAAATAAATAATGCTGATTTTTGTGTGCTGCTACCTATCCAAATAAAAAATATGTTTTTCTAAACCTGTTTCTTTTCTTTTTCTCCAACACTAGGAGAAAATATTTACTTTTGTATTTTTCCCTTGACTGTGTAATCTTAGCATTGAGTAGTAATCAGAGATCCTGTCAGTTTGGGGTTCAGTTTCTTTTGATAACTTGTACAATATAATTTAGTTGATGGTCTACAATTGTTTTCCTTTAATTTGACAAGTTACTAGACATTTATCTTTGCATCATCATCATCTTCAGACAAGTGCTATCTTTCTTAGAACCATTGTTAGAGCATTAGTCACAACCAGAGGAAGGCATGCAACTATTTTTTACCTAAGAACCTTAATAACATTAAATAATAAAGAACTGTCAAGTAGGTGCTAAAGTAGAAACTGAAGGAGAAAATGTACTTTTGTGCACCATGTTTTCAAACCTTTGAACATCATGTAACTTAGCCATGATGTTTTTACATTATAAAGTCCAGGTAGAGACATGGTCATTCGATTATTAACAGTTTTATAATGAATGAATGAATGAATTGAACATAAACGATTACTTTCCATGTATTCAGTGGTTAAAAGTGCAGAATGTATCTTATGGGGCCCATTAGATGTTTCTTATGTCAAACTTACATAAACTTACTAACAGGCCAGTGATTTTTGAAAGTCTAAAGTTGACTATAGCAGCATACCTTGGTTAGAACACTTAAAATGATAAAGTAAAATAGATGTATTATTCTTTTATGGAGCAGGATTTGAAGTCAGAAATACCTAGAGTTCACGCTGTGTGACTTTTGGCAAGTTATTTAGTTTCTTTGTGTTTTACTTTCCTCATCTGTCCAAAGGGTGTTGGGTCATGACCTCCAGGAGCTTCCTAGGTGTAATCTGAAACTGGTCCCCAAACACAGAGGGCAGGGAGAGACCCAAGAAAGAGGTAGACCATTCCAGGTTGGTAGGTGGTAGGTTTCATAAGCAAAGGAACTTATGAGGCTGGTCTTGAGTGACCACAAAATGAGTAGTTTTCTGTGCTTGCCCACCAAATCTTAAAAGTTTATAGAGAGGCTTTAAGGGGGTTCAGTCATGTATTCAATCCAGATGGTCTCAACAGCACCTTACTCTCCCAAGGCTGTGTCCTTGGAACGGCTCCCACTGTGGGAACAGTAGGTAGAGCGTACATTCCAAAGACAGGGAGGCGTGAGGAGCCTCTGATTACCTGGGTCCAGCTCCAGGGTCAACCAGTAGTTACATCCTCTTGATGACCTCCTCCAACAAACGGACTTATTTGTGATGAAATAAGCTATAGCTTACTTTAAAATATTTTCTGGAAGTTGTAAAAATTCCATGTAGTCATTCATTTACTGATTCATTCATTCAATAAATATTTCTCAGGAAATACTGAGGGCCAGACCCTGGGCTCACCTCCCAGGTGATTGACACATTGGCAGGAACAAGCCATGAAGGGTCTTGTTTAACATATTAAAAATAAGGGCCTTACCCAGAAGACAGTAAGGAGTGAGTGATGAGATTTTCTTTTGAGGGAAACTGTCCTGGCACAGAGAAAACTGATCTAGTGCTGAGAGTGACTGAGACCAGGAGACAGACTTCTGGCTACCATATTCTTTTATGATAGCATCTCTTCATTGAAGAAAACTTGGGAAATAACATTTTAAAAAACTGTTAGTATACTGTTATATTTTCTTAGGGCAGCCACGTGTCCTGGGTTTTCCAGGATAGACCTGATTCAGGTACCTGCTCACATTATTCCCCAACATACACTTGTACTTGTTGGACTTGTGCAGCTATACCAATGAACTTCCAGTTGACAAGGATAGAGTGAGAACGTGTTATCTTTTTTTTTCAGATAAGCAAAAATTAGCTTTATTTGCTTCACATTTTCATACATTGTCCTCTAGAACCATCTTTTTTTCCCCAAATTTTTATTTTATATTGGAGTATAGTTGATTTGCAGTATGTTAGTTTCAGGTGTACAGCAAAGTGATTTAGTTATAAATATACATATATCCTCTTTTGGATTCTTTTCCCATTTAGGTTATTACAGAGTACTGAGTAGAGTTCTCTGTGCTATACAGTAGGTCCTTGTTGTTTATCTATTTTATATATAATAGTGTGTATATGTTAATCCCAATCTCCTAATTTATCCCCCCGCCTTTCCCCTTTGGTGACCATGTTTGTTTTCTAAGTATGCGAGTCTGTTTCTGTTTTGTAAATAAGTTCAGTTGTATCATTTTTTAGATTCTACACGTAAGTGATATCATGTGATATTCGTCTTTCTCTGTTTGACTTACTTCAGTTAGTATGATAATCTCTAGGTCCAGAGACTGTGTTATCTTTAAGTTGCTTGAAGGCAGAGTCTGTATGTTTCCAGAAAAAAGGACAAGAGTAGTGAGTATGAGTAAAACAGTAATGAGAAGCAGCACAGTTGGCCAGTTGTTTGAGTACAAAGAGAAAAAAAAAGAGGAGCTGGTAAGGTCCCATCAAGAAATTTGTATCCAGAATCCCAGTGATTTTCAGCCATAGAGTTGAAAAGCATTGTTTGGCACAATCAGTGGTGATTTGAAAGTAATGTCATCAATGGTAATAATGTAAATGACTTACTTTTCTCTATAAATTAAAGCAGATTTAATTGAGTGGAGGTGCAGTTAGTCTGCACATCATGTGGACACCCAACAGGTTGTTGTCATATAGGAAACTCATCCATCATGTTTGTTGGCAAAAAGAAGGAGAACCACTGCTGAGGTGACAGGGTCAAGAAGGATTTTTAAAAGGAAAGAGACATGGTGAAATTTGCATTTTAGAAAGGTCACTCTAGATATTGTAGGAGGCAAGACCTATTAGGAGGCTGTTGGAATAATCAGATGAGAGATGAGGGGTGATAAAGGTCTGAATTAGGGCTGTGGTAGCTGAAATAGTAGAGGACAGATTAGAAAGTAGGAAGTGCCCCCCCCCAAATTTATGTCCATTCAGAACCCATGAATGTGACACTATTTAGAAATAAGGTCTTTACAGATGTAATAAAGTTAAGATGAAGCTATACTGGATTGGATTGGCTGTAATCCAACATGAATGTTGTCCTCATAAGAAGAGGGAAGTTTGAACACAGAGACAGACATGAGGACATGTGACAATGCAGGCAGAGGTTGGAATGATGCAGCTGCAAGCCAAGGAATGCCAAGGATTGCCTGCAGCCCAGAGAAGCTGGGAACAAGCCAGGACGAAGCAAGGAAGACTCTGCCCCTCAAGCCTTCAGAGAGAGCATGGCCCTGCCAACACCTTGATTTTGAACTTCTGGCCTCCAGAACTGTGAGAGAATAAATTTCTGTTGTGTTAAGCCCCCAAGTTCATCCTAATTTGTTACTACAGCCCTATAAAACTAATATAGGAGGTAAAATAATCGACTTAATCTTTGTTTGGATATGAATGGAGAGGGAGAACTTTGGTCATAGGGAGCGAATGGACGGTATTCCACTAAGCAAGAGCATAGAACAGGTATCAGCAGACCACAGCCCTCAGTTATAGTCTACTGTCTCCCCCACCTGCCTCCATATTGTTGTTAATAAAGTTTTATTGGAACACAGCCACGCCCATTTGTTACATATCGTCTGTAGCTGTTTTCCTGCTACAAAGTTGAGGAGTGTTGGTAGAGTTGGTAGCAGAGACTTCGTAGCTGGCAACGCCTAAAATTTTTACTGTCTGGGCCTTTGCAGAAAAAGTTGCCAACCCTTAGCATGCAGGAAGAAGAGAAGATTTAGGGCTGTGATGAATTCAAAGTCTCTACAGGACAACTGGGTGAATTATGTTATGGCATCAACTGAAAATAAACTCACAGAAATATTTTAGAAAGTCCTACATCGATTTGACCTGTCAGTGGAAAAAGAAAACTATAAAATCAGAACTGTGATAGGGACATTAAATCATTGCCCCAGAACGATTAATATTTACTTCATTCAAGATAAAGGGGGAGGGAATAAACTACGATGCACCTCCTCCAAAAGCAAACTAAGCATTTCGTGTCATTCTGGTACTATTTACTTTCTACCACATTTTTCTTCCATAAAAGGCAACCACTGTAGAACCTCATTATTGCCTGCAGGGAAAAGGCATTCCATGATGTTGGATTGCAGTCTAAGGAGAGTTTTCTAAACTGTGAAGTGGTCATTCACTTCTAAGTCTGGGAACACATTAAGATTTCTTATCCCTCGCATTCTAGCGTATAACAGTCCTTCTGAGCATTTCCTATTTAATATCCCCAACGGTAGAAATAGGATCGCATAGATCCTAGGTTGAGGGCCTGTCCAGAAGGGATGCACGGCAAAGTCAGTATTTCTTCAAACTCTCATGTTTAATCCTTAAAATACATTTAAATTTGTTGTTTTATTCTGTAATAATTTTGTTTTAATATAAAACAGTGTTTCTTTGAAAACTGATATCCAAAGTAGAGCCCACATGTAAAACTTACGGCTATAGAACATTTTAGCATTACCAAGAAATCTGGAAAGGGCCCTAGTACAAGTGTGTTGGAAATATGTTTTCCTACACAACACTAGAAAATGTGTATTACTCATTATTCAAGAAAAAGAGCAGACAGACTGGAATCACAGACCCAAATACAATTTGACAAAACGATTTCTGTCAGGATCAGGAAGTTCTACAGTTGCTTCCAAGGCCTTGTATTAAAATTCATAGTGATCAAAAATTATATCTGGACTATCCCTGCCTTTCTGCTGTATCTTTGGCAAAGGGCTTCTGACTGAAAAACCACCCACAACTCTAAAGAACAATAGCAAATTCAAATGTGTTCAGTCTACCACTGAATATCCAAATCATGTTGTGCCACTATCATTGGACATTTTAATAATAAAATAAATTCTGGTTCATCTCTAATGACAAACCAAATCATAAGATTATTCAAGATTTTGAGATTCTACATCTTGTATTTTCTATGGAGCGGTAGTTAGTAAAGAAACTGCCAGAGAAGTTAAAGCTATTGCCAAATGATATGCATGAGTTACTTTGGCCATAAAACATTCCACTTGTGGGTAAACTGCTTTGGCTGAAGGTGGCCGTTGCATTATCTTGGTATCTGGAATATCTTAGCTTAAAAGCAAAGATTGGAAAGCATCATGACTTTGTCAAAGGCATGTTCTTTTCCATGACAGTGGATTAAGAAATCTTGGCCAAGACTCCATAGGAATTTTGCAGAATGAATTTGTGTTCTGATAAATCAGCCAACATGGTTCACAATGCTTTCTTTCCCTTCCATCTCAGACTTAACATACTAAAATGAAATCAGGGCCAGTTATTCACAACCTACGGATTTTCAGGTGCCATTGTTTCTGAAAACCATCAACTGGATTTTAGGAATTCATGGGTAGCTTGCCCAGGTTGTCACCATCATCCCTCATCTTTCTGAAGTTCGGAAATAATTAGCCAGATGAGAGTGCTAATGACTTGAGAATATCATGAGAGCAATTGTTGGAAGAGAATGATGCTACAGTTCTTTCCACGTAAATGAAGAAAAGAATCTGTTTTGCTGAGATGCACATCAGTAGGTACCTTGACTAACTCAATCCAGATTTATGGCTGCATGAGTGTTTTAGACAAGACCATATTTTAGGGGTTGCTTTCTTCACTAGTTTTGCCTGTTTCTATTACAAACAAGAGGTTTTGCTAAGGAGTGTTGGGCTAGAACAAGTGTTGCTGCTACTTCAATTGAAATCAAATTCTTTGGGTAATTTTCCTGTAGGAAAATAAGATTTTCTAGATGAAGTCACTTAATAAAGGAGTGAGGTTCACTCTAAGTAAGGGAAAGATAAAATAGCATAGTTCTCATGCCAACAAGAAGCTGTGGAAACTAAAAAGGGCCCTCACTGTAGATGCTGGCTTCGGTTTTTCAGGCTGAACTCAAGAGAGACAGCAGTCGGATCTCAGGAGCATTCTAGGGCCCTAAGCTGCAAGGAATCTTCAGAGCATCAGAATAGCCCCACACATGCTGCATAAATGTTTGTTGAGTGAATAAATGACGTAAAGGAATAGGCCGTCTTATCTGTCCATGAACCATAAAAGAATATGACTGTGGTTTTGATGTTTGTGGTGATGTAGATTAGAGGATATAAGGTTCAGAGATTTCTAGAAGCAAAGCTGTTCTTCCTCTAACCCATGTGAGAAATATGCAGAAAAGTACCCACTCTGTGTAAGGAAAAGGCTTGCTTAATCTTGACAAATAAGATTTTACAGAGAGATAAATTGAGACCCCCCCCAAAAGTTTATTCATCCACCAGTTAGTTACTGAATGCTTATTACATGACCACGTGTAATAAGCAGAGCTTACAGTTTAACTGATGGAACCTGTTAGTAAACAAATATATAAATAATATATTTGGTAGTGATTCATGCTCTGAAGACAACTGAAGCAGGATAAGGGAGTAGAGAATTGACAGAAAGGGACAGTGATCAAGGAAAGCTTTGATAGGATGATATTTGAGCAGACATGAGGAAGATAAATACTTTCTCTAAAGCAGTGAAAAAGTGGCTGACCTAGGATATTTGTGTGGTTGTCTCATTTGTCCATTTGTCCAATTCCAAAGTTGTAAACCTTGGGATTAGTTGCTGATAGTTGAACTACTGTTTCCTGAACATCCTTGACTGTCTTGCAGTAGTCCTTTTGGGCCTTTGAGATCTGATCATCTCCAAAGTGAGCCAATTCCTGGCTTTCCTGAGTCCCAGGATTGAGTCTGTTTCCAAAGCACAGATGAGCATTCGGGTACCACAATATCGTTCTATGGTTTCAGGTCCACTTGTGTCATTCAACATCAATCTGGTATATGTCATTCTCCTTTTGAGTTCCTGTTACAGTGCAACACAGAATATTAGAATAGCAGTGATGGCCTTTTGACACAGTCCATTTTTCTTTAAATGATATGAAATGAGGCTTTTTCCAGCTCTTCCTTTGAAAGTTTGTACAACAATCTACTGAAGCTTTTAGATGAATTAGAATCTTTCTTTCCTCCAATAACAAACAGGAAAAACACTCATCCATTAATATGATGGCAGTTGAATCTTCTATCTCATTCCAGGAGAGCCACTGCTGTCAGTGATCAACTAATAAATGGATGTTTTGGTCAATAATTTTTAAGGACAAACAATAATTATGCTTCAATCAAACTCATTATTTTTGACATCTAGTTAGATAATACAAAACAATTTCACTCAACATATTAATGTATTAGTTATTTGAGGATGGATTTAGGGGCCTGTTTCTTCTAGTTGGATGCATGAGGATGAAGCCTGTGAAAAATGAAATGTGCACTGGATGACTCATTTCAGAATCAGAGACTTGCTAATGCCTAGGCTAAAAATCTCTGAGTAAGGTTATTTCTTTCATGATTTAAACTACAGAAAGCTGGGGCTTCAGTGAGGTACTAACTTAAGCGCTGGATGAATCCAAAGCTTCTATTTAAGTCACTCTTGACTGCCAGCAGTTATGAGGTAAAAGAATTAACCTTCATGAATATTTATATAAATAAAGAGGGCTGGAATGGATCTCAGAAATTACAGATTTAAAATATCAGATTTTGTGGTAAGTAACAATTTTGGTAAGTTTTCCGAGGAAATTTTGTACATAGTACCCAACTTACCAGCTAGTTGTGTTTCAAAATTATATTTGTAAGTTGATACGAAGTCAGAGTGCATTTACAAAAACAATGGTGCTATAATGGTGTTAAAAAATGGAAATGAGCTTATTTAATATTTATTTAATCTATATTAAGATTAGGTTATTTGTTTAATCCATATGAAGACAAGTCATTTTAATGTGCAAGTTTTTTAAGTTTCTAATATATGTTATTTCAGGTATTGTAACAAAAAGTGAGCTACTAAAAGGCTCTGGGGTTAAATTGCCAGATGGATCCTAGCTGCTAGTTACCAGCAACACAGGTTGGGCAAGTACTTACCTTGTTGGCTACAGTTTATACAACTATATAAGAAAAAGAGTACTACTAATAATAGGTATGTAGAGATCTTAAGTTTTAAATGGCGTAGGCCCAGTGCGTGGTGTATGTAAGCAGTCCATAAATGCCTAAAATTGGCCAAAGAGTATGATCCCATCATAAGCTAAAGCATTTCATCTTCCTGCTGCTGTGATACCAGCATGAGAAATTAGAATCAGGAGGGCCTTGCGCTCCTCTTTGGTGGGCCAGTGTCCGGGCCTAACCATCAATTGGGTTTTGACAGAGTAGCCTCCTTGCGAGAAGGGAGCGTATAGCTAAGAGGGTCTGGGAACATGGTTCCCCTCCCTCTTTCCTCCTGAAGCACCAGGAAGACCACCTGGAGGAAAAGGCAGGTGGGACAGAGACCCGGCTGAGAGGACTTCCAGGCCCTTCAAATCACACCGAATTGAAAGGCCACACGTCCATGGCTTCTTCTAAAGGTTTCTTTGGGGTGAACTTCTTTGCGTCTGTCCCCAGTTTGCCTGGCACCTATCTCTTCTTCAGCTCACGGGCATCTTGGTGGTTTCTAGTTACTGCAGATGAGCTCTCGCTGTCCCCACCTGCCTCGGGCCAACATCTGGACTTACTGTTAGCATTGCAACCACCCTTTGGCTTTATTCGGCCAAGGTGTAGATCCAGGGCAGAGGGAGCGGCCAGAACACCAGCGGTGGGCTGGTGGTGCTGGGGAGCAGGTACGTGGTGGAGACTGGGCGACCAATGCCGATGCTCGTTTCCCATCCCAGAAT
Source organism: Mesoplodon bidens (assembly GCF_964165515.1). Lineage (NCBI taxonomy): Eukaryota > Metazoa > Chordata > Mammalia > Artiodactyla > Ziphiidae > Mesoplodon > Mesoplodon bidens. The sequence goes on along the minus strand of NC_138173.1, from coordinate 16,925,760 downwards.
CTGGTCCGCCCTTCCCACCTCGTTCATAGGGACCTTCTTAGTCCTTTGAAGGATATATTTCCTTTTTCTTTCTCAACTGTCTGTCCTCTGATCCTGTCTCCCTCAGTAACCATGATGATAGCTGCTGACCCAGGAGAAAACACAACAGCTTGAGGAATCCATCTCACCTTCATACTTCTGTATAGGATTTACCCCTGCCCTCGGCATGGCCTGGGTGGACCTTTAAGAAGTTAGTGCAGGAGAGACAAGACAAATGATAAAATAAGTAGATAATATTATATATTATACATACAATAAATATTAAATGTATATGTAATATTTCACATAATATATAATAAAATATATGTAATATATGATACATACTAGTAAAAATAAAAATATGTATAATATATAGAGTAGTCTTCTTTATAAGCTCATTACATTTTTCTAGAGGAAAACAAAAGGCCCATTAAGTTGAGTATGTGTTGCTTTACCTCCACAAAGCAACACAAATCTTTGGTAAAATGTATTGTGTCACAAAATTTATATGCAAGAAAGAGAGAGAAAACTCTGTTTGAAAACAACGAGCACGACACCGGCTGACTGTTGATTTTTGTGGAGTGCGAGGCTAAGGGCAGTGTTTGTTCTTATCTCCACCCCATGAATTATAAGGATAGGAAACACTCTAGTAAGTATGAGATGAAAAGAATCACCTGGTTGAATCAGCCTCCTGTCTTTGTGGTTGTAAAGCAGAGTTTTTTAAGCCCTGTCTCAGGATAGAATTGGGGCGAGGAACTGGACAGCCCGGGATAGGCAGGCGAAGGTGGTTAGGAAGGGGCAGCCGGTTGCTTCTTGCTGCTCTTCTCCCGCAGGTGGCTGTACACCCAGTCTGTGTTTTAAAGACCTGAGTTTCCTTATTCACCGACCGGATCATCGACAGTGTCTGGATGTCTGGAAGGAACACATCATCAATGCCCAGATTTTTCTGGGTGGGACGAAAATCTCTAAACAGAGATTTATTTTAATTCCTACATTTAATTTAGGACTTCAGCCCCTACCACCCCTAGCATCCCTGCCCCTGTCTCCTGTCACCAGTGGCTGTCTGTGCCCCACAGATCCCTTCGGAAAACTGCCGCTAGGTTAATCACTGGGTGGCACCCAAGAGCCAGAAAAAGATGGATCGAGTTGCAGACACTCTCTAATACACACATTTTAACAATTTCCTCCGTCCTCAGCAAAATTATGCTAATATTTTAGTTGAGTTTCCTCAAGTCTGGAACTCAAATTAAGTCTGTCTGTTTCATTTTTATGATAGTGCTTGAAATCACTTGCAGACAAGGGGTTGTTGGGCCATGAGATTTATAGTGGCAGTGCCACAAAGGTCAAACACATCCTGAGGAAGAGGAAAGCAATCTGTAGAACCAGTGTTTTCACTGCAATAAAGTTTATAGCAGCATTAAGGGAATAGTTACAAATCAGTCGGATGGTGTTGATTTCATTGAGAATAAGTATATTTACACTTGTAAGCTTTCTCTCAATAATATTCTGAATGTTTTACACAATGGGGTTAGTGAAGGTTGGATCTGGGCATATTTCACAAGTGACAAAATTTGTTTTTCTTTTTTCCACCCATCCTTCTACTTGTTACTTTCACAAAATGGGTTTATAATGGCTCAGTAGGGGCCGAGTAAAGGTTCAGCAATTTTCTGAGATTTCAACAAAGTCGAAGATGCTGCAAAAACTTGGAAAGCAGAATGATTACTTGTGTGTATGTATGTGATAAAAGATGAGCTAAGTCTAGAGAAACAAAATGTCCCTAATACTAAAAAATGCTTCTTTTTAGGTAATTAGTAATTAGTTCTTACTGCAGCCAATTTTGTTTCATTAGAATTTCTCATTGAACGTTCAATTCCCGTATTTATAGGGCAAAACACAGCTACCCCAACCCATATAAGACCTGCAAAGAATTATGTTTATGGTCAGCACAATCGTGAAATAGCTTCCTTCTGTTACTTTATATCACAGCACCCAGTGTCCTTCATAGAACTAAGCACTATTATTTTTTGTAGTTAACTGTAAAATAATTATGTGATTGTGCTCTCATTTGTATTAATTGGGCTATTATTATGTAATTATCTTACCTGTTGTTTATTTCCTTATTTATCATCTATCTTGTCCGCTAGATTGTAAATCCCACAAGGGCAAGAACCTTTTCCTGTTCCCAGAGTCACAGGGCCTATGCGTGAGTCTGGCACTTAGGCCTCAAAAATATTTATTGAATTATTAATAAATGAATATTGCTATATTCTCAGGATTCTTCCACATGGTGAAAACACTTTCTCACCCTCAAACCAACTCTACACAATGTAAATATTTTCTAACTCAGTGTTGTAGAACCTGCTGTCTCTATTGTGTTTTTATCCTCTAAGAGCTGATGTGTCTCCAACAGACATGGGGGCAAAGGAAGAGGTAGACCTTATTGTCCACGTTCTATAAATGAGAAAACTGGGGCTTCGGCCTAGAAGTCTGGCAAGTGTAATTTGTTGACAAGAAATCATAAAGCACGCCCTGAAGCAATTCTCTCTGAACCAGAGCAGAGTTGCCTGCGTGCAAACTATGAAAATCTGTGGGGCTCTTGTGGATACATTTCATTTTCCCACGATTGCCTCATAAATATATTTGTGTTCAAATATCCTTCAGTCTCGATTGTAATAGAATTTTAATTCAACCATTTTAAGGTCATACATAGTTTGGCCACTTTACAAACTAAGTAGACTGTAGAGTAATACGTTAAATGGTTAATTTGATGTCCATTATTAGTTAGACTGACCATTTGTATATTTGTATTCCTTCTTAAAAACAAATTTTCCTGTTTTTTTCAATTATAAAATTAGAACATACCATTGTATGGAAAATATAAAAAAGCATAGAAGAAGAAAATTAAAATTACCCCAGTACTTGCCAGTAACTGAATTATATCGCTTTTTGTTCTAGAAACAAAATGTTTTAAAGTTCCATGATAATAAACAAGCCTAAGCCTGTGGCCTGAGAGCCAACTTCACCTCAAAACTTAAGATGGTGCCAAACAAAATGATAGAAAGATCAAACAAATAAAAGTCTAGTAAGAGCGGCTGACCCGTAATGTTTAAAAACATTTGTGTGTGTGCCTATGAGTGTGTGTGCGCATATTGGGTGTGTAGGGTGTGTAGAGATAGGAAGTTGTTGGCTGCATTTTAGAGAAAAGAAATAGCTACTTGGAGCTTTTTTTTTTTTTTTTTTTTTACTGCATCTGATAATTGGAAATGATTTCGACAGCCACTTCTTACACTAACTTGCTGTGTGTCTTTGGATAAATTGCCTCACTTCCTGGGTCTCGGGTTCTGCACCTAACAAATAGAAGGATGGGAAAGGGGAGTGTTGGCTGATCTGCTTTTAGAGCCAGTTGAATGGGTACTTGAATGATGGTCAGTATTGAAGTAAAATGCTCTGGCCTTGCCCCCAGAATGGAAGCCACCTGAGGGCAGAGTCGTGTGTATCTTCACCCTGCATGAGACAGCAGAACTTGGCCCCGCTCGTCACGAAAATATGGTCTCAGAGCAAGCGTCACTCTGAAATCTGAACTGTAGACTATTATCACTGAGACTGTTGGGGCTTTGTTGCTCTGACATGGGTAGGAAATGATGACTGATGAAGAGGCAGGCAGGGAAGTTTGTGAGAACCCTTTACTCTATGTGCTATTTCAACAAGCACTGGCCAATTTTGGTGGTGTTCAGTGTATGAATCATCAAGTATAAAGCACCAAGGATGTGAAGAGGAAGAAAATATATCTTACATGCTCATAGAGGAGATGGGTACTGGTCAGAGCTAAGCCTATTCCAGTGGAGCACCTCCCCCAGTGTATGAACAGTGTGAAGTGAAACATAGGAAAAAAGGAACAGTTCTGCAGGACTGTTGGAAATCAGATGAGGAGGGAGGCTGGGAAATGCTCGTCCACAGTTGTCTCTGAGCCAGTGTTTAAGAATGGGTGGGTAGGGCGCTGTCAAGTGAATAAGCGGAGGAGGCCATTGCAGGTAGAGGAAACAACATGAACCAAAGCTTAGCATCATGATAAGATGCTGCTTTCCGAGAAAATTCCAACTAATCAGGATGGCTAGGCTGCAGCTCAGCAAGTCGCCCACTGCCCGTCAATGGATGGGAAATGGTTCACCAACATGGCAGCCCAGTGAATAAAAAATACCCTGCCCAATGTCAGAAAGAAATCAGGATGTTGCAAAATTAGAATAGCTATCTCTCTGCCTTTTCTTAAAGAAAAGCAGAGGGTCTAGCAATCTTGGATCCTCCTTCCTGCAGGCAACAGTAGACAGAGCTGACTAGCAGCCCCCCGCCCCACCTTGGACACACGGACCTTCTCCAGTTCTCCTCAGCCACCGCTCGAGCAAGTGCATGTGTTCATTTCCCTGGACTGCTGCATCCAGGTGTGTCACCTAACCAGCCCAGTGGCAGGTGAACCTGTCACCTGGGGTAGAGGGTGAGGGCAGAGGCAGACGGGGTGGGGAATTACACTGGAAGAGTAGACAGGAGCCAGATTTGAACTTTATTCTGTAGTCAGTGTAACCTCATCAAAGCTATCCAAATGCGAGAATAACAGGGACAAAAAGAGTTCCCAACAACTGAAGGTCAGCCTCTCTACAAACTGGTCAGTTGGCTCTTTCCTCTATCTCTTCAAGACTAAGCAAACACTTGCTCAACATATACTATTTTTGAACAATGGACTGGACAATGCTCATGGTTTGGGGTTGTGTCTGAGGGTATTTTCAGGAATAACAGGAAGGAAGAGTACTACACATGAAAAAAGACCCACTGTAATTTCTCCAAATAATCCAGTTCTTGTTATAATTTTAGTACTGGAAGAAAAGTTGTTCCCAAAAAATATCTTTGAGGGACACATATTTTAATGTTTTCAAACACAGTGTAAAACATAAAAATATAGACTAAAATAATTTAAAATTTAACAGTATGCCCCAGATGATTTTTTAAGCTACGAAGAACAAAATAATTTGTGCTCAGAGCATAATTTTCTCAATTTACCGAGTACTCTTGACCTAATTTGACCACAAATAGATATTGGTGGCAATGATGATATGTAGAGAAAAATAAGGATAAAGTCCAAAAGTGGATAAAATGCAGAATTTAGAAAAATACGAATGAAGAGGCCAGCATTCATTGTTGGTGTGCTATTTGTGTATAACTTCTGAGTTCTAAACCTAGCTCTGCTCTGGGAAATTCACTTAAACTTGGCTTCCTCACCTTCAGAATGAAGATATGTTCTTAAAAATACAATCTCAACATCTCCACCTCAAGCTGCAGTTTTTATCCTGGACCTTCAGGACTGCCGAGTGAAAGGACTCATTGATACATGTATTTCAAGCAAAGGAAAAATAAGATTTACTTTTTTGCTAGGGCTAAGCAGACACTGAGGGAAGTGATTCCAGCTTTTTCTGAGAAACTTTTGTAACACAGGGGAAAAAAAAATGCAAAAATCAGATGAAACTTGGGGAAACTGAAAAACAAAGCAGGCGAGTTCTCAAGGTCATTTAATTTAAATTAATTAAAATTTGCCTGTCTTCTCAGCAAACACGTAGTACCCTAATAAGGTGTAACTACCAGGTACCCTCTATCGGCAGATTGAAGACATAAGGCATTTAAGCAACTACGGAAGGTTTATTGCCATATTCTATAAAATACATACTCTGTAAAATAAACCTATTAGAATTATGAAATGGCCAGACATCCCAATTAGGAGTCCTGAAATTCAAATACTTGAGTTTTAAAGATAAATAGACTTGGATAACACCAAGTAACTTCTGGATAAGTATCTACTGCCTGTTATATGTTGACTTCTAAAAAAAGTGTAAGAAATAGAGCTTTAGTTTTGTCCAAGAATGAAATACAGTGTGTTGAAAATTCCTTCAGCCAATTTCAGGAACTCCCATAAATTTTTCCACTGTGTCTCTCTTATTGGACTGTCAACAGTAATAACACTTCATATTCAAGATATATTCTCCCCTTGTAGAATTTATCAATTTAGTAGTTTTCCTTCCCAATTATAGATGAAGTGTGAAAGGAAAATGGAAGGCAGTTTTCAGAAAAATCAATAAGGAAGAAGTCTTCATTATTTTAGTAGTGCTGCTTTGTGAATATTAATGTGATTTTAAATTTACCAAAAAAAGTCGTGAAGAGACAGCAACTTGTTTTTTTTTTTTTTTTTTGCGGTACGCGGGCCTCTCACTGTTGTGGCCTCTCCCGTTGCGGAGCACAGACTCCGGACGCACAGGCTCAGGGGCCATGGCTCACGGGCCCAGCCGCTCTGCGGCACGTGGGATCTTCCCGGACCAGGGCACGAACCCGTGTCCCCTGCATCAGCAGGTGGACTCTCAACCACTGCGCCATCAGGGAAGCCCCAGCAACTTGTATTTTTGTGGGAAATATTTTCTTATGGCACAAGTGAGAATGGAAGCCATTTTATCAATAAGATCACACCCTTTAATAGAAATTATGACTTATTTTCAGATATAGGTATTTACTTAGGCTTGTGTTCCCAAAATGTAAGCTATTATACAATATATAATATATATTACATACATATATTATATAAGTTCCCAAGGACTATGTTCATTTGTCCACTATTACATCTTTCATGTACTTTATTTTAATACATAGTTTTGAATAAACAGATCGATTAAAAATAATGACTGTAGGGCTTCCCTGGTGGCGCAGTGGTTGAGAGTCCGCCTGCCGATGCAGGGGACACAGGTTCGTGCCCCGGTCCGGGAAGATCCCACATGCCGCAGAGCGGCTGGGCCCGTGAGCCATGGCCGCTGAGCCTGCGTGTCCGGAGCCTGTGCTCCGCAACGGGAGAGGCCACAACAGTGAGAGGCCCGCGTACAGCAAAAAAAAGTAATAATAATAATAATAATGACTGTAGATCGTTGCAACAATGGTTTTATTGACTTTTATAATACAAACCATGCTTTTATATTTTGTTCTGTCTTTAAGGTACTAAAATCACAGTGGAATTTTTTCCCCTCTTCTCTATCCATTGGTCACTCCTAACTGGTCTTTGCTTCCTCCTAACCCAAAAAGAGTATTTTTACATTTCAATGATTTAATGTACGTAACGCAAAACCTAAATTGTCAGAATTCACAAATTCTAAATTTGTAAATGATTTATATTAGAGAAAGGAATGAATTTTCTAGATTTCTACATGCATCTCATGACCTGTTTGATTACCTATTCTTTAGCTGGCTGTATCTCAAAACTCTCATACTTCTCCTAAGCGCAAAACAATCTTGAAGTCACTCCTGATTTCTTATTTTTTGGACTTTCTGTATAATTCGTCACTAAGACTTTTAATTTTTTACTTGAATTTGCCCCTTATTCTCCATTTTTATTGCTGTTACCCTGGTCCCCCATCACTATCATCAACCAACGTCTATTGCTTGGTACTTCTGGAGCACTCTGATAGAATGTTCTGTTGACCACATTCACATTGTCGTTCTGGCTTTAGCTCCATTCTTGCTTCTGTCTCTAATTTCAATCCTTTCCAGCCCATTGTTCATACCACAGACTTTTATTTTCCCCAAACCTTGTTCAGATTCCACTTCCTTATGGAGCCATCCCCAAATGCCAAATCATTCTTTTGTTCATTTATTCAGGACATTTTTGATGGAGTGTCAACTGTGATAATACCACTGTCTTGGCAGAGATTTCCTTAACTGAATGCAACATAATGTCCTTTGTTTTTTCTTCATTTATTAACTTATACCTTCCTCTTACTCCAAAGAGAATTTCAGATAGCTTCTGTAAGTACTAGAGAAAAACAAAATAAAAACAAGTAATTAAGGAAAATGGAATTTATCCAGAAAATGTATCCTGTCTCTTCACATTTGATAACGTTAGAGCACAGATTTGATAGAAAGCCAAGTAGAAAGATACATCTATTTAGAGGATTCACAAGATGTGTAAAATTAAACTTGGACAATAATCAAAATGCATTTCTCAGGGGAAGTACACTATTTTCCTGTTGAGATCAGAAAGAAATTTCTTCTGTAGCTCCTTACCAAAAGAACACATGTACTATAATAAACAATGCCCTCAATAACACCCTTATAGCTCGTTTCATAGGGCTCTTTTCAGGAATGTACCTCAGTGTTTGAGAATTGTATAACACCAAGTGGAGACTCAAAAAAGCACTTCTAAGGGCATGGTTACCTTTATAAGTTTTCAAAACGTATTGTATGCACAGCATAACACTGATAATAATAGCAATGACAATTACAGCTGTTTGAGCATTTATTATATATCAGGTACAATGTGCATCACTTTACGTACATTGTTATTTAACCCTCACAATGATCTCTTGAGGTGGACATAATCCCATTGCACCAGTGAAATTGAGTGTTTAAGGAACAGAGCCATAAACACTCAGTAAGTATTGTTCAATAATAAAACACTGCCACCATATTAGAGCCCCCTCATAGCTCATCAATCAGCCCTCTCTACCTTAAGTTTTAAGCACTATCCTGACTTCTAACATTACAGATTAGTCTGCCTATTTTAAGTGTAAAACAAATGAAATCATACAGAAGGCATTATTTGGTGTCTGGTGTCTTTCACTGAATACTGTTTGTGGAATTCATTCATGTTGTATGTAGTTGTAATTTGCTTATTTTCATGTTGTGTAATTTTCCATTATAAGAGTAGACCACATTTATTTAACCATTGTACTGTCTTGGACATTTCTGTCATTTCCAGTTTTCAACTATTATGCATATTTTGCTATCACTATTCTTATACATAGTTCTTTGTGTACATGTGCCCACATTTTTAGGGTATATACACCAGTTCAGAGTAGAATGTCTTTAGCTCCAGTGGATAAAGCTGTGCTGTTTCTCCGTGTGGTTGCCCTCTCTTCCTTTCTACTCGTGCTTGCATATTTCATCTACATCAGAAATACAGCTCAATTCAATCAAAGCCATTTCCTAATGAAAAGATCCTAACCAGATAAGTTCCACAAAAGCTTTCCATTTTTCATAAAATTGTAGCAAGTCATGACTAAATTATCTTTGAAAACGTTTAGTACTCCAAAGAAGTAAGGGTGAAGTTTTATTCTATTTTAATTATAGGATATGGTGAATGAGCTACTGCATGCCAATTGCTGTAGACAGGAAGCACTCTCAAAAGCTCCTTGACACCAACTATCAGACCAAAGCACTAAAATTTCTTTGAACTTGAATTTTAAGTGCACTGAAACACTGTAATCTTAATTAGCTATGACACATAAATTACTTCATTTTACACTCACAACCATTAGCATTCAGAATTCTGAGTCCAAGTTTCTGAGTTCTCAGGTTAATGTGTATGCCAGGAAGAGCTGTTATTGCCCCGGGAAGGAAATGTCTTTTGCTTTCAGTGAAAAGGTATAGAATGGAAAGTGATGCTCTGCACTTGGTAGATCTCATGGAATTTATCAAGAAAATTGCTTAACGATTATGTAATGCTATATCCCTAGCACTTTAAAAAATGATTATTCAATTTCAACAAAGATATATTAATTTAAAGTTTCTCAAACGAGGTCCATTTAGCTCATGTGGGAAATTTGCAGGTTTTCCATGAGAATATTTCAATCCTGTGTTTTCACTTATTTAGATGATTATCTAAAAAAAAATTTAGTGAAGCCCTCTCTAGATGACCGTCTATCAGTGAGCCTTTGCATCTCAGCTTCAGTGCTTGTGCTTGTTCAGTAGTGTTGGCTACCACTATATTCATTCTGAACTTCAGACTAAGAAAAAAAGGGAACTTTGTATGTCAATCTGATGTTCAGACGTGCGGTTTTAAAACAATTCAGATAGACTTTAAATAACAGAAGAATTGAAAGTATCACATAGCACATGGTAATTAAGGCAGAGGCCAAATTCAGAAGATGTCAAAAGAGTTTGTGCTATAGCACCTTGTACCATTTTCAACAAAACAACATTAAATTAGTACCATTAATTTGAATTTTATTGATTTCATGGGTTCGAGCTTAATTTATAAACACATTCTTGTTTATAGCTGCGTAATAGTTATAGAAATACAGAGTTTAGGTTTTTTATTTTCGTACATATTTGAGAAGTATTAAAATCATATGAATAAAAACTTGAGGTCTGTTAGAATTGTTTTCCTTTAAAATGGATCTTTACATTTTATAAGCTTGAAAACACTGCTCTAACAGATCAGTAATGAGAAAAGCTAATACTTGTTGAGAACTCTGCTTGCAGTATGTTTTTTAATCTTCCCAAACACACTGTTACATAATGGAGTGCTATTACGTAGGGTAATATTACCCTATATAATAGATTACTGCTATATAATAGGTGCTATCTCTGGCCCATGTTACAGGTTAGGAAACTGACTTTAGATCATGTCCACAACTCACAAGTGGCTGCCCTGAGATTCCCACTACTAATCATGACGGTTGTGGGCATTAGAATGCATCACCCAAAGAAGCTAGTTTTTCCTAAAAGTGCAGACAACATTAGCTTTTTCAGGCTATTTCAAAGTAGTGCTTGTTCAAACAGAGGAATTAACTTCACCAAATCTCACGTGATTTCATGGGCAGCATTACAACATTTGCGTGTCATTTAGGCCTGGACCTCAGCTGTGTAGTTTTAGGTTACATTTCTGTAACTCACCTTCTCCTGCTCTCATCGCTCCTCCTCGGTTTCGTCTTAGAGAACTGTTCCTTTCACTGTCATGACAAGCTGCATTCTGAACCATTTTTGATGAGTGCTGTCTTGTTTCTTCAGACACTAGCTGTGCATTTGGTGGCCACAGCAGTGCAAGAAGAGTTATCCCATCAAACTACCATAACCCCCAGCTACAGCGAGGACCTTGGATTGTACTCATCTTGAGGGAGGGTGAAATCAAGCAGGCAGTGGATCCAGAGGAAACAAAAGACAAAAAGAATTCAAGCATGTTTAAGTGGGTACTTATTCCCCTCTGCGAGGGAAGAGGTGCATTTAAATGGAAACAAGAGTTACCTTGTATAGGAAGGTCTCAATTCTACACAACTGCAACCTCCGTATTCCCTGGCAGCAGAGGCCAGGAGAGCTCCACCTCAGAGACTGGAATAAACGCCCCTGATTTGGTTTGAAATAATAATGAACAATATTTCAGTTGCTTTTCTTACAAAGAATAGAATGTTATAAGGTGCCCTAGGGTGATGATTCAATTAGAGTTATAGAATAAGTTCTCGGCAGTTAAGTAGAAATAAACACTAGAAGAGAAGCCAAGAAAGATCTCAAACAGCAACTCTAAAAATAAAACTTGACAAGCTTAATAACTTCATTTAGAACTGAAAATAGTATTTTTAAACTATAATTCTGAATGCTTTCCTCATAAAATAAGATTGCCATGCTCTAGTAATTCTGCCATGATTATGTTTCTCCGACTCTTCTACAATTTATAGTTTTTTCTCTCTTAAAATTTATTATGAAATATTTTAAAACACATGAAAAGAAATATTACATATATGTATATATAATGAGAGAGAGACGCAGTCAGACAGATAGAAAAAGAGAAACGTGTATCCACTACCCAGCTTAAGAAAAAAAAACTTTGCCTATGACATTTGAAGGTCTTTGTGTACCCTTTTATGATAGCATTCAACTTTCACACTCCCAGTGAAACATTATCATGAAATTTTGGTCTGTCATTCCCTTGTTTTTTCACAGTTTTATAACATGTAAGTTTATCTCAAAATAATATATTGTGATTATTGATATATTTGAACTTTTTTCTACTGCAGTATTATTTTGGTATCCTACTTTTTTTTCCTCTTTTTAAAAATCTTCTTTGATGTAAACTGAGTTTTAAAATGTTTATTCCATATTTTCTTTGTAATAGTATGGAAGTTTCACAGTCCAAGTTTTTTTCAAGTAATACAACGATTTTTTTAGAATGGGTCAACTTGATCACCTACTCACCTCCCAGCACACATGTTATTGTGTAAGTATTTTGGTTCTCTCATTTTTTTAACTATCAGGCTAAACATTGTTCTTATTGTGTTATATAGTCATTTTTTTTAGATTTACACTCATATTTGCCACTTTCTTTGTGTACCATTTTTCTTGAGGTTCTGACCTTGTTTTGAAATCATTTTACTTTGGCCTAAAATAGATACTTTAGAAGCTCTTTTAGGATAATCTCAAAGTCATAAATACTCCTAGCTTTTGTTTCTCTGATAATGATTTGATTTCACACTTGTTATTCAAAGATAATTTTACTGACTATAAAATTCTATGTTGACAGTTATATTCTTTTAGCACTTGAAAAATATTTTTTCATTGTTCTCTCACTTTCATTGTTGCTGATGAGAAATCAGCTGTTAATTTAACTATCTTTTCATTTTGGTTTCTTCTTTTAATCCTTTAAATTGTGTTTTTAATATTCTCTTTTACTACAATGTAAGTGGTGTAGAACTATTTTTATTTATTTTGTTTGGGTTACTATACTTTCTGAATCTGAAAATTCGTATATGCCTGAAGGCATATTACCCTTTTAGAATGTTGCCTCTAAGCTGGTGCTCCACCTTTAGATCACTCTATTCTGTCAGACTGTGTGCCTTTGGGCAGTGCAGTATATGATGCAATCAGAAGATACCATGATCATGAGCCACATCCATATTCCTTCACTGCAAAATATGTGCTGTGGTTATGTGCTATGTTGTATGGGATTCCATGCCTATAGATCAAGTACTCCATAAACCCAAGACAGTGGTGCTGGCTGAGGCTTTGCAGATAAAAATGGCAGAGCCATGCCCAGCATAGCTGTCTATCTCTGTTATGACAAATTGCTGGCCTGATATAATCAACTTGCCACCAAATGGCCTTTTGGTCTCCTAGAGGCATGGTGCCATACCAGGGACTTGGTGTTGGTCTCAGTTGCTGGCACTTTGGACAGTTGGATGCAGCAGTAGCTGGAATGACCTTGGTAAGTGGAGTCCTTGCTGGTTAACTCATGTAGTACCTCCATCTCTGCCACTATGACCACTAAGTTTACATGCCCCTTGTTTCAGATTTAGGATGGCTAGTTAGTGAGGAAAGCTGGTTAACATCAACAGGCTAAGTCACATTTTCAGTGTCTCTTGCATGTAGCACTTTTTTTTTTTTTTTTTTTTTGCGGTACGCGGGCCTCTCACTGTTGTGGCCTCTCCCGTTGCGGAGCACAGGCTCCAGACGCGCAGGCTCAGCAGCCATGGCTCGTGGGCCTAGCCACTCCACAGCATGTGGGATCCTCCCAGACCGGGGCACGAACCCGTGTCCCCTGCATCGGCAGGCGGACTCTCAACCACTGCGCCACCAGGGAAGAAGCCCTTGCATGTAGCACTTTAACATGCAATATAATATCTTTGCACTTTGTCCCAACTCCCATACATTCATCCACCTCCCTCCACCCTAGGCTTCCTGGTCTTCAATCTTCTGGTCCTTTTCCTTCCAGACCCCCAAAGATCACCAGGCTATTGGCCACTTCTCATGAATCTGACTATATTTTCACCTTGGCCACTCTTCCTTCCAAACAAGCATATGACCAGGTGCACTGCTCATATCTCTGCCCATTGGAAATGTTTTCTGTCTCTACCATCTTTCAGGACTAGTCCTGAATGTGGATGTAATGCAGCTGCCATCTATTTTTGGCTCGCCCTCAAGTACCTAGCTACCCCATCCATCAACCAAACTTGAGCATTTTCCTCTTCTTTCAGCTGTTCATATGGAACTTACTCAGTTGGCCATAGGTGCAAACTGGAGGAGAGGCTCAGTGCAATTGTAATGGGTTACAAGGAGGTCTGGCCCACCTGCTTATGCTTATGCAGTTTACTCATGCCTTCTAGTCCTGCTCTGCAGTGATCCAGATATACCATTTCCGTCTTATGATGTCCTGTCACTGGACCCATCTGACTTTACCACTTGGTCAGTTTAACTGAACGCAGCTCATAATGGCACCACTTTATGTCTCATAGTCAAGCATTCTGCCTCTATAGGGACCAATAACATGCCAAGAACTGTGTAATTCTTCGCTGCTGATGGCATAGCCTTGTTCTGAAACCCAGGGGCTTAGATTGTGATTCTCCCATTGGAGCTTGCCCAAAGCACAATACTGCATCTTTTCCAACCACTGGCACCTCCAACACCATAGGTAGGGCCAAAATTATATGGCCCAAGTATCAAAGTTGATTTTACCACAATCTGGAACTGCTACAGTGCTCTTTTATGTTCTGTGCCCCATCAAAAATGGGAGCCTTCTATATCACCTAGTACATGGGCCAGAGCACATTTTAACCTTTTGTGTTTCCTATGGACTGAATGTTTCTGTCTCCCCCCAAGTTCATTTGTTAAAATTCTAATCCCCAAAGCGGTGGTGCTTGGAGATGGGCCTTTGAGAGTTGATTAGGTCATGAGAGCAGAACCCTCATGAATGGGATTAGTGTCCTTATAAAAGAGGCCCCAGAGAGATCCCTTGCCCCTTCCACCATGTCAAGTTAGAGTGAAAAGAAAGCCATCAATGTACCAGCAAGGGCCTTCTCTAGACACTGAATCTGGCTGTGCCTTGATCTTGGACTTCCTAGCCTCCAGAACTGTGAGAAGTAAATTTCTGTTGCTTTTAAGCCTTGCAGACTATGATATTTTGTTACAGCAGCCTAAATGGACTAAGACAGTGTAATTACATTTTAACGTATAGTATTAAATAATAGAATATGTAATGTATTGTATTTATTGTTATTAACTCCCTTTTCCATTCTTTTGTGTATACTTATATACACATAACAAAAGAATAATGGCGATGATAATAATGATGTATTGAAGTGGTTCTCTCTGTTACTGTCCTCAACTTGCAGCCTTACTTAGTTCTTTTTCATTGAATTATTTTTCACTCTATCCTCTTTTGCATTTATACCTAATTTTTCAAAAAATGTATTAGACCCTAATATAAGTTCCATTCTGCATAACTGCTATTTATCAACTTTTTTCATTTATATGAGAATGTTTATAGGCAAGGGAATGATCACAGTATATTGCAAAAATTTTAAATGGTATGCAAAATATTCACCAAGATGGTACCACTTTTTAAATATATGGAGAGGAAAGAGAAAAGTATAGAGTCTGGGTATTTCCTGGCAGTAGAATAAAAAAGGTGGGGTGATAGAAGTGATTTCTACTGGATGCAACCAAGAATGCAATTTTGTTCTCAGTTATACTACGTAGGAATGGTAATAAAGCTAACAAAAAGCTAATAAGTGATTTATTATTAATATGGACCAGGTGGTTTTCTGTTTGTTTGTTTGCATGAATAATGTCTTCTAAGAACAGAATACTAGGAAAATAAGAGTATAATCAAGAAAAATGTCTTTAATAATCATGTTACCAATTTTTTTCCATCTTGTCAAACTACTCAAAATCAAGTGGCTTAAAACAAAAATTTATCATTATTTTATTTCAATATTATGTAGGTCATTAATCTGGGTGGGGTTCAGGGGTTTATCTCAACTTCACAACATCTGGGATTTCTTCTGGGATGATTTGAATGGCTGGGGCTAGAATACCTGGGGCTGGTGGAGTTCCTCTGTCTGTCTCTCTTCTCTAATGGAGTTTCTCTGTCTCTCTGTCTCTCTGACTCCCTGCTTCCCCTCAAGACCTCTCCATGTGATTACCTTGGATTTTCACATAGTTTACACACTGAATGGTCTGACTTCTCAAATGTAGGTCAGTGATCCAAGAAAAAGGAAGTGGAAACTGCCAAGTTTCTTAAAGCTAGGTCAAAAACTGGCAAGCATTAGTTCTATCATGCTCTAAGCCTAGATTCAAGGGGATGGGATATAGTCCCCTCTTTTCAAAGGGAGGGATATCAAAGAATTCATGGCCATTTTTAATGTCACAATATTTATATATGGGTTTGTGTACATGATTAGAGTGGTCAGATATATTTCAATTAAAATGAAACTCAATATAGCTTAAGAAAAAAAACTTGAAATAAAAAATGAAACAATATATGATAAATTATCAGACTGACAGAGAAGAATAAGAAGAGTGGGGAAATATATTGCCTACTTTAACTTAAAAAATCTAGTTAGGGGACTTCCCTGCCAGTCCAGTGGTTAAGACTTTGCCTTCCAATGCAGGGGGTGCGGGTTTGATCCCTGGTCGTGGAGCTAAAATCCCACATGCCTCGCAGCCACAAAACCAAAATATAAAACAGAAGCAATATTGTAACAAATTCAATAAAGACTTTAAAAATGGTCCACATCAAAAAAATCTTTAAAAAAAAGTGCAGTTAGTTTTCAAGACAGGCTAGACACAGAATTCAAACTATATTCTCTCTCACACTTTTGCTCTCTCTTTCACTGGCTCAGATGTCCATGGAATAACTTGAGTGGACAGACTTTGTCCTAAGACTGTACCTATAACAATATTGTAGTTTGGAAAAAAGCGTGTGGTTAGCCAACCTGAGCCACATAACCAACCCTGTGGCTGGAGAGATGAGGCCATGTAATTTCACTGCCACCTTCTTTAGGTAGAAGTATTTTTCTTAAAAGGATGCATTAGACATTAGTTCCTATAAAAATTTATGTCCACTAACTTTAAAAGGGATGTAAGTAAAGGTATCATAATAGAACTAGAACAAAAAGTTTCACAATTTGTATGGAAACACAAAAGACCCCGAATAGCCAAAGCAATCTTGAGAAAGAAAAACGGAGCTGGAGGAATCAGGCTCCCTGACTTCAGACTATACTACAAACCTACAGTAATCAAGACAGTATGGTATTGGCACAAAAACAGAAATAGAGATCAATGGAACAGGATAGAAGGCCCAGAGATAAACCCACCCACATATGGTCACCTTATCTTTGATAAAGGAGGCAAAAATATACAGTGGACAAAAGACAGCCTCTTCAATAAGTGGTGCTGGGAAAACTGGACAGCTACATGTAAAAGAATGAAATTAGAACACTCTCTAACACCATACACAAAAATAAACTCAAAATGGATTAAAGACCTAAATGTAAGGCCAGACACTATAAAACTCTTAGAGGAAAACATAGGCAGAACACTTCATGACATAAATCACAGCAAGATCCTTTTGACCCACCTCTTAGAGAAAGGGAAAAAAAACCCAAAAACAAATGGGACCTGATGAAATTTAAAAGCTTTTGCACAGCAAAGGAAACCATAAACAGGATGAAAAGTCAACCCTCAGAATGGGAGAAAATATTTGCAAATGAAGAAACCGACAAAGGATTAATCTCCAAAATATACAAGCAGCTCATGCAGCTCAATATCAAAAAAACAAACAACCCAATCCAAAAATGGGCAGAAGACCTAAAGAGACATTTCTCCAAAGAAGTTACACAGATTGCCAACAAACACATGGAAGGATGCTCAACATCACTAATTATTAGAGAAATGCAAATCAAAACTACAGTGAGAGGGCTTCCCTGGTGGCACAGTGGTTGAGAGTCTGCCTGCCAATGCAGGGGACACGGGTTCGTGCCCCGGTCCGGGAAGATCCCACATGCCGCGGAGCGGCTGGCCCTGTGAGCCGTGGCCGCTGAGCCTGCGCATCCGGAGCATGTGCTCCGCAACGGGAGAGGCCACAGCAGTGAGAGGCCCGCGTACCGCCAAAAAAAAACAAAAAAAAACTACAATGAGGTATCATCCCACACTGGTCAGAATGACCATCATCAGAAAGTGTACAAACAATAAATGCTGGAGAGGGTGTGGAGAAAAGGGATCCCTCTTGCATTGTTCGTGGGAATGTAAATAGCCACTATGGAGAACAGTATGGAGGTGCCTTAAAAAACTAAAAATAGAACTACCATATGACCCAGCAATCCCACTACTGGGCATATACCCGGAGAAAACCATAATTCAAAGAGTCATGTACCACAATGTTCATTGCAGAATTATTTACAATAGCCAGGACATGGAATCAACCTAAGTGTCCATCGACAGATGAACGGATAAAGAAGATGTGGCATATATATACAATGGAATATTATTCAGCCATAAAAAGAAACGAAATTGAGTTATTTGTAGTGAGGTAGATGGACCTAGAGTCTGTCATACAGCATGAAGTAAGTCAGAAAGAGAAAAACAAATACTGTATTCTAACACATATATATGGAATCTAAAAAAAAAAAAAAAGGTTCTGAAGAACCTAAGGACAGGACAGGAATAAAGATGCAGACATAGAGAATGGACTTGAGGACATGGGGAGGGGGAAGAGTAAGCTGGGATGAAGTGAGAGAGTGGCACTGACATATATAGACTACCAAAGGTAAAATAGATAGCTAGTGGGAAACAGCCACATAGCCCAGGGAGATCAGCTCAGTGCTTTGTGAGCACCTAGAAGGGTGGGATAGTGAAGGTGGGAGGGAGACGCAAGAGGGAGGGGATGTGGGGATATTTGTATACATACAGCTGATTCACTTTGTCATAAAGCAGAAACTAACACCATTGTAAAGCAATTATACTTCAATAAAGATGTTAAAAAAGATATAATAAAATTATCAATAATTTAAGGATATGTTCATCATCTACATGTGTTTCCTGTTTTGAGTTATCTGTGTCCTGAATTAATACCTCCTATTAAGTAGAATTATAGTTTTTTAACTTTATTTTTTATACAATTTTTAATTGTTACACTCCATTTACAGTTATTAAAAAGTATTGTCTATATTCCCCATATCGTACAGAACATCCTTCTAGTCTATCTTATACCCAATAGTTTGTACCTCCCACTCCCCTACCTCTATATTGCACCTCCCCCCTCCCCACTGGTAACCACTAGTTTGTTCTCTATATCTGTGAGTCTGCTTCTTTTCTGTTACATTCACTAGCTTGTTGTATTTTTTAGATTCCCCATATAAGTAATATAATACAGTATTTAGGTTCATCTGTCCAACATTTCACTTAGCATAATGCCCTCCAAGTCCATCCATATCGCTGCAAATGGCAAAATTTCATTCTTTTTTTTATGGCTGAGTAGTATTCCATTGTGTGTATATGGAGATCTATCTATCTATTTATCTATATCTATCTATCTATCTATATCTATCTATATATATATATAGATATAGATAGATATATATATCTCACATCTTTTTATCCATTCATCTATTGCTTGACACTTCAGTTGCTTCCATATCTTGGCAATTAAAGTAATGCTGCTAGGAACATTGGGGTGCATGTATCTTTTTGAATTAGTGTTTTTGTTTTTTTCAAATATATACCCAGGAGTGGAATTGTTGGATCATATGGTTAAAACAACCATACTTCCCCAAGGCAATCTACAGAGTTAATGCAATACATATCAAAATACCAATGGCATTTTTCACAGAACTAAAGCAAATAATTCTAAAATCTGTATGGAAGCAAAAAAGAACCCAAATAGCCAAAGCAATCTTGAGAAAGAAAAAAGGAGCCGGAGGAATCATGCTCCCTGACTTCAGACTGTACTACCAAGCTACAGAAATCCAAACAGTATGGTACTAGCACAAAAACAGACACATAAATCAATGGAACAGGATACAGAGCCCAGAAATAAACACACACACTTATGGTCAATTAATCTTTGACAAAAGAAGCAAGAATATACAATGGAGAAAGGCAGACTCTTTAACAAGTCATGCTGGGAAAACTGGACAGCTACATGTAAAAGAATGAAATTAGAACATTCTCTAACACCATATACAAAAATAAACTCAACATGGATTAAAGACCTAAATGTAAGACCGGATACTATAAAACTCCTTGAGGAAAACATAGGCAGAACACTCTTTGACATGAATCACAGCAATTTTTTTTTGGATCTGTCTCCTAAAGTAAAGGAAATAAAAGCAAAAATAAACAAATGGGACCTAATTAAACTTAAAAGCTTTTGCACAGCAAAGGAAACCATAAGCAAAATGAAAAGACAACCTACTGAAATGGAGAAAATATTTGTAAACGATATGACCGATGAGATTAATATCCCACATATATAAACAGCTCATACAACTCAACGTCAAAAAAACAAACATGATGATTAAAAAATGGGCAGAAGAACTAAACAGACATTTTTCCAGAGAGGAAATGCAGATAGCCAACAGGCACATGAAAAGATGCTCAGCATCGCTAATCATCAGAGAAATGCAAATTAAAACCACAATGAGATATCACCTCACACCTGTCAGAATGGCTATCAACAAAAAGAACACAAATAACAAATGATGCAAGGATGTGGAGAAAATGGAACCCTTGTACACTGTTGGTGGGAATGTAACTTGGAGCAGCCATTGTGGAAAACAGTATGGAGGTTTCTCAAAAAACTAGAAATAGAGCTACCATATTAATTGCATTTTTTAATTACAAAATCTAAGAGATTTATGTTCATATTTTCATTTGTAAGTGACATTTCTACATGAGGGCTCTAAACAGATTTTCACTATCAACAACCCTGTATTAACTAATTTTTTGTGTAATTGGTACACAATGTTTAAAAGCTAGTAAATCACAGCAAATTTCTCCCATTTCCTAGGTATCACATATATTAAATTGACTTCTCTTAAATTCAACTCAACTATACCTATAATTATTATCTATATAATTAACCACGCCTAAAATTAAGAAACCATAAGAAGAAAATGGTTGTATAAATATACATTAACTCATCCTTGGCACACAAGTACTTACCAACTGTACCCAAAAAATTGTTTCCTCAATTTTTTCCCCATATACTAAATATAATGAGGTGGCATAGTGTATGTGGTTTTTTGGTGATAAATATAAAGTACAAGTATGTTGTATATAATTTTCTGCTTGAAACTAAAACACAGACTGTAAAGTTACTAGTTAAATAGCCAGAAGATTAAAAATATTACCCACTTTGGATCTACTTAAGCTTGTCATATTTAGTATACACAACAGATCAGAACAGCTCAGAAATGTAAACTCTTCTGTACTCAATTTATCTCATCCAAACAGCTACTTTGGATGAGGTCTGTACTATGCAATTTCTATTTAAGAGACACCCACACTTAGCAGATATTATGCGTATCTTGGATCCTTCAAAAGAGGGTAAAACACAGTCAATAGCCATTTTAAATAAATACTGGTCTGTCAGTTGATCTTCATAATAGCATGCAGGATATTTATTATATAAACTGGGGATCTTTCACATTTATATTGTTTAAGTCTTTTTGATATTACTTTTTTTAACAGCAAAGTAACATTGAAACATATGCCTTACATCTGAAAGAACATCATTTCTTTGGATGTAAAACTACATTGTTCATTTAGAATTCTTTTACAGCAAGCGGGAGGTCAGGAAAAATAGCCTGATAAAATTAATGAAGCTGATATTAAACTATGCATAAAAGTCAGAATTATGAACACTCTCTGCTTGACAGAAAATCTTAACTGATAAGATTTCACCAAACACTGTAACCTCTTTCTTTTCCTCACCCCGGCCACTAAGTATGCCCAGAATGGTAATTGCTTAGCTATTAAAAGCAGTTTTGCTAAAATCAGATCTAAGAGCATGCTATTGGCTCATGACTATCTTGTACTAGTTTACATATTTGTCTGTAGATCTATCTTTAGCCTCATGATTCTACCCACTCTTGTTACCCAGGATCCTCCTCTGTCCTACTGTCCTTGACAACCCATTCTGGAGAAACCACCCCTCTTTTTGAAGGATGACTGTCTGAGAAACTATCCAGTCATTTACTGAAGATCTTTTTAGTGCCTATCATATATTAATACTGTGCAAAGCATCAGGGAATCAAAATGTAAACAACACAACTCCTGCTCTTCAGGAGTTCTAGTGGAGCAAAGGAAATTCCCAACCTCTCTGTTAGTGCAGGAATAAAAATGGGTACAATGTTCAAGGGGGGCATGAGGGAGGGAGGTATGCTTGTGAGGAAGAGACGTTTTCTCAAGTGAAGAAACGTGAGCTCTGGTTTGACAGATGAGTAAGAGTTGAGCTTACAGCCAAGAGGAGGAAGGACGAGGGACATCCAGAAAGTGGGCACTGTAGGTTGAAAGGCACGAGGCGTAAAATAGCTTGTAATGTGCAGAGTATTGTCAGTGGATTGGCGTGGCTGGAATACAGGATGCGAGGAAGTGGATGGTAAAAGTTATGCTGTAGAGGTAGACACGCAAATATATAGGTACACAAAGAGATGTATTCCAAGAATTCTCAGATGCACATGCTTTCACATTGTAACATTCCTGAGATTGGGATGCCTCTTGCAGTCACTGTCATTTGGGATGTTGTTGTGGTTGCTGGCATGTATACAAGCTCGGTCATAGCTGCTCCAGGTTTCAGTTGAGTTAAAGTGCAACATGTTGGGTTAATGCCATTCACATTTCTTTTAAAAAGTACACATAATTCAGTTTTGAAGCAAAATGGATTATTGTTTATGCAGAAAGTCACAGAAACAGAGTAAGGGCTTACATTTGACATTAGAGAAGCAAGTAAATCTGAAAACATTCTTTCAGTAAATATAAATTAAGAATTCTGAGTGATAAAAAAGCATTAAGCCACAGTTTAATTGGCATTTTTTCTTTCATAGCAGTACATAAAGTAGTGATGTATCTTCTAATCAGTGATGTATCTTCTAATACACCTTCTAAACAGATGTATCTTCTTTTTTTTTTTAAATATGTTTATTATTTATCTCAACGTAGAGCCTAAATCTATTCTCCACATAAACATCGAGTATTAGGGGTATTGTTTTGTTTTGTTGTTGTTGTTGTTGTCATTTTTTGCGGTACATGGGCCTCTCACTGTTGTGCCCGTTGCGGAGCACAGGCTCCGGACGCGAAGTCTCAGCGGCCATGGCTCACGGGCACAGCCACTCCGCGGCATGTGGGAGCTTCCCGGACCGGGACACGAACCCGTGTCCCCTGCATTGACAGGCGGGCTCTCAACCACTGTGCCACCAGGGAAGCCCAGATATATCTTCTAATCAGTTAAGTTAGATAAAGTATCAATTAATAATTGAGTATAGGAAAATCCTGTGCTTGCTTTTGTTTTCATCACTTTTGTTTTTTGCTAGAATAAACTCTCATAAAATATGAAAGGGTAGTTTGCTCCCCTCTCTTTAAAGAATGGGCAGTTAGGTGTTGTGCTGTTGATTCTGGGGCTCTGACCTATGGGAACATATTACTAGACTTGGCATTCAGATGAGGTGGGCAGTCCTGAGGGTACACAGAAACACACACACACACAGACACACACACACACACACACACACACCAGTTCTTGACTTCATGACTTCAGGGTAAACGGGATCTGTGGACTTTCCAGAAACAAGGCATATGAAAAGGTGTAGGGTCTTATCGCCAGGTCATTTGCAAACAGGTCAGACTTCCTGTGGGCTACTATATTAAGTCCAGGTTGAGGCTGGGTCCATGCTCCAAGGCCTCATCAAATGCCCTGGAGGCCAAGCTTAATATGGAGCCAGAGGAGTACGAATGGACCATGCAGACCTAGACAATGAGTGTCTTCAGCATGACCAGGAAGACTGGTGTTCAGAGGCTTCTTCCTCCATGTAGCCTCAACTGTTTAAGTCCTAGAATCTTATTACAGTGCAAAGTGCGAGGCATGAACCACGAAGTATGAAAAATTACAGACACTGGATTTCTCAGCAACCTTGTCAGTGGGGGTTGAGATTGGTGTGGGTTGATTTTAAAAATAAATAAATGTGGCACTTCATCTGAGTATTGAGCATAAATGTATTTCTGAAACATCAGGTCAAAGAATTCTGAAAGCAGAGAACCATTCATTGGGGTTTAAGTTAGGAGGCTGGATTAATTATATCTTCAAGATCTTCAGTGTTGTTCTGGCAACAATCAAGACAGTGAAAGTGGGGAAGGGTAGATATGGAGGTGTCATCATTCAAGTAGGAAGTATACATTGCAAATAGACATGGGACAGTTAAGTATCTGGAAAAGAGCTGTGTAAGGAGGGGATGTTTTCAGTAAGGAAGTCTTCAAGGAATTCCAAAATCACAATGCAGTGGCAGCTAATTACTCTGATGATACATAAATCTATATTTCTTACAAGACATTACTTTGTCTAATGAAGCTGGATATTAGTTATCAGCTGAAACACACTGTCCTGTCTTGTGACAAAATCAGGCATACCACATAACATGGAGGACGTATGGACGAGGAATGTGCTTTTAACCAACCCTAATCATCAGGTAAGATGAACATTAAGGAAAATGACTGTCCTCTCTATCTGGCCCTTTGAGCCAGCAGGATGCAGCCATATATCATACAGTTGGAAGTTAGAAACAATCACATCTTCTGCAAACTTTGAACTCTTCACTTTGTAGCCCTCTGTCTTAGCTTTTGTTTTCTTCCACAGGGCTTAGTTTGTCTTAACCCTTTGGTTCCAGATAAGTGGTAAGGATCCTTTACCCAAAGTATAATCTCCCCCATCTTAGGCTCTGCCTTGTTGGAACACAATCCCTATTCTAACCACATGCCTGGTAACTGGCTAAGCCATTTCAACACATCTAACACCCCTGCCCAGGATAGGAGGAGAGAAGATAGACTCTGAGTCAGCTACATGTTCATCAAAGAGGAGTTTGGCAAGCGAAACCTGGCTTCTAAGGGAAGGGCAGCTGATGCCAGGTGAGCAAGAGCCAGCAGTTTCCACACGTATTATTTGGATTTCCCCCCCAAATTAGACAGAATCCCAAAAAGATGATGAGGGGAAGTCAGTTTCAGAAATCCAGAGGATAGCATCAGCAGTCAGTTCATGAAGTTGATGAATTCACAGAAAAGGACTGGAAACAGTAAGAAAGGGAGGGCTCTTGTCCTAGGGGGAAGGTAGGAAACTCAGCCAGGGGCTAGAACGGGGATCAAGGAAGAGTGTCCAAGATACTGCATCTTAAAAATAAGACCAAAACACAGCATGCCACCAGAGTAAAAGGTTAAGGTTAGAATAAGTGTCAAGGGTGCCTTGACCTTGGACAAGAATAAGGAGCTAGAACCACTGAATTATCTTCTATGTCATCATCAGTATCATCATAGATAACATTTATTAACCTTTTACCATGTGCTAGGCATCATGCTGAGTGTTACATATGCATTATCTCATTTAAATTCTGAGGTAAGTGATATTTTAGCATTTTGGAATTCAAGGAATTCCAAAATCACAATGCAGTGGCAGCTGATTACTCTGATGATACGTATATCTATACTCTTTGCAAGATGTTACTTTGTCTAGTGAGGCTGGATATTCGTTATCAGATGATTTTATAGTTGAGAAAACTGAGGCACAGAGAAGGTAAAGAACTTCCAAATGAAGTAACGGGATAGCATATGGAAAAGTGAATGTGAATCAATTTCTCACACTCTACAGTAGGATAAATTCCAAATGTTTCAGGTATTTAAATGTAAAAATTAAACTATAAAGGTATTAGAAGAAAAACAAGGTGGAAGAGGAGCTTCAAGATGGCGGAAGAGTAAGATGTGGAGATCAACCGCCTCCCCACAAATACATCAGAAATACATCTACATGTGGAATAGCTCCTACAGAACACCCACTGAACGCTGGCAGAAGACCTCAGACCTCACAAAAGGCAAGAAGCTCCCCATGTACCTGGGTAGGGCAAAAGAAAAAAAGAAAAAACAGAGGCAAAAGAACAGGGATGGGACCTGCACCGGTGGGAGGGAGCTGTGAAGGAGGAAAGGTTTCCACACACTAGGAAGCCCCTTCGCGGGCGGAGACTGCGGGTGGTGGAGGAGGGAAGCTTCGGAGCCACGGAGGAGAGCCCCGCAACAGGGATGCGGAGAGCAAAGTGGAGAGATTCCCGCCCAGAGGATTGGTGCGGACCGGCACTCACCAGCCCGAGAGGCTTGTCTGCTCACCTGCCGGCGCGGGTGGGGCTGGGAGCTGAGGCTCAGGCTTCGGTCGGATCCGAGGAAGAGGACCGGGGTTGGCTGTGTGAACACAGCCTGAAGGGGCTAGTGCACCATGGCTGGCTGGGAGGGAGTCCGGGAAAAAATCTGGACCTGCCGAAGAGGCAAGAGACTTTTTCTCGCCTCTGTGTTTCCTGGTGCGCGAGGAGAGGGGATTAAGAGCACTGCTTAAAGGAGCTCCAGAGACGGGCGTGAGCTGTGGCTAACAGCGTGGACCCCAGAGATGGGCATGAGACGCTAAGGCTGCTGCTGTTGCTGCCACCAAGAAGCCTGTGTGAGAGCACAGGTCACTCTCCACACCTCCCCTCCCAGAGCCTGTGCAGCCCGCCACGGCCAGGGTCCTGTGATCCAGGGACAACTTCCCCGGGAGAACACACGGCGCGCCTCCTGCTGGTGCAATGTCATGCTGGCCTCTGCCGCCGCAGGCTCACCCAGCATCTGTACCCCTCCCTCCCCGCCGTCCTGAGTGAGCCAGAGCCCCTGAATCAGCTGCTCCTTTAACCCTCTCCTGTCTGAACGAAGAACAGATACCCTCAGGCGACCTACATGCAGAGGCAGGTCCAAATCCAAATCTGAGCCCCGAGAGATGTGTGAACAAAGAAGAGAAAGGGAAATTTCTCCCAGCAGCCTCAGGAGCAGTGGATTAAAGCTCCACAGTCAACTTGATGTACCTGCATCTGTGGAATACCTGAATAGACAACGAGTCATCCCAAATTCAGGAGTTGGACTTTGGCAGCAACGATATATATATTTTTTCCCCTTTTTCTCTTTTTCTGAGTGTGTATGTGTATGCTTCTGTGTGTGATTTTGTCTGTATAACTTTGCTTTTACCATTTTTCCTAGGGTTCTGTCTGTCCTTTTTTTTTTTTTTTTTTTAGTGAAGTTTTTAGTGCTTGTAATCATTGGTGGATTGGTTTTTTTGGTTTGGTTACTCCTGTTTTTTATTACTTAAAAATTTTTTTAATACTTTTTTTTATTTTAAAAATTATTTTATTTTACTCTTTCTTTCTTTCTTTCTTTCTTTCTTCTTTCTTTCTTTCTTTCTTTCTTTCTTTCTTTCTTTCTTTCTTCTTTCTTTCTTTCTTTCTTTCTTTCTTTCTTTCGTTCTTTCGTTCTTTCTTTCTTTCTTTCTTTCCTTTTCTTTTCTCCCTTTTATTCTGAACCATATGGATGACAGGCTCTTGGTGCTCCAGCCAGGCATCAGGGCTGTGCCTCTGAGGTGGGAGACCCAAGTCCAGGACATTGGTCCACAAGAGACCTCCCAGCTCCACATAATATCAAACAGTGAAAATCTCCCAGAGATCTCCATCTCAACACCAAGATCCAGCTCCACTCAACGACCAGCAAGCTACAGTGCTGGACACCCTATGCCAAACAACTAGCAAGACAAGAACACAACGCCACCCATTAGCAGAGAGGCTGCCTAAAATCATAATAAGGCCACAGACACCCCCAAAACACACCTCCAGACGTGGACCTGTCCACCAGAAAGACAAGATACAGCCTCATCCACCAGAACACAGGCACTGGTCCCCTCCACCAGGAAGCCTACACAACACACTGAAGCAACCTTAGCCACTGGGGGCAGAAACCAAAAACAACAGGAACTACAAACCTGCAGCCTGTGAAAAGGAGACCCCAAACACAGTAAGATAAGCAAAATAAGAAGACAGAGAAACACAGCAGATGAAGGAGCAAGACAAAAACCCACCAGATCTAACAAATGAAGAGGAAATAGGCAGTCTACCTGAAAAAGAATTCAGAATAGTGATAGTAAAGATGATCCAAAATCTTGGAAATAAAATGGAGAAAATACAGGAAACGTTTAACAAGGACCTAGAAGAACTAAAGAGCAAACAAACAGTGATGAACAACACAATAAATGAAATTAAAAGTTCTCTAGAAGGAATCAATAGCAGAATAACTGAGGCAGAAGAACGGATAAGTGACCTGGAAGATAAAATAGTGGAAATAACTGCTGCAGAGCAGAATAAAGAAAAAAAATTGAAAAGAATTGAGGACAGTCTCAGACACCTCTGGGACAACATTAAACGCACCAACATTCGAATTATAGGGGTCCAAGAAGAAAAAGAGAAAAAGAAAGGGACTGAGAAAATATTTGAAGAGATTACAGTTGAAAACTTCCCTATTATGGGAAAGGAAATAGTTAATCAAGTCCAGGAAGCACAGAGAGTCCCATACAGGATAAAATCCAAGGAGAAACATACCAAGACATGTATTAATCAAACTAGCAAAGATTAAATACAAAGAAAAAATACTAAAAGCAGCAAGGGAAAAACAACAAATAACACACAAGGGAATCCCCATAAGGTTAACAGCTGATCTTTCAGCAGAAATTCTGCAAGCCAGAAGGGAGTGGCAGGACATATTTAAAGTGATGAAGGGGAAAAACCTACAACCAAGATTACCCGGCAAGGATCTCATTCAGATTCGATGGAGAAATTAAAACCTTTACAGAGAAGTGAAAGCTAAGAGAATTCAGCACCACCAAACCAGCTTTACAACAAATGCTAAAGGAACTTCTCTAGGCAGGAAGCGCAAGAGAAGGAAAAGACCTACAATAACAAACACAAAACAATTAAGAAAATGGTAATAGGAACATACATATCGATAATTACCTTAACTGTAAAGGGATTAAATGCTCCAACCAAAAGACATAGACTGGCTGAATGGATACAAAAACAAGACCCGTATATATGCTGTCTACAAGAGACCCACTTCAGACACAGGGACACATACAGACTGAAAGTGAGTGGATGGAAAAAGATATTCCATGCAAATGGAAATCAAAAGAAAGCTGGAGTAGCAATTCTCATATCAGACAAAATAGACTTTAAAACAAACACTATTACAAGAGACAGAGAAGAACACTACATAATGATCAAGGGATCAATCCAAGAAGAAATATAACAATGGTAAATATTTATGCACCCAACATAGGAGCACCTCACTACATAAGGCAAATACTAACAGCCATAAAAGGGGAAATCAACAGTAACACAGTCATAGTAGGGGACTTTAACACCCCACTTTCACCAATGGACATATCATCCAAAATGAAAATAAATAAGGAAACACAAGCTTTAAATGGTACATTAAACAAGATGGACTTAATTGATATTTATAGGTCTTTCCATCCAAAAACAACAGAATACACTTTCTTCTCAAGTGCTCATGGAACATTCTCTAGGATAGATCATATCTTGGGTCACAAATCAAGCCTTGGTAAATTTAAGAAAATTGAAATCGTATCAAGTATCTTTTCTGACCACAATGCTATGACACTAGATATCAATTACAGGAAAAAAATCTGAAAAAATACAAACACATGGAGGCTAAACAATACACTACTTAATAGCCAAGAGATCACTGAATAAGTCAAAGAGGAAATCAAAAAATACCTAGAAACAAATGACAATAAAAACACGACAACCCAAAACCTATGGGATGCAGCAAAAGCTGTTCTAAGAGGAAAGTTTATAGCAATATAACCCTTATAAATAATAAAATAAAATAAAAATTAAAAAATAAAGGGGAAAAATTATCTATACAAAAAGAAAAACAAGGGCAATTCATTTATACCTTGGAGTGAATCAAAATCCAGAAGTAATGAAGGAAAATATAGATACATTTAATTACATTAAAATAAAAATTCTTGACTAGGAAGACATACAGTAAGCAAAGTAAAAAGACAGAATCAAACTTGTAAAAATATTTGCTACTTATAACCCAGAACAGGAGATACTCTAATTTATAAAGAGTTTTCCAAAAGGGAGAAAAAGGAGATAGAAAATATTACAGAAAAACAGGTTGGAAATGCAAACATAAAACACAAAGAAAATGAAATTTAAATTGTTTCTTAGCCATATGAAAATAGACACGAATAACTCATATAAGAGAAATGGAAATTAGAAGTATGCTGAGACTGACAAAAATCCAAAAGTTTGGCAATATATTCAAACATAGTAGCGCTCTCACACATTTGTGGTGTGAATGCAAATGACAGAACCATTTGGAAAGAAACTTGTAGTCTCCAGAGAAAGTATATACTTATTTTACTCTTTGATTCCGCAAACCCACTTCTAGAAATCTATCCAATGGGTACAGTGGCAGGATGCAAAAATATAAATGCACAGGGCCATTTTTAGTAGGATATTTGTTATAGCACAAATTAGAAACAAAATCAAATGAATGTTTACAGGAGGCTGGTTAGATACATCAAGGTATATGCTCATAATAGAATGCTATGCAGCTGTAAAACGTGAAGAAGTGGGATATAGATCTATACCCTACTATGGAGTGGAGGTACTGTCAAGTGCAAAGAGCAAGATGGATAAAATGTGTGTAGTATGCACCTACTCATCTAAGAAAGTGGGGAACTGTGACAGGCCAAATAATGGTTTCCCCAGTTATGTCAAGCCAAATTCCCTGAACCTGAGGTATGTTACCTTTCGTGGCAAAAAGGACTTTTTAGAAGTGGTGAAATTAAGGACCTTCAGATGGGAGATTGTCCTGGATTCTTCGGATAGGCCCAGTGTAATCCCAAGGATCAAGATTGAGGCAGAAGAGGGGAGTTAAAGGGAGATGTGACTAATGAACAGAGAGGTGCATGATGGATGACTTTGAAGATGTAGGAAGGAGGCCACTAGGCAAGGTACGTGGATAGTCTCCAAAAGCCATCTTTGCTGCAGAAAGCAAGGAGATGGGTTTTCCCAAAGAGCCTGAAGAAAGGCACACAGCCCTGTTGACATATTGATTTTTGCCCAGTGAAAGCTATCAGTGTTCTAACCTCTGTAACTATAGAAACCAAATCTGTGTTGTTTTACAGCCACTAAGTCTGTGGTAATTTGTTATGGCATAAATAGAAAATTAATAGAGGAAAGCAAACATAAAATGAAAAGAGTGGTTGCATATTGGGGAAGGGAGGAAATAGGGTGGGGCAGAAACTAGATTTATTTTATAGGTTTGACTTGGGCCATGTTAATGTTTTAATCCTAAAAATTTTAGTTTAAAAATCCATAAAATAAAAATAAAATTGGATGAATTGGTTGGTAGCACAACCACCCAGAAGTTCAAAGTGGCTAAAAAACACAGTTATTTGGTTATAATCTTTAATATGATATATGTAGGAAGAAAAATTTCTGAAACTACAAGAAAAAATCTTACACTATTTTCATTAATCATATGGTTGGTAGTAAATTTTTTTGTTATTTTGAAATTACTGTGGGTATATTATGGGAGAAAGCAAATGAGAAGTATTTGCTATTCTAATTCTATCATTCTTTGTCATTAGAACTCAGATTCTGGGCGTGGGGTAAAGGAGATTCAGACTTAAGATCAAAAAGATTAAATAAAAATCCTGCCAGTCCTCAATTTGCATTGGAAGTATCATCTAAACTTATGATGAATTTTATTTAAAACAAAAATTTTCCTAGCTTTGTTTGCTGAAAAGACCTAGAAATAATGACCAACCCAGTAGCAGTGAGTACTCTCAGTGCCCAACTTATAGCCTCTAAATACAGTTTCCCACTAACAGGAAGATAATGGAGATTTCAGTGATTTCCAGGTCTTGGAAAGAAATGTACATGATGAATCTGGATCATTTATTATGCTACACATTGCAATGAAGCTATAAAAGAAGACTAAAGTCACGTCAAAGATCACAGGAATCAACTCAAAGAGTTACCCACTGGTCAAAAATGGGTTAGGATAAATAAGGATAATAATTGCAATTGGATTGAAGCATTTCAAGCACATTTAGATATATGAGTTCTTAAAGATATCATTATTGGTCATTGTTGAATGATGCTCAAGTATCAACTCTTTATTTGTAATACTGGCCTTTCCTATGCAAACTATACCTTTGGATAACCCAATAGTAGATGAGGGAAAGTTTCTCTTTATAGAGATATTCTAGCTAATAAGTGAAGGAAGAATGACAGATTTCCAGTATCACATATGGCTGACACTGAATCAGAAAACAGACCAGATTGCCAACAGTAAGAGAAAAAGGTCCTTGCTATTCAAAGTGTGGTTCATGGACCAGCATGGGCATCACCTGGGAATGTATTGGCTAGGCAGCCTCTCACACCCATTACCAGCCTTACTGAATCAGAATTCATTCTAACTACCCCTCCTCCAGGTGATTCGTGTGCAGTTAATGTGTAAAAGCACCTCTAGAGCACTGGGCATTATTACCACCACCATCATAGCTAACATTCGTTTAGCATTTATCATGTGCTAATACTGTTCCTTCACATGAATTATCTCAATGCAACTATGTAAAGAAATCACTATTATTATTCTCATTTTAGCGATGAGATAACTGACATCCAAAAACATTTTTAAAGTTGAAAATGCACATGGCTTCTCACTGATGGATCTGGGGTTCAAACTCAGGTTCTTAGAACCCGAAAGTATGAGTCTTAATTACAATTTTGTTATCCTCAGAAATGGTCATACCCGTAAGGAGAAACCCCACTGGTACCATTATGTTTGATTATGAAGACTGAATATATTACAGAGACAAATAAAGGAGAGAAGGCAGGAGAAAGATTCACCATCACCACTAAAGAATTTTCAAAGTGAGTTAACACCAGATTTAAAACAGTGAAGTCGAACAGGAAAGGCAGAACACAGTAAGAACTGTTAGATGTCTTTCTTCACTGATTATTCCAACATTAAAAGATTCCATGTTCTTCAGAAATATTTATCTGAGAGAAAAACAAAATTAACATTTTAGGTTTCATCTGTTTTGACAAACACATAACTGCCCTTAGCCTGGCAAAGATATTCCCTGTTGTCCCAGATGAATGCTGACTAAATGTGACATGAATTTAGAATTAATCCCTACTGTAGTTAGGATTTGCTACAAAGCAGCTGTTTCTTCTTCTCATTTCTTGAGGATCATGTGCTGATTATGACAGGCTTATTAGACGTTTTCAGGAGGCTGTGAAGCTGCTTTTGACTGTTTGTGAGTAGGTCCTGGGTTTTATCACAAAATTTCTGCCTGATTCTCTTGATCTAGGGGTGGTTTATATTAAGTAACCGAGAGATAATAATCAGAAAGAAATGGCATGCCTCAAAATCTGAAACAAGGCAATTTTAATCAGTATATTTTAATCTAAATTACTTTTAGTTTATTTTTCAAAGGGAGATTCCAGATTTCTAGCATTTATAATTCTTTCCCTTTAAAATACGACTTTGAAGGGTTCACAAATCACAGACGGTGGCTACATCTGCATGGTGCAATCACATGTTTAAAAAAGAGGACATTCTGTCAAAATGACTTCCTGCCACTGTCCAAGGCAACTCAGAGTATCCCAAACAGCACTGTCCTCCATCACAAGCTCATCTGCCGGTGGGGTGAGGGGGTTGTTTAAATCACCCCTCCATAGTTTCCTCTGGTTCCCAAACCTTTTATCTCCATTTTTTCCAACTCCCTGCCACTAACCTTTCACTTTAAATCCTTTCTTATTCTCTACTCTCTACTGAGGACTTAATTCAGACTGTCCCTACTTTACTCAGGGAGGTCCCATATATTACTGGTATTTATTCCCCATTTTTCTGCCGTTGTAGCTTGATAGCAGATTCCCTACAAGAGGTGAAAAAACTTGTTTGGTTAGTGCAGGCCACTATGGCATTTCAGTAGCTTCATCCTAGTTGAGCTGACTGCAACCCAAGTTGGCCTGGCTGAGGCTTTGTCCCCAACTCAATGCATCTACTCATTAGATGCACTGGTTATCTCCTTTTTCTGGTAGGGTAGTTCCAACAGAGGTCAACCAGCCCAATGGGAAAGGGGAACTATTTGCTCCAAAGTGTACTTATGCTATAGGCCTGAAGATTCCCATAATCCATGGTTGGTATGCTTCAACCACTGTTAAGCTAGAACAGACCTGGGAACACAATCAGTTACAGGCAGGTGGTAGATCTCTCTTACTTATTTATTTGCAAATTATGTTTTTTTAATTTTAATGAGGTATAGTTTATATACCCCAGATCTTAAGTTTACACTATGAAAACTTCCATAACAAGTTTAAAACACCTTCCTGACAAAAATGCTGATTTCATTTGAATATCAAGGAAATTTGATTGTCCAGAATAGTACCATAGATCTGTTAATATTTAATATTTAATATTAATAAGTGACCTGCTGCATAAAATTCTTCATAAGCCACATTTTTCAAGTTTTAAAAATACTTAATGTGCTCCATTTGCAATATAACTTCTAACATTTCTGCTCTGTGGTGGAGATTTATTTGTAAAGGCTGATGAGAGGCAAAGGATGTTAGAATAGCAAAAAGTGTTTTTATGAATGAATTAAAATTTTAACCTTTTAACGGCAACTACATGTGTTTTAAAAAATCTGTGCATTACAGAATGCACAGGTCTTGTCTTTATTTTGATCAATTTTGATAAATTATACACCCTTGTAACCATCATCCAAATCAAAATATAGAACATTTCAATCATCCCATAAAATTCCCCTTTGCCACTTTCCAGTCAACACTGCCAGCCCACAAGCAACCATTATTCCCATTTCTACGTAAATGGAGTCATACAGAAGGTACTCATTTGGGTTTCTTTTGTTCAGTATAATGTTTCTGAGATTCATCCATGTTTGTGTGTATTAGTAGTTTGTTCTTTTTCATTGTGGATTCCATTGTGTGCATATACCATGATTTGTGTATTGACTCAACTATTGATGGATGCGTTGCTTCCAATTTCTTACTATTATAAATGAAGCTATAGACATTCATGGATTAGGCCTTTTGTGGCCATCTGTTTTCATTTCTCTTGGGCCTATGAGTGGAATTGTTGAATCATACAATAGTACATGGTTATCTTTATTAGAAACTGCCAAACTGTTTTCCAAAGTGGTTATATCATTTTTTTTTAACTTCCACTAGCAAGGTTTGAGAGTTCTGATTGTTCCTTTTTCTTGCCACTACTTCCTACTGTCAACCTTTTAAAATTTCAGCCATTCTAGTGGGTAGGTATTATTCTCTCATGTGGTTTTAATTTGAATTCCTCTCATAAATAATGATTTCATGTGCTTATTAGCATTCATAGTCTTATTTGGTGAAATGTCTGTTTAGATCATTATTTTAAAGTTGTTCAAGTTTACTCTCTCATATTCACAAAACTGATAGATATGCATTTTCTCCCAGAAATGCCCTGAGAGGTCCTCTGCTTGAACTCCGTGAAGCTACTTTTTATTTTTTTAATTGAATTGTAGGTGACATATGATATTATATTAGTTTTAAGCTTACAACATACTGATTCAATATTTTTATACATTACAAAATGATCACCACGATGTCTAGCTACCATCTGTCACCATACAAAATTATTACAATATTTATTGACTATATCCCCTGTGCCATACATTCCATTCCTGTGGCTTATTTACTTTGTAGCTGGAAGTCTGTACCTCCTAATCCTCTTCACCTATTTCACCCATCTCCCCACCCTCCTCCCCTCTGGCAACCACCAGTTTGTTCTCTGTAACTGTGAGTCTGTTTCTCTTTTGTTTGTTTTGTTTTTTAGATTCCACAAATAAGTGAAATCATACAGTATTTGTCTTTTTCTGTCTGACTTATTTCACTTAGCCTAATACCCTCTAGGTCCATCCATGTCATCACAAATAGCAAGGTTTCATTCTTTTTCATGGCTGAGTAATAGTCCATCATTTCTATCTATCACATTATATATATATATCACACATCATATATATATACATATACACATATATATACATATATATATACATATACACATATATATACATATATGTGTGTATATATATATGTATATATATATATACACCATATCTTCTTTATAATGGAAGAAGCTTTGAATATAACTTTCCCCACTCTTACTCAGATCCCAGTGCATTTCTACTTCTAGCCTTCCCCGCTCTGACCCCAGAGGTCATAAAACTTCTGGAGCCTTTTATTTGGGGCTCCCTCAGGAGCGAGATGATGCCCACATCAGCACGGATCCAGCTGACCCTCAACCAGTATGCCCTTCCATGGGGAAGATAGACCAGAGGGAGTCAGTGCTTTCTCTGGTTTTAGCAGGAAGTGATTGATTTATTTCTTCATTTTTGGCTTATAGCTTTTTTTTTTTTTTTTTTTTTTTTTTTTTTGCGGTACGTGGGCCTCTCACTGTTGTGGCCTCTCCCGTTGCGGAGCACAGGCTCCGGACGCACAGGGTCAGCAGCCACGGCTCACGGGCCCAGCCGCTCCACGGCATGTGGGACCTTCCCAGACCGGAGCACGAACCCGTGTCCCCTGCATCAGCAGGCAGACTCTCAACCACTGTGCCACCAGGGAAGCCCTGGCTTATAGCTTTAATTGGCTACTCTGACACCTGACAGCTTCCCTCAATCTCTCGAGCTCAGCTCTGCAGCTGAATGAATGGCTTTCCAGAATTGTTTCCCATGGGGGGAAAGGGGGTCAGGCTGTACCCTCATATCAGCTGGTTATTGGCTATGGGCCACCCTCTGGGAAGGCACATAACCTTGGGTAGGGCAGGTCCCTGCAGCCAGGGAGGGGCGGGGGCAATGCCCAGTGAGGGGCACAGCTGTGAGGCATCAGCAGACAATATTCACAGCCACTGGGGATCGTTCTTTGGCCCAGAGGTAGAATCTTTGTGGAGCACCATGGTATTAACTATAGTCACCTCTTGTATTGCCCAGATCTACTTTTCTCTTATAATAAGTTTATTCTACCTGGGAACAGGGCCTCCAAAACTCTGGTTGGGCTTATTTCCTGGGATACTTGGGTTTAAGAGGATGAACTATAGACCCCTCCGCAGTTCTAATTAAAGCTGTAACTGACACTCATCCTTCGTCCCCTCACCACCAACTCTGGATTCCTCTCCCCCTTGGCAAACACCTCTGCTAGACTAAGCAGTTAGTCGGGGGGTGGGGGGCCGTAATCCAGACGTTCATCTTTGAGGGGTCTGAGCCCCTGGTTTCCAAGTGCTTAACAGGCTGTGGTGACTGTACTCATCGATTTAACATTAAAACTAGGTGCAGGAGTGCCAAGAGACACACTTGGTTTTTTGCTGAATACCAGACATCTTCTCTGTTCCCTCTGTCTGAAGGCAATTCTCAGTGAGGGGCACATCTGTGAGCTTTCAGCAGCTGGTACTCTCAAGAGTTAGGAGATGCATTAACTGGCGCTGAGGCAAGGATCTAGATGTAATACCACAATATCTACTGGAAAAAGAAATCAGAATTTCCAGGACTTTTCTTGAATTCCAAAAATCTTAAATTACTTCATATTTTCATAACATGTTTTTATATGTTTAAGAAGTATATAATGAGTAAGATTTCCACTTCTGACCAAGATGGACTGACAAGAACCAGAATTACCCTCCTGTCTAAAACAACTGACAAAATATACAATATAATTTTTTCAAAACACTGGACTCACACCAGCAAATGATCTGCAGGGGTCCTCCTCAAATACTGAGTAATGATCAGCACATTTGTGTGAGGAAAGCACCTAAGGAAAGAACCACCAGGAAGAATTAGAGGGAATAGTGCCCAGCATTCATAGAAGGCCGGGGCAGTGCCTGCTTCCAACAGTCAGACTGGAAAACCTCATAATACATGGGCCATAAAGCACTCAAAAGGGTTTCACTAAACAGTGGGGAGAAATCAGCTGTAGAACAAACATTTCTCTGGTCCTGACTAATGAATTTTAAACGGAAAAACTGAAAGGATCACACTGTTTCTAAGTAATTTAATTGTATCTCTGAACAAATCCCAAGAAGGTTTATAGGCAGACAAAGTACCCAGCACTCAACAAGGTAAGACTCACAATGTATGTTATCAAAAATTACAAGGCATGCAAACTGCCAGGCAGGAAAATAAGACCCATAATGGGAAAAACCAGTCAATCTAAACCAAACAAGAATAGATATACATGTTAGAATTATATAGTAAACAAGGACATTAAAAGGCTTACAATAACTATTCAATATATTTAAAAGTTAAATAAGGACATGGGAGATGCTTATAAAGACCCAAATCTAACTTCTAGAGATGAAAACTGTAATGTGTGAGATGAGAAATGCATTGATGGGGAGTAAGGGAAGATTAGACAGTGCAGAAGAAAAGATTAGCAAACTTGAAGACGTCACAGTTGAAACTGTCCAAAATGAAATAGTGAGAAGAAAAGAATTTTGAACATGAACAGAGCATCAGTGAGGTGTGGGACAACTTCAAACAGCCATGTAATTGGATTAGGGATCCTCACTGTGAAAGGAAGACAACGTGAGCAAGACTGAGCAGAGTTAGAGGTCTAATGGTGGTGCAGAGTCGTCAAAGCCTTGGCCAACCTGGCAGGAAGCACTGGGTTGAATATGCCTATCAGAGTGTTCTGAGTGGCCTTCATAATCTCATGTTGCTCACTCACCAGATCCAGGGCTCCCCAGGAAGTGTATGATCCTGCCTAAGGGATCTCTCTGCAGCAGAGGGAGCCTTTCGTCAAGGCTGGATCTGGAGGGGACCTTCCCCCCTGAACCCACTGCTTCTGGTCAACAAGCCATTTCTTGACGTGGGATCTGAAGGCAAACCTCCAGATCAAGCACGAAGAGCATATGGGCTTCCAAGCCGACTGCTCAGGTTCAAGTCCTGACTCTGCCACTTCGGGTAAGGTCTTAACTTCTCCGTGTTTTGTTTCCCCAAGTATATGATAGAGTTGGTAACAACTGTGTCTACTTCATGGGGTTATGTGAAGATTAAGTAGCTAAAGCACTTAGAGCTTAACACTGACTGGCCACTTAACACTTAGACCGTAGCACTGACTGGCCAGGTGTTAAGGATTCTATAAATATTTGCTATGATTACTCTCATTGCCTCATTTAATATTCCCATTGGCCCTACAAAGTAGGTATTCTTGTCTCCATTTTACAAATCAGCAAACAGATTCTTTATTTTCTTTATTTTTTAATTTGGCCACGCCGTGCAGGTTGTGGGATCTTAGTTCCCTGACGAGGGATTGAACCCACCCCCTCGGCAGTGAAAGCTCAGAGTCCTAACCACTGGACTGCCAGGGAATTCCCAACAGATCCTTTAAAAGGTCAAGTAACTTCCCTAAGATCACCCAGATAGGACATGCTATGATCAGAATCCAAACCTGGGCCTGTTTGCACCCAAAATTCATCTTTATGATTACATTAATTTTTTGTGGTTGTTATTACTATTTGTTGCCTCTGAATTATCTACGTAGACTGTAAGTGTCCTGAGCTCTTTTTATGACTAAGACTCAGCATAATCTGCAGCACAGAATAGGCATTCAGTAAATATTTGCTGGCTGGAAGGGTGAAAAGCTGGTGATTCCTTTGCTTATAGAGACCTAGCTTGTTGCTGCCTTGCCAGACTGTTCTGCCCTTGATCTGATTTTTTTGTTTTAATTGTTCAAGGGCTGCACATTCTATACTGACATCGTAACCCACACAAACAAAACCACTAAGTAAAGTTCAGTGAGGTGCAAACATTTCTGGAACTTTGTTTTCTGTCTTCCTGA
This sequence comes from Mesoplodon bidens, assembly GCF_964165515.1. NCBI lineage: Eukaryota > Metazoa > Chordata > Mammalia > Artiodactyla > Ziphiidae > Mesoplodon > Mesoplodon bidens. The sequence goes on along the minus strand of NC_138173.1, from coordinate 16,886,200 downwards.
AGAACCTCAAGCACATAATGTAACTAAATTGATGTGATTTTTTTTGCCATAAATATGTGTTTCAATTCCTTTTTTGTTTTTATTCAACAGGTGTTATTAGAGAAAAATATATTCTTTATTTTTAAATATACCTCATTTATTTGTAATAATTAAGATGAGTAAGAGATTGAAGGGATTCATCATGTAGGTACTAATTCCCATCTAACCCCCCAAAATATCTTGGCTAAAACAACAGGTGAAAACATTGGGTGTGCAAAAAGCAAACTGGAGATTTTATAAATAGCACAGGAAATATGGAAGAGTTTAGCAAGGTTGTAGCACAGTGTGAAGTTAAGTATTTGAATAAGCTATCATACCGGCACAACTCTGGGGGTAAAACGCAAAATTTGGTCTATGTCACTCATTAACAGTTTTCATTAATAAATTCATCTGGGGTTAATGGGAGTCTCATGTGAATAATCAAGATGAGGATTTTCTCTCCTGGCTAATTCACTGATCAATCTTAACAGTTTAGTAGCAATCAAAGTTCCTGGGAAAACAAAGTCCAGAAAAAGTATCTGGTTGAGTGAAATATTGTGGCAGACATCTGTGATTTTTGCTTATGTCTTCTGATAAGAGTACCATGATTTCCCCTTGAAAATACCCATCCCCTATTCTTAGTTCATGTGGTTTGAGTGGAACTGTGCCCATAGGTGGGCATGTGACTTAGACAAGATTCAAATAAAACATTGTGAACCAGTTGGCACCAGCTGGATTCAATAGCAGGACTTTTTTGGCCTGTTAAAAATACAGGATCTCAGGCTTCCCTGGTGGCGCAGTGGTTGAGAGTCTGCATGCCGATGCAGGGGACACGGGTTCGTGCCCCGGTCCGGGAAGATCCCACATGGAGTGGCTGGGCCTGTGAGCCATGGCCGCTGAGCCTGTGTGTCCGGAGCCTGTGCCCCGCAACGGGAGAGGCCACAACAGTGAGAGGCCTGCGTACTGCAAAAAAAAAAAAATACAGAATCTCTCTTTCTTGTGGGGTTGATGAGTAGATAGACTATAAGGTAGTTATTGCTGGCAGCCATCGTACCATCATGAGAAAGCTGACTTCCAGGGAATATGGGGCAAGGTGGGAGGGGAACATGAACCAAGAGGGAGAGAGAGAGAAAGGGAGGTAGGAAGGGAGGGAGGCAGACTTGATAACAGCTGTAGTAGCCCTTGGATCCAGCTGTACTTCAAGTTCACCCTGGTATTTTGCAATTACATGAACCAATGTGTTTTCTTTTTACCTTAAGTCGGTTTGAGTTGAATTCTCCACACATAATTGAAAGAGCCCTAATATAATAGTTACTACCTTATGTCAGCCTCAGGTTCCATTATGTTCTTAAGTATTTGAATCTTAGATGGTAGCAAATATATTTTTTGAATACTTAAGGTTATTTTCCACATAACCCAAAAGGTCAGTTAAAAAGTGATATATTCAGTAGGTCCACTAGTGTGACTTATATTTCAATGTCATTGATAATTTAGGATTTTAGAGTTACAGGACAATTTATGCTCGCTTATTTGTATTTGTGTTTTTGTTTCTGTTGCTATAATTAAGTTATATTCAATTAGCCTGATGAACTTCTAAGATAACATTTCAATAGAAATGACTAGGTAATAGTGAATTCAAAAATGTAAACAGGGCTTCCCTGATGGCACAGTGGTTGAGAGTCCGCCTGCCGATGCAGGGGACACGGGTTCGTGCCCCGGTCTGGGAAGATCCCACAGGCCGCGGAGTGGCTGGGCCCGTGAGCCATGGCTGCTGAGCCTGTGCGTCCGAAGCCTGTGCTCCGCAACGGGAGAGGCCACAACAGTGAGAGGCCCTCGTACTGCAAAAAAAAAAAAAAAAGTAAACATTAGGAAATCACACAGAAAGGAGAGATCATTGTATAGGAAATGGAGTACAGAATTCTGGTACTGTCATTAAACAATACATTTAAATGTAATCTTTCTAGCAACCAAGGCCAGAAGAAAATTAGAATGGATTTCATAATCTCCATTGTTAAAAGGAAGCTTGTCAGTTATTCAGAAGAGACAAACTTCTTAGCAAAATTTTGTGTTAAATTTTTCTCAGAAAACCAAGAGTCATGGTTTTTTTTTAAAAAAAATTTTATTTAGGAGTCTGGCTTTGGTTAGAAAAGTCTCCTTTTGTCTGCTTTGTTTCTATTTTTTTCCCATTCATCATGCGACTTGGTAGCGACTTGAATAAAATGCTGTGATAACATTTTCATGGCTTGCCTAATGCCTAACGATTAGAGAAGAAGAGATAGAAACCAGGTGGTTTAACCTTCCACCAGGCCAAGACTGAAGCGATGTATCTTATCAGACAATTGAAAACACGTGCTCCAGCTCTGACCTCACGCTCCAAAGGTCAAGGAGGTAATGTGCAAATTCGGGATGCTTCTGAAAGTCTTTTAAAAGGACTTCTGGGTGGTAAAAGCTTGGCTGAAATGACTTCTTCATGTTCTCTGGAAACTCAAGGCCAGTATTTTTGCACAGAGTCTGGGCAAAAGTGGTTGAAGTTGACCTTGTTACTTCAAAGCGTCTATTGCACTCTTAAAGATAAAGGAAAACTTCGCTGCCTCAAAACAAATGGACCGCCGGCTCCAAGCAATCATTTGAAGGTACTTAAACAGTCAAAAGCCATTAATATTATCACAAAGTTGTATCCCTCTTCTTGGGAATCCTAAAACTACAATTCATTTTCCTTCGCCAGCATCTATGTTTGGCTCCATTTCCTTTCTTTTCTTCAGTCACAAGTCTCTTGTCTTTAAGTGCTTCATAAAACAGTTTATGAGACTCAGTCCCTTTCTCATTCTTCCAGAAATCTGTAGCCTCTTTTCAAAAATCCAGAAAGAGCAAAATTAAAACCACTGTATCAGTAAATAGAGTTTAGTAAGTTTATTGCGCATAGAAGAAGTTTTCCAACTGGGAGCTTTTAAATTTAAAACCGATATGAAGCTCAGGGCTGTAACGTCACAGAGTGGCTTATAAAGTGAAAATGAGAAAGTTGTTTAATCTTTATAATGACTGGTTATTAGAATGGGGGTTTACAGAAAGCAGGGGATTTCTTAAAAGGATTATTTCATACCAATTTTAGGAAGATAACTTGTTTCTTTTATGATTATCAGAGGCATTTATGTAAGTTGTTTTGCTTATGTTCACGAAATTACCTAAAGTTTGCTTATGTTCATGAGTAAGCTAGATTTAGCTTTGCTTACGTGGCTTAAATGGTTTTGCCTGCACAGGTAATTTGCAAGTCTGCTCTCCATTTTGTATTTCGTTTTAACATCTGTGAGGTCCCAACATCTGTGAGGTCCCAACTTAATCAGTTTTCCCCTCAGCTTTTTAAGGGTTTGCTTACTTAAAGCCTCATTGATATTTATATATATTTATATATAATTGATAGATATATATATATATATAACATATATATATCTCAAGGCCTGAATCATTTGGACTATTTATTAATCATTGTTACCAGAAAAGCCTCCTAAGATTAAGCATCTCAATCTCAATAATGCAGGAAGCAAAGACAAAATAAATTACATACAATTATATTTTCTCAAAACAAATCTAAGTTTTTCCTTAGAAATCCCAGTGTTTTCTGCCGTATGTAATATTGCCCTCTACAGTATCCTTTTCATCTTAGCAGTAAGTTTCATACCATGGTGTTATATCTCAATACAGGCATTATTTCCAAAACCACACAATTTCAGTCGTAGGGTTGGTTTGCGGCACAGTTACATCATATGAAATGATTTCTATTTACTGTTTGTCAATGATTTCTAGAAATGAAAATGGGAAACCGTGGGAGAAGAACAAGATAACTTCTACAGATGGTAGAAACAGTTCTATGAGAAATATGAGTAGCAGAAATTCCCTGTTTGTCTTTTAACACTTGGATATACATTTGCTTATGAAAATTTTGCTTATTCCTATTGATGAATGCTTATCCCAATTTCAGTATTTAATAATGTTTATCATTTCCTTGTGTCTGTAAAGATGATGACAATTGCAAGATGTATATTATATAGTAGTATTCCGATAGCATCCCTTATGTTGAAGACCATAGGTTTGGAATAGCTATAATAGTGTTGGTGTCCAGCATATAACAACTAAACACCAAGTCATCTCAGAATATTTATAAATAAGTTTAGGAGCCACAATTTTGGGTTGGAAAGGAGGACTAGAGAAATTTTCCTGGAAGCGCATTACTTTTCCTTAATTGTATGTTTATTTTGTGTGGCTTAGGAGGGGATGGGTGGGGGTTCTAAAGTCCTCCGCTCAGGCCAGGCAGCTCCTGGACTCTGTATATGACTCAGCTAAAAATATAGGTACCGGAAAAGGAACAAACTCACAAATATTTACAACGATATGCACTAAGATCACAGAGCCTTTAAGTTTTTAATTTGTTACCTGACTGTTCCTATTGACACCTGAGTATTGTGAGATAAGGATTTTTGCCCCATTCAAAGGAGCACACTTTGATTGGTTGCTTCTTCAAACCCTCACCACAACTTAACTGCATGGTAGGATATAAGTTATCATACACTGACTGACAACATTTCTAAATAGCTCAAGTCTTTATTCAATAAGGAACAAGACTTCATATATCAGTGATTCTCCAAGTGTAATCAACAGTCATATGGCCAGGAGAGTCCTTCTCTGCTACCAACAAAAAAATCCAAGCCCTTTCTTTAGTTGTGCCAGGTGAAGAAGTCATATTGCACAGAATGTTGTTTTTAATCTATGCTTAAGGACTACACACTAAGTGAGTCACTAAGCGTCCCTAAACTTTGATAGCCATGAACTAAACTTAGCATCTAGTTTTGATGAGTTGCCACACAAACCTGACAATGTTTCAAAGCTGCTGTGCACGTGTGCCTTCCTGGACCATTGGATTAAGCAGGTGTCCCAGAAAGGATGTTTCACTGTCAGTGTGTCATCAGTCTTCTTTGGACTTGATCACTCTTTTCCATTCCTTCTATGCTTGCTTTTTACTCAGGACTTTTAGTTTGGCCTCAACATTATCAATTCCATTTATTTACTTTTTTTTTATTGAACTATAGTTGATTTACAATATTGTGTTACTTTCAGGTGTACAGCAAAGCGATTCAGTTATATATGTGTGTGTATATATAAATATATTCTTTTTCAGATTCTTTTCTATTATAGGTTATAATAAGATATTGAATATAGTTCCCTATGCTATACAGTAAATCCTTGTTGTTTGTCTATTTTATATATAGTATTGTGTACCAAAGGGGAAAGGGGGGAGGGATAAATTAGGAGTATGGGATTAACAGATGCCCAATGTTATCAATTCCATTTATTGAATCATTATAGTAACAATATAAGATACAGATTTGATAAACTGGCAGTGTTTGAATTGACGAGTGGTGTTGAAACCTAGATGTTAGGGGTACAGAAATGAGGATAAATATTTTCCTTGTGTTGAATTTCAAGGCTTTTTGAGTTGAGTTTCTGAAACCTGTAACCTAAAGCATCCTGATATGGCCTCTGAATTTAAGCACAACCTCCCATCTCTGCTCCTGGTTTATTTGTTTTAGTTTCCTAGGCCTGGATGTTAGATTCATGTTTAGCTTTATTCTTCTTTCCTCTTGATTTCCTGCGTCCTTTTCATAAATGTCCCTTCTCCCTTGTACTTTTATTGAGCAGCTACTAGGTGCCAAGTCCTATTCTAGGCAGTGTGAACCCCAAGTCACTGTCACTCCCTGGGGGGCCCCACCGTGGTGGACAATGGCTCCCTTGAGTGTGGATACATTTTGCAGTTTCACAGGCCCATCTATTGCTGTTATTTCCAGGATTGAAAATTACAATTACATTTTCTGCTCCATTTTCCACTGCTTTGTTTTCCCTTCTCTTTCTGGTGCTGATTCTTTCCTCCATCCATTCTTGGGCTCATTTGTTTTTTCTCTTTCCTCCCTTGTGTTTATCCTCTTGGGTCTTCCTCCTCTGAGCAAAATGGAAGAAGCTATTTAATCATCCCCTCAGGCCACTGCGCTTTTGGGAGAAGGCCACTGGTTATCAGACACTACAAGAGACACCACATACACAGAGCCTTTAAGAAACCAGCAGTGAATCTGTCCTTAGCACTGCAACAGAGGCCTCCAGGAAAATGCCATGAGATTATAGAGTGGGATTAAGCACACAGACTCTGGATCCTGACACTTTAGATGCAAATCATAGCGCCAGCCGCCAGCCCTTAATAGCCGCGAGATTTTGACTTAACCTGTTTGGGCCTCAATTCCCCGTAAAATGGAGATGATGATAATTCGTGCTGCTCCCAGGGTTGTGATGAAGGTCAGTGTGTTAATATAACATAAGTGTTTAGAACCGATCCTTGCCCATTAATAAGTGCAAAGGCTTATATGGCGGTCATTACCACTGAGCCTGCTCTCCTCACCGGTGCTGTGAGGGCTTTTACAGCCCACTCCTGGAGCCCAAGAGTGCTGAGCCCCGGGGGAGGGGCTTGCAGTGAAAGCAGGAAGAGAGGGATGGACAGGCCCACAGCTTCTGGGTGGTGCCTCGTTACATGATTTGGCCCGAGCCAACCTGTCTTCCAATAGGAGGTGAAGCCTTGTTCAGGGCCACCCTGGCTTTCACAGCACTCCCTGCATGCAGTCTTCTGCCTGGTGACCTCCGACACTCCTGGAGAGACATAGGTCTTCTGTTCAAAGCCACAGCATCCGTGTAAGTCCTGTACCTCTTAAGATTCAGTAACAAAAGCATGCCAATCGTGGCACAGACTCATCTCTGACAGATTCTTCGCGTAAACCACAATTCACTCCTTGGCTTTTAAGTCATCTGATCAAGTCCTACATGGTCATCCTTACAACTTCTCCGTAACAAAACTGAATTCAATTAACTAAAGGTCTGTCTCTTCCAATTCACCCCTCACCTGCACACCCTTCCATGCAACATGGACAGTTATGAAGGTAAAACTTACACTGCATCTCAACTTAAACCTTCCTTTCTTCCTCCCTTTCTCTTCCCTCATCCTTTCCTTCCTTTGCTCCCAAGTAGCTCCAAAAAGGATGTGAATTCAGCCTTCTTTGATAACACCACGCTGGGAAGGATGTGGGGCGGAGGGCACCATCATATGTTGCTACTGAAAGATGAATCAGTATAATATCTACAAAGGGCAGCTGTCGAAACTACAAATGCACATCCTCTTCGACCTAGTGCTTTGACTTTCAGGAATTTATCCTGTAGATAAACTCTCAGGATCTAAATGGAAGAGGTACAAAGTTATGTACTGCAGTATTATTTGTTTTTTTTTGGTTTTTTTGTTTTATTTATTTATTTATTTATTTATTTATTTATGGCTGTGTTGGGTCTTTGTTTCTGTGCAAGGGCTTTCTCTAGTTGTGGCAAGCAGGGGCCACTCTTCATCGCGGTGCGCAGGCCTCTCACTATTGTGGCCTCTCTTGTTGCGGAGCACAGGCTCCTGATGTGCAGGCTCAGTAGTTGTGGCTCATGGGCCTAGTTGCTCCGTGGCATGTGGGATCTTCCCAGACCAGGGCTCGAACCCGTGTCCCCTGCATTGGCAGGCAGACTCTCAACCACTGCCCCACCAGGGAAGCCCCTGCAGGATTATTTGTAATAGCCAAAGATTGGAAACAATCTAAATGTTCATCAATACTTTACAGTACTTCAATCCATTTGAAATCTCCAACCTTCAAAAAGAACGAGGAGACCCTTCATGTATTGATATGAATCATTTTCCAGATACATATGCATTCACATGCACGTACACACTTGAATATGCTACCAGCTAAAATATCTTTGGAAGAGAGAGAATTACATTGTTTGGAAACTTGGTAAAAGGGAGGCTTTTCATTATTCAAATTAAGTTTGGCTGCATTTACAAGAAAAAGGAAAATTACAGAGGTTTAAACAAGAAAGAGAAACATATTTCTCCCATGTGAAAGAAATCCAGAGGTAGGCACTCCAGGGCTGAAGCTACAGCTCCATAAACTTAAAACCACCCAGATTCTTTCAGCCTCTCCCCTCCCCCTTCTCAGGTTGTGACCTGTGTCCTCATGGCACCAGCATCAGACCCCCTTCCAGGAAGCAGGACGAGGAGGGGAGGAGAAGTCCCTCTCTTTCCAGGAGGCCTCCCAGAATTCCTTCCCAACACTCCGACCACAGGTCACTGACTGGACCTTAGGGAATGTGGCCACACATTTTTCAAGGGGCTTCTGAAAATGTAGTTTGAGGCTGAAGTAAGGAAGAAAGCAAGAATGTACATTGGGAGGCTACTATCAGTCCTTTTGTCCTTTCGAATCACTGAATAAATGACCTATTTAAAGACTAAATAGAAATCGCATTTTAAATGTTAAATTTAAAAAAAAAGCCTAAAAAGTTACACATGGATCAGACCAGCCTTCTTTGGGGGCTTACCTCTGATACCACACTTTAGCTGATCTACTGCAGAGCTACCCTCTCCTCAGGCTCTGGCCTGTTCCACAAGGACCCGGGGCTCCTCCATAGTCTCTCACCCTCTCTTGAAGCCAGCGGCCCCTAGTGGCCACCTCAGTGGTCCAGGACTCAGGAAGTACCTATCAGATGCTTGCAAGGTTTCCAGGAAGTGTTATCTTCACACCATCTCTCAAAGGTCATTTGCAGAATTGAGTTTCAATCCACCAAACAAATTCAGAACCATTGCTCTTAGAGTATTACCTATAAATAATGTCTTAATATTATTGATGAAAGCAATAATTTTTACCACATAACTAACTGTACCACCTTCGTTACCTGACTTAAAGTAGCTTTACGTCTTCCTATAATAGGAAAACAAGAGTTTTAATTTCAAGCCCTATTTAGTGTGCTTGGGGGAAGAGTACATAAGAGAGAATATAGTTAGCTTGATCTTGGCATCCCAAACCCTAGAGAAGAATAATTTATATTATTTTAGTATGTATTTATTAATGTATTCAACACACATTCAGTGTAAAAGTTCATTTAATCTCCTTTATTATGATAGTCACCTTATTAAACAACTTATTTAGTACTTTATAAATAACTTTATAACTGAAACCGAGCTCTTTCGCCATACTTCAGGAGTTGCAGCCATTAAAACAGAGTGAATTCATTTAAAAAATCTCCTAATTGGGACATTTTTCTTTACTGAAAACATCAATCATAAATCATAAACACTAAGAGCCACTCTATCCAATAATGATGATGATGATCAGGGGAGTATTTGCTTCTTTAACTGTAATCATCCTCCCACAGATATTTAGGCTGGTATTCACTGTTCATATTTCCTAACTCTTCACAAAGCAGGGCTATTTAGCAGAGTTTGTGCTTCATATTGTGTCCTATTGCATCCTGCTAGCAATCTGTGAGCAGTTCGCTGAGTCTTTAGACTTGGATATGAGTTCTGTGGGCAGGAACCCCCCCAAAAATTCTGCTTCTCAGTTTTCCACATAAGATGGGGTTTTCACTGCGCTCCCCAGGAGGGGGCAATATTGGAGTGAAACTGGACTGTGAGGTCCTTGTCAATCTAAGTGTGTTAGTTTGCCTCAAAAACAGAAAGCAGAGCCCCATCCCTGCCCTCACACTTTTGCATACCGGGCCAGGACCCACCTCCCTCCTGTGCACTCTGGAGCTGCCCACTCAGCCCGCAGGCTGGGGCCTGGGAGGCAGGTGCCAGGAACAAATGACAGGGACGCTTAGAGGACCCGGCCCGCCAGCAGAGGCCCCCATGAGCGGGCTGACAGAGATGGAGGACCGGCTCCCCCTTTCTACAATGGACCGGTTCTGCACAATCCCAAATAAAGCGTACACTGACTGTGTGGGTGGTATCTACTGGGAGAAATCCACAGGGAACCCCCAAACCTGTCCCCTTCCCCCTGAGTTTTCCCCATTTTAGGAACTGACAACTCTCTTCAGAAACCTGGGGAGTCATCTTTGCCTCTTCCTTTATCCTCACTCCCACTGTTCAATCCATCAGCAGGTCCTGTCTGCTCTACCTTCAAAATGTATCTTAAATGTACCCACTTTCCTCGTCTTCCTGGCTCCAGCATCCCTCCCAGGTAACCACAATGGCCGCTTCACTAGTGCTCCTATTTCAACTTCCCCTCCAAGCCCGTCTTCATCCAGCTGCTAGAGTAATCTTGAAATAGGCAGATCAGATCATGCTCCTCCGCACTTAAAAGTCTCCAGTGGCTTCCAGCTGAGTGGAGAATAAAATCCAGGCCCCTGTCCATGTCCTGTAAGTTTTGTGTGCTCCAGCCCCAGCCCCTCGTCACTTTTCTAACCTCACCTCATCAGGCTCTCCCTCTCGGTAAGCAAGCTCTGGGCCCTGGACCTTCTGTACCTCCCCACCACGTGCCCTGCTGGGTCCTGCCTAGGCACTCAGTGCCTGAGATGTTCTCCCCTCCCCTCGTCACAGGGCTGGAGCCTCCTCCCCCTCGCCTTGGATGCCTTAACGCAAATGTGCTAATGGTGTACGTGGCTTAAGCAAGAAAGCTTAAAGGGAAGCATTCTTGGACCAGCTTGTCTTTACTCCCTTCATTTTATATTATCAACAAACCCTGCTTATTTTCTTCCCAGTGCTATTAACAATCCATTATTATTACTATTATCATAATCATCTTATTGTCCGACCCCAGAGGAAAATAGTGTTCTTTTGTTGGCCACACTATCCCTAAAACCTTGTATTTTTACTGGTGTGCAGTAGCAACCTGATAAATACTTGCCATTTAAATAACTGAATAAAGGAGTAAGGCTGTTATTGATCTATCTATTCGTGTGGCAAAGCATTTTTTAAAAATTATTATTGAAGCATAGTTGATTTACAATGCTGTGTTAATTTCTGCTATATAGCAAAGTGATTCAGTTATACATATTTTTTTCATATTCTTTTCCATTATGGCTTATCATAGGACACTGAATACAGTTCCCTGTGCTATACAGTAGGATCTTGTTGTTTATCCATCCTATGTTTAATAGTTTGCATCTGCTAATCCCAAACTCCCAATCCATCCCTCCTCCACCCCCCTCCCCCTTGGCAACGGCTAAGTCTGTTCTCTATGTCTGTGAGTCTGTTTCTGTTTCATAGATATGTTTATTTGTGTTGTATTTTAGATTCCACATATAAGTGATATATGGTATTTGTTGTTCTCTGACTTACTTTGCCTAGCATGATAATCTCTAGATCCATTCATGTTGCTGCAAATGGCATTATTTCATTCCTTTTTATGGCTGGTGGTATTCCATTGTATGTATATACCACATCTTCTTTATCTGTTCATCTGTTAATGGACAATTTATGTTGTTTCCATGTCTTGGCTATTGTAAATAGTGCTGCTGTGAACACAGGGGTGCGTATATCTTTTCAAATTATAGTTTTGTCTGGGTATATGCCCAGGAGTGGGATTGCTGGATCATATGGCAACTCTATTTTTAATTTTTTGAGGAAACTCTGTACTGTTTTCCATAGTGGCTACACCAATATACATTCCCACCAACAGCGTAGGAGGGTTCCCTTTTCTCCGCACCCTCTCCAGCATTTATTATTTGTAGACTTTTTAATGATGGCCATTCTGACCAGTATAAGGTGGTACCTCATTGTAGTTTTGATTTACATTTCTCTAATAATTAGCGATGTTGAGTATCTTTTCATGTGCCTATTGGCCATCTGTATGTCTTGTTTGGAGACTCGTCTAGTTAGGTCTTCTATGCGTGGCAAAGCATTTTGAAGCCCTTGATTCAATATCATCCTCTTGGCAAACTTCTATTTACCACTGAAGCATTTAAGAAAACACCAGGGAGGGCTTTCCTGGTGGCGCAGTGGTTGGGAGTCCGCCTGCCGATGCAGGGGACGCGGGTTCGTGCCCCGGTCCGGGAAGATCCCACATGCCGCGGAGCGGCTGGGCCCGTGAGCCATGGCCGCTGAGCCTGTGCGTCTGGAGCCTGTGCTCCGCAACGGGAGAGGCCACAACAGTGAGAGGCCCACGTACCGCACAGAAAAAAAAAGAAAGAAAGAAAGAAAACACCAGGGAGAGCTGAAGAGAAGCAGCAGCAAAAGCTAGGATATTTGAAATTTGCTGACAATGTCATCAGGTCACACATCTTTTGCAGTCACTTTTGTAGTCACAAGTAGGGACCATCTCATCACCAAACACGGGGTCAGGCTTCTCTTGCCTGGGACCCTGCCCTTGTTCACTGGGCCTGGAGTACTCTCCTCCCAGAGACGGATCGATGTTTCACTTTTCTCAGCTAATGCTCCAGTGTCACTTTCTCAGTGAGGAGGTCACTTCTCTGACCATCCTGTAGAAATTGCAGTCCCTCCACACCCCACAGGCACACAAGTGCTCCCTGTCGCCCTTCCACACCCTATTTTTTTCATGACACTTGTTAAAATCTGATATGCTATGTTTATTTATATGTTTATTCATTCATTCATTCATTCTCTGTCACATTTCAGGAACTTTTGTTTGTCTTCTTCACTGTGGTATCCCCAGCCCCACACAATGATCCCTTGCACCCTGTTGGTGTTCAATAAATACAGATAATTAGATAGGGCTGTGTCACAGAAGTGAGGAATTTGTTCATTTTCCCAGTCTTCAGTTCCGTCTGTGTTGACATCATCTATGATGTGTCAAAGAGTTGTGTGCCTGCCATCAAACCAGTTAAAATCGACTGTATTCACAGACTTCTGCATAAGACCTCTGTTCAGGTTGTGCACTGCTCAAGCCTAGTGGCTCACGTTCACAGAGACTCACCCCCTGGAGCTGGATGGTCTCACAATCTGCACAGCCAGGCCCAGAGCCCCAGGGAGGAGTGAATTCATGTCCTTGTGGAGGGGAGGAAAAAGTGAGAGGAAAGAAGGAAAAAGAATAAAATGGCGAAAGAAGTAGAAAAAGAGACTGAGGAGGAGAGCAGGAAATGAGTGAATAGTAGGAGAGGGGAAAACTAAAGAAGAAAGGGAAAGCTGAAAAGGCCAAGGGAGGAACCGGATCCTGGCTTCACACCTCATTCCTCCCCCGAGCAATCCCAGCCTGTTCACCCAGGACCCTCCTCCCACTCTTCAGTGATTCCCCTGCTATTAATCAGGTACAAAACTTGAATTATATATAAAATTCACTTAGGCCACTCAGCTTCAGCTCCACCGATATCTAATATATTCACATATACCTAAATTGTCCACTTTAATTTTTAAGAGAATGCTTTCCTCCTACAGCTGAATTTTAATTCGTTTACAAAATGCCTGCTCTTGATGTTTTAGGGTGACCAAGCCTGCAGCTGTATGAACAATACATTGAGACAGATCGAGAGGTAGAAAGAGGACCAGCTAAGAGACTGTCAGCGTAACAGAGGTGGGGGATCTGGCAGTGATGGAAGCTTGGGCAACAGTGGTAGCTATGGCAGTGGGCATGAAATGTAAAACTGAGAGATATGCATGAAGAAATAGGCAGATTTTATAATGATTGAATGCAGCAGGAGAAGGAATAAAATAGGATCCCAAGTTTAGGGACCCAAAAAACTGATATTTGAACAGAAGATTCTGTATGGGAGCAATGGGGTAGAAGATGGAAAATTCATTTTTAAATATGTTTAGAGGAAATTAATCCTTTGGAATTTAAAGCCAGTCCTATTGAATGGAAAGATTTATTAATAAAACAACATACCACAAAGGTATCTACATAATAAATTTCTCTTCATTTTTATCCTTAGTTCTGTGAGGACAACTCAATTATGTAAGAAAAAACTTTGATTTAGACTGTATCCATTTTCAATTCCTCTTTGCTAATGAAGTTATACAGGAAAAATAGCAAAAATACAAAAATTTGAACATAATTAGGAAAGGAAATTTTTAAACTAAACTACACCAGTTTCCAGAGATGTTTAAAGAAGGAAAAGAAAGAGGTTGCACATATTTTCTTTGGCTCATAGCCCAAAAAATTGTACTTCAAGCTTCATAAGAAATCAAAGTAGGGAAAGATCTAGCAAAAGCAAAAATAACACAGGGATTGGGAAAATTTTCAGTAGATATAGCTTGGTTAGATATAAAAAAATTAAGGAAAAGTAGCATTTTGTAAGAACTATACTAGGAATAAAAACTTTAAGCCTTATTCATAAGAAACAGGTAAAGAAATATAAGGATTTGATTGATACGGAAACAGAAAAGAATATGCCTTTTCCACTTTCTGCTGGTAAATGTTAAATCCACTTCTGCACTAACATATAACCATGTGACACTGGACAATAAGAGTATCAACCTCAAAGGCTGTTGTGAGAATTTAGTGAGATAATCCACCAAAGGGCTTGGCACCGTGTCTGCCATTGAATAAGCTCTTCCATAAGCTGTTGCTATTCCAACTCTCTGCTGATTCCACAGTGAGATCTCATGTTTGCTAAAAGACTAGATACTGACTTTTCCTTGGTTTTTCCCATTGTGCATTTAGGTCCTGGGCAGATACCTTTCCAGCTTTATAGCAGAGGGCAGGATAAAATGCCTGGCTTCCAGACCAGTGCTTATTGGCTCTTGGGCATTTACCAAGGATAGTCATGTTCTTCTGGGTAGGATCATTGACTCCTTTGCTCCTAGTTTCTAAAGCACTGAACCAAATATTTGAAATATTTCAATCCCTAGCATGTGCCGTCCCATCGTTCTCTGTCTGTCTTTGCCTTCTTTACCATGGGGACTATACCTCTTGGGAGGCAGTAACCCCCTCAGTCTCCCTTTCTCCCACTTAACCCACCCACACCCTTAACTTTCTTCCTTACATTTTTCTGGGAGTTTCAGTTTTCCAGTGAATATAGAAGTGCTTGGGATTAAGTTGGCCAAGGATAATAATAGTAAGAACCAACAATACTGGGTACCATGCCATGTTCTCTATATTTTATATACTCCCTGAAAACCTCATTTAATTCTCAGACCAACCCTATAAGGTAGATCCTCTTATTATCTTCGCTTTATAGACGAGGAAACAGGCACAGAGAGTCAAGCTCTTTGTGGCAGTAGGTGAGTCGTAGAGCCAGTACTTGATCCTGGGAAGTCTGGTTCTAAGGGCCATCCTCGTAACTGTACACTAGCCTACCTATCTACAGAGAGCATCCCAGCACCTGGGTGGTAGAACAGTGGCAGTCAGTGGTATTGGATGTCCCTGGCCTAGAGGCTGCATATACCTTTTACAGAGTCAGGAGGCAGATGACACCTCCCCTATTCTTTCAGGAGAAGCAAAGCACAGGCAAGCCACTTTTATTACTTTTCTTAATGGAACCCTCTCCATCTTACTATCAGGAAATTCCTCCTAGGCCTCCTCCACACTTTTCTTTGGGCTGGATCCTGGGACTTTCTCTTGAAAATTGGAGGAGGGGGCCTCTTCTTTGGTTCTTAGTAGCCGCATTGCTTCTTCTGCTACACAATATCCTCTCAACACAAGTTAGGCTCCCAATTCTGCCATCAAGTTATTACCCAGTGATAAAGACACAGCACAAGACCTCACCACAGCCAAGGCTAGAACGGGGGCCGCCAGGAAGAGATGTGTAGGTTGGCTACTGCATGACCCAAGGGGGTGCCATATGCACTGTTGACATCGTAGATACACGTAGTTAAATCTCTTGTTCTAATAAAATGTATACTATCCAAATTTTCTGACAGATGGACTCTTGAGGAAAGAGTGCCCTTTCCTCACTTTTTTTTTTTTTTTTTTTTTTTTTTTTTGCGGTACGCGGGCCTCTCACTGTTGTGGCCTCTCCCGTTGCGGAGCACAGGCTCCGGACGCGCAGGCTCAGTGGCCATGGCTAACAGGCCCAGCTGCTCCGCGGTATGTGGGATCTTCCCAGACCAGGGCATGAACCCGTGTCCCCTGCATGGGCAGGCGGACTCTCAGCCACTGTGCCACCAGGGAAGTCCTTTCCTCATTTTTTAAAGAAGGTATTATGTGGGATACTGATGGCTGTAGCTGATGTCAGCGGTATTCAGGCTTCTCAGGCAGGCTTCCTCTGAGCTCGCCAAAGTACCTCACAGCCATGGCCCATTCCCACCCACCCTATTTAGACTAAACACACTAATTTTATAGTCTCAAACTAGCCTAGTCCTCAAAGAGAAGATATTATCTTCCAAGAAACTCTACTTCCAACTGGCCCTGAAATAAAACGATCCCTTTTTCTTCCCAGAAAGAAGGGGGTAGGAGTAACTGGTAAAAGAAATATGTACTTTCATTTCTCATTTTTCTTAGGGGAGTATAGAACAAGAAAAAAATAAAAGGCCCCAGTTAATCCTCCCTCCCCCAAGGAATCCTCTTATTGGGTTAATATTTGCAATTCCCCTCTCTGGTCTTTAAAATAGGATGTGTCCAAAGAAATTTCCCTTGGACACAAGGGTGAAATAGATGAGAATGCAAATGAGGTAGATCTCAGCATTAATGAGCTTGCAAATACTTAGAGGGGGAAAATATTTGAGAGGGACAATGGGGGCTGGGTACAGGGGACAGGTTAGAGATTTGTGGTGATGCAATGAGGCACAGAAATTAGGGAAAGGGTGAAGGATATAAATTGGATTTTTAGGAAGTTTTGCTGTATTTTGTGCTATACCACCCTCACCTCAGTTTCCTTAAAGAACTTCAGAAAAAAATATGCATTACTTTGAAAGGCATTTGAGGATTAGGCTTTATTTCTTAAGAATATGACGCTATGCTGAGAGGAGTGTTGAGGGAAGGCCAAGAAATATTTGGATTATGTTAGTTTTTGGTATGATGTTAGTTTTTCCTACATCTTTGTTGTTCAGTCTTTCTTAAATATTGTTACTTAAAAAACTTGTTTCTAGATGCGTTACGAGGTGATAACAAAGAAAACCTGTAGTTAAATAAGTATAAGAAACCTCACACGGTAGACTCCTCTATTCCTCTTAGCATGTTAAAGGACACAGACATCCTAGAAAAAACTCTGTAGCACTTGTTACCATCCTGCAGCGTTCCATGGGATACTGATTTGGGAAATGCAATAGATAGATGAATAAAAATTAAAAGTGGCTCCATCAGGGGCTACTACCTGACACCATCTAAAACTGGAAGACAGTTTTGTTTTGTTTTGTTTTTTGTGGTACGCGGGCCTCTCACTGTTGGGGCCTCTCCCGTTGCGGAGCACAGGCTCCGGATGCGCAGGCTCAGGGGCCATGGCTCACGGGCCCAGCCGCTCCGCGGCACGTGGGATCCTCCCGGACCGGGGCACGAACCCGTGTCCCCTGCATCGGCAGGCGGACTCTCAACCACTGCGCCACCAGGGAGGCCCTGGAAGACAGTGTTTTTAATGTAGGGATAATACATTTTTTTCAAAACACTGTGGCCAAAGATTGTTGACTCAAATTAAAGTTGTCACAGCAAAACAAGTAAAGATGAGAAATTTTGAAACAACTATTGTGTTGAAGAGTAGGAAACAGTAGAGAATTATTATAAATTGAGGCAAGTTTGGTTTCAACTGAAAGAAATGTATATTAAATTATCTGTGATTCTCTTAGAGTAATCATATATGCAATGATCAGACTTGTTTCATTTCATTCAGTGGCAATGCTTTCTCAAAGGTACCTTTTAAAAATTAGTAGTAATGCAAGAACAGCCCCCCGTGGATCAGCATTCTATCATAGGTGGCAAGTTTTGACAAAGTTTGCTTGTTGATATTGTTTAATCAGCTAGCACCCTTGGCTTTATTAATTTTGAATTTTCTGTGATGAGCAAGATCTATTAAGTTTCTGAGGAATTACTCCCAATTCACCTGTAAGTTCAAATGTTTATGTGTCACTTAAATGCATGTATGTAGGAGATAATGGAAGGGGTAAACGAAGGATAATGACCTTAGGGTTACAGACAACATTTAAGTTCATTTAAATCAATGGCTCCTGTTTATTTTCCTTCGGGACTGTGGGCTCTATCAGATTTCATCACATCACACACCTGCATCTTCTCGGTTTGTTTACTTTCCACCCCATGACTGCATTCAATAAACAGTACTCAGAGTGAATGAAAACAGAGAGGGGATGGTGGAGAAAATCAGTGATAGAAAATCCATACTTTATTCTTAAAACTTAATTTGAGTAAATACAAAATGTCATTATCTTAATATTGGGTAGTTAGTTGAAATCTCATGTTTTACATACAAACTTTACAACAGGTGACTTTACAACGAAGTTATTTTTTACATATCACTTTACAACAGAAAATAAATGCATCTGAGAGGGTGCATCTGAGAGGATTATTCTTTTTGCATATAACAATGTTGGTTTCATTTTTAAAAGTAAAGGAATACCATGCTTTACTCATCTCAACAGGAAGCAGAAATCTGTCACCGTGTCATTTCTCCACAACTTCTTAAAGAGACACCTTTCCATTTATTCTTTGAGATTTAGTTTTTTAGGATGAATCTGAATGGTTGTTTAGAATAATGTAACACCTCTTCATGTCCCTGTAGTCATGGAATTGGATTTGAAGTTTCCACACTCCGGTCAGAATACCTTCTTCAAGGAAGAAATGCACACCAAGCTAACAAGTAACTATTTGGTGACATCAGTCAGCACAGAGAGAAGAACATCAGAACCCTTCCAGTTATAGAAACTGTGCATACTGGAATGTGCTAGTTTTGTTTTTTCACATAGTGTAAAAACAGGTTGAGGACACATCCCCATAACCAGGTATAAAACCAGGTTGAGGACACATCCCCATAGCCAGGTATGTGCTCCCCTCAGACAGAGAGCCTGAGGAGACTGAGTGAAACCCCAGTCTTGGTACCTTGCATGGGGCCTGGTATGCAGTTGGCAAGGAGTGGATATTCACCGAATTGATTTGAAACTCAATTATATAAAATCATCATATATAGCAGATTATAGGATCAGAGGATGTTAGAACTGAAAAAGTAACAGTGATTACCTTAACTAGTCTTCTCACTTTTTCCATGGGAAAGTAAAGCAGTGAGCAAGAGCAAAATTACTAATTCAGTATTAAAAGGCTTGGAATGTGGGTACTCACTTGCCTTCTCAAGTTTACAGAATCATGGAATCTCAGAGTGGGGACAAGTCTGAAGTTAGAGACAACCTGTGATGCACAAATATCCTTTACAATATGCTCTTCAAATAATCCCTCGAGAAGACTGGGCCAGGTGACTTGGTTCCCTGGGCACATAGGGGAGGTTGTAAGCCCCTAGAAGAATCCCTCACATGGCCACTTCTGTCATGGTGCAGGAGCCAATGTGAGGAGGTGTCAAGGCAGACAGGTAAGTGAGTGAACCCAAGGCACGTTCTTGGTTCTCATGGGGCCTAGAGAGGGTACAGGAAAGGTTCATGATCACAAGATATAGGATGAAATAGGTGGGGACTATTGGCACCAGTGGGAAATAACTGGAACCATGGACTCCAGGGATGAACCAAACCATTGTCCCCAAAATGCCAGATGGGACCAGTAGCACCCAAAGTCACTGGTTCATAGAGCCATATCAACCTATCTGCATGTATCCAGAGGACACAGAAGGGAATATGAGGACCTGTACTTTACTGTTAATATTAGATTATGCAGAATGCACACACATGCACATGCAAGCACACATGTACATACACACACCTCCCCAATCCCCCAGATTATCATGGAGAGAACTGGGATCAGGAGATAGAGATGAAAAATCCAAGAGGCTGGGCATTTTTCATAAAGAGGATGAGGAATTTCTTGTGCCAGCCAAATGGAGTAAGCTGACTACTGCCTATCTCTTCTACTGATTTCAACTAACAACTCCAGACAAAGTAAAAAAGCAACTATGTGAGCACTCTGAAAAGTAAACAATAACAAGCAGATTAGGGAAGGAAGTCAAAAGTTGAAGAATGACCAGGATGGCACTGAGTTTACTGGGCTCTTTTCCCTCCTTCATCTTTTGACTTTGACGTGAGGGCAACTGATGTCCTAGAACAGAGTAGCAGTGTGGACAGCAAGACCTCCAAGAGACACCTCCCTGTTTCCAAGAGGACAGGGAAACGGGGACCCTGTGAGCTAGAAAGTGTGTAGGAGGGGGGATCTCCTTTCTCTCTCCCTCTCTCCCCCTCTTTCTCTTCCCCTCTCTCTCTCCTTTAGTTCTTTTCTGAGGGCAGCACCAATGATGGAATTGCATTGCCAAGTGATGGTGGCCGTAAAGGCACCTACCATCTCTAAAAGAAAATGCATCTCTCTAGCCAGAATTGGGATGAGGGCGCCCCTGCAGTCTGAAGAGTGTAGGGGAATCTCATCTTTGCTATTTTTGTCTCTCCTTTATCTCACTGCTTAACACTTAGGGTGAAACCAGTGCTAGGGGCTAAATATCTGAGAGAAATCCCAGATTTCTAGCCAGAGAGCTAGGAAAAGGGACTTCTGAAAGCCAGAGAGAGTGGGAGAAATTTCAGAGAGGACACAGCTGGAGAAAGGGATCCCTTATCTATATATCAACCAACCGAAGTTCCAAGCTCACCCCTGAGCTGCATCAGCAAAGAAATATAGCAAAGGCTTTAGGGTCTGAGCTATGATAAAAACTACTACCCAAATCTCAGACTAACCACTAAGTGACACATGCAGAGCAGATTCGAAAACAGCATAACAAAGGCTTTGAAAACCTAACTGGAACCACTGCTGAGAGAAGGCAAGACAGAATATGTGAGCTGAACACAGCTGGGCTTATTGTGTCCTAAAACAAACAAGCAAATCAACATTCTCCAGAGGGTTTTAACAGATCCCAAAGTCTCACCAGATTATATCCAAAATGCCCAGCATGCAATCCAAAATTATATACCAAAAACAAACAAATAAAATCCCAGGAATATATGGCAAATTTCCAAGGAAAAAGACAAAGAACAGTTGCCAGTACCAAGAAGACCCAACTATCTAAATTATTAGAGTCTTTAAAAAGTGAGATAAAGGTGAACACAATTGAAAGGAGTGGACAGAAGTTCTCAACAAAGAAGTAGAAACTATGAAAAAGAATTAAATGAAAGTTTTATAATTGAAAAATTCAATAGTTGGAATAAGAAAATTCACTTGATGGGCTCCATAACAAAACAGAGATAACAGAGGAAAGATGCAGCAAACTTGAGAGAAATAATCTAATTTTGAAAAGAAAAAAGTGGGAAAATATTGAAAAATATGAACAGATCCTGAGGACTTGTGGGGCCATAACAAAAAGTCTAATGTTGTGTCATTGGTCTCGAGAGGATAGAAGGTGAGGCTGAAAAGCTATTTGAAGAAATATTGGCCAAAAACTTCCCAAATTTTGTGAAAGAAATCAATTTACAGATTGAAGATGCTCAGAACCTGCACCCCCTCCCCAAAGGAATACACTCAAAGAAAATCATGCCCAGTGACATCATGATCAAACTGCTAAAAACCAGTGATAAAGACAAATCCTGAAAGCAGCCTGAGAATGATACATTACATAGAGGGGAACAATTATTTGAATGACTGTGGATTTCTCATCAGAGGCCATGCAACCTAGAAGACAGTGGAACCATATCTTTAAAGTGCTGAAAGACATGAACTGTCATTCTATGTTCAACAAAAAATATCTTTCAGGAATGAAGTCTAGGTAGTCATTCTCAGAAGATTGAAAACTGAATGTATTACCAGCAGATATGACCTAAAATAAATGCGAAAGGAAATTTTTTTCAGACAAGAGGGAAACATGGATCATCAGGAATGAAGAAAGAGTAACAGAAATGGTAAATATCTGGGTAAAAAAATGACAGACTATTTTTTCCCTGAAAGATCTTTAAAATATTTATGACTATAAAAATAAAAAATTATAACATTTCCTGGTTGGACTTCTCATTGCGTGTAAGACCTGTGGCAGCTATAACATAAAGAAACTGAGTATTTACCTATTGATCTGTGTTAATTACTGAATCAGTACACTCTACTGACTTTTCCCCTGCTACCCATTGGGGTGAGTGTTTGTGAAGAAAATCAGAGCAGTTATAGAGAAAATAATCTAAAGTTTCCTTATACAACTCACTTGTACTTAAGTAAATTAGAGACGTTGTCACACATATATTTTTGTTCTTTTTGGAGGGAGAGAGTGAGACAAACTATTTGCATGATTACCATGTAGTTTCTAATTATCTTCATATTCCAAGTTGACAGCCCAATTCAGGACTTCCAAAAAGTTTGATACAGGTGGAAAATTCTTCTGCATGCCACTTTCTTTTACCTGATCCCTGTTTATCTCCCACTCCAAGAGGCCATTTGTAAACTGGGAAATTATGATATTACCTGTTTTTTGTAAACTGAACAACTTTTGTTAGATAGCCTAAGCTCTATTCTCCAACCCCGATTTTGGTAACTGTCCTGTCCCAGATTCAGTACCACCCTGACCCCAGCCCCAGTTGAGGTGTATTTTATTTCCTGGGGGCATACTCCTGCTTTGGATCTTTAAGTTTAGAGCATGATCTTCTAAAAATTACTGAACACAGAATTTTTTCACATCTCTGGTAAGCTGCTGATGGTAGTAGCTAGGGGCTCCTACTCTTAAGAATTTTTCCTCTAATTTTTAAAATTGCATACTCATTCTTTTAGGATACTTCCTTTCACACAGGGGCATGTAAGGAAGAACCCTTTGGATTTTCTTGTCTCACTTTCTTTCCCTGATAATGTGTTTTTGGAAGCACAGGGGTGATAATTGGAAACGACATCGAAATATTGGGTTTTTTTCTAAATTTCATGTCCCGTAGTTTTATCAGTTTCCTTATCAGCTTGCTATTGGTATTTTTATTTTTTTAGTTTTTCTCCTTTTGGTTGGGGGTAAAGGAATCTCATTTTGTGAGGTATCAGGGGAGGAATTACTAATGATCTGGTTTTATTCTGCTATCTTTATTCAGAAGCCTGAGCATGAGATAAAGGTTTTGGCTTCAACACAATATATGCATTTCTGAATAACTCCACACCCTGCAAAATTGTACTAAAAATAACTGGGCTAATAGAAAAAAAGAAAATTATGTATAGATCACTCAAAACCTGTGCAGCTTTGTAATCAGAGCATCAACAAAGAAAATAATAATCGAATTAAAATACTGGCACATGGGATAGGGAGGGTGGGAGGGAGATGCAAGAGGGAGGGGATATGGGGATATAAGTATACATATAGCTGATTCACTTTGTTATACAGCAGAAACTAACACAACATTGTAAAGCAATTATACTCCAATAGAGATGTTAAATTAAAAAAAATAAAGGTAAGATATAATGTTATACTAATTCACTAAGACAAAAAATAATACTGGCACAGCTAAAAGACACTGAATTTTTTTTTTTTTTAATGGAGAATGTAGCTTGGTGGAAAAAGAAATGAGGAAAGGTTGAGGTTACTGAGTTATGGAGGCCAGGACAAAATGCCCACATGTCAGGAGGACATCACAGCAAGGACTTCAAGGGCAGAGCATATAGCTAAAACTGAGCTAAGAGGATGGTTGTCAGGTACGAGGGCATCCATGTGGTACCGAATGCCTCTGCAGCTTGTGGTCAGTGGCACTCATGTAGTTTGTGCTTTACTATTATTTGATGATGTAAAACATTGTGCTGGGGAAAAGCCCATAGGAAAATTTCATATGAAAATTCTCAGCATATCCACAGTATTCTTTTATTTCCAGTCAGCATGAGCTAGCTTGGATTACTGAAAGACACATGACAATGAAACAGATTGTACCTATTCATATGTAATATTTCCTAAGAGGATCATTTCAGCAATATCTCTGGCTATATATTAACTTATAAAAATGATGCTACACAGATTTTAAAATGTGATTTTAAAATCACAGATTTAAAAAATGACCTTGTCAGTGTTTTAAAATACTAAAACAAGAACAACTAAAGGCAGAAAAAATAATGAACATAATGCTTACTAAACATGCTTATGTTATCATTCAATATGGAAAGACTGGGAATAATCTCTACATGCAACAGGTAAAAAATTGATAAACTAGGGTACATCAATTCACTGGAATACAATGTGAACATTAACAAAGATTTATGATTACATGTATTATCAAGGAAAGATATTTAATATTATGTAAAAAAGTATGTAATATACATAACTCTGTGCATATACACCAAAATGTTAGCTGTGGTTATCTCAGTATCTCAGTGTGGTAGGATTCCAGTGATTTTTGGTTTTTCCCCCTTGTCTGTATTTCCTTTTTTTTTTCTGTAATAAACTTATATTACTCTTGCAGTAAGATGAAGGGAAGTTATTATGAAAACTCACATCTGAAAATATTTTAGCTCTCTCAGCATTTTATAGCAGGAAACAGCAAGCAATATAATTTCAAAACCATAGGGGGCTAGATTTAAAGAGCCTCTTCTGCTTTGACCTACTAGGCTGGTGGAGCTTGGTGACATGTGGACATGGCATGAAATGTGGGGCTGGGGTCTGGAGAGGTTACACCAACATTCACTTAAAGGTCTGTTAGATTTGGTCTATTGCAACATCCTAAGCTTATCAACAAACTTTATTTTCAGGGACCATCCATCTCTTACGGAAACACTGTTTCCTCCGAGGCACATGTGTATGCAACACAATACAGACTCTTTGCTGGGGGAAGAAACGAGTGACTATAACAACAGGAAAGCGGGTTAATGCTACAGCATGAATCAAGGCACCAAAAGGACAAAAGAAAAAAAAAGTGTCTTCTTGCATTTGCAAGTGTGACCACATCATGGTTTGGGCCATCCAGAATAGGGACGATTCAGTTGGGTCTTTCTTATTTCTGAAACCTAGCAAACAGGGCTGGATCCCAGTGTCTCTGAAACAGATATGGTTCTTTGTGTTAGTAACATCTGCATCACTGTGAGTCAATGACTTACCTCCTCTGGGCCTCAGCTTTCCTAGTTGCAAAATGTTTGTGCTGATCCCAGAGGTTCTCCTGTGGCTCTGAAATTCTACAGTTGTAATTTAAGGGAATTCAGTTAATGTTAGTGGAGCACCTACTACATGCAAGGTATTATGCTAGGTTCTTCAGTAGGTACAAAGTGAGTAATATGTAGTCTTCCTCCTCAAGAAGCTGATAGTCTGATAGGAGATATAGACATACAGATAATTAAGGCAAAGTAAAAGTGCCACTAGAGCAGAATAAATATGATGCCCTGAAAGTTGGAAAGAGCTAAGATAGCCTCAGTAAGAGTTCTAACGTGTTTCTCCTGGACTGTCTTCTTTAGCTATTTTCAATTTTTTGGCCATCTAGATCTCTAAAATATGAACAAATTCTTTTCAAAAACTCCAAACTGTAACAAGCCAATAAAAATAGGAATCTGCTTTTTTGCAAACACTAAAGGAATTCGCTCCAATAAAATAGAATAAACCCTCAGTAATTCAGACCAAGGAAGGTAAGGAAATTTAATGTGAAGTCCATTATAGGATATATGCATTATGTGATTTTAATGAATTCTAGTTTTACTTTCAAGGGTATACAGAAACATTGCCTAGAAATCTTTACAAAGTGACTTTTGTAGAATATAAAATTTGAAAGCCCCATATATGTCTAGTCCAACCTTCTCAGTGTACCGGCGGGAAAACTCTTACAAACTGGTTATTCAAGGCCCCACAGAGAGGAGTCTTTTTAAATGACACAGCAAACGTTTGTAAATGGTTATTTGATGAGCTTGAATTTTCTTGAAAGTGCCTTGTTCTCCACATTTCCTACAATCTTGTTCAGTCTGTTAATTTGAACTTTATGAATAGGAGAGAGATTTGGTAGCACAAGTAAGCTTTCATCTATTTGCAGCTCTTTTCATTCATCTTGGTGCCGAACAGGCAATTTCTAGCCTATATTGTTAACATGAGGGGCGCTGGAGGAGGAAGAAAGTCGACAGATATTAACTATCCTGGTGGTATTTTTCCAGGACAGGGGCCTGACCTGCAGATTAGCTAACCATCTAGCAGATATTATTGAGAAAGGCTGTCAAGGCACCTTAAGGCCCCCAGTTTTTCCTCTGCTGGATTGCTAAGGCTAAATTACATTGTTCTGAATTCATTCCTCTGGAATATAATTTTGTGTCACCAGCTGTCATGTGTGAGAGGTAATAAAACTTCACCTATTAGGTTAAATCATGTAAAATTGCTGCTTTGGTAGGTCAAAAAAAATGGCAATTTCATTTGGTTGAACCTATATTTCACAGAATTAACTAATTAGATATTAACCACCCTCTTAGAGAGGAGATAATAGGACTCTAAAGGAAAGAGACACAGAAAAGTTACATATTGACAGAAAAAGGAGTTAGGAAAAAAAGGCATAGGATGGGAGGTTGCCAGGATAGCAGATGTGGGTGGAGCATCAAAAAGGGAAAGGACGAATAGTATATAAACTTGGTCTACTCTATATGGTCTTCAATGCCAGTTGTGTTCAGAGGTGCAAAAGAAAGAAGAGACATGATCTCACTCTACTTAAAAAGAAAAGAGCATACAAATTGCTAGTGAGCCATACAAGCCTATATAAAATCAAGAGCTGGATTATTTTCAGACCACACATATTACAATAATTCCAAAAAGAGAAAGATCACTCTAGGTGGTCAGGCAAGAGGCTAAAGAGGTAATATCTTCAGCTGAGCTTTGAAGGATCTGAGTAAGTAGGGGGACATGTACTCTACTCATGGCAGATTTTATCCAAAAAGAAAGTTGGCAGTTTCTAATGTGGATACAAAAAGGGGCTTCCATCCTCCAAAAACTGCTATTCTTCTCTTCTTCCTTCCTTTGCTTGGGGTAGCATAGCATTTCATCATTTGTGATATAATTCCATGTGAATTAATTGATTATGTCTTCATCTTTGGATGCAAAAGAAAAAAAGGGATAGATAGAGAGAGGGAAAACTCCCCCCAAAACAATGCTTATATAATCCCTGCCTCAATTTCCCTGTCATTGAGCAAGAAAACTCACGGGAATCCAAAAAATTAAAGTCCCATCTCCTAGGCTTGTGAATTCAATTTGTTTGAATTGACTGCTAGAAAATAAATAAATAGACTGAAGGCAGGACCAAGTCCTTAACATCAGCACATTGAGGTTAAGCATGCAAAGGTTTTTAAGCATAAACAAAATACCCAAATAGCCCAAGAGGGAAGAAAATCATGCATTTGGGCTCAGTACAGGTGGTGTGACAGGGCGGCCAGGAAAAGGTAGAGGTATTCTGAGCAGAGTTCCCGGATGCTTCTGCATAAAAACAACTCTACCTATATTACTGAGAATATGTCAGATAATGTATTTAGAGAAAGTATTTTTAAAGCTGTTTGTCTGTTTTGAACATTTGCTATCTTTGGATTTCTAGTGGGTTTCTGTTTTGTTTTTAATCATACAAACTGAAACATCTTCAGGGTATGTTTTTACTAAGGATCGGGTGTGAAAGATATGAGATAAGGTTTTGCCAATAGAATTTTTTTTAAAAAGTGACATCAGAACAAATCCAGTAAACTGCAAGAACATTATCTATTGCAATAGTTTTTAAACTATTCACTACCAGGCACAACTTTTATTATTCCTTCTCCTCACCCCAGGATTTGTGTTTTATAAGATAGTTATTGCTATCCAATAAAAATTTCATTCCATCTATGTTCCCACAACTTTTCTACTTCTGTTGTATTCCAGATTTTTAACAATCTACACTTAGGAAAGGGTCACAATATTATGAAATCATGTATCTAACTATGTAAACTTAAGAAACAATAACACATGCTAATCATGGTGTAGATTTGACTCTTTCTCTGTACTCACATCTAATATGCATGGCATCCTCAAAATTCACATCATAATCTTCAAGAAATAATCAGTGGTTTTGATCAGGGAAGAATAGCCTTTTTATTCCTTTTCCCCCTCTTCTTTATCTTCAGCCCTATTTTATTTATTTTTTCCTTCCAGTTGCATTAAGGTATAATTGACATACAGCACTGTATAAGTTTACGGCATAGAGCATAATGATTTGACTTACATACATCATGAAATGATTATCATAACAGGTATAGTGAACATCCCTCATCTCATATACATACAAAATCAAAGAAATAGAAAAAATGTTTTCCTTGTGATGAGAACTCTTAGAATTTACTCTCTTAACAATGTTCATATATAACATACAGCAGTGTTCATTATATTTATCATGTTGTACATTAAATCCCTAGTACTTATTTATCTTATAACTAGAAGTTTGTAGCTTTTGACTGCCTTCAGCCAATTCCTCCCCTAACCCTGGCCCGCCTCTGGTAACCACAAATCTGATCTCTTTTTCTATGGTTTGTTTGTTTGATTTAGAAGTATGATTGACCTACAACGTTATGTTAGTTCCTGTTACACAATATAGCAATTCGATATTTCTGTACATTTCAAAATGTTCACCAGGATAAGTCCAGTTAGATATAAAGATATTACATAGTTATTAACTATATTCCCCACACTGTACATTTCATACCTGTGACTTATTTATTTCGCAACTGGAAGCTCGTACCTCTTAATCTCCCTCACCGATTTCTTTCC
The DNA here is from genome assembly GCF_964165515.1 of Mesoplodon bidens. NCBI lineage: Eukaryota > Metazoa > Chordata > Mammalia > Artiodactyla > Ziphiidae > Mesoplodon > Mesoplodon bidens. The sequence continues at coordinate 16,857,688 of NC_138173.1, read as the reverse complement.
TCCCCCCACTCCCTCCCCTCTGCCAATCACCTGTTTATTCTGTGTCTATAATTGTTTGTTATATTTGTTCATTTGTTTTGTTTTTTAGATTCCACGTATAAGTGAAATCACACAATATTTGTCTTTCTCTGACTTATTTCACTAAGCATAATACCCTCTAGGTCCATCCATGTTTTCTCAAATGGCGAGATTTCCTTCTTTTTGGTGGCTGAGTAAGATTCCTTTATATGCATATACCACATATTCTTTATCCCTTCATCTATGGATTGCATTCATATCATAGCTATTGTAAACAATGCTGCAGTGAACATAGGGCTGCATATATCATTTCTAATTAATGTTTTTGTTTTCTTCAGATAAATACCCAGGAGTGGAAATGCTGGGTCATATAGTAGTGCTGTTTTTAATTTTTTGAGGAACCTCCATGTTGTTCTCCATAGTGGCTGCTCCAGTTTACATTCCTGCCAACAGTGCACAAGGGTTCCCTTTTCTCTACATCCTCTCCAACACTCGTTATTTGTTGTCTTTTTGATAATAGTCTTTCTGACAGGTGTGACGTAATAATATCTCATTGTGGTTTTGATTTGCATTTCCCTAATGACTAGTGATGTTGAGCATATTTTCATGTGCCTGTGGGCCATATGTATGTCTCCTTTGGAAAAATATCTATCCAGATCCTCTGCCCATTTTTAAATCAGGTTGTTTGTATTTTTTGATGTTGAGTTGTATGAGTTCTTTGGATATCAACACCTCATCCAATATATCTTTTACACATATCTTCTCCCATTCAATAGGTGGCCTTTATGCTTTATTGATAGTGTCCTTTGCTGTGCAAAAGCTATTTAGTTTGATGTAGTCCCATTTATCTATTTTTCTTTTGCTTCCCTTGCCTGAAGAGTCATATCCAAAAAAATACTACTGAGAATAATGTCAGAGAGCTTACTGCCTATGTTTTCTTCTAGATGCTTTATGGTTTCAGGTGTTACATTTAAGTCTTTAATCCATTTTGAAATTATTTTTGTGCATAGTGTAATAGAGTAGTCCAGTTTGACTCTTTTGCATGTAGCTGTCCAGTTTTCCCAATGCCATTTATTTAAGAGGCTCTCTTTTCACCATTCTATGTTCTTGCCTCCTTTGTCATAGATTAATTGCCCATATAAATGTGGGCTCTATATTCTGTTCCATTGATCTATGTGTTTACTTTTGTAGTACCATACGGTTTTGATTACTGTAGCTTTGTAGTATAGTTTGAAATCAGGGAGCGTGATACCTCCAGCTTTGTTCTTCTTTCTCAAAGATGTTTTGGTTATTTAGGGTCTTTTATGTTTCCATGAAAATTTTAGAATTATTTCTTCTAGCTCTGTGAAAAATGTCATTGGTGTTTTGATAGGGATTGCATTGAACTGTAGATTGCCTGGGTAGTATGGTCATTTTAACAATATTAATTCTTCCAGTCCATAAACACAGTATATTTTTCCACCTGTTTATGTCAACTACAATTACTTTCATCAGTGTCTTATAGATTTTTGAGTACAAGTCTTTTAGCTCCTTAGTTAGATTTATTCCTAGGTATTTTATTCTTTTTGATGCAATTGTAAATAGCACTGTTTTCTTATTTTCTCTTTCTGAGGGTTTGTTGTTAGTGGAGAGAAATGCAACATGTTTCTGTATATTAATTTTGTATCCTGCAACTTTACCAAATTTATCGATGGGTTCTAGTAGTTTTTTGGTGGTCCTTTTAGGATTTTTTATGTATAGTATCATGTCATCTATCATTTTATGTATAGTACATGTCAACTGTAAACAGTGACAGTTTTACTTCTTCCTATCCAATTTGGATTCCTTTTATTTATTTTTCTTGTCTGATTGCTGTGGCTAGGAATAATAATGCCTTATTGAATAAAAGTGGCAAGAGTGGGCATCCTTGTCTTGTTCCTGATCTTAGGGGAAATGCTTTCAGTTTTTCACCATCCAGTATGTTATCTATGGGCTTCTCATATATGGCCTTTATTATGTTGAGGTATGGTCTCTCTATACCCACTTTGTTGAGAGTTTTTACCATAAATGGATGTTGAGTTTTGTCAGTAGTCCTTTCTGCACTTATTGAGATGATCATATGATTTTTATTCTTCAATTTTTTAATGTGGTGTATCACATTGATTGATGAGAAGATATTGAAAAATCCTTGCATCCCTGGGATAAATCCGATCTGATCATGGTGTATAAGCCATTAGTGTATTGTTGAATTTGGTTTGCTAATGTTTCGCTGAGGATTTCTTCATTTATGTTCATCAGTGATATTGGCATGTAATTTTCTTTTTTATATGTGATATCTTTGTCTGGTTTTGGTATCAGGGTGATTCTGGCCTCATAGAATGAGTTCAGAAGCACTCCTTCCTCTGCAATTTTTCAGAATAGTTTGAGAGTAGGTGTTAAATCTTTAAATGTTGGTAGAAATCATCTGTGAGGCCATCTGGTCTGGACTTCTGTTTGTTGGGAGGGGTTTTTTTTATTACTGATTCAATTTCATTACTGGTCATTGGTCTGTTCATATTTTCTATTTCTTCCTGGTTCAGTCTTGGGAGATTGTACATTTCTAGGAATTTGTCCATTTCTTCTAGGTTGTCTATCTTATTGTCTAATTGTCTATGATAATCTCTTATGATTCTTTGTATTTCTGAGGTATCAGTTGTAACTTCTCTTTTTTTCATTTCTGATTTTGTAGATTTGGGCCTTCTTTTTTTCCTTGATGAGTCTGGTAAAGATTTGTCAATTTTGTTTATCTTTTTAAAGAAACAGCTCTTAGTTTCATTGGTCAGTTCTGTATGTTTTTTTACTCTCTATTTCATTTATTTCTGTTCTGATCTTTATGATATTTTTCCTTCTACTAACTTTGGGTTTTGTTTGTTCTTTTTCTAGTTCCTTTAGGTATAAAGTTACAATGTTTGAGATTTTTCTTGTTTCCTGAGGTAAGCTTGTATCACTATAAACTTCCCTCTTAGAACTGCTTTTGCTGTGTCCCGTAGATTTTGAATAGTTTTGTTTTCATTTTCATTTGTCTCTAGGTATTTTCTGGTTTCTTCTTTGATTTCTCCAGTAATCCACTGGTTTAGTAGCAAATGGTTTTGCCTCCACATGTCTGTTTTTTTTGCATTTTTTTTCTTGTAGTTGATTTCTAGTCTCATAGCTTTGTGGTTGGAAAAAATGCTTGATATGATTTCAGTTTTCTTAAATTTACTGACCAAATTTACTTAAATTTGTGGCCTAGTATGTGATCCATCCTGGAGAATGCTCTATGTGCACTTGAAAAGAATCTGTGTCCTGATGTTTTGGGATGGAATGTCCATATATTTACATATGTATATATATATATAAAGTTCATCTTATCTAATGTGTCATTGAAGGCCAGTGTTTCCTCATTGATTTTCTGTCTGGATGATGTGTCCATTATGTAATTGGTGTGTTAAAGTCCCCTAGTATTATTGTGTTACTGTCAGTTTTTCCCTTTATGTCTATTAATATTTGCTTTACGTATTGAGGTGCTCCAATGTTGGGTGCATATATATTTATAACTGTTGTATCTTCTTAGATTGATCATTTGATCATTATGTAATGTCCTTCTTTGTCTCTTATTGTCTTTTTTTAAAGTCTATTTTGTCTGATATAAGTATCACTATACATTTGTGTGGAACACTTTTTTCATCCACTCAGTTTCAATCTGTGTGTATCTTTAGATCTGAAGTTAGTTTCTTGTAGGCAACATATTTATGGATATTGTTTTTGTTTCCATTCAGCCATTCAGTGACTTTTTTTTTTTTTTTTTTTTTTTTTTTCTTTTTGTGGTATGCGGGCCTCTCACTGTTGTGGCCTCTCCCGTTGCGGAGCACAGGCTCCGGACGCGCAGGCCCAGCGGCCATGGCTCACGGGCCCAGCCGCTCCGCGGCATATGGGATCCTCCCAGACCGGGGCACGAACCCGTATCCCCTGCATCGGCAGGCGGACTCTCAACCACTGCGCCACCAGGGAGGCCCCCATTCAGTGACTTTTGACTGCAGCATTTAGTCCATTTACATTAAGTAATTATTGATAGGTATGTACTTATTGCCATTTTGTTCATTGTTTTCGGGTTGTTTTGTAGTTCGTTTTTGTTCATTTCTTCTTCTTTTGCTTTCTTTTCTTGTGGTTTGATGACAATCTTTAGTGTTTGGATTCCTCTCTTTTTTATGTGCATATCTATTATAGATTTTTGGTTTTTCATTACCATGAGGTTTATATATAGCTATATATATATACATTATTATTTTAGTTTATTGATCTCTTAAATTGAAATGCATTTTAACAATCCTGTATTTTTACTACCTGCCCCCCCCATGTTTACTGTTTTTGACATTATGTTTTATGTCCTTTGGTTTTGTGTATCCCTTAACTACTTTTGGTGGATATAGATGATTTTACTCCTTTTGTTTTTTAGCCTTTCTATTAGCTTTATATGTGTACCAGTGAGATTTTTCCATTCATAATTTTCATATTGCTAGTTGTGGTCTTTTCTTTTTTGCTTAGAGAAGTCCCTTTAACACTTCTTGTAAAGTTAATTTTGTGGTGCTGAATGCTTAGCTTTTGCTTGTCTGTAGAACTTTTTTTTTTTAATTTATTTTTGGCTGCATTGGATCTTCATTGGGGTGTGCGGTCATCTCATTGTGGGGCTTGGTAGTTGTGGTGCACAAGCTCAGTTGCTCTGCGGCATGTGGGATTTTCCTGGATCAGGGATCGAACCCATGTCCCCTGCACCGGCAGGCAGACTCCCAACCACTGAGCCACCAGGGAGGCCTGTCTGTAGAACTTTTCATCTCTTCTTCAAATCTGAATGAAAACCTTGCTGGATATAGTATTCTTTTTTTTTTCATAGTAATTGTAATAGTTAATATTTATTGCCATTTAATATATGTCAGGCACTGTTTTAGGGTCTTTATTTAATGAATGTTGATCTTTAACATTGAATGATCTCAATCCCAAAGAATTAAAGTTGTAAATTTAGTGTTTTGCCGTTATAAAACCTGTCAACTAGTGTGTCATTGGAGTTCTTCCTTCCTAGAAATTTCTCTTACATAGAAACTATTATATAATGCAGTTGACAAACATAGGGAAGGGGTGTGGATACAAAAACTCTATGATCAGCCCCTAGACCATTAAAGATTGAGTCATTATTTTATGACATAAGCCAAAATTGTGCTTGTTTTTGCTGTTTCTCATTAGTGTTTTGTTTAGGCACAGAGGGTAGGGCAACAACTCCTCCTCCTCCTACAAAAGCTCCAGGCTTTACCTGCTATCACCTTACTTTTTTTTCTTATTAGTTATCTATTTTATACATATTAGTGTATATATGTCAATCCCAATCTCCCAATTCATCCCACCAGGATATAGTATTCTTGATTGTAGGTTTTTTGCTTTCATCACTTTAACTATATCATGCCACTCGCTTCTGGCCTGCAGGGTTTCTGCTGAAAAGTCAGCTCATAGCCTTATTGGAGTTCCCTTGTACATAACTTGTTGCTTTTCCCTTACTGCTTTTAATATTCTCTCTTTATTTTTAATTTTTGCCATTTTAAATACAGCGTGTCTTGGTGTGGTCCTCTTTAGGTTGATCCTGTTTAGAATTCTCTGTGCTTTCTGGTTCTGGATGTCTGTTTCCTTTCCCAGGTTAGGGAAGTTTTCATCTATTATGTCTTCAACTAATTTCTCTGCCCCATTCTCTCTCTCTCTCTTCTCCTTCTTGGACCCCTATAATGCAAATGCTAGTACATTTGATGTTGTCCTAGAGAGTCTCTTAAGCTGTCCTAATTCCTTTTTATTCTTTTTCTTTTTTTCTGTTCTGCTTCTGTGACTTCCACTACTCTGTCTTTCAGATTACTGACTCATTTCTCTGTATCATCTAGTCTACTGTTGGTTCCTTCTAGTGTATTTTTTTTCAATTATTGTATAATTCATCTCTGGTTCTTCTTTATATTTTCTAACTCTTGTTAAAAACTTCTAACTTTTCATTCTGTTCATCCCATCTTTCTCCAAGTTCTTTGATCATCTTTATGATCATTACCTTGAACTCTTACTGGGTAGATTGCTCATCTTCACTGTACTTATTTCTTATTCTGGGGATTTATCCCATTCCTTCATTTGGAACATAGTTCTCTTTCACCTGATTTTGCCTAATTTGCTGTTTTTATTTCTATGTATCTGGTAAGTTGGTTACATTTCCTGACCTTGGAGAAGTCGCCTTTTGTAGGAAATATCTTATGTGTCCCAACTCTGGTCACTGGAGCTATATGCTGTAGGGATTCCCCCTATTTGGGTTGCATGGATCCTTCTGTTGTGATGGGTTGACTGCTGTGGGTGATCTTGTAGGTGTGGCTGGCCCTTGGTCTGGTTGTTTGTCAGGTCCTGCCTTGTGCAGAGGCTGCCAGCTGCTGGTGGGTGGAGCTGGGTCAGGAAGTGGCAGGCTGAAAAGCCCAGAGTCTCAGGGCTAGTGCTGGCCCACTGGTGGGCAGAGTTGGGTTCTGGGATGAATGGTTGCAGGGCTGGAGGTCCCCAATCTAGTGTTGGCCTCCTGTTGCGGGGGATGGGGACAGTTATTTACATGGCTGGCTGCAGGGTCCAGGTTGTCCCAAAGCTATGCCAGCCTGCTGGTGGTGAGACAGTACCCCAGGTTGATTGGCTAAGGGGCCCAAGGTGTCCCAGAGCTCGTGTTGGCCTGCTTGTTGGCAAGGCTGGAGCCCAGGGGGTTCCAGGTCTTGTGCTGGCCTGCTGGTGCATCAGTTGGGCCCTGACATGGCAGGCTATGGGGCTGCAGTTGTCTTGAGTCTGGTGTCTGCCTGCTGGTGTGTGAGGCTAGGCCCAGAGCTAGTGCCCACCCACTAGCGGGTGGAAATTGGTCCCAGGGTCTCTGGCTGCAGAGCCCTGGTGGTCCCATGGCTAGTGCTGATGCACTGGTGTGCAGGGCTGGGTCTTGGGGCAGCTGTGGGGTCAGGGTACCTTAAGGAAGCCAGCCTGCTGGTGGGTGGGGGTCGTGTCCTTGCCCAGCTAACTGCTTGGCTTGGCCTGAGGTGTCCCAGTACTGGTGCACACAGGCTAGTAGGTGGGGATGGGTCCTGGTGCTAATAAGCTAGAGGGAGAATTCCAAAGTGGTGCTTGCCAGCAGCAGTGTCCTCATGGTAGAACAAGCTTCTAAAAATGGCTGACATCAGGCCAGTGTCTGTGTCCCCAGGGTGAACTCCAGTTGCTTCCTGCCTCTCCGGGAGGCTCTTTAAGATCAGCAGGTGGATCTGAACCAGGATCCTTTCAAATTACTGCTTCTACCCTGTATCCTGGAGCGTGTGGGATTTTGTGTGCACCCTTTAAGAGTGGAGTCTTTATTTCCCACAGCCCTCTGAGTCTCCCAAAAGTAAGCCCCCCTCTCTTTCAAAGTCAAACTTTCTGGGGCCTCATCTTTCTGCTGCAGGGCCCCTGGGTTTGGGGAGCCCAATGTGGACCTTGGACCCCTCACTCCTTGGGGAGAACGTCTGCAATTGTAATTATCCTCCTGCTTGTGGTCCACCCACCTGGGGAATGGGTACTCTGTCTCCATCCCTCCTACCTGTCTTACTGTGGTTCCTTCTTTATATCTTTGTTGTAGAAGATCTTCTCCGCTAGATTCCAGTCTTTCTCATCAATAGTTTCTCTGTAAATAGTTGTAATTTTGGTGACCTGTGAGGGGAGGTGAGCTCAGGCTTTCTCTACCATCTTGGCCACACACTCTTAGCTGCTTACTTCTAATGAATAGAATGTGACAGACGTCTCCAGCCCTATTTTTAATATTTTATTCAGTCCTTCTGATCATTGTCTCCCTAACGCTAAACAATTCATGTGTACATCTATGTTCTAATTTTCAAGTTTTAACAGAAATTAGTAAGTCTTTTCTATGCCAGATGAAGAATTTGTTTTACAGTAATCACTCTCCCTTTCCCATCCTTTCACCAATTTTGTTACTTATATTTTGACCTTAGTTCTGCACCTGTTTATCAATATAACTTTAACTATTAGACCTAAACTTATAACTCTTAATACATGAATCTTCAACAGCATGCCTTAAACTCCCATTATAGAAGCTGAACTTCTTTTCAACTCCACCTTTCAATCTGTTAATCCTACCACTATAATTTTTTATTATGAAAATTTTCATATATATACAAAGTAAAAACAATAATATAGTGAACTCCCCTATACTCATCACTCAGTTTCAACAATTATCAAAGATCTGCTATTCTTGTGTCATTTATATTTTCATTCTTCACTCCTTCATTTGATTTTTTTCCATTACTTTATTATTTTCCATTCCCTAAAATTGTCAAATGTTACATTTGCCTTCTCCAGCCAGTTTTTTATTTTCCTGAGAGGTAATATAATTCTAGCAAAAAGTTTAAAAGTTTATTTATTTTTGGCAACCTGAGTAGACTATTTGAAAATGGATGTACAATTCCTGTTAGCTTCTTTGAGGTGATGGAATAGTTCATGGCTCCACCATGACTATCATCCTCATCTCCTGAGTCCATAGTTCAAGTCCATAATTCCCCTGAGAAGCTCCTAACCCAAAAGTGCATACAAGATTCTTACAGCTGAAAAGCAGTAAGATGTGGATGACAGATGCAATGTCTCAGCAAGACGAGGCAGAAGAGGAAAGGTTATGTTAATTAACAGAAGGATTTGACTGCCAGGCTAAGCATTTTGAAGTGCAGTAGAAAAGATGCTTGATGAAGGGCTTCCCTGGTGGCGCAGTGGTTGAGAGTCCGCCTGCCGAGGCAGGGGACACGGGTTTGTGCCCCGGTCCGGGAAGATCCCACATGCCACGGAGTGGCTGGACCCGTGAGCCATGGCTGCTGAGCCTGCGCGTCCAGAGCCTGTGCTCTGCAATGGGAGAGGCCACAACAGTGAGAGGCCCGTGTACCACAAAAAAAAAGAAAAGAAAAGAAAAGATGCTCGATGAAGAAAAAATAGTTGGGGGTCAATGAGATCTAGTATTTTCTTCTGGATTTCTCCACTAGTATTTTTGCGTATTTGTTTGTTTTAGATTCAGTGTCTACTTTGTAGAACAAATGTGTCCTCTGCTGCAGTTTGCCTCATATTTAACTTGAAACAGACTTGCCTAATTTCCTGTTATGGCACCACAGAACAAGAATTAGTTTATAATTATAAGTCTCTTATGAATGTCAAGTGTCACCGTGATAAGTAAATACAGTGTTGGGGGCAGAGATCTTTTGGGAGTGGAAGGAGAGCCCCACGACCCAGCAAAGGGGCTCCACCTGCCTGGCTCTGGGTGGGGGTGGGTAGAGTATGGGCCTGCTTCGGACAGTTCTGACATGGTACTTGTTTCCCTTACCTTGTCCCCCCCTCCCCCCCTCCCCCATCTACTGCTGCAGCCCTCTCACCTGCCTAGGACTTTCATGCCATCCTTTGGCTTCTGAAAACTTGATACAACCTAATACTTCATGTCTGCGATGGCCTTTTGATGGGGCCACTCAGCTGGGCTACAGTCTCCAGTTATACAGTCAAACACTACTCTAGGTATTTTGTGGATGTGACTAAAGCCCATAATTAATTGACTTTAAGGGAGATCATCTGAAATAATCCAGGTGGGCCAGATTCAGCAGCTGAAAGGCCTTAAGAGCAGAGCTGATGAAGAAGAAATTCCACCTTTGGACAACAACTTCAGCCTATACAGAGAGCTCCAGCCTGCCCCTCCTGACAGCATGTCCTGTGGGTTCCAGACTTACTGAGCTGGCCTTCCCCAGGATCTAAGCCAATGCCTTGTAATAAATGTCTTATATATTCTCTCCTACTGGTTCTGCTTCTCTGGTTGGACACTGACTGGCACCGTGTTCCACAGTTTGCCCCCGATTGTATTTGGTCCTGGGGCAGACCTAGAACTTGTATGTGAAAGTTAGGGCAGCCTCATAATCAAGAGCTAGCATGGCAGTCTGTCAGAGAAGATGGAGGAGCACATGAGTTTACAGTTTTACAGCTGGAGAGTCCTGCTGATCCCAGGTGGAATTTTGGCACAGGCGATAGTAAACTCTGCTGCCAACTACGTAAGAAAGAGGGTCAGAGACAGAAGAGGGAAGGCCCGTCATTCACTTGCGAGGGAGACACATTCTTGCAGAGACTGCTGGGAGGGCAAGAAAACCACCAGGTCCTCCTGGAGCTCTCCCCAGTCTGAATTACCTCTGCCAGAGGACCTCCCTCTCTTTAGGAGGCTTTTCATATCCATTAGACTATCTGATCACGTGAGCCATGCACAGTTGACTCTGGGAGTCCAGGAATCCCTGTATTTCCAGATCTAACTCTGGAATTTAAGAGATAAAGTCGAATTAGGGAGAAGAGAACGAGAAAGCAATGTTAACTGGTTGGCATTAGCATTTGCCTTTGGGAAACATTTTTAGGTCCATGAAGTAAAAGACATTAAGTACAGGCTTGAGAGGCACCCACACTGAGAGCTTTAGCAAACTTTCTAAGCAAATCCACTCAGCTTTCCCATTTGTGGGACAGAGACAATACCTACCATAGGCTTTAGAGCAAAGAAAGTATGTTAAGTTCTGGGCACATGGAAATGATGTTCCATAAACCTTAGCTCCCTGCTATATGCACAGACTCACAGGGAAAATAAAACGGTTGCAGGAGCCCTAAAATGAAGATTTCCAGCATCAGAGCCTATTCCTTCTTTCCTGTATATGTTTTTGCTAATATTTTTTGATGATGTTTGAATTCATATTATGTTCTTCCCTTTTGTCTGAAGACAAAAATCATTTTACTTTCCACTCTGCTGAGAAGTCACTAGATTCTGGGTGCTCCGTCAGCATCATTTATCCAAATACGTGAGGATTGCCTTGATGGTGCAACACAGTTTTGAAAAACAGATACATAGGGCTTTCCCAGTGTCCTGAGTCAACGAATGAGTCAGAACTAGATTCTAAAACTGCAGATCCATTGTCCTGTGGTCTGCTAGCTCAAGAAATTTTTCTTTTAATACCTCTATATGTAATTAAGTGTTCAGTTCTTCAATCACGTATTTTCCCTCTGCTTGTAACTTTTTTGCTGATGGCCAAGGGCATTAACTCCTTCCTTCCTTAGGCAGTAGAGCCTTGGGAAAAAACTCAAAGAGAAACTCTATAACCCTGGGAATGCACCACAAAAATGTAACGAAGGAGACGTTTATTGGCTAATGATAGAAAGAGTTACCCAGCAGGTTTGAAACTGAAGATGGGCCTCTAATCTCAGTGATACATCAAATACAAAAGTTAACGTTTCCAAATTCCTGGAAATATCACATTTCCTCATAGTCTTCCGCTGCTTTATCTTCCCTGGAGATTGTTTTTCCCTATTTCTTAAAATGAATTTGCTTTTCTCCTGAGGAGCTTCATAAAGTTGCAGAATTGTTTCACAATAGAAAAAAATTCTCTGAGCAAGAGGGTGAAAAGAGCAATGTATCATATCCCTACTCAAGTTGTGTGGAATTCCTCAATATGTGATAGGAAAGTCAAGACATAGATACACAATGGATTCTGATTTGCCATGTTCTCCTCCAGTGGAAAGGGGCTCAAGCTCCAACTCAGAGCACATTCAAAAGTGTGTTGTGATCATGCTAGGGAGGAACCTGAAAATTCAGCCAGAGTGAGTTAATCCATTGTTGAGAGGTAGTTGAACTAAGGGGTGAATCAGCAGTTGAACACTTTTGAGAATTTTGGTTGATTCTAGTGGTCACAGGGTTGGCTACTTTGTCCAAAACAGAAAGGGAAAAACTAAAAATGTGTTCCAAGTGGATGGCTATAGGAAAGCTTTTCTTCCTTTGCTGGTGTTTCTGGCATTACGTCTTCACCTCTTTTAAGCAGCGTGGACTTGTTGGAACTGGAAGCAACACAAAACCCTCCCTCCCCAGTGAAACCAAATTTGCCAGCTGTGGAAGTGATTATGGTCCCTGTTGCTAAGACTCCCTCTGACCAGCCGGAAGAGATCATTAGATCTAAAGTTGGCCTTGGGCCTGGCCTTGAATAGCAAGCAAATGGCAACATTTGGTACCATTCCCTTAGTGTTTCTATTTCTATTCACAGTACAAAATGGTTTTCTCAGCAGGATATGAACAATGATACGAAAGACCCAACATACTTGCTCTATTGAAAAATTGGCCATGAAAATTAAAAGCAGACATGTGTAAGGAAATTAAAACTAGAACTTATTAGGAATGCTTTCAGCAAAAGCAATAGAAAACCCAACTAAGAGTAACTTAAGCAATAAAAACATTGAATTAGCTCACATAATAGGCCTGGAGGTGGGTGGGCAGTTCCAGGTTTGGTCTGAAGGCTCACTAATATCATCAAGATACTTCTCTCCTTCTATCCTTTCTGCCCTACTGTCCTCAGCATGTTGGCTTTTAGCTTTATGGTCATAAAATGGCTGCTGCAGCTCCAGTCATCATGACCTTGTTGTAGCATCCCAAGCAAGAAAAAAGGGACAAGAGCAAAAAGCTATTTTCACCGAGGTCTAATTTTTAGTCCCAACAGAATCTCCATTATATCTCTTTGATGAAACTGAATGTCACATGCACACCTAGAGTGGCTAAGGGGCATAGATGGCCCCAACTTATTATACTAGTGTTCATTAACCAGTCGTGACTTTTATTCCTTGGGTCTGAGGAGGGGTATACTTTCAACGAGATCAAGGGGCTCCACTTACTACCTGAATAACATCTGGAGTTCTTTTAGGTAGGAAGAATGATTGCGAGGCAGCCACAATCACCAGTGTCTGCCACAATCGGTCCTCCCTCTCCCATCAGACTGAAAAACAAGGTGGAATAGTACACAGTTGATGCCTCTAAACTTACTCAATCTTATAACCAAAATTAAGAGCACTGGACTCATTCCTTTTTTTTTTTTCCCAGAGAATTCCTAAAATAAAGATCACAAAATTCCTTTCAGGAAAACTTCTCTGGGACTAATCTTTTTTTTTTTTTTGAGTTATTCATTTATTGCCCCTTAGGATTTTTTAAAAATTCATTTAAAAATATGAATTGACACCGGTGGTTAAACCTTGTTAAACCTTGTTTAGCAAAGTTCAACATTTTTGAAACATACAATTGTGAATTTTTAAGAAAAGAGGGGCGTCTGTTTGAAATGTGGTTGAATAAACGTGATATTTGTTGCACTATGAAATACTGACAAATGACACAGCTGAAATGTTGCTCTATTTTTCTCAAAGGACTCTGTTCTATTTCTCGATGTAGGTGATGTTTTGGGGAATGTTTTTAGGATGTTTAGGAATTTTTACTCAAAAATAAATTTGAGGTGATACTATCCAAACTCTCTCCAGAGACAATTTTAAGTTATTTTTCCTCATCTCCTTGTAGAGTATTTAGTTATGTGGCATAGAAATTGGAGATATTTCTTCCTAGGTATGACTCATAGTTAGTTTTTTCCACAAAGCATTGTACTTTGTACATTAAAAATGTACTTTGAGAAATCTCTATATGTCCAGAAATGCCATAGTTTTTTTTTTTTTTCTTTCTGACAGTCATTTAACCTGTGGGGTGGGGAGTACTATCTATAAAATTACACATGTGAAAATGAGTTTCACAGCTTATTTGCTTTAAAACTGCAACGCAAAACTTAGATTATCTCTCAACAGAGGCAAAAACTGGTGTTGACAAATGTAGTAAAGGAACTTAATCATGTGAAACTTTTGGAATTCTTATTTTTAGAATACCTGTCTGGGAACCTTTAAGATATTTTTTAGATTTCTTTATGTTTTAGTCATGGAGCAATACAGCATTTAGGAGCTTGGATTTAGGGCAAACATATAAGTTCAAGTTTTGCTTCTATCAGTTACTACTTGTCTAACCTTGGGCAATTTGATGAATTTCTTTAAATCTAAGTCCCCTCATCAGTTAAATGGGATTAAAAATTGTTAAAGCATAAATGTTTATAAAGATAAAATAATTCTCATACAAATATAAAATGAATGCATATCAAAGATTTTTAACTCATTAATTAATGAGCAAAATGTTTAACTGTTGTAACTGGCGCAAAGGAAAACTCACACACACACACTCACACACAGATACACACACACATGCGGCACGCGCGCACGTGCACATTTCCACCAAACTTTATTTACATTTCAATTAACAAGAATCATTTGCATTGTATCAGTTTTCTACAACTTGCCAAGTTGTAAAATAGCTCAGACACTGAAAGAGGCAGATAACCCACCCACCTGGAAGAATGGGCTAGATGGGACATACTACCTAAGGCATCCATTGACTGCTTCTAGGGAGAATGAATGCAATCAAAAATATGAAGGCAATTTTAGACAATAATTGGGTACCTGAGTCTGAAATCAGACATCTTCTGATTTGCAAGAGCTTGCCTTTTGAGAGTAAAAGATTTTCTTAAATTCCAAACACTTCCTTTAAACATCAAGAAAGGGTCTTTATTTTTATTTATTTATTTTTTTTTTTTTGCGGTACGTGGGCCTCTCACCGCTGCGGCCTCTCCCGCTGCGGAGCACAGGCTCCGGATGCGCAGGCCCAGAGACCATGGCCCACGGGCCCAGCCGCTCCGCGGCATGTGGGATCCCCCCATACCAGGGCACGAACCCGCGTCCCCTGCATCGGCAGGCGGACGCTCAACCACTGCGCCACCCGGGAAGCCCAAGAAAGGGTCTTTAAACACCAAGAAAGGGTCTTTAAACAAGAAAGGAGAGCACACTGGGTGCCGTGTCATTTCCTCACTCTTTCCAAGTCTGAACCGAGCAGGCTGGAGATACAGGGAGAGGAAACCCAGACTGTGACCGAACGTGTTCCTTGACACTCGCCTCAGGGTTGTTACCTACAAAGGGCAAGAGAAGCTCCAAGATGGAGTTCTGGATAAGGATGCTGAGAGCAGAGGAGACTTTGGCTCCACTTCCCACCTGGAATTCTGCAAGGAGGCATCCTCACAGTATTTCCAACTTTTGTTTGGGGTGGTTGTGATAAAGAAAGTGTGGCAGTATGAAATATGCAGGGTGAGAGAAAGCCCAATATAACAACCTCCATCCCCGATGCCCTAGACCTGGCTTGGGGGACATCCCACAGGTGTGTGTCCCCACACACACATTTGGGGTATCCTCAGTGCTGGGTGAGGAGAGGAAGTTGCGGAGGACTCCGATCTCCAGAACCTGGGGCTCAGACAGCAGGAGATGCTGGCCCCGCCCACAGGCAGACGAAGCCAGGTACAGTAGCCGCAGACACTGCAGGACAGAGGCCAGAACCATGGTCCACAGGGGAGAAGACATGTCAACAGAGACCAGAGAGGAAAGAGGCAGCATCCCGGCATCCAGACAGGGCCACATCCACACACTCAGACACTCAGACACCCTCCCGAGGCTCCCTGAGAGAGGAGGAGGTGCAATATGAAGTTTGACGTTTCCAGCAACTGAGCCTGAACCCTGAGCAGATTATTTACCCTCAAGTGTCTATACTCCAGCCCACAGTGACTGAATCGACCTGAACTGGACAGCTTCAGTTATTTCCACTATGGCATTAGGCATTAGACACAACAGTGACACGTGTGAGACCGTACATCGCTGATGTTTTACCAAAATGCTATGAATAAACCCATCCTCCACAGTAACTTATTCGCATTTTGTAAACACCTCTACTGGAAGCATCTCACCCTCTTTTATATATTATAATTATTCTTTATATAAGTATTTCTCTCTTACTAGATTCTGGTGAGGCCCACTAGATTCTGGCCAGACATGTTTTATGCACCATTTTGTAACACCTACCCTGTACATAGCAGGTGCTCAATAAATATTTATTGAACTGAGTTATGGTTTTTTTCTGAAATTAAAGTTTCAGTATTTCTTTTTTCAGTGGATAAATGTATTTTCCACTCTGCAACAATTTCAGAGCTAAAAGGGTATTAATGGTTTTAATTTTATTTCTATCATGTATCTTCTTTTTTATTGAGGTATAGCAAAGTGATTCAGTATATATATAACTTTGCTGTACACCTGAAAGTAACACAGCATTTAAAATATGTACATATATATGTATATATATTCTTTTTCAGATTCTTTTCTATTATAGGTTATTACAAGATATTGAATATAGTTCCCTGTGCTTATCATGTATTTTCTAATTGCAAAATCATTAGTGTATGTGTATATACTCATACATGTATACATATGTGTATATATACATACATGTGTGCACATACCTATATAGTGATGGCATCACATGGCTCTTCGATGGCTTGATTTCTCTATATTGACCAGTGTGCGTTCACCATACAGGCCATGGTCGTTGTCTTGTACTCTGCTGGGGTATTTGAGCAATATCACGCGGGCACCCACGCCTCTCCTGAAGAGGAGAGCACCTGGCTCCGTTTTCACGCAGCTGACCACGGTCGGGTCGCCGCCAGCCAGGACCCACTAAACCTCCACTGAGCTGTCAAAGTTGTTTTATCCTGCACGGCTAGATCATTTTTTCCCCTGACATGTTGAAATTAACCCGGAACTCATCATTGCATAAAGTCGCTGAATTGTTCTTTCCAATAGACACTTCCTCTTACTTAACAGTCTTGTTTTTACCTGCCTGAAATTACAGTGTCTGGCATATAGAGGTGCAAGCTGCATGAGTACAAGGACGACAGAAGCGTGCAAATCTCAGCATTGCAGAGTGACTGCTTGGCCCATGCTGCTATCTGACCCCACGGACAAGTCCCTAAGTACCTCCTAGGAAGAGGACCTGCTGGCCAAGATGTTGCTGTGAGATCCCAGAGCATGACGTCAAGTGCTACCCCTCTCTCCTGTGATATCTTCCCATTCCTGGTGACTCTTGCCTCACTACTGATTCCGCACGCTGACTCAGCGCCCTTGCTCTGTTTGCTGACACTGGTCATTCCTCTTTTAAACTGTTCTCCACTGCATCCTGATAAGCATTATCCAGCTCCACCCGACTTGTCTCCCACTTGCTGAAGGTGGTCTCAGGCTGCAGAGGTGAGTACCATTCTGGCTTGCCTTTAACTAATTCTCTCCCTGGATACTTATGAGATGTCTAACGTGATAGCTCTGTCAATTGCCAGCCAAGGGAAGATTTCATGACCCATTGTGTCATCTCTCCCTGACAACAAATTCTAATGGCACTTTTAAGCATTCATTAAGAATGTGCTTAAGTGTGCCTTACCAAACAGCCTGAGATGTCACCAACTTTTGGTGGACTATTCTCAACACATGTTAATGAATTGGGTTTTTTGTCTTTTTACTCTGGATGGCTAAAATGTGAACTTTTAGGACTACTGAAAAATTTTGAGCCTTTGTAGTCCAAAATATGGGGTCTTCATAAAATCTTCCTGACTTTTAAACTGCAACAACTTAAGTTTAAAGCGCACAATAATGTTTAAACAGCATTCAAAACAGATTTATTAAAGTTTCAGACCATATAACACAACTCTGCACAACATACTCTTATTTCAGATTCTATTACAAAAGATGGCTACCATACATGGGGAGGTTTTGCTGGCCCCCTTGGCTTATAGAATTTAAGTGCTGGCCAGCTGTGAGAAGGAAATTCACTGCTTACAACCAGGAAGATGCAGATGGTTTATATCATTCCTATAATCTAAATTATTAAAGTTAAAATGTTTAAAACAGCACCTGGACTTTATAAAAACTCTGCGCTACAGATAGATTCCAAATTGTTTAGCAATACAATCATAATGGCTTATGTTATTTTCTAAGAAATTTTCTTTTGAAATTACATTACTGTTTGATGCTTCCCAAAGTTGATTTGTGGGTAGGGGTCTAGTCTGAGAGAAATCTGCTTTTATTTTTGAGTGATAGCAACATGAAAGAAACATATTTTTACCTCTTTTGCCCTTTTTGTCTTTCAAATTTCTCAGAAACATCTAAACCTTAGAACACCAGGCAGTCCTTCTAGGTTGAGCTCGATGAGAAAAGCAAATTGGAAAAAGTTCTCTAAAATGTAATAAAGTGGTTTGAAAATGTCACACTACTTATATGAAATAGAAGACTGTATTGGTTAAAACAATAAAGATTTTGGCCCAGTTAATTACAGCAAATTAAAAAGTTCACCAATGGTTACTCCCTAGATACGAATGCAGAAACAGTCAATTTAGATAAGCAGTCAATTTGGACTTTTAAAAAATTAAACAGAACATTTGATTGAAATGGTTGCTGGACAAATACTTTTCAGTGTCTATCTGGCTTTCTGTGCCCAAAAGGTCATGAATCGTGTGTGCAAAAAAACTATAGGGCAACCAGTAACTTACCTAGGTAATACACATTACAATGAACCCCAAGTCTTCACTTGTAGGAGCACAGACTCAATAGAGGTTCTATCAAAATAGTGAAAAGAATACAGAGAAATGTGCTGTGGGACTCTTTTGATGCCAGTTATTTTCTTTTGCATAATTTACTCCAATTTTGTCAAAGTCATATGAAATTGACTTTTAAATAAATAAAGTGATAAGAGATAGTTCTGGCCAATTAACTTTCAAAAAGATTTTGTTGTTTTTGTTTTTGCCTTTGTTTATAACTCTTTATACAACAGAATAGGGTCTTTACTTCTTGTGTAAAGGATCATTCAGGGTCTCATGCTCCTAATTCTGGACTTGAGTTCTTTTTCAAAACGCCATATGTATATGTGAAATGTAAGTGATGAGGCTGAACGTGGACTATCTCCAGGGTACAGGGTGAGAGTTGTTTTGTTTTTACATATTCTATGTTACGAGTTTCTTTCCATCTCGTTCCCTTCTTTACTTTAAAAATGAATTGCAGTGTACTATCAATCATATGAGCCTCTCAAAAAAAGATGCTTTCCTGTCATATTATTAGTGTATATATATATATATATATATATATATACACACATATATATACCTACATATATATCTTTATACATCAATTTTTAGGTTGCATAATCAATTTTACCAATATTTTATTCTCTTAACAAATCAGATTCAACCTATGGAAGCAGTCTCTCAAGACTGGAAGCTGAGAGTACACAAAATTTGCCAAGTACCTAAATTAGAATTTTGTTGCCAATATTTGAACAGCTGCAGTAGGCACACAGAGAATATGTTGTTATCACAATTTACTTACTTATTTGTGCCTAAAATATTGAATCCAAAAGAGTTTAGGGCAGAGTGGGATGTAGAGCCTTCTGATTAGAGATGAAACTATTATTCCGTTTGCAAAACTACCAAATGGGACAGAAGACAAGCAGCCTGTCAAATAACAGAGTGGTGGAGCTCAGGTTGAACTTCCCCTGTGTTCCTTTCAATGTCATTCATCGTATAATCATTGAGAGCCTGCTGGATGCCAGACAAGTGCTGGGTACGGGGAATACAAGGGTAAATAAGACATCATTCCCACCTTCCAGAACTGCAGGAAAAATGGGCAGATGGATAGATAAATGGGTAAATCACTATCGAATATGGTAGCTCTGGAGTTAGAAATATTAACTTGGTGAGCACGTGTGCGCGCGCGCGCACACGCACGCACGCACACACACGCGCGCGCGCGCGCGCACACACACACACACACACACACACCCGTCTACCTGGTCTACCTCTAAATCTAAGTTTTTCATACACTTTAACCACAGTGTTCTTCAAATTGCAAATCCGATTACATCATCATTGCTCACCCCGATTAAAATCCTTTTTTGGCTTTCTACTCCTTTGAGGATAAAAACAAAACTCCTTAATATGGCAGCCTGCAAGACCCCAGATCCCCCTGCTGTGGTGTCCCCCTGTATCCTCTTCACTCTCTGGGTTCCAGCCATGCAGGCTTATGATTTTTCTAAACAACTTTATACAATCTATTGATAATACATACATACCATAATAGTCACTCTTCACCTGTTTAAAGTGAACAATTTAACATTTTTTTGGTATATTTAGAGTTTTACAAACATCATCACAATCTAACTTTGGAACATTTCCATCACCCTATACAGAAACCTTACCTCCATGTACAGTTATTCCTCGGTCCCAAACCCTTAATCCCAGGCAACCCCTAATCTACTTTCTATCCTTACATTTTTGCCTTTTCTGGACATTTAATGTAAATATAACCATATAATATGCATCCTTTTGTGACTGGCTTCTTTCCCTAAGCATTATATTTTTGAAGGTCATCCCTGTTGTGAGCATGTATCAGTACTTCGTTTCTTTTTATTGTAGAACAGTATTCTATTGTATGGATAGACCACATTTTGTTTATCCATTTCTCAACTGATGGACATTTAGGATGTTTCTATCTTAGGAGTATTATAAACAATGCTGCTCTGAACATTCATGCACAAGTCTTTGTGTGGGCATATATTTTTGCTGCTCTTGGGTAGATATCTAAAAGTGGAATTGCTAGGTCATATGATGTCTATGTTTTTTTGTTGTTGTTTATGAAAAACTGTTTTCCAAAGTAGTTCCACAGTTTCATATATTCCCACCAGCTGTGTACAAATGTTGCAGTTTTTCCACGTTCTTGTCAACCCTTGTTACTGTCTACCTATTATAGCTATCTTTGTGGGTGTGAAGTGGTATCCCATCATGGTTTTGACTCTCATTTCCCTAATAACTGATGAAGTTTAACATCTTTTCATGTGTTTATTGAATATTTATATATCTTCTTTGGAGAAATAGCTATTCACATCATTTGCCCATTTTTATTGGGTTGTCTTTTCATTATTGAGTTGTAAGAGCTCTTTATATGGATACAAGTCACTTATCAGATATAAGATTTGTGAATATTTTCTCCCATTTTAAGGGTTATCTTTTCACTTTCTTGATGGTGTCTTTTGAAGTGCAAAAGTTTTTAATTTTTGTAAATTCAATTTATCTCTTTTTCTTTTATTCTGTGCACTTTTAATGATTTATCTAAGGAATCATTGCATAACTCAACTCTGGCTTATTTTACTCTCTTCTTTTTGTTGTAACCCCTCCCACCCCAACCGTTGTACATGCTATTCCCTCAGCCTAGAACACTCTTGTCCCCCTCTTCCTCACCTATTACCTTGAATCCATCCTTCAACTCTCAGCACAAACATTACCTCCTCAGAAAAGTCTTCCTTGACAAACCCTTCAATAGGTCAAATGCCTATTGGATCATGGCATGAGAAACTCACTTCCATAGCACTGACTGACACAGGTAAAGATTTTCATTTGTTTGGATGATTATTTGATGAATATTTGTCTCTCCCCCTATAAACTTCTGAAAAACTTTGTCTATTTATGCTTACCACTATAATCCTCACACCTAACGCTCTTCTTGGCACATAGGAGGTACTCGATAAGTATTTCTTGAATAAATGAATAAACAATAAATAAATGTCTTAGAAAGATTTCACTGGGAAAATGTCATTTGAACCGGATCCTGAAGGACGAGGTAGGAGTTTAACCAGCAAAAAAGGCAGAACCGGGAGCTGCAGGCAGAAAAAATAAGCATATACATACAAACGAGTTAGGAAATGGTAGAGAATGATGAAAGGGCTTGGCACGATGAGAAGTTCATTAAGACTTAACACACATTCACGCGCGCGCGCACGCATGTGTCTATTTGTATGTGAAGGTCTAAGCAGCTGTGCAGGGAATGGCAAAAGATAACGGATGGGATGAGATGTTTCGACGTATGTAGGAGAGTGACTGGCAGTAGTCTGAGAAGCGGGGAGAGGGAACTGGAGTGAGAAGAGCCTATATGTACACAGAGAGATCTGTGAAGAGGTTATGCAGTATCTTAGTGCTCCTGCCTTCTCTCTGTCACCCCAGCATCTTGGATACACAAAAGGAATGCATTGTACCTCCCAGGAGTTATGCTTTGTCAAAACGGTGTCAAAGAGAAGAATCCAAAGGGAGTCTAGTGACGGAATGTTAAACACCATGGCCCCTGTTTAGGGGAGACATTTTGGTTAGTAAGGCTCTCGTGTCTTCAGATTACAACCTGTAGGGAACAGGGGGCATCCCTAGATAGGAACAAGGATATTCAGGTTATCCTTGACTCTGCTAGTTCAGTGTTCAACTCCACAAACAGTGCAGTTTACAAACGGCAAACTCAGGCACATTGTAAGGGCCCCTCGAATGAGGAACTACGGTAATCCCAAGAAAGTTGAGCTCTGATAGCAGAACTCTGCACAAACTAAATTAATCCACCGAAGGGACTGTCACATGGCAAAGTCTGTAGGATAATTTGGGGAGTCACACATTTCCACACTCTGTCTTTGTTTTTGTTTTTGTTTTTGTTTTTTTTTTTTTTTTTTTTTTTTTTTTTTTTTTTTGCGGTACGCGGGCCTCTCACTGCTGTGGCCTCTCCCGTTGCGGAGCACAGGCTCCGGACACACAGGCTCCGCGGCCATGGCTCGCGGGCCCAGCCGCTGCGCGGCATGTGGGATCTTCCGGGATAGGGGCACGTACCCGTGTCCCCTGCATCGGCAGGCGGACTCTCAACCACTGCGCCACCAGGGAAGCCCTGTTTTTGTTTTTTAGATCATGTTTTTTAAAAAGTTGTGGAGTTTATAGTTTGAGCAAAAAGAAAAGATTGTGTTTGCAGAGTGTTCAATCCTTTCCATTTGCACTCTGGCAAAACTTTTTTAGGTTTACCTTCTTAAATTGGATTTTTTTTGGCTCTTTGCAATGATTTACTTATGTTTTTGTTGTTTCTATTAGCATTTTAAGGATTGGATTTTTAAGGTGCTTAACATAAAATAAACTCACATACTGGTAAGTTTGGAGCCCAGCAAAATTTTAAAACCACGTGTTCACAATGAAACAGGGAGAGCTTTGAAATGCACAAATCCAAGCTAAGCTTGGGATGAAACCAGAAATGTTGCAGAAATGTCTCTGTGTCCCAGAGTTGGAGTCTGTGTGTGCTGGTTTGCCTTCTTTCACTTATGTGATGGAAAATCCCAAAAGCTACCAAATGAGGTCATATGAAGAAATGAACACCTCCTGAAATTAAAGGTTTCCATCTAGTCTCCTTTCTGGTTATTGTTCCCCTTGCCTATCTTCTTCCAAACTTTATGAGGGTATTTTCCCTTAAAAAAATATATACCAGATTCAACCCCTTCTCAGATTTAGCTGCTAATTTGGGTGGTATGGAAGGGACACTTTGCTAATATCTGTGAAACAAAGTTGACTTCTGTGCTTTCTTTTGATTTGTATTGATCTTGAGCTGAGTTATTTGTTCAACTTTTGTTTAAGATAAATATTTCTGCAGATCTTTGCAGATTTGCATTTAAAAAAAATAATGCTCTCCAGACATTTTTCCAGACCCGACAGTTCATAAATTGTAGACTAGCATTTTTTGTCTTAATGTATGGTAAAAATAAGTCTGTGTTGATATCTCAGACATGATTTAAAGCTGCTATCTTTTATTTTTAACATTGTTGAAAAATGATTCCTTTTATCTGCCGTCATCCAGTTTGTTTCATGTACGTGAAACTTAAAGGCAAGGCATGCATTTTCTATTCTGGCCACTTGAGGGAATCAGGCTTTAGAAATGGCAGATAATTTAGATCTTTATTTCAAAAGCTAGGAGAATAAATATTTATTTGTTGACAAAATGGTTCTCCTGTCCCCCAGACATGAGGAAGATCACAGAGCCCAGGTTCTGAGATAAATTACTCGTTATATATTTATATGCAGGTGGAAAAGAGGAATTACTGATAAATGGGAGTCCTGGGAGGTACTGAGTGAGGGCCCCACATACAATTTATGATCAGTGCTCTTGGACTTCAGAATGATTAATACCGTCTATTCTCACTGGAATAAGAGCTGTTTTAGCCTAGGAGAGGACTGTATATTACTGTTTATAGAAGCAGATAACATCAAAGTAACCCATGGCTTGTGTTAAGCAAATACAAAATTCTGGGTCAACGCAAATTAATCCTAAAGGAGTAACGGAAAGTTCTTAATGACTGTGAGATCTATACATTATCACTTTTCATTCAAGTAGTGGAAACTGGTAGAACTATTGATGAGATTTGCAACTGGCCTCCTTTACTTCATTGTGCTAACAGCTGCTCAATAGCATATTCTCCAATCTAGAGCCTTATTATCTGTACATCTGTCATTTGTTAATGAAGTGTAGAAGTCTATGCAATTTTAAAATTACATTTGGGAGCTTCTGAACCATTTTAATATTATGTTTCACAACAAAAATGCAGCAAATCACATTATACTTTACATATTCTTAGACTTTAAGTGGCTGTGTGGATGGATGAATTAAAGACTGTTCTCCTATCTACATTATACTAAACAGATGTTATTTCAAGGGCATGTCATAAAGAGGTTTTTTTTCCCCCAAATGATGTTACTCACTGAATAATTATATATTTCTTTGATTTTAGGAAGATGAGAAATTTGTAAACAAAAGAAAAATATATGTAGACATTAACGTTAATATTTAAATGTTTTATGTACACATCTTAAAAAAAGTCTTGGGGATTTTGAGCACAATTCAAAGGAACTGTGGATAAAATAATTTACTCAGTAAACATTTTATATTTCTCATTCTATACAGCTGGGTTTTGCTTTAACACATTTTTACCCAAACATTTTAAATTATTTCATTGCCCCATTTGGGTTAGGTCATGTATCCATATTATTAATTATTTCCAAATGAATTAGAGAATGCCAGTCTTCTTCAGATAAGCATAGTAATGAATTTAAATTTATTAAAATCAGCTTCACGTTCTCTGTCTGACATAAAATGTATAAAGTAACTTTTCCTTTTTTCCCCTACTGCTTCAAGTCTTTTACTAATTTCAAAAACCTAGGAGTCTGATTGCCTTGAATTTCACATTCTTTTCCTCCTTGTACAGATTTTGCTAAAAGTTGAAATAGACAATTGCCAGCCTGAATAATTTGCTAATTACTTAATCCAGTCTCTAATAGATTAAGTTGATTTCCTTTGGAAAACACGCAAAGGAAAAATAAATTAGTGAATGAAATTATGCTGTAGTAAAATATATTATTTAAATATTTAAAGATTATTTTATTTAAATTAGTGGCTTGAACTCAGATTCCTAACATTAGTATTTGACCATAGGTTTTATTACACAATTTAGGGCAAAAAGATTCCTTTAGTATAAATGATACCAAGAGAAATTAGATTATCTCGATGAAGCCTTCCGATGACCTTCTAATAATTATTCAGTGTTTACTGATTTGCGTGTGTTTCCAACAAGTCATGTAAAATTAGGACTCACTTTGTTCTGTTTAGTCATGAAATGGTCCAGACTTAACCAGCCCTGGATTTGAGCATTCAAACAGTAGTCTCTAAACCACTGGTTGCTCATACTTAAAAAGGCTGTATCCCTTTACAGAATCCTGAATATGTGTCATTGCTGATGTGATTTTCTTGGAAACTTAGGTCATAATGTAGAAGATTTTCTCTCTTTAAATTGTTTACGTCCTTTCTCTGGTAGGCCACATTTTCAGTGTTACAATCCAAATCCAATGATGTGTTTTTGACAGAGTGTTATGGTTACATTAATTTGCCCTTTGTATACCATTTTGTATTTATCAAAGCTATTTCACTTTTTTTTTGGATTTTGGATTTTTTTTTTTTTTTGGATTTTTGAAATGGCATGAGCTTATCAGGAAAGATAAAAGCCCATTTAACACATGAGAAACCTGAGTCCCTGCGATCCAAAATGAAGCCTAAATTACTAAGTCCAAGGTCAAGTGGCAAGTTACTTTGCTTCAGGAACCATACGCAGGTATTATGACATATTCAGTGATTCTTTTTATAAGCCAGTTGCCCGAATGAGTTGCACAGTTTTAAAGAAGCTATTTTCCAAAGCCCTGTTTGGGTAACAGGTTATTTCAACATATCTATAAACATCATTCATATTAGGTAAGTGACTCAACCATTGGGATTCTGACCTGTGATCACTGTTGATGGTAACCCGTGATGGAGATGCTGCCACAGAAAGAGCAGGTGGTGTATTAGACTACAGGATGATGACTTGTTTTGTTTTATTGCTGTTTTATATGCAGGGAGGAAAGGAATTCATTCCAATCTCTGATTTTTCATAAAATAAAACTTTCTAAACCTTGTATTTATATACATATTTACCTACTGCATAAATTTCCAAACCAATATCTTTAAGGAATAGCACTTTACCGATCAATCGTGGCATGATAAATAATTATTTCAACTTTTCTCAAGCACTTTCCCATTATTCCCCCTCCCCCCAAATGAATACCTTATATTTTTCTGTCACTTATAAGGGGCAGTGAAAATACTACCCCTTGACTGGAAGAGTGTAGGGTGCTGGCATGCCGTTTATTAAAATGGAATTTATTCCACCTCTGGTTAGAACTTGCAGCTATCACTTTTCTTGGGTTCATATCAGTCATTTTATTAAGTACTAGCCACTTGGGCTACCCTGAGGGTTGAGAGTTTATAGCAACTGTAAATCTATTAAGCCACAATTTGCACATAATAAAATGAAACAGCAAGTAGTTAAATGAAAAAGGCTCAATTCTGAGCTGCTGGAACATTTTCCAAGAAAAGTCCCCGAAACTGCTCCTGCTACTGCTTTTCTGCCTTTGAGAAATTCAATCACGCTGATTGAGGAAACCTGGAGAGAGTTGGCTGTTCCTTCCTCCAGTTCATAATCGCCCTGTAGACCATTTAATCATCTGTAGATGAAACAAAGCGGGTGCTGTAGAGGGCCGGAAGCAAAGGCATGCGCTTATCAATTGCTTCCTACCACCCTGGAGAGCCAGCACCCATGTCTGAGCCATCCTGCCGGCAGGCAGGGGAGTTGCAAGCAGACTGGATCTTCCGGTTGTCAGTACGGTGGCCTTCCTGAACGCCTTGATTTTATTACAGTAAAGCGCACGCTGGCCAAGTTTCTAAGAGCTCAGTTCAGAGCAGAGAATGAAGTCTTTCTACTTGCCGGAGAATGCAGATGGGCCTGGATAACACTAGCAAGACCAGAACTTGCTGTGGACAGATTTGACAAGAAGACATTGAAGAAATCCTAACATTATTGACTAAGCAAGACAAAATGATCGTCCTCCTCTGAATGACCATCTGCAAATAACTTTCAATATCAGAATGACATATATCTAGACTACAAATATTATCTGTAATATAAACAAGCTGGTGCTTATATATGCGTATTCGGGCACATCCCCAGGAAAGCTGAGTTTTTGGTTAGCAGTGGATTTCATTGCCCCGTGTTGGTGGGTGACCCTGGCATAGCACACAAAAGGTCCGGTCAGAAACCGCATGCCCAGTTTTATTAAGTAAGGAAAGAAGACGGGCTGGCAAGTGGAGACACTGAAAACCAGAAAACCTGATACATCATGCTAATTGACTTGGAATATTAGTCTTTTGTAGAACCATGGAATTCATTTCCTCCTGAATATAGACAATGCGCCCAACAGCTTAGGCCCCATAGGTAACTCTGTGAAGTTGTCATAAACCTCGACACCTAATTTGAAGAACGAATTTGGGTGAACATGATGTTTACAAAAGAATTCCGGAAAGAATAGTTCCATTGTTTGGAGCCGTCCATTTGATAATCACAAAACAATCTTCTACGTTTTTTTCTTTTTTAAGCTTTTCTTGTCAGTGGGAAATTTTGAAGGAATTTTAATTCGGAACAACACTCACTTCTGGCTAATGTGTGCCAATTAAGTTCTATTCATTGAATCAACAGTTTTCTGTTACCTGTTCCTTCAGGTAGAACAGAGTCTGATAGCCCTGCCCTTTCCCAGGCTTCTGTGCAGAGACCTTTGCTGCCTGCAAACAGTAGGGGCACCTGTTTTCTGAGCGGGGACGGCCAGCATCTGAAATCTTAGGAATGGGGCTGCTTTTGAAAAAGGGGTGCTTGATAAGGCAGTCGCTGTGATAGGCAGCGGAAATTTGATAATGAAAGGAGATGCCTAATAGATTAATCTGGTGCGATTTGCCAAAACACAGGGTTTTCTGGAAGATTATCCACACTCCCAATAGGAAGCTCTTTGTTTTGTGAAAGTCCCCACTTATCATTGTATTCTTTATCTCAGTAAGAAACATAATGGTTTGCTTGTTTACATGCATGGTAGATATATTCCGAGCTGGGTTCTGGGGCTGTGAACTCCCTTTCATTTGAAATGTCTCCACCATGCAGGTTATTAGCTAAGGGGGAACAAGCAGTTGGACACATATAAAATTTAAATCTGCCTTGCTTAGATTGGCAGAAACGACTGTTATTTTATCCACTGGGAAAAGGTTTTATTTCCTGCTCAAATACTTTCAGAGGAAAATCGCAAGCTCATTTGTAGCCATCATATATCAATGTGTATATGTTTTTAGAGCTAAGTGGTTTGTCTACAGAAGTGGACTTCTTGCTGTCAACCAGTTCTTTTCCACTAATTTTAATTATTTGATTAGCTTGTCTGACTCCTTCTGTTTTGTTCGGCTTACCATAAAGTGTGACTTATGCCTTTACATTATTTACATTGACCGTGTAGCTCAAATCTGGCCCTTGATGCATCTTGAACAGTACTGCTTTGGTTTCTGGAATTGATTTTTAAATATCTCACACATCCGGCGGGACAGGACTACCAAAGCACAGTGCTCCTGCTCTAAAAATAAACAAAAAATATCCCCATGCCTGAGCACAACTTGATTAAAGCTCTCCCTACTCTATTTTTTTAAAGTAATTCCCTCTATTGACAGAACTCTTTTCTTGTATGTGCTCATACAAAATAAAGCTTGCCAGAACAAATAAATATCTGTACAAGGTAGTAGAAATACAGAATTTTGTATGCCATGCTCCCAGCGTCTCCCTGCTGGGGTTCAAATGATTGCATCTCTGACCTTTAGTAAGAATAGCTAATATTTATTGGCTGATTATAATATGCTGGGCATTGTGCAGGGAACTCTTTAGGCTTTTTTATTTTTATTTTTTCATGTAATCCTCACAACAATTACTCTCCCTTTTACAGGTGGGAAAGTGAATATGGGAAGGTTAGCAATTGCCTAGGATTGCAAATCTAGCAGTGACAAAATCAGGGCTCGAACCTAGGTGCTGGATCATCCAGAGAGTGTGCTCCTAACTCTTCCATTGCATTGCTTCTTAGGTGACCTGACTTTCCTTGGGATTCAATATTTCAGGAAACTGGGAGTCAGGTAGGGAGTGGTTATTCTTATGGTAGGTGAGGAAGGAATGATTCCCAACAGGAAAGTTTGGGAGGCCTGCAGAATCCACTATACACCGTTCGTCTCTCCTGGTCTTTCCGCTGCTCTCGAAGACATTAGGCCATTAATGACCTTCACCAGTAAATGTCATTATATCACATGTGCAAGCAGGAGAGACAGGAGGAAGTAGAAAATTATAAAGGAAAAATGGGGTGGAAATCTGATAAACCTATCAAAAGAGAATGAATCTCAAAAGAATTGTCTGTCTAGACCAACTGACGGCTGCAAACAAAAGTGACTGGTTCATGGGGCTGAAAATGGATCCAGTGCTGGGAAAAATGACCACCAGGTAACACATGGCACCATATGAAAATGGCATTGTGCCTTCTTCAAACAGGTTTTAGACGTTGAAAGCACTGGAAATCTAGTCTTTACATTTATAGTTTTTGTTTCATATTTTATGGATGGTTGAGGCACATGTGGCTTTTCTGTCTCTCTTTTCCAGTCCTCTAGTTAATCCAAATTGGGGTTATTCTTGTTGAAAAATAACTTTTCACGGGAGGATAAATCTATAGATCACATATTTTGAAGCTACAGTCAAGTGGTCTAACTTGAGTTTGTGATTTCAAGTTGTTCAGCTATTTTCTAAGATGTTTCCTGATTAAATATTTGCTTCAGGGTAAGATCCTAATATATTCTCATTTATTCAGCATTTGCTTATATACATATAAGCAAATGCTGAATAAATCAATCAGCATTTGATCAATCAAAGAACAGTAACTGTCAGTCATTTTATCTCATGGGCAGCCGCACATATTTTCAATCAGTTTATTTATTTAAGAAATACACCCCCTCCCAGTTGTTTCTGAATGGAAACGTATGGCTGCGTGACCAGACCTGAAAACCATGGTATTTCCTTTTCATAGATGTTAAAACACCATGAATAAGCAGGATTCCTCACCATCAAGCACCTTCATGGTTAATTAAATCTCTGCACAGAGACACATAGAAGACCCATGTCTCTGTGGTGTAGTAATGGAGTCCCAGGGTAAACACAGGAACAAAATTGCTTGTTGGGCTTGGAATGTTTTCACTAGAATCTGACTACTTGAAATAAGTTATTTTTCCTTGACGATAATTATTTACTTCAACTAGACTGATTTTATTTTCAGGACTAGAAATGGTCGTGTACCCTCCAAAATATCTTAGCCATGAGGAGTCCCATGTGAAAAAAAGAAAATAACGTGAACCGTCACATTACATTCTGGCTGCACATTTATAGAAAGCTTTGAATCACATGAAAGTCTCCATTTTTTAAGCCTTTTCTACCCAGTTTGAGTATTCAGTGCAAGCCACATGAGGTAGGATTGTTTTGGTGCCTTGAGGATTCAGTAATTCTGCCTAGTGCAATGTCTTAGATATCTTATTTTTACTATTTATTATTATTTTATTCTTTTTAAAATTTGTCTTTTTTGCATAAATAAATGCCTTTTCCCTCTCTGTATTAATATATATATTAACTCTGTATTAAAGTGTTCAGTTCTCAACCTAAGAATCAGAAGCTGATCCTACTCCACAAACATTCTTTATAGCTTTTTCTGGGAAAATGCACACCTACATACCAAATATTTCTCAAGTCCCTTCCTGTGAATATATCTCTTCCACTCTCACCCTTGTCCAATCTGCCACCACTTTTCATCAGGGCCACAGTAGTCCCCTACCTACTTTACTGCATCTACTCTGGCCTCCCCCAATCCATTTTCCACCTTGCAGCCAGAGGAAGTGTTCTAAAAGTGCACATCTGATCATATCACTTTGTTTCAAACCCTTGAAGCCTTCCAGTTGCTCCCAGGATCAAGCCAAACATCCATGCCATGGTACAACCCCTCCAGGCCCCTTCTCATGCTCCCCTCCTGCTCCTTCCCTGCACTCCAGGGACCCCAGCCTTCTTTCAGCGTCTTGAGATCCCTGTGTTTTGTCCCGCTGCACAGATTTTTGCACACATTCTTTTATCAGCCTGGAATTCTCTTCCTTCTTATCACTTTCCTTGAGGTGCTTCCCTTCACCTCCCTGACTCAGTCAAACTTTCTTCTGATCCCTCCTAACTCTGGGAACCTCTCTTCTGAAGTACCTGTTGCAGTAGCACTTTTATACTAATTTATGTCTCTCTTCCCTCCTGGAAGTAAACTCCAAGACACCATCACAAAGGCCTGTCCTCCCTGTTGTATTCATGTAGTGGGCACTCAGTGAATATTTGTTGAATGCAGAATTAATGGATTAAAAAATGGAATGCTATGGTACTGGTACAAGAACAGACACATAGATCAATGGAACTGAATAGAGAGCCCAGAAATAAACCCACACACTAATGGTCAATTAATCAATAACAAAGGAGGCAAGAATATACAATGGAGAAAAGACAGTCTCTTCAGTAAGTGGTGCTGGGAAAACTGGACAACTACACAGAAAAAAATGAGATTAAAACATTTCCTCACACCATATACAAAAACAAATTCAAAATAGATTAAATGTAAGACCTGAAATTGTAAAACTCCTAGAAGACATCATAGGCAGAACATTCTTTGACATAAATCGTAGCAATATTTTTTTTGGATCTGTCTCCTAAGGCAGAAGAAATAAAGGCAAAAATAAACAAATGGGACCTAATTAAGTTTAACATCTTTTGCCCAGCAAAGGAAACCATCAACAAAACAAAAAGACAACCTAATAAATTGGAGAAAATATTTGCAAATGATATGACTGACAAGGGGTTAATACACAAAATATATAAACAGCTTATACAACTCAAAATCAAAAAACCAAACAAATCAATCAAAAAAGTGGACAGAAGACCTGAATAGAAATCTTTCCAAAGGAGATATATATATATATATATATATATATATATATATATATGGCTAACAGGCACATGAAAATATGCTCAACATTGCTAATCATCAGGGAAATGCAAATCAAAACCACAGTAAGATATCATCTCACACCTGTCAGAATGTCTATCATCAAAAAGAACGCAAATAACAAATGTTGGCAAGGATGTGGAGAAAAGAGAACCTTTGTACACTGTTGGTAGGAATGTAAATTGATGCAGCCACTATGGAAGTGTGGAGGTTCCTCAAAAAACTAGAAATAGAACCACCACATGATCCAGCAATCCCACTCCTGGGTATATATCTGAAAAAACTGAAAACACTAATTCAAAAAGATACTCACACCACAATGTTCATAGCACTATTATTTACAATAGCCAAGGTATGGAAGAACACAAGTGTCCATCAACAGGTGAATGAATAAAGAAGATATGATATATATATATATATATATGTATATATACACAATGGAATATTACTCGTCTCTGACAAGAATGAAATTCTGCCATTTGCAACAATATGGATGGACCTAGAGAGTATTATGCTTAGTGAAATAAGTCAAAGAAAGATAAATACTGTATGTTATCACTTCTATGTGGAATCTAAAAAATACAACAAACTAGTGAATATAACAAAAAAAAGAGATTCACAGATACAGAGAACAAACTAGTGGATTACAGTGGGGAGAGGGAATAGGGGAGGGGCAAGAAAGAGGTATGGGATTGACAGATACAAACTACTATCTAAAATAGATAAGCAACAAAGATATATTGTACAGCACAGGGAAATATAACCATTATTTTGTAATAACTTTAAATGCAGTATAGCGTATAAAAACGTTGAATCACTATGCTGTACACCTGAAATTTATATAATATTGTAAATCAACTATACTTCAATAAACAGAATGCTAGATTTTGCTAATGTATTTGAAGTAAGTCCCAAGTGCACTAAACAACCTGAGCTGACATTTCTTTTCTGTACCAAGAATAAGAGATCAGTCTATTCTCACAAACGGTGCTATCTGAGGCATAGTCAACAGCTGATGAAGTAAAATAAATATCCCTCTTGCATGCCAGCCTAGAGCTTGGGATCCGTACCAATACTATTTGAGTCAGGCAGATTTCTCAGCCCTTCTCAGGGATGCATCCTATTGCTCCCAGCCTGCAGACCGCTGGGGGCATATACACCACACTTTCCAGATATATAAACACCAGAATTGTGTTAACAGGTGAGCGAGCATAGGAAATTCTTTATGAAATCATGCTCTGCTGTCTTTTATTTATTCAAGAAATTGATTCTGTGCACACTGTGTGCCTTGTGATGAAGCTGATGCCCAGGAATTGTGAACTTCTGCAGAAAAAAATTAATTTTTATTGACAGTTTCAGTGAAGGCAAGGGAAAAGTCCTTGCCCCAGCAATTTATCCAAGCAGCATCACCTGCTGGGATGGTGAGACCTTGATACTGTTGGGGGACACGAGATTCTTCATCCAAAGCTGCCAAGAGACATGGTAAAGCAAAGCCCATTCAAGAGGTCTTATCCCCAGCTGTTCCAACCGATGACCTGCTGTAGTGACAACTCACCAAGACTCGGGGCAGACTTCTGTTGTACGATCCCGTGATGTTCCAGGGGCTGTGCTCAGGGGCCATGAGAATTACCAAAAGCAATCAGGTCGGACTTCCTGCTCCCAAAATCCTTATCTTCGACGAAGGAGATCTGAAGCACAGAGAGACGAAGACATTTATTGCACCATGAGCTGGAGGACAGGAGGAATTCTTCACAGAGGAAATTACACTTGAGCCAAACCTTGAAAGAAAAGTCAAATTTACCAGGGAAAGTCAGGGATGAAGAACATCTCAGGCAGAGGAAAGAGCTTGACCCAGAGTGGGAAGATGTGAGACTACAAGGCAAATCCAGAGAGCCAAGGCTAATTTATCGTAGCTGGAGCTCAATGAGAGGAAAGGGCAAAGAAAGGAGGTAGAACAATGCTGCTAAGTATCCATTAGTGGATTTATGGATGGGAAAAATAGCTGTGGTCCTTCCTACCTTGAATCCATGTGTGGTCTTTTCAAATCAAGTAACATTTTACGTAATCTAATCTGCCCTCCTGCAACATTTATTGCTGCTTGTAGGGTTCCATCTGCCATTTTGCCATGCAGTGTTTGAGCATTAAGTGGCAATGGAAATGGGCAATCTTGAGCTAATCCATTACTATATCCGTTTTCTATTGCTGGATGACAAATTACCCCAAACTTAGCTGTTTAAACAACAAAAATATATTGTCTCACCATTTCTCTAGGTCAGAAGTCCAGAATGGCATGGCTGGATTCTCTGCTCAGGGTCTCGCTGGGATGAAATCACAGTGTCAGCCAGTGCTGCTGTTCTCATTTGGGCCTCAGGGTTCCCTCCCAAGTTCACGATTATTGGCAAATCTCATCTCCTTGAATCATAGGACTGACATCCCCATTTCTTTGCTGGCTCTCAGACAGGAACACTCTCAGTTTCTAGAGGAAAAACACACACACACACACACACACACACTCACACACACACACACACACACACACACACCCCTTACCTGGCCCTCTTCAAGCCAGCAACAGTACTTCAAATCCTTCCCATGCTTTGAATCTCTGACTTCTTCTTTTCCACCAACTGAAAACACTCCCAGCTTTTAGAGGGCTCGTGTGATGAGGTTAGGCCCATCCAGATAATCTCCCCATTTTAAGATCTATGGTGCGTATAACACAACCTAAATATGGGAGTAAAACCCATCCTATTCATAGAGATTATACAGTGTGTGTACAGCAGGCTGGGAAATGTTGGGATTCTTAGTATTCTGCCTATCACAATGAGCCGCTACAATGGCTGTGACTCAGCTTAGTATAGACAGAGAAGTCAATGATAATTTAAAAGCTCCTCTAAACTACCACCTGCTCCCTAAACTCTACCCCACGGACCAACCATTCCTAATGCTGAAGTTCTTCCACCGGTGTTAATCTTCTAGGTTAACCAACAAACAAGGGGGCACTGTCTCTAGAGCTCACGCGGATCAAGAGGAAAAGGAAGACAATGGCCAGGGCATCCTTCTCCTCAGTGTCTCTCATATGTGCACAGTCACAGGCATTGATCTAATAGAATCAACTGGTAACCAAGTAGGATACTCTAGTAGATGCTGTTGCTCTTGACAGCCAAGTATCCATTACCCTTTCTCTGGCAAGGACATCATTATTTTCCTTTAGGGAACCACCCATCCCCCACTCTATGTCCATGGGATTTGGGTAGAAATAATTCCCTGCCTAATAACCAGTGGGGTATTGGACCCAGACCTGCCTATGAGGGTACAACCACCCTCTGGCCACAGTGATTTCCTCAGGGATGTGCCTATAACCCATGCTGAGCTAACCAGTGCCAATGAGTCCTGAACTTTCACTAAATCTCTCTAGGAAATGAAGCTGTCTTTCATTGGTGATAGAATGCCTCAAGCAGGGTTTCTTAACCTTAACACTATTGACATTCGGGGCCAGATAATTCTTTGTTGGGTGAAAGGGCTGAGCATTGTAGGATGTTTCACAGTGTCCTTGGCT
This sequence comes from Mesoplodon bidens, assembly GCF_964165515.1. Lineage (NCBI taxonomy): Eukaryota > Metazoa > Chordata > Mammalia > Artiodactyla > Ziphiidae > Mesoplodon > Mesoplodon bidens. The sequence continues at coordinate 16,821,994 of NC_138173.1, read as the reverse complement.
TTTACCTACTAGGTGCCAGCAGCACTGCCCACCCCTGTCCCCAGTTGTGACAATCAAAAATGTCAACACACATTGTCAAATATCCCTGGGAGGGAAAATTCACCAACTATTGAGAACTTCTGTCCATCGTGTCACCAAGAGGAGAGAGGCTGCTTGAGAATTAAACCAATATAGAGAACAGAGAGGGGCAAATCCTGATGACAAGAGTTGAGCACTTTTGAACATTTTCTCACTGGATATACCCTAGACTTTTTAGTAATAAGCAACAATAAATGCCTTTCTTTGCTTAAGCCTATTTGACTTAGGTTTTTGTTTTTGTTTTCTAAATCAAGCACTTTGGATAACATAAAGCCTGAGGAAAAAAAATGCTGAGAAATCAATTTCAGCCAATTCTGGTAATGTAAGCCTATGTCAAACAGTTAGGAAAGTGAGCTTCTTAAAAGTAAGGGGAATAGAATCTAATGATAAACTTCACCAAATTCATAACGCTGTCTTTTTCTTGCCTAGGATGCTTCACATCAAACTTGTCTTTGTAGGCAAGTAAGTATTAATTGCCTGACTGGTAACTGTCATATAGCCTCTGAAAGGAGAAGTTCCCCCAAAGATAAATAAAGAGCATATTCAGTAGGACTTTTTCAGATGCAAGTTACAGAAGCAAACCTCCAATTAGCTGAAAGAAATGTACTTAACCATAAAATAAAATAAAATAAAATAAAATAAAACAAGATATTGAATTCCAGAGGTCAGGGAAGGCTAGAGACGAGCTGGTCCCAGGACAACTGAAACCATTCTCCTTACTTGCCCCCAATCTCTGCTGCTCCCTGCACATTGCTTTCTTTTGCCCTTGATATGAAATAGCTTCTTAAAATGACACAAAACATAGCTGCCCATGGTTTCCCAGCATTTATCTTCCAGCCACAGAGGCAGGACCTCTCTGCATCTCTATCTCAAGTTTAGACACTTAGCCCAGAGAACAGACTTGGAGGTGATATCTTTTCCCCGATTAATCCATCAACTGTGGCTCGTGGATGGGCTACCACGAAGGGCCCTGTGTTACCCCTAAGCGGTGGTGTGAGGTCATATAAGGACATGGGAAACCCCTGTAGTAACCATATGGACTGCGGGGGCAGGGTGGTATCCTGGGAAGGAACGTCCAGCAGTCATTTGGGAGCGAGGGCACTCAAAGGAAGCTTATTTGAAACTTTTTCCTTGAAGTCCAAGCAATTAACATTAGGTCTGGCTATATTGTTCCTTCAAGGTTACTTTAGTTCAGTTCAATAGCAACTTGGAAAGAGCATAACGATCCTGAGATGCACAGCCCAGTGAAACTAAATTGAAAAAAAAAGAGAAAAAAGGCTTCGTCAAGCACACAGCAGAACCTCATTAATGGTGGCCTTGTTAAACACAGCTTATAGATATAACTGATGGGACCCAGCCCAGACATTGAAAACGGTATCTGTAAGCAGGTCCAGGTATCAGAGCCTCGGGGCTCTCTGGACAGCTCCATTGTTTGTAGACCTTTAGCTGGAGCTGGAGCTTGGTGCCCTGTTGACGCCAGAATCTGTCTGCCAGGTTCCCGAAGGACTTGCTGGATTTCTGGATGCAGTACAAGTCCCCTGTGTGTTAGTTCAGTTGAGAAACTTTTCCATGTTCTTTTTTTTTTTTTCTTTTTGTAAACCCAATTACACAATGGCTGGGGCTAGAGTGTAAGAGGAGAGAGAGGCAGAAGGAAGCTGCTGGCCTAACCGAACTCTCTAGTTTTCCACAGAAAACAATAAATCATCCTGGTAAACCCACAAGCTGATTCACATCTTCAGGACCTAACAAAGATTACCGGAGGGAAATTTTTTATTTCGATGACTTCTGAGAGCCATGGTTCTGAAAACTCAGCAGTAATTTGAAGGAAGAAAGAAAGAAAAAAACCATCAGCTCTTCCACCTATTCTTACTACATGCATGGAGGTCAACACCAGTGGTTAGAAAACTTGTAAGTGACAGAGCAACAATCACTCAGTCTTTTTCTGCAACAACATAGGAGCTTGATGAGGATTTTAGGCTAAACCAGAGCCAAAAGAAATTTTAACCATCCAGGCCGACCCTCGGAGCCAAAGGTAGAAAGACATGTTATTCTTCCCTCCCTACTTGTGGAGATAAATAGTATATAGATAAGGGGGGGCCAGACAATATTTCTGCACCTCAGCTCCCAGATCTGTTTTTACTTCTCTGCAAAATGTTTCTGAGGTAAATTAAAGTTAGAGGAAAGGCACAGATCTAATCTGTCGGCTTGGTTTTGAAAACCTTAGGCCTATTCGTCTAAACAGTGCTTTTCAAACATTTCTTTTTTCCTCCAGCGGTTCCACATGTAACCTCATTCAGAATTCTGAAATCTAAAACAGAAAACTGGGAGCTGTTGGCAGACCTGAGGCGGGAGGCCCGGAGTTCCTCATGCTTGGCTTCCCCTCTCCCTCAGGATTCCACAGAAAACCACTCACCTAAGGCACTCTTAAATTGAGTATCTGGACAAAAGTCACACCATGGTCACTCCTAGACGCTTGAAAGAAAGATGTGGGCCAGATTCTCCAGATGGTGCTGCAGGTGGATCCTGCCCTGGTGTCTTTGGTATCAAGTTGGTCATGCCACCTTCATGAAGGTGAGATTCCAAAATGGAAGACACACATGGGAGACATGGAAACGGGGAGTGGACCACCTACAAAAGCAGGCTGGCCAATTTCCCTTGTCATGAAATTAGGCTAAATTTGCAGTGAAGCAGTTATTGGCAGTCCTTCCCACCCCTAGAAAAGTAAAAAAAGACACTGATCTACCACACCCATCACCACCCCTGTACTCACTGTCTGGGAAAATCCAATCTTTGTCCCAAAGACTGAAGACCAAGGGTGGAGGGATTGAGAGCACCCCCCGTCATGGTGGTCATGGCAAGTTGAGACCCAGGTTACTCAGCTTTCAAACTAGGACCTCCCTGAGGTCCCAGCTGTCAGGCAGCAGTGAATTCAGATCGAGATGATGGGACCACAAACTAAGGAGATTTGTAGGATTTGTGGATCAACTTGCTGCCTGATGACTTGCTACCTCTGAGCTCTAAGAACTTAAATCTGATCAATATAAAATCTCGTAAGAATCCTTTTTTTCTCAGAACATAGATTCAGTGAGCTAAGTTTTAAATTCCAATCCAATTGCATTTTAAATTCAATTCTAAATTTAAATTCAAATTAGTATATCATTTGCAAACCACATTTATTTTCCCCCGATGACATCCTTGGGAGGTAGACCTCTGGTAGCTGCTACGTATTTGCCCGTATATAACATACCTAAGGCAGAATTCTTTGTTCTTCTATCCATGCACTCTCCCTCCCTGCCTCATCCCAACATTCCCCTAGTTATTTATGTTAAATCTTAGAAATCATCCGTAATTCCTCTCTGTCCTTTATATCTACATTTAGTGAATTAGCAAATCTTGTCAGTACTACCTCGAATATACGTTCTTAATCTGACCACTTCTTGGCGTCACAAAACTCTAGTCTGAGCCATCATCATCTTTGGTATCATCTTATTGGTTTCCTTGCTGCCTACCCTCCATTCTCCAGTTAGCAGTCAGAGTGATATGCTCAAAGCTTAAACCAGATGATAATCACTACCCTCCATAAAATCCCCAAATGGCCCATTATACCAAGAAAAATTCCAAGCCATTCACCATGCTCTGAAGTTCCTAGTAATCTAGCTAATCATTGCCTACAACTTTTACCTTCCACCCCCAAACCCCACATGAGTGGGGCCTTCTTTAGGTTCCTCGAACCCACACTCATTCCCATTCTGGGCCTTGGCAGTGCTATTTCTTCTAGCTGGAAAATTCTTCACTCAGATCTTTGCAGGGCTGTTTCCCTTTTATCATTTACATCTCAGGTCAAATATCACTTCCTCCATCAGGTTTGACTATGTGAGCTAACATGTCCTTCCCCATTACCACTCACACATGCTCTGTGTCATTGATGTATCTTATTGCCTTTACGATATTAATCACTACTTAAAATTATTCACGTATTTTATTAATGTATTTTTTGCATTTTTCCCCATACTAGAATAAAATTTGTGAAGTCAGGGATTTTTGTCTTATTATTCTACTTTCAGGGTCTAGGACTGTGTCTACCACATAGTAGATAATTAGTAAGTGTTGGCCGAATGAATGATATTTTTCTCCCCTGTGAATCAGGTGCTGTGCTAAGCCCTTTGCATATATTCTTACAGCAATAGTTCATCAGGGTGGCAGTGGAACACAATGGTAGAGTGTGGACTCTAGCACTAGAGTTCTGGGATCGAATCTTAACTCATCACTTACTAGCTGTGAAACCTTGGGTAGTTGGATCTCATCTTTGTATCTGAAAAAAGTAAAAATAAAAATAATACCTACCCCACAGATACTCACGACAAACTTAGAACAATATGTCACCCATAATAAGCATTTAGTAAATACTAGTTATTCTTACCACATTGTTTCACTTTATCCTCATGACAACCCAATAATACTTATCTACATACTACATCTAAGGAAAAATCCTCAGCCAGATAAAATAATTTCAACCCTAGTCCATGGAGCTAGTATGGGGTAGCACAGAGATTAAACCTCTGATAAGACAATACTTTCAGTACTCTACCATGCTGCTTCATACTGTGGGCTATTTCCAGGATTCTCCAGATTTCCAGGTAATTCATTATACAATCATGTATAAAGCAACAACAGTGTGCTTTATACATGATTGTATAATCACGGACAGTATGGTAACCTTGTAGATACAAATATGGATATTTCAGCATTCCTGCCTTTACTGTTACACTTCAGAGGGGATAACCAACTCTTGTCCTGGCTAACTTTCTAACAAGGATGGAAAATGCCTCTTATAGTTCCCCACTGTGAGAAGGTAGGAGTGAGTGCTTTCTGTCTTCGGGCAAGAGAACAGTTTCCTCCTCTTTTCCTGATACATGCACATGTTTCTTACATGCCACCATCATCCCTTAGATTTCCCTCAGTCCCTTCATTCAAACAAGTCTTTGGTTGAAGCCCCACCCTTAGCCTCCTCCACACTGTTCCCCTACACAGGGACAGGCATTCACACTTGCTCCAGCTGGCCACCCAGCCTGCTCATATGGAATAATAACTCTCACTGGAGTAGGATGGTGGTTCTAGATTGACCAGAGGCTGCACTGGGATGAATAGACGGAAGCCCGAGGAGAAGTGACAACGCTAAGAGAGACTCTGGGAACTTGAGGAGAGAAAAACTGAGCCATATGTTTCCAATAGACAACTTCTTTCTCTGTCATCTTTTCCTTGGAAAAGTTTAATGAAGCCACATAACTATTATGGATTGAAGTCTATCTTCAAAAAGGAATTTGGAGCTATTACACATCCATGGCACAAGGTGACAAAAGCCATAATTCTCTACATTCTTGTATGAAAATAAAATGGATGGATGAAAGGGTGAATGGATATATGAATAGACTGACAGACGGATAGGTGGATAGATAGATTGACAGGTAATAGATTTATGTCTTCCTCATTTTAAAAATATTTTGTCACTTTTTAAATCTTATATATTACCATAATATGATACTCTTCTATATCTCAACTGTCTCCATATTGTGACAAATGTTGAAAATAGGCAATTAATCTTTGAATTCAATTGTTCCTTTGTTTCTAATCTTAGTGATACTTTTACAATAATCTCTTCTTTCAGGTATATTTCAACATAGTTTAGTAGAAGAAACTTGAATATTAAAAGAGAAGTAGCTTTATTTTGGCATAATAGGGAGTCAAACATCATTTTAAAACTTTCCTGCTAATCATATGAAATGACACATAAAGTGCCTGGCAGAGGGGTATGCACATGACAGGTGTCCAATAACTTCAGCATCATTCCTTTCAACCCTTACATATAAACCATCACTATGTTGTAGATGTCAATGAGAATTAAACAGTAATTAGCAACTAAATACAAAAACTTCCTTACCATTCCTCATGATGATTTAAACATCCAGATGTACTTTTTCCCCATTGTTATAGATTCTCTGAAGTCAGATTTTCTGGGGACCAAATTACGGTTCCACCACTTCCTGTCAAGTCACTTAACATCTCCAGGGCTCAGTTTCTTTGTCTGCAAAGTGGGGACAATAAGAGAGTTTTTACGATAATTAAAGAAGACAGTAAGACATACAAGGGCTTAGAGCAGTGTCCTGCATGTGGTAGATACTCTCTGAATACAGTGGTCTGGTCTTTTGGGTTGTAAGCTGGAGGAAAATTGGCTTTTCATCAGAAAAACACCTAGACATTTGAAATGTACCAACCACAGTGCATGGAAACCACACATAGGTACCACTCATAGGTCCCACTGCAAGAGAAATAAGGCAATGATTTGAGCTTCGAATAATTCTTTTACAGACTTCATGGGATTAATTAGCTTTATGTCTCTAAAATCAGCAATTAGCATTTTAGGAATATGTGAAAATATGCCTAATGCAGGTATAAAACAGCATTTCCCACCTTCTTTACGATGGTTTGTGGTTGTGGAATTGAATTTCAGCCAAATAATATCAATCAAAAAGTAATTTAGGAGCAGCCCAAAATATGTAACATGGAAATATTACATGCACCTCGAAAGTAAATGATGTTTTTCACAAGAGTGAGGGAGAACTACAGAGTCTGGATTTTTGAAATTAGAAAGAGCTGTTTGAGGCTATTTGAATGATACTAAGTAAAACAGAGTACAGTTCATCTGTTCTTGGAATTACCACAAAAATATACTTGATTATTTTATGATAGCAATAAAGCAAAGATAAAGCAAAGAAAATACAAGCAAGAAAGTGATCTGTAAGAAAAAGAAATAAAATGCATCACTGTGCACTTGCAACATACACATCTTGAGGTTCACATTTGCAATTCTAATAAGCATGAGACCTCATTGGTTTTCTAAGCATGAATATGTCCCAGCACAGGGTGATGTCTCTTGAAGAGAGGAGAAGAGGCATTCTGTGTACTTGCTGTCCTGTGGTTAGCATGTCCCATGGAATAATTTCAGCATGGAGTCTCAACTTTTAGATCACAGTTTGAGACACATAAAGAGTATGCAACTCAGAACTCATCATTATGAAGGGTAAATAAGACAAGGAACCATTTTATTTTTGTTTGAATTCCTAGTTTTTCATATTAGCAAGCTCTCACAGCACCAGCAAAAAAGGGACCAGGAGAGAATTTGTTCAAAATAGCACAGAGAAGGAGGGAAAAAAAAAATCCTGGAAACAACAACAACAAAAGGCCCCTTTCTTTTGGCATTGTTACCTCGGATCCCCATTTCTGTATATTTTAACTTTTATTCTGTTTATCAGTTTCTATCTAAAAAATAATGTCTGAGCCAAATTTTCATCCTATGTAACTCTATGAGGATTCTCTTTTGCTTTCTTGGAGTCTAATTCTCCCATGGCGTTGCATGAGATGTAAATCTGACCCTAAGGGAATATTATTTCAGTGAGAGGAGAAACTGCCTTTCATGGCAGCATGGTATCATTTAAGTGTTTTTTTTAATGTAATCTTTAAGGGAGATATAAAATTTATAAGTGGTAATGATATCATTTTAATCATTTCAAGCTAATAGGCCGACACAAAATGAGGGTGTTTTCTTCTTAAGTGTGTTTAATCAAATGCAGAGTTTGGGAGTCTCCAATTTAGAGATACTTCTTCAAATAAGCACTCTTCCTGCTGAGTCACTGTGGTTTTCCTGGAATGGGTTTCTGAAGGTTGGAATTTACATGGTGTAGCATTTTTTTCTGTCTTAAAGAGCCTTTTCGACCCCCTCCTCCAACCCATTCTCTGGTTCACTTGCTCTCCTAAGTCACGAGCCTGAGGACATCCCTCCATGAACAACCTGCAGGATTATGTGGCTTCATCTCTTCCTGATTGACCAGACAGAACTCTTCCTGAAGACAGCAGTGAGATCTAAGGCAGTCCAGGCTACGGAGATCCAATCCATTCTCAGTAACCAAGATATTCATCTCAATGCCCATGTACAATTTGTACTATTGATTTTTTTCCCTTACAACTATAAAGGTTTAGTGTCAACCAGTTCTACTACTCTAATACTGGTATACCTTGCCATTTAGTAAAGTTTAGGCTATGTTTTTAAAGAACTGATCAGTTTTTGTCAGCAATGCTTGCTCTCAGCAAAAATATACTATTGCTTCAAAAGGACCAGAGAACAACTTTTTGGAAAGTATGGATTTTCCGCTTAAATAAAAATTGAAGGAGAGAAAAAGGAGGAAAAGAAGGACCAACTGTGCTCTGGATACTGTCCATGCACAGGATTTAGGCTCTTTTCCCTTTAATATACACGTACCTTTTCTCTTTTCTATTCTAGAGCAGTGCTGTCCAATAGAACTTCCTATGGTGATGGAAATATTTTTTGTCTATGCTGTCCAATAAGACAACCACTGGCTGTATTTGGCTACTGAGCATTTGAAATGCTGCAAAATGCATTTGAGGAAGTGAATTTTAAACTCTATTTGATTAATTAAAATTTAACTTTAAGAAGCCCTATCTCACACTGTTTTGGTTAGTGCTGGTCTTGAATCTTGAGTTGTGTAATTTTGAGTTCATTTTTATTGTTCCCATTAGAGTAATAGGTATTTATATTTCCCCATGTCATTTTCAAATCTGATTGCAAAGGATGCAGCACAAAAATTCTTTACCTTATTTTTGTATATCCCATGGGGAAAATGTTCTTTATCGGCCTCTCTAAAAACTTACCCTATTGCTGAAAGTTTGTTCACCTTTTATTTATTTAGACAACAGTTTATTAAATGAAGATAGGAAAAAGCCTAGCTTGATCTATGGTCTGGGAAACCCAGCTCCTAAGTGTAGTTTTGGTCTCTTTAACATAAAATTACTATAAGGTCAAATTTGATTGTATTGGCTTGCTAACCACTTTTTGATTTTTAATTGTTCATTATTGCTCTAACAGTGCCTTCAGGGTCCATGCTATAGGACCAGGTCATAATAAATTGCTTCCAGCATTTCTAGATTTTTAGTAACTAACCTCTCTCGGAAGGAACCCCTAACATATTAGTGTTGTACCAAATTCTACCCAATCTTGGGTTACAATAAAACACCCATGCATTTTGTAATTTTTTTTCTGAATGCTTTGTAATTTATTATATAGAATACAACTTTATTTAGGAAAATTATAATAAAGGTGTTTATAATCTAATGATGAAATTCTGAATAAATGACTTTGAAGAAAATTAGGTATGTGTATTAGTGAAATACCTGATTTTCGTCTTTCAAATGTTTAAATTTGTGAGAATTGTATAGAACTCATGTAAAAATCTATAAATTGATATTTTAAGTGTTAATATTCCCTACAAATACCACTTGATGGGTTACTAGTGTGTTGTTTAAAATACTGAGCACCATTTAAGATTTATATTAACCATTGTAATAGCATACTTTCTAATAGATAGCTATAATAAAATTTTTAAGTAAATTTAAAAATAAATGTGGAAGGATTCCTTAAGACTACACATAAAATTTATGTGTAGATAAAAACAAATACTGAAAAGGAGTAATCCTTAAAAGTATCTTTAATTACACTTGAAAAATATCCCAGTATTAAAAACATATAATTATTCTATTCTAGCCCTGTTAAAAATGCAAGTTTGATAAACTAATCAGTAAAATAATAAGAAAGTAATTAATATTTATTTGCTAAAGTAAAATTATGTATTTAAAAGAAGCAGGCAAATATTTTCTTTTCTTAAGCTTCCTTCAACCATAGCTGAAATACAGTAAGAATTGTAACTGGGGAAACATAGGTGATATTAAGCATGACAATCTGAGCAAACCATAAATCACAAAAGATGGGAAAAAATGATACGCATGTGTATAAATCCTTTTGATACATTACTAGGATTTAGATGTTAGAGAGCTAGCCTTGACATTAACCATTATCTCAATGCTTAGATGTTTCTGAAGAGATAAAACATAAGACCAGGAGTGGCTTTCAGACATTGGACACAAAGCCACGGAGGTCTTTGACTAGAGCTGGTTTACAGGCTTTGTTTTGTGAATCACCCTCTCTCCCTACTGAGCTGAGAAAGAACAACTGATGAGTAGGGGGAAATAGAGAAATTCCCTAACTCTCTACCAAGACATTAAAACCACCTAGATATTCTTATGGAGCTTATATATAGAAAAAACTATTAGCAATATGATGCATTCATATACTCATGAAATCATAGAAATGAGATACAAATTTAAAAGAACGCAGTTCAAGTATGAGATAGTAGATATTTAGGCAAATAACTTAGATGTACATTACGGAAGTAATGATTCTCAGGAAATTTAGGTGAGAAATTTTGTTTAAATGCTACTTTTTTTTTTTGCTGTCATTTAATTTAAAAACTGTTAAGGCGGGGAGAAATATGAAAGTCAGTTTGGAAATAAAGCCAGTCTCAAGAGAAGAAACATGATATGTAAACTGAGTATAATGGAGGAGAAAAGTTCAAGAAGTCATGAGCAAATTCAGGGATGTTGAGAAACCAGTTCAACTTCCCCGAGTTTTTATTTATTAAGTATCCTGATTCCAAAAGTGGAAGCTAAGTGATGAACTTCTAAGTACCCATATGCAACATTATTTTGACTGACCTAGAGTCTTATTAAAACGACTTTAGAGTTTATCAATGATGATGTAAGCAAAATAGCCTCTTGGAGAGTAAGTTTTAGCAGTGGTTTCTAACAAAATTCAGAAAAGAGCTACAAAGCCATTAACACTTAGAGCCACTCTGGTAGGGCTGTTGTGTTTGTAACCAAAAGGCATCATGGAGTAAACTTGCAATGGCTTTTTTGTAAAAAGCGCTAAAGTTCTGATCTATGGCTGTTGAATTAGAGAATCTTAGGGTTAGAAATCATCTTAGATGTTGCAAATTCATCCCAACCCTTTCTGCAATACCCCTGCTGAAGGCTCATCCAGACTCTTCATAAACACTAACAGCATTAGAGAATTTAGCATATGGTTTTTATTTTCAGAGAGTTTTATTTGTTAAAATGTTCTTCTTTGTAGAGTTCCTAAGTGCATCTATCTTTAACTACCCTTCTCTAGTACTAGTTCTATTTTCCAAAGACACTCAAATTAAGTTGAGACCTCCTGCCCAGAAAACACTGGCCACTTGTTAAGTTCTTTCTTCTCCTTAGTTGCTTTCATCATTGCTCACTTACCATGTCTTCTGGTCTTTGCCATCTTTTCTGGGTCTCTCCAGTTGGCCCACCTCCCTGTTAGACTAGGGCCCCTTGAAACCAGCACAATATCCCAGGTCTTGTCTCACTTAAGCAGAGTAAATAAAGCAGGACTTTGCCTTCCTGGAGCAAAGCACTGTGCTTCCTTAGAAAATCGGATCAAGTTCTTTGGCAGCTACATCACACTGCCAACTCATGTTGACCATGTGATTCACAGTGTGATGTTAGCTACAGGCATTTTGTAGGTAAGGAGGTTCCTTCTATGCCCAGTTTGCAAAGAATATTTATCATAAGTGATTGTGAATTTTGTTTCTGCATCTATTGAAATAACCATATATTTTTTCCTTTATTCTATGAAAGGAATGAGACAAACCTCACTGAGGCATTTTATAAATACATAAGTGGAACCAACATGGTATTCCTGCAATCAGTCCAATTTGGTCATAATACATTGTCTAATATATGTATTGCTGCATTCTACTTGCACATATTTGCTTTAGAATATTTGAATCTATTTTCTTGAGTAATATTAGCCTAAATTATCCCTTTCTTATAGAAGCTTTGCCAGGTTTGAGCAGTAAGGTTAGGCAGGCCTCATAAAAATGAAGTGTTCCCTCTTTTTCAATTCCCTGGAAAAGTTGGTGTGCTAACTCTCGCATAAATGTTTGGTAGAGTTTGCCAATGATCCATCTAGTTCCAAAGGGTTGTTTTGTTTTGTTTGTTTTGGTTATTGTCGAAGTTTTAAAATTACAGCATTAACGTCTTCAATAGCCATGGGTCTTTTGGATTTTTTTTCATGATAGCTATTTCATTAATGTCTGGCCTTATTTTATTATTTCCTTCTTCTTTTTGGATTGAGCTGCAGTTCTTTTCTAACTACCTGAGAAAAATGCTTAACTCATTTCTTGTCAACCTTTGTTCTTGCTGTATATATGAAAACAGCACATAGTTTTTAGTTAATCTGGTATAATTTTTGCCCTTTGATGGCATAATTTAGTATATTTAACTTTTAATGTAATTACTAATATATTTTTGGTTAAATCTATCATTTTATTATGCCTTTCTGTTTGTTTTGCTTGTTCTCTATTACTTTTTCACTCCATTCTTGTCTTATTTTAGATTAATTCACTTTTCCATTTATTTCTTTATCGGTTTGGAAATTATATTTGGGGGAAGATATTTTATTAGTTCTTATCTTAGAAATTATAATATGTGCCTCATCAAAATCTGATGTTCGATTTCTACTGCCAAACAAAACTGAGCAACAGGGACTAGATTTATCCTCCCACCTGAAACAACAGAAAAACTATATGAAATATATGAAAAAATATCTCTAAAGACTATGAACATAAGGAAACTAAGGACTGTGATCCCTGAGAGGCAAGAAATCAAGGTGTCAGGACTTGCACTGACCTCCGCTTACTGCCTAGAGCAGGTCAGTAAGCCTTTGCAGGGGAACCCCCGGGAAAGCTGGTGGTATCTCTGAGGTGTGGAGATGGATCTGGGAGCCAAGGAAAGCAAAGTTGCTAGGGTCTGTAAGGCAGTGTACTGAAGAGAAAAACACTGCAAGGAGGAGGCACTCTGGATGTCTGTAAAAGGTTTGTCTCAAGTATTCAGTTGGGTACTGATCAGCACATGCATTTGAGGAAAACTACCCAAGTCCAGGGAAAGAACCACCGAAAATATTAAAGGGAACAGTGCCCCCAGATCACCAGGGACAGGAAAAGTGCCTGCACCTATATTAACTATGTTTTCTTATTTTCTGTATTCTTGATTTTCTGGCATCTGGGGCTTCACTGACAGAGGTGAGGCTACTCCTCCCAGGGCCAGCTAATTCCTAGAGAAGCAAAAGACTCCACTGCAAGCATACCTTTCATATGTATACCAACCAACCCAAAGCCCGTACTCCGGCTGTCTTCTTTACTGAACACTCATACTCCAGGAGTTAATATTCCTCTGCCCTAATCTCCCTAGGCCAGACACCTAGGGAGCACCCCTATATCCCAGAGCCAACTCTAATTATTCAACCTATCTAATCCTAAGCCTGGTCAACTGCTGACCTTACTGTATTTATTTATATTTACCTGCATTTTATCATTTTCCCCCTCTCTATCTTTTCTTGTATCTCTCATCTTCTAACAGGGATGATTTTGATTCTGTCTGAAAAAAAATCCTTAGGTATTTATTTTAATGTAGGTCTTCTGGTGACAACTGTTTTCATTTTTTATTTGAAAATATTTTGTATCACCTTTATTCCTGAAGGATTTTTCACTGGATAAAGAATTCTAGGTTGGCAGGAGATTTTTTCATACATTACATTATTGATATCATTCCTCTGTCTTCTAGCTTTGTTGCCATTAAGAAGCAGCTGTCAGTCTAATGTTGCTCTTGAAATAATCTGTCACCTACCACCACTACCCCTAATACTTTTAAGATTTTCTCTTTGTCTTTGGTTTTTGGCAGTTTGTCTATGATGTATCAAGGCATAGGTTTCTTGTTATTTTCTGTGAGTTTAGATTTGTTAAACAATTAAAATCTGTGGATGGATAGTTTTCAAAACCCTTGGAAAATTTTAGTCCAGAATCACTTTAAATATTGCGTCTTCTACACTCTTCACCTCCTTTAGTTCTAGGTCCCCAATTGAATCTGTTAGACCAACTCAATGAACTGTCTGTCTTTCACTATCTTTCATGTATTCCTCATCTTTTTGTCACTCCATACTTTATAATGGACAGTTTATTCTTAGCTACCATCAAGTTTACTGTTTGTCTCTTGCTAAGTTTATTTTGTTCTTAAACTCAACCATTGCAGTCTCAATTTTAGTTATTACAGTTTTTAGTTCTAAACTTCTATTTGGTTCATTTCACATACACAATATCCATTTTAATTTAAAGCTTTTTGCTGAATTTAAGTTGAGCTTTTATTTCTCTAAACATAGAAATCATAATTGTTTATTAGTCTATGTCTGGTGCCTTTTCTGTGTGCAATATCTGTAGGTCTCTGTTCTTTGTTGTTTGTGCTGGTTCTTCTTCATGTTTTCTTGTCTTCTAATATGCCTAGTTATATTTTATTGTCTGTTGCACATTGTATTTGAAAAATAAATTTTGAACATGATTTGAGACCTAAGATGATATTACTTTCCTCCAGAGACAGCTGTCTTCTTTTGCCACATTTTATTTTTTAAATGTTCAAAAATATTAAAAAATTTAAAGAATTTTACAGTGAACATTTGTAGAGTCACCACCTAGACTCTACCTTTAACATTTTTTAATGATTTACTACACTTTCTTTATCATGTATCTATCTATCTATCCATGTGAGAGGTTTTTTTTTTTTCTTCCCTCTGCCAAACACAGTTTGTTAGGAGAAAAATAACAATCCAGGATCATTTCAGTCTAATTTCAGGGCTTTATATTTTTCTGGACTAATAAAATTAGTTTAAGTGTGCATCAGCGTGAAAGCTGTTTTACTCCTTCCTTTTTCCTTATTAGCATGCATCCCTTCAGGGCACTAACCCAAAGTATATGATGATTTAACAAGCCTCTCTCCCTTGGAAAACTCTAGACTAAAACTTTGGCTACCCAATTCTTTGAAACTACTAGATGTACTGCTCGCTCTTTCATATTAATAGATACCCCAGGGCAAAAACAGCCACATATTGCAGATTTCCATTCTCTGGATTTGCATCTCCTCCTTTATAGTATCTTTGTAGTTATTCAATATTTTGTTAGCTCTTTAATGCTTTTAGAAGTTTTTACAAATATTTCATCCATTTTTGAGTTTTCTTAGTGGAAAGAAATGAATGACCTAGGCTACCATGACCAGGGCATAAGCCTCCCATTCTCTCATGAACCCATTCAAATCATAATTTCATCCCTATCACTTCATTAAAACAGTTCTTCTCAAGGTCACCAGTGACTCCCAAATTTACAATTCCAGTGGTGGATTCCCAGTTTCCATCTTGACATTTCAGTAACATCTAGTATAAATGATCAAATTTTGCTTTATTCACTTGCTTTCCAGGACTTCCACCTCTCCTGAATTTTCTCCCATCTCAACTAACTGATCCTTCCCCAGAATCCTTTGCTGGAATCTCTTCCTTGAATTAGATCCTAAGTATCAGTGTGACCAGAACTAAATCTTTGCAGAATTTCAGTTTTCTAGGCCTGCTTCCTAGGTGATCTCCTCCTGTTTTAAATAACATATACATCCATCTTGACTGTCAATATTGTTAATCAAATCCTAAATCTAAATATCAGAGACATTTACCTTTCATCTTTTTTTTTTTTAGTTCTCTCTATATTATAATTTGACTAGTTTAATTTCAGGCTGGTTTGATTTAAAGCTAAATTTTAAATTTAATTCACATTTAATATTTGAATTAAGGATTCCTCTGCAAGATTTTCTCTTGTGATACAGCCACGCTTCCCCACCCCTATCCCTATGTTCACTCTAACTTTAACATTCAGACAAAAGAAGGGTGATACATATCATTGATTATAAAAATCTGAAGAACTCCATTGATCATCACTACAATCATGCCAATGGGAACTGCACAATCATAACCAACTACAAAGTACTTAGTATCTAATAAATTCATCCCTTAAATTTCCACAAAGAGAAAAGCACGGAGTAGAGAGTAATAAATGCAAGACAAGATGACTGTATCAGTCCACTAAAGCTTTAATGAGAAAATGAACAGAGCCATACCAGAATTCCTCGTGGCTCATCACCAGCAGCTAAATTTCTTCAAAAACCAGATTTCAGATATCCCACAATTTATTTTGAATACACATTCAAAATAACATTAAGTACTCAAATAGTCTTGTATTTTAATAAAGTTTTTAATCCCTAATAAAAAGTGAGAAGTCATTCATAGAGAAAGGAACTGAAACTAATGTACGTACTGTCACAAAGCAGCCGAGTAGGTAGAAATAGAACAAAAACCTATGGGTTCTGATTTTTTTCACCCATCTGTTCTGTATCAAATTGCCTATGCAACATTTGCAATATATAATAAGCATCTTGACATTAACATATCTAAAACTGAATTCTTGATTCCTCTAATCCCACCCTGGTTCAAGCCTCTCGTCCTCAGTGTTACACATCTTTAGTAAATGTCATTATTGTTCACCCACATTTTCAGACAAAAACCTATATGTCATTACAAAATTTATAACTTTTATGGCTTCGCCAATTTTGGAACATTTTGACTTCCGTATCTTCAAATCTTTGGCCCCATTCTCCTTGCCTTCCTTCTGGAATTGAAAAACCAATTTGCTGAATCTTTCCATCATGTTTCGCATGTCTCTTATACATTCTTCATACTTTTGTCTCCTTGTATTTATTTGTGTTGACTTGCCTTACACTTCATTTAATCCTCTTTATGGCTGTGTCTAGTGTGCTTTTAAACCTGCTATTAGGTCTCTAATTGTATTTATTTTATTTTTCAGCGTTAGAATTTCTATTTAATACTTCTTAATATCTAGTTATCTTCTGGGCTTCACCATCTTGCCATCTATTTTTTAAATCATATGTGTTTTTTTCTTTGTTTGTTTGTTTGTTTTTTGAGTTCATGTCGGATACTCAAATAACTGAATCTCCAAGTGGTCTGCTTATATTCTATTACTTTCTTGGTTTTCAGTTATTTAGTTACGTTTCCTGATATGCTTGTTTATTTTTGGTTGAATGTCAGACATTTGAGGATCTGGATGATATTTTCCTTTAGAGAATTTGCTTTTGCATTTAACAGGAAGTGGCAAAAAGTCTGAAAGACATCAGTGTTTGAGCTGATTCTGATGTGATTTTCAGTCTTAGGAAGCCTGGCCCATTTTTAGTTCAATTTTACTCATAGAGTTTAGCGCTTTAGTGGTCCCAACAGAGTATCTGAGGTTTTTCCAGGGCCCCTCTATCTTGGTGAGTCCGAAACTTCCATTTTTATCTCCCTAGCTCCATGAGAGTGCTGAGAGTTCTGCTCAGTTTTTCAGAACATATATGGATCTGTAAATGTCTCAAGGTGAAAAGCAGCACTGAATGTTGGGTTAATTCTCTGTACATATTCTTTTTGGGGGAGGAGAGTGGTCTTGGAACTTCATATTTTGGCTGTCTTGGTGGTTTCATAATGACTTTATACCTATGTTTTTAATATTTTATCCAATTTCTCCAGTTCTTAGTGCATGGTCTGATAAATTCTAATCCACTATAGCCAGAGCAGAACCCATAGGAGTCAATCTTGATATTTTTTTTTCTTTCTCCTGTATTACACCCATGTTTGAGCCCAGAAGGTGCTGTGTATCTTACCTTCCGAAAATACCTTGAGTGTAACCGATTATCACCTTTTACTCTAGGCTGACATCATATCCCACTTAGACAACTACAGTAACCTCCTAAATGGCAGAGGAGTCAGCTTTAGATGAAAAGTTAGAGGTTATTTTGAAATAGAGAAGGAATATGAAATAGATATGGATAAAAGTACTTTTGTATATTTGGTGTTAACTAAAAAACATGAGCAGGTTTCTCTCTGGTTCCTTCTATTTTCTTTGTAACTTAGGAGGTGAGGTCATCTGCTGGGGAAGGGGCAGCGGTGTCAGATCAGAGGTTTAAGGAGAATGAGAAAGTGATTGGATCAAAACCAGGCAGCATTGGTGAGGGCCCATTTGAAGTTGGCCATGAATGTGGTAGAACCAAGCTGCCATGTTGTATGACACAGAGGAAATAAACAGTTGCAGCCACCAAGCCTAGTGATTTGTACAGTCAAAATATAAGAGGTGGAGGAACTTTAGGTTATTGAAAAGATTGTTTTGGTTACTGGAATGATGGCTTGCAAGCTCTAATTTAGATGGGAATGAATTTTTTTTTAAAAAGCAAAGGCTAATATATTTGTATAAAGTGCAACGGTCAGTGACCTAGAGGTT
Organism: Mesoplodon bidens; assembly: GCF_964165515.1. Taxonomy (NCBI): domain Eukaryota; kingdom Metazoa; phylum Chordata; class Mammalia; order Artiodactyla; family Ziphiidae; genus Mesoplodon; species Mesoplodon bidens. The sequence goes on along the minus strand of NC_138173.1, from coordinate 16,803,794 downwards.
CCAAATGAGGTGAAAGAAGCATCACCTCGTGGGGGGTAGTTGAACAGACAAGCTGAAAGCAGGAAGGTCATGGTCAGATAGTGATATTGGACTTAGAGAAATTGCAGATGATGACAGTGTCTGGTGTGAGGTTATGGCCTGATGGACAGAAGTGGAGTGGAGACTGAGGTCAGGAGGAGACGAGGAACCAACAGGCGTTGATTATGGCAGTTGAAACTGTGGGTCCTAAAGTGGCTCAAGATGATGGCAGGGTTTGAGGGAGAGAAAAGGACCATAGCCAAAGGCCAGTGTCTTCCATTGGCTGGGAAGTTGGAAGAAGAATGGCCTAGCCAAATGGGATGGGTTTCAAACAGGAGATGACTCATAATCTGAGAGCAGCAGTGGGGAGGACCACTCCTAGGTCCAGAGTAGTATGAGGTGTTAGAAAATAGACAATTACTTGCCCGTACTTCATGAAAGTGGTTTCTTTGTCTCCAAAGTCTCAGAGCTGGGTCAAGGACAAGAAAATAAAGGCTATTTCAGGAATGACTGAGAAGTGGAAGATGGATGGTCAAGTGTTTATAACACATACCTTCCAAGTTGCCGTCCAACCTTGAGACCCTACAATAACAAGATGTCATAAAGTATTTGTATTGTCTGGGCATAATGCTTCTCAAATGAGACATACCCCAAAATTCTTATTTTCTGGAGGATGAAATTAGTTTGTGGTATTAAATAATATCTAAACATGAAAAAGCTACCACTAAATAACTGTCTCATGGTGAAGGAAAGAAAAAAGACATTATTAGCTGATACTTATTTCTCAAGAATTTGAAGGAACATGCTAGTCATAAAAACAGCTCCCTTAAGACAAAACAGCAAAGTTGCTCATTTTGTTGAAGGAGCATTTCTGTGTCTTTGAAATGATTTGTGTGGTTTCTCTCAGTAATGTGTCGATAATGGCTTGATTTTTTAATAAATAATATGTTCATATTCATATATGTGTAGCTTCCAAAAAGAGGTAGAATGTGGTTCTCTTTTTACATAGAAATTTGGAATAAGGAATTTTTTTCATTTGTTAATTAGCTCTGAATTATCCAGAGAGTCCCAGATTAACTAAAAACATCTTGGTTTACTTTTTCATCCATTCAACAGATATTTACTGAATACCTCATAAGTGCAACATATTGTTTTAAAAGCCAGAGATATAACACAAAAGAAAAGGTTAGATTTAATATTAAGTTTTTAGTATTTTCCAAAAATGGTCATGGAATCTAATTCAAAGAACAACAAATAGCATGGAATAATATGAATTTCTGACAACTCTCTTGTTAATTTGAAAAATTATTAGGTTTTAAAGATCCTTGTACATTTGTTTTCAATATGCTCTGGTATCAATATGGGTATTAATTGATAAAAATTGTGGCTTTCTTTTCCTGAAACCACCAACGTATTCCACAGTCTACAGAATTAAATCCTTAGGTTGATTAAAACTATGCTTATAGATAGGCTGACTTTCCCTCACTTTTTCCCCAGAACAATCCCTGTTGTACTCTCAAAATATTCTGGTTCAGAAAATAAAATGTATGGTCAGGTTACTCACAGACAAATGAGCTACAGGACAGCACTTAAGATTATATTTAAAAAGAAATAAAGAAAATATGTAGGGGCCAAATATGAGTTTATAAAATTATAATATTCAAGTTAAAAGTTTCTATCCATAACTAACTATAGATTCTATAAGGTTTTTTAAATGTTATTTTTTGCATTAATTATTTGAAAACAAAGAACAATGTGGATTAATGGGAATTTGGGTTTTAGAACAGATTTTTAATGAGTGGTGACATATGATATTTATCTGCAGAATCAGTAAAAGCTATTAGCTTTGGGTTCTGCCACAGAAAGACAGCAGCATGTTATGCATGATATCCAGAAAAAACACTAAAATAGTTTAACGAGCAAATTTCACTGTACCCTTAGGGGTGATTTTTAGTCAAGATCACTCCAAGTCTGCTATAACAAAGGATATAAAGAACACAGAGGTACTGTCCAAAGTGCCTTGTGACTTACAGTGTAACTGTCACCCATTGACATTCTCAACTGACAGTCTTTCCTTTAAGCCTGGAAATATTATTTTATACTTTCACTTATCTTTTCCACTGGCATTTGTAAGTTGCTGCTTAAAAATTATATGTATATACACAATGGGTTTTCAAATAAGGAAACATTTGTCCTGAAACTACTTTTTTAGAATTAAAGCTGTTTGGATAAATTATCATCCTATTCAAGCCAATGAAGCAAAATTACCCCCTGGGTTTCTGAGGTTAAGAATTTAGCCTAACAAAATTATAGCTCATGTCTCACTAAATGTCAGTTCATTAATAATTTTTATGTGCAGTACCATAGAGATTGCATTTTAAGAAATGCAATTCCGTGTAAAAATGGCTTAATGATATCTTCAAAACTTAAACCACGACAGAGTTAGAGGGGCTATATACCCATTTCATAGGTGAAAAAAACTGAAGTTCAAATGTAAAAATCACAAAGGGAAATAAAAAAGAAATGTAGAACCTAGGCTTCCACTATATGGAAAACAGAAATTTATTATTCAGATTTTTTAAAGGGATTGTTAGAAAGGGAATTCAAATACTATTGATTTGTTTTACTCTTTCTCAAGTAATGTCAATAATTATATTGGCACTCACTGAGCATTTACTCTACGCCAAGAATTCTATTAGGTACTTAATCTACATTATCTGATATAGTTCTCAATACAATGTGGTAAGGTGGTTGTGTTCATAACTACTTTGCAGAAGAGGAAATGCAAACTGAAAAGGTTCATTTATTTACCTTGGTCTCACAGAGTCGGGATTCAGACCCAACTGTCTAGTTCCAGAGCATCTGCCTTAAACCAGGATGCTAAACCAGTTAAGGGGACATTGTCACCCAGGATGCTCAAAAACCAAGATTGTCCTACCTCCATTTTGCAGATGGAAAAACTGAGGCCCTAGCCCTGTGCAAGATCACAGCCTTGCTTGACTTCAAAGCAAAGCTCTTTCTCCTATACCAGGCTGCCTCCTTAATCTCATCTTCCCCCTTAAAATTATTTTATTTAAAAAAAATGTAAGACCTAGAGATGGTCATGCTGAGTGAAGTAAGTCAGACACAGAAGGACAAATGTCAAACATCGCTTATATGTGGAATCTAAAAAAAGGTACAAGTGAACTTACTTACTTACAAAACAGAAGTAGGGTCACAGAGGTAGAAAACAAACTTATGGTTACCAGGGGATAAGGGCAGGGACGAGGGATAAATTGGGAGATTGGGATTGACATATACACACTACTATATATAAAACAGATAACTAATAAAGAACTACTGTATAGCACAGGGAACTCTACTCGATACTCTGTAATGGCCTATATGGGAAAAAAATCTAAAATAAAAAGAGTGGATATATGTATATGTGTAACTGATTCACTTTGCTGTACACCTGAAACTAACACAGCATTGTAAATCAACTGTACTCAGATAAAAACTTCTTTTAAAAAAGTAAAATCCGGGCTTCCCTGGTGGCGCAGTGGTTGAGAGTCCACCTGCCGATGCAGGGGACACGGGTTCGTGCGCCAGTCCGGGAAGATCCCACATGCGGCGGAGCGGCTAGGCCCGTGAGCCATGGCTGCTGAGCCTGCGCGTCTGGAGCCTGTGCTCCGCAACGGGAGAGGCCACAACAGTGAGAGGCCCGCGTACCACCAAAAAAAAAAAAGTAAAATCCATATTCTTCCATTCTCCCTTTGTATAGGCTAGTACTTTACTCTTCCACTGAAGAGAATTTCTCTATGTGGCTAAACAAAAGTGTTTATACTAATGCACTTACAGGTCGCCTACCTCTCCCTGTCTCAGTGAGACCATTTTATGATTGTCAACTGGCATGAAGTGTATACACGTGATGTGTATATTTGAAAGACAATGGAGTGATTGGGGGAAATGACATTATCTCAAACTAATATAATAATATATTTCCACAGTAGCTATTTTTTATCTTTATTTGCCTATTTTTCACCTGATATTTTCACATACTACTTCCAGTGCTAGGAAATTTTTAAATGAGGGTGGAGTTTTGTAGACACTTAAATCACCTTAAAAGTTGTTTTTAATATTTTCTGCACACTTTATAGCTTAGTGTAGGTCCCAGTGGAACCAGTGTTTTATCATTTGCCAAGAAATTACTTATGCTCTGATTTCTACAAGTTACTTCTCTATGACTCAGTTTTGTCATAAAATGGGAATAATAAATTCACCTACTCCAAAAGACTGTTGTGAGGACTGATTGAGTCAATTCATATAAAGATCTGGAATTAAGTCTCAGAACTCGTATAAAGAACCTGGCAATTGGGTGATCAGATTTCAATTTTCATTATACTAAGATTATGAAGGTACTTAAACACACACACACATACACACACACACACACACACACATCAAAGCCTTCCAATGATTTGTTGCTTGTCCAACTTTCCTTTGGCAATATCTTCATGGTAAATCTAAGTTTCATGAACACAAATTACATACCCTCCCTAGCTGCAATCATTTTGTTTTTGAAATTGGAGAAATGCTAAACTACACCAGAAGTGACCCATGACAAAGAAGACATTTTGAAACTAACAAAATAAAGAAGCTTCCTACTAAAAAATGGCAGTTAAACATTGGACTAAAAATTGGGTAAGAGATCATCTTGTCTATATTAATTATCAATTATCTTCTGAAATAGATGGTGACTATGGTTATTGTCAACCTTCACGGAAAAGAAATCTTGACCCAAATGACTACACAATGTAATGCCTTCCAAAAATTTTAGGGGGATGAAATATAGCATGTTCCTCATAACAGTGGGAAATCATACTTTTAAAAAGGCAAACCAAATACAGATTTTAGGCCCAAGAATATTAGCAACAAGTTCGCCTTGTCTGTAAAACAAATGTGTGTGGCAACCACGACATTGAGATAGTTGTCAGAACTAAGCGCACACACTCTACTGTAGGTCGTCCTCAAGGTAATAACATGATGGCTCTAAGAAGAACAAAAGGAGGGTAAGCTTCCAACATACACCATATTTGGGTAATTTTAAGAGACATCTGTAATGGAAATGCTGAAGTATACTCTTTCCCAGAGATTTGTTGGCAAACTTAGCTTAGCGTGTGTGCACATGCATACTTATAGTACATGTGGTTTTGTCCAACCTCATGAGTGAAAAACTTCCCTGGAAGTTTCATTGTTTCAAACTATATTTTTTTTTTCTGTAAACTTTGCTGTTATGGCAAAAGGACCACGAATTTTGTTGATTATTATTTTCAATTGCTTAGATTTTCTCTGCTCTGAGCTGGTGCCAGAACGTACTCAGTGAAATCTGCCCATTCTGGAAAGATTGTAGATGAAAAGCAAACATATAAAGTGAAGGAAGACAAACATGCTCCCGAATGATAATTAATACAGTATATATCACTGAATACAGCATACAGATCTTTCATGTCCATATGTGTATTATGCCTATATTTGTAGTCCTGAATCAACAATGTGACTGTTATCTTTTTCTGTGTACATTGCATGTTCTGATTTAAAATTTCAGAATGCTTTCCCATGTCAATGACAATCTTAATAGAGTCCAATTAGTTCCACAAGGCACTTTCTGATGCACAAGCCTCTGGCTTGATTGCGGTGAATGGTGGGTATTTCCTGTGTTTAAGCCCACATATGGATTGAGTAAGGCAGTGGCAGAGGGACTACTGTTTTCCTTCACTACATCTTCATTTCTTTTTCACAGGCTGAGGCTTTTTTGTTTTTCCTGGCTCTGTTGTCAAAATACTGACCAAAGTTTTGGCTTATGGTTTGGAACACCAGGCCAAAACAATCCTCTGGAAACTAGTGTGGCACAATGTATTTTAATCTATACATTCACCATTCAACCGTGTGCACTACCACACCCACTGACCCACTCTGTGGTTTAAAAACAACATGGGTTTGCCCCCAGAACAGCTTGATTTATAGGACAAGTTTTTTCAAGTCTGCTCTATCAACATTAAAAACTGTTCTGAGGCTTGGTTTCATCACATCTCTTGTGGAAAAAAAAAAGGTATTACCTACACTGGGATCATTTTTGTTTCTGTTTTTAAAAACAAGGTGAATTCCTTTTGCATTCTACAGAATTTCTTTAAAAATGTGTTCAAATAATAGATTATTTTGATAAGGCATGAAAAATATGTCTGAATCAGAAAGCAGTGAATGCAATTATTAAAAGTATTTCCTATCACGTTACAAATAAGAAAAGATTAAGAACTTTCCTAGAATGAGTCTTCATATTTTTCTTTTTAGGCTAATTCAAAGTGATTAATTCCTTTAAGTGTCAGAAACCACGTTTTTTCCTTGTCTTTCCAGAAGTGCTGGATTAATTCTTTAACTCTATTTCATAGTACAAAAGCATCAAGGGTTGATCTCCCAACCAACTTTGAATATTGCTTGAGAGATCAGATTGTCCAAAGGCCTCCACTGAATATCCACTGAACCCACTTTTAAAGTTCTGAATACTTTAATGAATGCTAATTGCCTCTCTGTCAACAAAAACAGATTTTGATTTGCATCTAATAATACCTGTTCCACTCAAGATGTTTGCCTTGAACAAGGCTATGGTGGATAATTTTGCTGAATGACATTGAATTTGCCACCTGGATTTTCTCCCAGATGAACAGGAAGAGCTAAAATGGTCAAGAAAATATCCCTTGATTTTAAATTAAGTATTAACCCTTTCACCAAAATGCAATTTATAGCATGTGCAGCAGAGAATTTTATGGCTTCCCCTTCCTCCACTAGAGAGAGAGGGAGAGGGAGAGAGAAAGAAGGAGGGGGAGGGAGAAAGAGAGAGGGACAGAGAGAGAGGCAGAGGGACAGAAAGAGGGAGAGGGAGAGAGGGAGGGAGAGAGAGAGAGGGAGAGAGAGAGAGGGAGAGAGAGAGGGAGAGGGACAGAAAGAGGGAGAGGGAGAGAGAGGGAGAGGGGGGGACAGAGAGAGAGAGAGGGACAGAGAGAGAGAGGGAGAGGGAGAGGGACAGAGAGAGAGGGAGTGAGAGAGAGAGAGGGAGAGGGACAGAGAGAGAGGCAGAGGGACAGAAAGAGGGAGAGAGAGGGAGAGAGGGAGGGGGGACAGAGAGAGAGAGAGAGGGACAGAGAGAGAGAGGGAGAGGGAGAGGGACAGAGAGAGGGAGTGAGAGAGAGAGGGAGAGAGAGAAAGAGGGAGAGAGAGAGGGAGAGGGACAGAAAGAGAGAGAGAGAGGGAGAGAGGGAGAGGGACAGAGAGAGAGAGAGGGAGAGGGACAGAAAGAGAGAGGGAGAGGGAGAGAGAGGGAGAGAGAGAGGGAGTGAGAGAGAGAAAGAGGGAGAGAGAGAAAGAGGGAGAGAGAGAGAGGGAGAGGGACAGAGAGAGAGAGGGGGTGAGAGAGAAAGAGGGAGAGGGAGAGGGAGAGGGACAGAGAGAGGAAGGGAGAGAGAGGGAGGGGGGGACAGAGAGAGAGAGGGAGAGGGAGAGAGAGGGAGAGGGCGAGGGACAGAGAGAGAGGCGCAGAGGGACAGAAAGAGGGAGAGGGAGAGGGAGCGAGAGGGAGAGAAAGAGGGAGTGAGGGGGGGAGTGAGAGAGAGAGAGGGAGAGGGACAGAAAGAGGGAGAGGGAGAGAGGGAGTGAGAGAGAGAGAGGGAGAGAGAGGGAGAGAGAGAAAGAGGGAGTGGGGGGGGAGTGAGAGAGAGGGAGAGAGAGAGGGAGAGGGACAGAAAGAGGGAGAGAGAGAGAGGGAGAGAGAGTAAGGGAGAGAGAGAGTAATGGAGAGAGAGAGAGGAGGGGCAAACTTTAAAAATGTTGCTCTCTCTCTCTTTCCCTCTCTCCCCCTCTCCCTCCCTCCCCGCCCCCCTCAGATCTGACTACCTCAGTCTTAGTAAACGTTTATATCTCTAGTAGTTCAGGAAGGGTAAAGTTTTCGAAGGTCCCAAATCTAGAGTCTCCTTTTTTTTTTTTTTGAAATTAATGAACAATGTCGATTTGGGAACGCTGACATTAAGAGAGAAGGTGGAAAAAAGGATAGGGCAGACGCCATGGCTGTCTGATTGCCGGTGGCACACCCTGGGCTATCCGATAGTGCAATGTTTATGAGATATTTTGGTTAGCTGGAATCTTTAGACTTAATTGTTCAGTCCCCTATTCTCAACCCAATTACCATTTCCTAAACTGTACATTTCCATAAGCTAGAGACGTTCGCAGTTCGAAATACATTTGCATTTTTAGATTCCCGGGCTACTGATACCACCTAAAGGTTTTCACGTTCATCTGGGACAAGGGCTTAAGATCTTAAGTCAGAGGCCGCTCTCGGCGCTGTCACCGTCTGCGGGCGCCTGAGCCTGCTGTTACCGGACACGCGCGTTCTCTGCGCACCGCAGCAGCCCTGGCTGCCAGCTTTCTTCACCTGGAATCCGTCGAGGCTGCACGACCCACAGTAAATGCGCCAGTGCCAGGCCCGCCCAAACCCAGGCACCCCGGAGTGGAGGAGGGAGTGGTGGCGACGTCACGCCTTTGAGTAAATGTCTGAACTGAGGACGCTGCGGCGGGTAACCCGGACTGCAACGCCCATCCACCCAGCAGGGAAAATCCACCAAAGAAGGCCGAAGGCGGATCTCCTGCACCCAAACGGGCTGTGACTTCAATGAGCCGAATCGTGTCTCGAAGTGCTCCTTACAAACAATTAAAAACGTTTAGCCATTTCGTAGGAAACAGAGAAAGGCTGCAAATACCTCGAGCAAAGAAAACAAAAGGGTTTTTTTTTTTTTTGTGGACAAAGGGCTTTTATTTATGATCTGTGCTCTGTTTAAATATCGGTCCTAGAAATATTGGCTATTGAATTACCGAAGTTTTTATTCAGTATACAACTAATACAATATATCTCGAAAGGCTGAAAAGAATCAAGAGCTTGTTATATTGCATTTATTTTTATTAGGAATATGCAGTTTATCACGTATTAATAATACATTCTCACTCTGTAATGCAACAGGACTACATCTGTTTTTAATACTTGCTGTATAGATCATTAGCCTACTGGTCTTTCTGATCTGTTTCTGCAGTGGCAGAATAAATATCATAATTAATGCTATTTTTGTGCCTATGTGTGCCCTTTTTGCACAAGATCAGAGAGGTTATTGGGCCTGCCAATGTGACCCCAGTTTTCAACTCAGGTGATTAGCATAGGGAATTAAGTGTGTCTACTTATTATCCATTGAAGATTGCAAAGATACAGCAGACAATCACAATCATAATTCCAAATGAAAAGAAAGCATGATTCTTTAAAAGTGTTTAGGAGGGTGCACAGCAGGGCATATTTTCTTTCTTACTGGCAAGAGTTTGTAACTGGATATGTTAACATTACTGAGAACATGAAAACATGAAACAAAAGTATTGATTCAAGAATTCACTGAAGAATCCAAGTGCACACTGGTTGGTTTTATTTTATTCTTTTAAAGCACAAGTTACATTGGTTGTTTATGGCAGGCAGGTACAATGTGGCTGGTTCTCTCTTCATGCATCTTTCAACATACATGAAAGAAAGTGTTATTTGTATTGTTAAATTTACATTATCTCCTCTTTAATTGCATCAGCTGCTAACTAGATCTAGAAATAATGACATTTAAAGGGAAAATGGCAAGCATCTCCAAAAGACTGCAGTATAATGGAAGAACCTAATTAATTTAACCTCATAATCTTCCATAATGGCTGAGTTTCATCATTCCCACAGATGGAGCTCAGAGGAATTAACAGCGCTGTGCATCCCCACAGACTCCACGGAATGACTGGCTAAGGGAGATTTGTCTTTATATTGCTTCGACTCACATGTTGGCAATGCTTGCTTGAGGTATACTTGGAAATATACTAAGAAGACAAGTGTGTGGCATTAAACGGTGGAATTAAAAAAAACAACCCATCTTGCCAAATGTCGTGCTTCTAGTTTTATATGGTAGAGGCAAAAGAAAATCTCTTTGAGAGATGTGGCACCAAGAATTTCAGATCACCTATGAATATTTCAAGTTTAAATTGCAACAGAAAGGGAAAGCAAAGGTTTAACCTCAGGGAAGGGAGAGATCTGCACGTGTCTACACGTCTTCGAAAATGCCAGTATTCATTTTTCCCCCTAAATGAGTTGTAATATTTTCTGGAATTTTTGCGAATATTAGCAAATAGAGAGATGTGGGGTTCTGCGTGAACACATGGGTACAGCAATGTATTGGGGGTATTTTTAAAAGATAGTTGCATCATGAAAATCGTTTTACTGCTATGATTTCTCTGCTACAGTGACCAGTGCCCTCGCCAGATTCATTATCAGTAAAATCTCTCCCAGCCATTTTTTCTTCCAAAGAAGCCAGTTTCTTTCCACTGTCACAAAAATAACTGTATCTTTTTACGTCCTTTAATTGTGAACGTCAGCATGGATGCCTGTTTCTCTGATCACAGTGAGCAGAGTTAGTCTCAGAAAATACTGACAACAGTGTTTGAAGGAACCTCAATGTCAGACCATCCGTATCGCACTTGCATTCAGTAGGCTGATAGTCAGGAAGTTGAAATCATCTGCGTGGGTCCCACAGCAGTCTTAGAAGCAGGGAAGATGGTAGCTGATGAGGCTCACCGGAGGAGAGAATGTGGAGTGATTATTGCATAGGGTCCCGCTTATTCATTCCGTGATCATAGTACTTTAATGTGCCAAGTCCTGTGGGTCTTTCCCGCAGGTGCTCCTCCAACACGTGTCGAGTTTTACACACGCTTTTCTGTCAAAGACTGGTTTGTAAGCTGCTGATCTAAATTTCGAAAATGCCCCACATCTCTCTCCATCTCCGGAAAACTGGCGAATCCGCCCTGTAGGGAAGCACGTCTTTATCTGGAAAAAAGCCCTACTGGTCTTCAGGTGGCACTTGGCCGAGAGGAATCACAGCCTCTCAAGCGCCTTCGCAAAGGTGTTTCTCCCGTCACACTGTGGACGGACGGTCCGGGCTCCTGCGCACTTCCCCGCGCCTGGTCACCTTTCCTCCCGGGACTGTGTCCCACGGTTCCCCCAGAGTAGTGGTGGCCCCAGAAATTCTAGGAGGCTTTAGCTCAGGGCAACAATTGGCTTGGAGTGTGGCTGGGAGTTGGGGGACAGAGGGTCTTCAAGCTGTGATGTACTGCACACAGGTTTTTATTTTCCACTTAGATTTCCACTGCGGGGGTGTTGAGAGGGATGCTAAAGCCTCCCCAGATGACCTTTAAAAGCTCCAACCCTGCCCTGGAACGCACCTTGGACGAGGTTAAGGTTGCCGGAAAACCAGGGGTGCGGGGTGGTATTCCTAAAGGAGAAAGGAGACCGAGGAGAGAGATTTTACTCCTTGTCATTTTCTGCTGCGGCACTTCTTGATGCTGAAGAAATGATACTGACCACAGCAGGGTCCGCAGAACTGCGGAATGAAAACCGAGGAGGGGGTACGGTCGGGGCTGGAGATGGCGGATTCTTAGAGATCAGTAAAGAAGAGCGAAGGGCTCCGTTCGCCGGAATCTGTGGGCAAAGGAGCATCTGGGTTTGGGGATGCTGTAGCCTGGCCTTGGAGCGCGCGGGATTGGGCGGGAAACGGCCTGGCACGTGGTTACGCTTCGGTTAATGAGGGTGCACTGGGAGTCCGACCTCGGTTCGGATGCCGAGTCTTCGACCGCCTGGCTGGGTGTTCATTCACTGAACACATATTGACTGCTGGCTCGCCCTGCGCTAGGCATCATTCCAGAGGCTGGGCATACAGCCGTGTCATCCTGGACTGGTCACTTGACCCCTCGGAATGTCATTTCTTCATCCATACAGCGGCAGGGTTGGATGACTACAAGGTCACTGAGATCCCTTCCAGCTGTCAAATATGACACAGGCGCGAATGGGTGTGCCCTCCGCTGACGGATGAGCCCCCTACTCTCGGCGGTGGGCGGGGAGAAGGACCCGATAGGCCCTTTGCTTCGGTCACTTCTAGGCTGGCAAGACACTATTGGGCTAAGCCGGAAAAACACCAGCTGTGCGAGGGTGCGGGAATCTAAGGCATCGCAGCCCCCGCAGGCTTGTTTTCCAAAATCCTACCGCACGCCTAGGTGCAACCTCTCTTCAGAAGCGTATTCTTACTTATCTGACCATCCTCGGTGTCAAAAGAGGCCTCTGCAGCAAGCCGGCCGGCATCAGGCCCCTTTCGAGCCCGGGGCCAGGGACCCGGCCAGTCCTCACCGGGCTACGCTTGCCGCGGCCCGGGGTCCCACTCTCGCCCGGCGCTGGGAGGAGAACCGACTCCAGCCCGTGGAGCCAGGACCACCGCGGTGGCCGGATCCGGGCCTGCGCCGCCCGGCGCTGCAGAGCCGAGCCCTGGGTCCCGCGCTCATCGCGGCGCCCCCCCACCCCCACCCAGCGTTGGCTTTCCTGTCCCAGTTTCCATCGAACCTTTGTGAGCGCCTGTTCTCGCCTCTCGGGTGTCTGTTTCTAGCTCATGTTGAAAGTGGAGTTCGAGGACGAGGGAGGGGGCCGCCCCGGCGAGCCGTGCCTCTGGGGGTCACAGCGCGCACTCCCAGTGCCGGCGCGGGCAAGCCGTTCCCGAGCCCCCGGGGCTCCGCGCCGGGGCAGCAGCGCCCCTGCACCCTCTCCGCGCGTTCCATCTCCCCGAAGGTACAGGTGGCGGCAGGGCCCGGGCCCCCCTCTCTCGCCCAGGCCTCCCGCGCCTTCTTCGGCGCGCCCTGGCGGGTGAGAGGCAGCGGTCTCCAGCGAGCCTAGCCCGGCGCCCTTCCCGCCTGCGGCCTCCTGACATCACCGCCGCTGAGCCTTCCTCAAACCTCCCTCGGTGGGCTTAAAGCCTCGTGCTCCTCTGGGCTCATCCCTCGTGCTCCCTCCCCCAGCTGCCGCATCCCGGAGCTCGGAACCTGCGCGCGGGTCTGCGCCGCGGCGTCGACGGGCCGGGCCGCGGCGAAGCTGGCGGGGGAGGCGGGGAAGGGAAGGGAAGGGGAGGGAGGGGCGGGAGGAGATGGAGCCCAGTGAGAGGCCGTGGGTTCGGGCAAACTGATCCTCTCAGGGCTAAGCAGAAGCAGCTGCTGGTAATCGGCGCCGCCGGGAAGGGAGCGGGTTTCTCAGTCCCGGTCGCTCGCGGCTGCGGCGGGCGCGCGGAAGGCCAGAGCCACCGCTGGCAGGAGCGGACCGCAGCGGAGGCGCCCGCTCCACCCGCGGGCCTCGATGCAGACCCTCTTCACCTTGCGGGGGACCCCTCAGTCCCAGAGGGCTCTCCTGATACACCCTCGTCACCAAGACGGGGCAGAAAGCCCCTCACACCCCACTCCCTACTTCTCCCACCCGAGCGAGCGCTCTCCTTTTTCCCTCCTTGCACCCCAAGAATGGTGCTTAGATGGGTGTTATTCAAAGCCTGCTAAGGAGGTGGGACCACGGCCGGCAACCGAAGTCCCCTCACCTCCTCCCCCCACACCCAGCATCCTTGCAGAAGTGGCCAAACACTTCCCATTGTTCTGAGATCGGGCAGCTAGGACGCGCTTCACTTAGAAGTATTTCTTTGGTTCTCTTCCCATGTACTTCTAAGAAGGGAAATAAGGAAATGGTGCCTGTTGCAGTTTCAGAAGCTTAAAATATTAGACAAGTGTTTGTAAATGAAAACATTTGGAAACTTAGGAAAATTAATAAGCACCTGAAAATCCACGACAAGCTGTAACAACTGATTTTTTATCTATCATTTTATATCCGTCCCCCCCATGAGCCATCTAAATATGAAAACCCCGTGATTTTAGGTAGTTTACATAAACCACAGGCATCTGGCTTTTGCTCTTGAGTTTTTATTCCGATACATTCATGAATTGGCAATGGGCCCTCAAAACCTACTGAATACGTATTTTAATCCTGGAAAAATAAAATTCAGCTCAATTTATCGCATTTACATCTTATGGAGTTTTTTTTTTAATTGGGGGAAAGTTCTCCAAAGTCTTCCCCTCTCCCACCCCATCCCCCCTAGAGTCCTACTTTCACGGCCTCTGGTTCCACTACTTCAGCGATATCTAGTAATAAAATCTTTGTGGTCCCAGAATATAATCAATCTAGAATTTCTTTCTTTGAATGTTTACATCATGCAGTTTTCGTTACAATCTTGTTAACATGTTTTGTTTAATTCAAGACATGTTAGAAAAGAAAAACAAAACTGAACGTCCTTATGGAGGCAATAATTTTTCTTAAATCTTGATTGAGGTATCAGCGGTAGCACTTTGATTTATCTTTCCTTCCCAAAGAAAATTTGTGTTCGATTTTATTGATCAAATGGTGCATCTACATTGACAAAAGTTTGTCTTTAGATCCTATTTACAACCATACATACTTTTACCAAGTAGAAGGTACATTTGGAAGCAAAACAGCTTCCAGAAGAAAACCACTCTCTTTCATGCATCTGCCTACTTGTTTAGCCACCCAAAATATATCCTAAAGAGATGTCTTTTCATCTTTACTTCTCTGATACTTGAGGGCTTCAGATCTCTCTAAATAAATGAAATTCGAATGTCTTGTTTAAGGGAGACTGTGCATTTCTGTGTCTTGGATTTGGACAAAGGAACTGTTCATAGTCTTTGCGGGAAATAACCTACTCCTACTTGGAAACAGCCCAGGGAACAGCATCTCTCTCTGAGGTTTCCCGGAAAAATCCCCACCGCGAAAGCTGCTCCTACATTTATTTCCGTAGACGCGTCGCTGTCCCTCTTCCACTTCTATTGGATAAGTGCGGCTGTGAAGAACCAAAAACAATATGTATTGGGAAAGAAGAAGGGAGATTCTCGAATTCTAAAGCTGTACCATAATTTCTAGTTTCACTTCTCTCCGCCTCACCTCCCCCATCCTCCTATCCAATTTTCAGGACCACGTGTGCGGTTCTACATCCCACAGTCTCTTCTCGAGTTTCTTAGATAGTTTTTGTTTTTTTCCTCTCAAGTAGTCAGAAAAACAATGCCATGGGGGGGAAAAGGGCCTGAAATCGAACTGCAGAGCCAGCAGGCAGAGCGACCGGACGCGCCTGCACACAGTACCAGCAACCCGGAGTCTCCGGGGGCTTTTCCGAGGCTGCCTCAAATGCTAATGTGCGGCGTCCTGGGCTGGAGGAAAAAGACGAGTCTTACGAAAGGAGCTAGACTTCCGTAATGTGAAGGCGAAATGGACAAAGACAATCCTCCTACCTGCGGTGAATTTCGCTTAACTATCTGAACCGGGCTCAAGTCGTTCCACGGTCTTTGGTCCTGCGATTCCTCCCACGTCGCCACAGACCCCCCGCGACCCCAGACTCTCTCGCTCTGTCCCTCTCCTCAGGCTTCCTCGCTCAGTTTTCACGTCAGATGAGCTCCTCGCAGCTACGTTCGCAGTATTTCTTGAACAGTGAACCCCTCTTTCCGAGGCAAACGGTTCGATGAGCATTTCTAGCCCACGTTTAAATTTCAACAGACATTCATCCCCCCCTGTGCCTGGCCTCGCTGGAAATCCACTTGCAACGACAGAGGGTACAGGTAAACGCTCTGTGCGTGCGTTTTGCCTCCGACGATGTCATTGCATCTGATTGAACTTCAGTATTCCCCGTGTTGCTGGAACAACACCCAAACCTATTGAATGAGTGACTTGAGGCTGCTGCGAAATTTTACGTAACAACAAAGGTGAAAAAATTGCTATAAGCAGTCACACTGCAGTGACCACAGGGATGTTGTTTTCTTACATACGGAAGAATAACTCCTTTTTCACTCCAACAAACATTTTGCCCCAGCTGATCTCCAGTGGTTTCCTTAGCTGATTGTGAAGTGGTTTGAGTTTTCCTCTTGCCTACATAAATCAATTTTATGATTTGAAAGGAAATATCTATATCGTGTTAGATTTAGGCAAATTATTGGGCTCGCCATTTACTTCAGAATCTACAGCAAATTAAAATATGAAATCCTGGGACAAAGATTTTAGAGGAAAATGGCCATGAGCTGTCAGTCAGCATGCTGTGTGTTCTGAAAATTGAATGATGAAATGTATCTGTTAGATTCCTTCCTTTCATACTCACTATAAACATCATGGGTTTTAGCTATGATTCAGTTAACATATAGATGTAATATCATGTAAAAGCACTGGTTTAAATGATGCACAAGGCAATGTAAAGTGTTGTTCCTTGAAGGATAGCTTAAGCTATCAAACATTTGGTAGATAAAATAGAATATCCTATCAAAACAAAGCAAGCAAACAGAATGTCTGGTGTTAGGAGAGGAACCACATGGAGGCAAAGAATAAAACAAAACAAAGGGAGAAAACAGACATAAACAAAAACAGGAACAAAAGAAGTCAACCTCAATCAGCGGTTCAGCTCTCTGAATATCTAATATTCAAGGACATGTTAGGTTTTCATTACCAAGAACATCTCTTCAGTGCCTCTTGTTACATGTTAAGAAATAAAGACAACTACAGTGTTGGAAACATAATTTTTCTCACTCTAAATATTTTATGCTTACCAAACAATGGATTGTTTGCTTTCTCCTTTTCACTACTCCTTTGGCACTAAATTTGGCACTTAGATGGTGCTTGGTTTGGCATGCAAGGCAAGGCAGTTTGAAAATTATCTTTACAGCTACCTCTGGTGCTATTCTTCAGGCGTATTGTTGGCCAATAGAGAGCTGACTGTTTTGTCTAAATGGGCCTCAGCCCACAATCTATGCTTTTATAGAATAACCCTTTATATTACATCTTTTCAATGGATCCAAGCATTCTTGGGCTTTCTGAAATCAGAGTGTACCTGCTTAGTTTTATTTTTGCATGATGACAGAACTCACAAAATGGAATAGATTTTTTAAAAGTTCAACAGTAATGTACAACTGTAAACCTAAAGTCAATAAAAGTACTATCAGCTATCTGCCAAATACATTGTCAGGAAATAGCAAATGAGATTTAACCTAGATAAGTACAAGTAGTATGTCTGTGGAAATATAATCTAGAAGTCATAAGCTAGAGGTCCAACTCCATACTCTTCATGAGTCAAACTCCCAGATATTTCCATTCTCCTGGCCATTAGAGTTTACTTATGAAGCATGCAGTTCTGTTCTAAACTACACTGGAAGAACAATTATGTTGGATATATATATTTTTTTAATGCACCTGCAATTTTATTCTTGGAGGAAGAGGTGCTATTTCTTAAATTTCCTAGTTGTGAGAAAGAAGAATAAATCTGATGCTTGTTTGTCATGTGATATTATAGGAACGTAAAAGGAACAATCAAGCCACTGCCTTTGGGGTGGAGGGAGAAACAAGTGATTTCCACATTGAGGAATCATATTCCCCCAAAACACTTGTTAAATATCCTTTCTTTATAAAGGTAAAGGCAGCTCACAAACAGATATGTTAATAGGTAGAATGATCTGGATAAAAGAAAACTGTAAGCTCAGGAAAGCTCCATCTATAACAGTAGTTGACAATGAAAAGCATATATATGCCAAGAGAGAAAAATAATAAGAAGAGAAGAAAAAACAGGCAAGTTAGTTAAATATGCAGACGGATTACATCTCAACCACTTTGGAAGATTCACCTAAAAAGAAAAGATCAACAGAACAGGTGTGGGTTTTTTTTTAAATTAGTGAAATATACAATTAAATTTACCATAGTAATTATTTATGAGACAAAGGATATGGGTAAAACATCACCTGAAAATTATCCCAAGTCTTTGCTTTAGTAGAAATCTGGCCAAGAAACCTAGTCTTGTACCCCTCAGTTGGTGTCCTAAGCTAGAAGTGCATAAGGATGAAAGTAAACTTAAACTTGTTCCCTTCACCCCAGGTCCTCTCACCGCATACCTCCAAAATCCCTGGTGTGATTAAAGCATTTGATGATGTCCTTTTAGAAGTCTTGATAGGGGGAAATGTATTTCCTGACATGAGTCAACAATAAATGGTTTAGAAAACCAATCCTAATGTAACAAGAAATCGGATAGAAAAGTCAAAAATTTATGGTTCATGTAATAAGTTCCTGTGTAGTGAATAGACTTCTCCCTGGTTTATCTCACATGTTTTTTAGGGGAGCAATAAGCATTTAGTCCAGCAAACTAAAAAGCACATGTACTTTTTATAATATAAAGGTCCTGGAGTATAGGGGCCATGCCTTGAGTCTTGTGTGTAAGTTTTCTTGGTATTATTATTCTAGTGCCTTCAGTTGATGCTCTTCAGCGAGGTGCACTCTACACTGAAGGAATTAACATGGCTCCTAACAGTACTAAGTGATTTAACTGAGTGAAAGAAGAGAGGCCAGTATGGGGAAAATGACTGGTCTTTTAAAAGTTTCTTTAACTGGTTCCTGTACATAAGAGCATTTCCAACTCACACCTGGAGAGTTGGCTTCACTCTTGGCTGTTCCCATATGGTCCAATCTTGTATCCCTGATGCTTAGGGGTGAATCTTGACTTAAACTTGTGGGCTGGATCTTCATCCTCCTTATGAAAACTCCCATTAGGTGCATTTGACAAGTTTCTCTATATGAAATTACATTGCCAAACTAAATAACAAAGGAATTTTAAAAAATGTGGTGTGTGTGTGTGTGAGAGAGAGAGAGAGAGAGAGAGAGAAAGGGAGAGAAAGGCAGAAAAGTCTTTTGAATCAGGACTAGTCATAACATACCTGTCAGTATAGGCAGAATACAAATACTCAAAGAATTACAAAACTCCTGTTGATTTTTGCCCTCTGCCTTCTGTGGATCTGTATTTGAAACTTTGATATCAATGTACATTTCTGTCACATGTGTTCTATATTTATGCCATAAGCCACAGGATAACTCTACACTTAAGGAATTTTTGTGCCTTTTTGTGCAAAAAACTTTGTCATTTCTTTATTGTACACAGTGTAGTTTAGGCTAGCAGTTAGGATTAGCATTTTATGACATGTAAACAGCTGAATGTTCTAAGTCCAATATAAACTAACAGATACATAATTGAGTCCTTATGGCATTTACTAGTTACTCACAGGGCAATTCAACAGATAAATATATCTCTATATACACATCAATAGATGAATATAGACTCTCATATATATTCTCAAATGGAGAATTGTGAATCTATGTTTTATTGGGTTTTGGCTTGGCATTGCAAAGGACACTTAAGTTTTTACTGAAAATTTTATTCATAATTGCATTCATGTCAAATGAAAGAAATAAGTATATTTTATGTCAAAAATAAACCTATCTTGGGTGGTATAATTCATTTGCAGATTGTGACCCTATGCCCAGGCAGGACTGTAAATCCACACCATGTGCCTGTGACTGATTTGGGATTTGGATTTCTGATTTGGCTGAGAGATGTGTAAAAACCTCAAGTAGTCAACAGCTCCCTACTGGCTGTGCAACTGAGGGGCTCAAGAACATTGTTTATTCCAGCAAGTGTCTGGAATACATTATCCTCGATAAATTGGCTCCCGCTACTCCCGTTTTGGAGAATAGGAAGAATTTGTATACTGCGCTAAAATAAATGTACTTTGCCCAAATAACAATTTTCCTTAAAAGAAAAGTCTAAACATGACTCTATCTTCTGAATCTAGGATTGCCAATATTTTAAACACATGGCATCTCTGAAAGAGCAATAATGAAATAATTCTCCACACTTTCAAATTCCGAAACTGGTACAAAATTTAGATGTTTTTATCCAAAGGCCATATGAATCTAGGTTTCGAGAAGTTAAAAAGTTAAAATGATAGGACATTTGGGTTGAAAGTTGTTCTCTATTTATATTTTAAGAAAATACCAGGGCTAAGGATCAAAAGACTCCTTGTATTCAAACATAAACATTTTAGACTATATGTTACTTCTGAATTACATTGAGTTTTCAAAATATGATTTTCAAGTAAGTAACAAGCCTGTAGTTTTTGACAAGAGAAACTTTCATTGTCTTTGGTGAGTTCTTAGCAGACATATATTTGGTAGTTTCGGATTATTGTTTGCTCCCTCCTGAAATAATAACTTTTGATCACATATGCTTTAAGAGATTCTAGATTCGCTTTTTTATGTTATAGAAATGCCTTATATTTGTGAATGGGTAGAAATGATAAGCAATGAATTCAAAAAGGCAGAGCCATCCTCAGCAACTGGCTGGTTTGGATAATGTTTCTCTTTGGACAAGGTATTGGGGTCTTATTGGGCTAACATAATTTAGCAATGCTTTGACTTCTACCGGAAGTCCTCTTCACCCAACACACAGGGGGTATTTTGAAAAGTTTCCGGGTCTGCCTACATATAAACATCCAACAGTTAGGATCAAAAATCAGTCTTTGTGTAGATTTCCAATCATCTCCTGTGTGTTGGTTTTATCTTCCAATCTATAATCTGTGGTCTTTGAAGGTGAAGGATTAGGTCTCATTGTTCTGACTAGAGCTTCACAGTACTTACTACAAGTCAACAGATACTCGATGACTGATAGAAACAACAGCAAAGCGTGTGAATCTAGCTGATTCTGAAAGAGCCGGTACCATAATACCCGTATTCATGCCCTGCTTTATACTTTCCGAGGGCCTTTTGCTTACATTATCTCATTTGATGTGAATAATTGAGTGGGGGTGGGAAAGGGATTTCATATGAGAGGGAGAGAGAAGTGCTAACATTTGAAGGCTCACTGGAGGCGATGAGTCCTTATAAGAGCAAATCATCAAAGTATTTGCATATCTTTCGCTGCTTGTGATTGGATCCTAATCAAGTAAGAGGAAGTTCCCAAAGAACGAGTAGCTCAGATTACCGGCCTGTAATGGATGCTTCATCCAATGCTGAAATACCTTACGCGTTGAATCAAGAGTCTCTCTGGCCCCTCTTAAGTCACAGATACAAAAGAACTTTGGGGTGACAGAAACTTTCCCCGACCCTCCCAAAGGGTTCCTTGACGCCAAGAAAGACAAAACATTTAGTAGCGAGGATACTGGGCTAGACGTGGACGCTTCGTCCAGGCCCCCATGCACGATTCTGGGGAATCCACTTACTGCTCTTTGCCTCGGTTTCCCTAGCTCCCAGAACAGTACATAATTTTAAGACCACTTGCAAAATTATTTGATTCCGGATGTTTTGATAAGTTTCAGTCTGACGGCTTATTGCTTTAGATCCTCCCCACACCACCAGGAAAAAAAAAAAAATCACTGTGTCACTCCACCCACCTTTCCTTCGGGGCCACCTCCTGCACACCTATCTCCCCCGTGTTAACAGAGCAAACGCTACCACCCTGTGCCTCAGTGGAAACACTGCGAGGGCCCAGGCGGCGGAGCCACCCCTCGGGGCGTGGGCACCAGGCCCAGGCTCGAGCTCGGGCGCCGAGGGGAGTCGGGGCCCGGGGAGGGGGGCGGGGAAGGGGGCACTGGGAAGACCGGGGGTGCCGGGAAGAGGGCTCCCCTCGCCAGCGCCGGCCACCGCGTAGCTGCGCACTCAGAGCCGCGCCAAGGGCGCCCCGCGACCCGGAGGCACAGGCGCATTTCCGAAGGAAAGAAAGAAAAAAGCTTCGACTGGCTCGAATTTCTGGAAGCGAGAGCCGTTTGGGCCCTAAACACCGACACAGAACCCCTCTTAGCGCTGCCCCGGCCTCTCCGTTACCCATTTTCGGTTTGGTTTTGGAAGAACCGGTTCCTCGGCCCCGCGTCGCCGAAGCTGTGACCCAAGTAAGTCCAGCCGCCGGCCCCCTGTCGCTGGTCACCCTCCCCTCGCGCGCTCCCTTCCCACCTTCGCCCCCGGCGGCCGCGCTCCCGCCCCTGCCCCGGGCCGCCCGGCCGGCTCTGGCCTCCAGTGGGGTTGCGGTGACCGGGAGACTTTGTTGTGAAACGAAATCTGACCCTTGGGCGCCGAGGCCGCGGCCGAGAGCCCGGGACCGTGACGCCCGCGGCCCCAACCGGG
This sequence comes from Mesoplodon bidens, assembly GCF_964165515.1. Lineage (NCBI taxonomy): Eukaryota > Metazoa > Chordata > Mammalia > Artiodactyla > Ziphiidae > Mesoplodon > Mesoplodon bidens. The sequence continues at coordinate 16,781,851 of NC_138173.1, read as the reverse complement.
CCAGGAGGGGCGGGGGCGGCGGAGGGGGCGCAGCCGGCGCGGCGCCCCGACCCCCCCCCAACCCCCGCCGATGATCGCGCGCGCGCAGCGCCCGCTCCGCGGCCCGTCCGCAGTCTCCTCGGCCGCCTCCTCGGCGTGGGCACCGCCGCCAGGTACGCGGAGCCACCTGGAAGGACGCGGCGGCGCGCGCGCAGTAATGGGGACGCGCGTCGGGAGAGCAATGAGGGGACGCCGGCGTCGCCCCCGGCCCCGCGGCATCAGGGCGCTGCACGTGGAGGGATGTGTCTAGGGCCGGTGGGTTTTCCTTGAGGGAGGTAATGACTGATGGGGACGGAAGCGGGGGGGCGTCATCTTGGCCTTATTTGCTGTTGTGATGGCCGTCTTGGACGTGTTCTTGCGTTTGAAGCTCCAGTGATAGGAAATATTCGAGGAGTAGGCTGAACACACGAATATTTATATTTAGTGCTTTCTGGCCCCGGAGTCCCTTCTTTTGGCCCAAAGTGGGTTGTTTGGTCCAATTAACAGAGACCAGTTAAAAGAAGTAGCAGATGAATTGGAGAAGGTCAACGACGGCGAGGCATTATTATTATTCTATGAATAATTAGGAAAGCAAGGAAAAATAAACAGCATCTCTGGTTTAACTGTGGTGAGAATAATGCAAATGGTATAAACAACTTTCACTGTTTCCTTCATGTTAAGACCCACCCAATTATTTTGTTCTGGAAGCCAGACTGACTAACGCTAACTAGGTAAGTCACCTCATAAAACTCAACGCTTCTTGAAAAAATTTGGGTAGGAGAAGGACTCAAACCTGTCAAGAAATGTGAGTTGATTATATATTCAAAAGAATCAGTGGCGAGTGTTAGCACAGAGGATCCCAGCTAGGAGTGGGAAGCGCAAGGCTACTGGAGGAGCAGCGTCTCCGTGGAGGCCAAGGAAGGCATTCTTCATCCTGTTCAGAGACCTTAGTACCCTGAGAATCCTCCGTCTCTAGTCAGACCTGCTCATTCAGCCAACACTGGGAAACGTGCCATGTACCAAACATCTTGTTACATGGATTAAAATGGTTTCTGCCCTGAAGGAGTGGTCTGGTAGACAGTTGTGACCTGAAATGACTAGTGCTCAGATGGGGAAACACAGATGGACCGGGCTTCCCGGAAGCAGGACTGGATGGGCCTTGAAGGCTGTGTAGCAATCTGGGTGGAAGGTGCGTCCTCCAGGCAGAGAGCTGTTGGCACCAAGGGCATCTGGAAGTGGTCTGGTGTAGCTGCAGGTGAGCAGGAGAGACCTGGGACGCAGGACAGATGTGTAGGGACTGTAGGTGGGGACAGATTGGAAAGGGCTTCCATGTCAGACCAAACAGACTAAATCAGACTTGTTCCCTATTTGGAAGAGAGCAAAAGCTAACAAGTTTCACAATTTGGAACATGTGAAGAAAGCCTTGGGGAGAAGGCAGAGGAAAGTGTTAATGAAGATGTTACAAAATAGGAAGTATAAAAAAATGATTAGTGGGATTGTTTAGCCTATAAAAAAGTCAAAATGTTCACAAAAAGTAAGTAAAGAGAGGGAACATAACAAGAGCAATATTATTTTACTAATTATTATCTTAGTAACCTGAAATGCAGCTCTGAAAAGTGTCCAGTTATCCTATTCCACGATAATTTTTGCATGTAAAAACTAGAGACGATTAAGCATATTGCATTACAGTTTTATGACCTTTCATCCTTTACAAAGTGATTGTTACCATCCACTCACACATTAATTGAGCATGTATTATGTGTAAGACGCATTATCAATCTTCTCCATCCCATTAGATGGTATTGATGTCATTGTGTAGATAAAGAAACGAGCTCAGAGAGGTTCATTAATTTTTCCAAGATTGCAGAGCTGACGAGTGCTCAAGTTACTGACTTAAATCCCTACCCAGCTTCCCCGAGTTTTCCGAAGTCTTTCCCTCTACCCTTGGACGCATTGGGACTAGCTGTCTGGGGCTTTCTCTCCTTTATCATTTCTGTCAGTGACTTGGAAGAAGGAAACTAAAGGAATGGTTTTGAGGTTGGCATATTATACAAAGCCGAATGGATGTCTCAGGTCGTTTGCAGAAGCGTTTGTGTATCCCTAAGCTCAGTAAGTGCCAGTGGTGTTTGGATCCAGAGGCCACTGATCACAGACATGTCCTGTGGAGGGGGATCAGAAAGTTAAGTAACTTGTTTCTGAAAGGATGAGTAATTAAATTTTGAGCCGAGAGAGGAGATCTGATTGTAATTTTAGGAAATGTCATCAAAATCTTCAGATGTTTCAGGGATTATTTTGTATGAGGGGCGTATTAAAATACATTTGTGCTTGTGCAGAAGAAAAATGGACCCTAGAAGAGAGGGTTTTGATCGGTCTGTTTCGGCTCAGTAGAAGGGAAAACCTCGTAAAGGTTAAACCTTCCAGCTGTAGACCAAATGGCTTGCCAAGTTGGTGAATTTCTGTCCCCAGAAGCGTTCATGCAGAAGCAGGTTGGCTATCAGTCGAGGTTTCGGGTGATTCCTGCCCTAGATGGAATTTGGATTCTACAACTTCCTTCTGTGGCTCCATCACAACATCCCATACCATGTATATTGCCATCACATTGTACCACCCAGTAGCTCTTTTCTTAATGAATTAAGGGGAGAGAGGTTTCTTAAACTTTTCAAGTTTCGCTGTAATGTAAGTTGTCCTTTGATTTTTTTTTTTTTTTTTGCTGTACGCGGGCCTCTCACTGTTGTGGCCTCTCCCGTTGCGGAGCACAGGCTCAGCGGCCATGGGTTACGGGCCCAGCCGCCCCGCGGCATGTGGGATCTTCCCGGACCGGGGCACGAACCCGCGTCCCCTGCATCGGCAGGCGGACTCTCAACCACTGCGCCACCAGGGAAGCCCTGTCCTTTGATTTTAAGAAAAGAGTGAAATCCAAAGAAATCCTGAGTCAGTGCCTCTTTTCTGACAGCTTAATGCTTTCTCCATTACCGTCTTTATTTTCGGTGTTTTGGCCTCTGAAACTGCAGCCCTGCAGTCTTATTCTGCATCGAGCAATCCTTACTCCGGTCGAGACACAACTAAAAATAAGAATCAGCATCCAGGAAATGAGGAAGTTGCTTTGCTAAACTTTGCTTGTGATTGTCAAAGGTAAAGGAGCAGGGAGGCATTTATTCTCCAGTTCCTCCTAAACTACACATGTAATCTTCACGCATTCTAAGGTCTAATGAGGAACGTGGGTCCCCTGTAGTAAATACGTTACCTAATGAGCTGAATATTGAAGTCTCTGCCTCTATCCATGGTTGAAATTGCCTTCGAATTTTAGCAGCGAAAGAAAAAGAAATGTCAGAATCTGAGAAATAGGTTTTCACCTTATTTTTATGAATAAAACTGCTTTTTTGTTCTTGACAGCTGAACTTATTGTGGGTTAAGCAGTCAAGCAGGAATAAATGTCACATGCATCAGAAAGGAGTGCTGGTGGGTGAACATCAGCACTGACATCATGTTTCACTTGGAGGGGCAAGAACTTATCATCTCCAATGAAGAAGGCAGTCACTATCAAAACCGTTTGTTGCTTCATTAATGGTGCTGGGGAAAAAGATGTTGACAGTTGTTAGGAAATATGAACTGTGGCACATTAAAATTGGGATTGACATATCTACACTAATATGTATAAAATAGATAACTAGTAAGAACCTGCTGTATAAAAAAATAAAATTTAATTAAAAAAATCAACTTTATGAAGTGTATAGTTCAGTGAATTTTGACAGTTATGTGCACCCATGTAACCACGACCTTCAAGATAGAGAGCACTTCTAGCACCTCCAGAAGTTCCCTCACGCCCCCCACAGTCCAGTCCCTCCCCACGCCCACCTCTGTCCCTGGCTCCAAGCAGTATCCTGCTTTCCGTCCCTGTGGGTGAGTTTTGTGATGTTTTATTAGCATCTTCAGAGGCATTCGATGGTAGAGCTTTCTATGTAAAAGCAAAGGAGTAGATATTTCAGATCCCCTTTTCTTTTGAATAAAGTAAGAAAATTCATCATTTAGTTATATAGTTGTTTGGACAGTAGCGAGCAACCACTGAATGGAACCAGTTTAGTTTGCTACCAGTTGTTCAAGAGCATAAGGTATTTTAAAAGTACAACTGGGCTTCCCTGGTGGCGCAGTGGTTGAGAGTCCGCCTGCTGATGCAGGGGACATGAGTTCGTGCCCTGGTCCGGGAAGATCCCACATGCCGCGGAGTGGCTGGGCCCGTGAGCCATGGCCGCTGAGGCCGCTGAGCCTGTGCGTCTGGAGCCTGTGCTCCACAACGGGAGAGGCCACAACAGTGAGAGGCCCGCGTACCGCATAAAAAAAAAAAAAAGTACAACTATAGTCGTGGGAAACTGAGAAACAATTTCTGTGATACATTGTGGACTAGCAATGCCCCAAATTCAGTAGCTGCAGCGGAATTAATACGCCAGCCTGGTGAAATTTTAGGTGAATGTATCACGTGTGATTACGTTTTAGACTCTTCTCTTAGATGCCTGCATTTCCTTATTACATATAAGATACATAAGCCTGTAGCTCTCAGGCGCTGTGCTATTATAGCACACCCACGTTCCTCAAATCCGTCATGGGCGTGCTATCCGTCATCATCCGCAGGCAACACTGACTTTTTCTGTGCTTATTTTCTGACAATGGCTGTCAGACTCAACCGACTAAGTCATGTGACGTGGTGATTTACCTTGCTGAAGATAAGAGAGGAAAATGATTAGAATAGTGGTAAAAGACCCCATGTTCACTGGAATGCATTTTCACCGTTTTGGTTTGTTTAAGACTTTTTCTTTTTTTTTTCAGATTTTTACAAATTGAAGCGTAGTTCATATACTGTTGTGTTAGTTTCAGGTGTACAGCAAAATGATTCAGTTATATGTACATGTATATCTATCTTTTTTCTGATTCTTTTCCCTTATAGGTTATTAGAAAATACTGAGTATAGTTCCCCGTTTTGACTTTTTGTCTTGAGTCTATGAGAGCAGATTCCATTCAAAGAGCCATGTTGAGCAAAAGAAAGAGCAGGTGACGAGTGTGTGATAACCATGCTTACATTTATCGGCACCGTGATAGCCTACGCCAGTGATTTAGTTAAGGCTTTCAAATGTCCTGCCATGGTCTTTAGTATTCAAAAGTTTGCCATGAACACAAAAATTTTGTAACCTCTGATATAGGGAGGTTCTTGAATGTTGTCAAGTTCTTTTGTAGCAACTTTATTGGACTATTTTAAAATACGAAATCTATGTTTCATCCTTCCACTAGGGCCAGTGTTGTATGAGAGAAAAATCTGCATAAATGAATTTGACTTCACTTTAAAAGAATTACTAGTTTTAGCTATCATACCTCTTGATCCTGTAATTAGATTGTTTGGAATTTATCCTTAAAGAAATAATTTAAAAGAAGGAAAAAACTTGTTGAGTGAAGATATTGAAGTGTTATATGCTGTAGTGAAAGAGTGGGAAAAAAAACCCCAAATATCCCACTTTATAGGACTATCTCCCTGATGGAATATTACATGGGCATTAAAAATGATAAGGATACAAACTGTAAGATACTTATGAAATGATGTTAAGAGAAACCAGAAAAACACATGCGTGAAGATTTGCTCTGATTATATCTACGTAAAACTGTACACATACAGACAAGTTGGGTTGATGGAATTACAGGTGTGTTTCTTTAGAGTTTTCTTTATATTGTTAATGTAGAAAGTACTACGTTGAAATAATGTGTAGGTCTCATGCTCTTGAAAACATCGTTTGAATTCAGCTTTAGTTACTGAATAAACACGTCATCATTTTCCTAATTAATGTCAGCTCATTGGGTTGCCTTACATTCTTCCTCTGAAGACAGAAGGAAATTGCATATGGTGGAAACAGAAATCTGATCATATTTATTCAGAAGTTCTATAAAGAATGGATGGGCTTCATACTTAAAACTTTAAAACGGCAGTACCAGTAAATCAGTGGAAAAGCTATAAAAGCAAATTGGTGTCGACATTTATTTCTATAGAAACGACATCTCCAGCTGTAGAAGACTTTCACCAGTGTAAAGAGCTGAACTTGTTTTTCATTAATAGCTTCCGTGGTTGGGATATGGTCCTTACAACAATTGGAAAGAGAATCTAGTTTCTGAATCTGACTCACCTGGGCATGCTCAATCTCTGTTTTCCTCAATATAACCGTATTTCTTAGGAAGGTGAGGAAAGCAAAGAAGAGGTCACCTTCAGACACAGCTGCTTATGGCTTCTGAAGCCATGGAATAGTGAGTTGAAGAAGTCTCTGGAGGTCATTTATCCAATGGTTCATTTCACTGCAGGCTTCTGTTTGTAAATTTTCTTAAAGACCCCTTGATTTGATATGTTTATTCAATCTGCAGTTGTAGTCTTCTGGGGACATACTTCAGAATAGCCCTTTTCTTTTCTACAAAGCAATGTTCAACCACTAGTTTCCTTCTGCCTCTCAGGAATGTTGGAAAACTCAACACTTGGTGAGAAGGCAAAGATGAAAGTGATGGTGTGTTAATGAAAATACTCTTTCATCCAAGGAGCCGCAAGTTATTCACAGTGTCTGATGGGTCTCTGGTTCATTAGAGATGATTTATGTGTCATCTAAACTATAACCCATTTTTCAAACCCAGCAGGAAAAATTAAAATATACGTGAGGTATAAAGTTTTTAAAAAGATTATTTTCTTCCCAATCATATCAATCCTCACCTCCAGCCCCACCTTGTTTTTCTTCAATCTAGAAAGTCTGTTCCATGCACCTGCCTAGAGCCTTTTTCTGCCTACTTCATGCCTCTGTCACTTGCACACTTATCCCAGCTTCTCTTCTCCCAATCTTTTGATCTGACAATAGATGGGATATTGGTGATGAGCTAGAACTAAAGTAAAAGTAAGAAATGTTTACAGGTAAGATGAGGTGCGGTTGCTCATTTTATCAACTGCCTGATTTTAGCCAGTGGGTGGAAAAGAATAGGAAATGTCTGTGTGGGGTGGTGAAAATGGATTTGCAGAATCCAGAAAGCTTGAGGTTCAAAGCTCTTGAGTACTTTTTTTAAGTAGCAAGTGCTGTTTGTAGAATTGGGGAGAAAAATTGTCATCCTGGGGAGAGCTTAAATTATAGCAGGAGTGCACAGAATAGATGTTTTGTCTCATATATGTTAAAGATTTTGTATTTAGAACTATTTTGTATTTTAACAATAAGCTTGTTAGTTGCAGTGGGGCATAAAATATCATTTCCAAATATGCGTCACTGAACTCTATAGGTGTCACTGTAATGCCATCACCAGGGGTGTAACTTCATAATGCCTCTGAGCCCCCAAAGGGGATTTTGTGTGATTGCAAGATTTGTCAGATTGTCATGTTGTTTTGGTGTTTTCTGTAGAGTCTGTTTTATCAGTGTATAAATCTAATGTTTATTTACCATTGTGTATTCGCTAGTATGTCTACACTAATTACAGCCCCTTCCCAGCCCACTCCCCCCAGAGTGCAAAATGAAGTTCCTAAGGCTTGTGTTAATCTTGTGTCAGAAGAGTCTTTGTACTAAAGTTCACTTTTCCATAGTGTTTCATCAACAGTCCATGGGATTGGGACCGAAGAAGGCATAGTTCCCTCAGGTGCTGGAAAGAGACCATTTCAAACAGAGCCAGTACTTCCTGTTTCCTCCTTGTCCGGGATGCCTCCCACTGTCCCTCTTGCCACCTGCCCGCTTCTGCTAGCACCAGATGCCAAGGTGGGCCTATGGCCTGGGGCTGTGAATGCAAGTCAAGAGCTCTAGGTGCCCCTTCCCTGTCACCTGTGGGCTTTGGTGACCTTGGAAGGGGTTGCTTACCACTGTCTGTCCTTCTTTAGGTGGCCTCATGCAACTAGCAAATATGAAATATGGGCCCAGCTGTACAACTTTTTCTCACTGTTTTGTTCAGTTGATCTTTTCTTCCTCCTTAAGTGGTTAGTGAAAGCCATTCCAAGAAGAGGCTTCCAGGCCTTTTCTCTATGCTCAGAGTGGATAACTGACTCTGGAATGTTGAATTTGGGTGGCAGAGCCCCCAGATGTGTCTCAGTCCCTTTTCTCTTTATTAGGGAACTTTCACTTGAGTGGCTAATAGAAAGGTGGCCTTCCATGTGTACAACGCCAACCCACCCCCTACTTCTGGAGGGTACCAAAGAGTTGACTCAGGAGTGAGTAAATAAAGGGTTTGGTCTTTGGAGATAAATGCACAAGTGGGTAATTAACCCAATTCCCTGCTTTGGCATGGTGAGTGCTGGGGATGGGTGTATGGATGGGTAACTGCCACCAGGCTTATGGCATCCAGACTTGTGGGGGTACTTTGGATATCAAGACACCTCCTGCCTGTACTGCCCCACAAATCTCCTGAAACAAATTTCATGTCACCCATCCTTCCATCAGTGCGCACCTCCCCACACCAACGCCGTCCTATACCTAGATCAGCCTCCTTGGACATTCTTCTACTCCTTCTTTTCTAGGAACCACTCCTTGGTTTAAACAAAGTCCCTTTGAAGTTCACCTCTAAGTACTCTATAGGTCTGTATAGTTTTATGAATAGCTACTCCCTATGTGCGTAATGTGTAGGTAGGCAGGTAGTTAGATAGATATGAACCAATTAACCTGTCTTTGCTTGAGCCTGTTTCTTAGGGTATTTGAACCAAATATTGACGACCTAAAATTCGATGAATCATTTTTAAGTTGACTGAATGATAGCACCACCATTTAACTGCCCATCTAATTCTAGCTCAGAGTTTACATGTATTCAAAAATTGTCATGTATCAATAATATTCATTCATTCACTCATTCAAAATATTTAATGAATGCCATATGTGACCAGAACAAGAGAGCAAGGCATGGTCCTAGCCCTCATGGAGCTACAATCTAGTGGGGGGACAGGTAGAGAAATAATTAGATAAGAGCTATAATGGGGGCAGGCTTATTTATAAACCATGAAAGATCAAGTCCAACAAGGGAATTAAGGGTTTACCAGAGCCAGGCTCCTAAATATCAGTAGACCCAGTCATGGCATATATTTCATGGTTTGGATTGACATGTAGAAATCTGGAAACAACTATGCTGATTTAGCAAGCGGGAGGATTTGTAAATAAAGTCCATGGGTCTCTGTGATTTCGTGATTTTTGAGTGGTAGTCTTTCTTAGTGGAGACATCTACCTGAACTAGATGAATGCTGACTGTTTGGCTTCTCAATAATCTCAGTCTTTTCTTTTTAGGCCAGGAAACAATAACAAACATAGTATTTAGTACAGAGTAGTTTCATCTTCAGAAGAAATAAAATTACGAATGAAATACCTTTCATGCTCATGTAACTTGACCATTCTTAATACCTTAAACTGTTCAGTAAGTTCAATATGGAAATATGGAAAAGAAACACATGGGAAATAATCCTGGAATATCAAATATACAGACTTTGATTGAAACATGTTCTCAGGACAGGTATGGAGAGGATGGGAATTTCGGGGAAATCAGAGGGGGCTTTGTCTTGGGCCTGCCCCCTTCTGTGAGGAATGAGACCGGACTTTGTCTCAGCACATATAGGTGCACTGTGGGCGATTTATGTGAAGGCACTTTGTAAACTGTAAAGTGTTTTCCCAATGTAAGGCGGAATTATTATCATTATTTTAAAATGCTACTTTATCGCCTGGAAAAGTTAACGTGCCTCCAGAGAGTAACGGAAGCAATGAAAAAAAAATCTAGTTTCTGTAATATCTCTTCCCTAATTATGCAAGAAATCCTCTAAAAGCAATGCCGGTGGATTTTAAGATTTGGTTCTGAAATTTTGTGCAATTCAAAATAGAGTGGTATATTGTGTTTCCTTGGGTTAGCAGAACTTAAATACATCCATATGATTTTTATTTACTTGTAACCTGAAATTATGACATTGTTTTTTGTTAAAACTACAGAAACACTCTGCTTTAATAGGGATTCTCCAAATTTTAGGAGTTAGTTAGTTATGAGTTTTGTTTTTTGTTTTTTGAAATTAATTAATGAATTTATTTTTGGCTGTGTTGGGTCTTCGTTTCTGTGCGAGGGCTCAGTAGTTGTGGCTCACGGGCCTAGTTGCTCCGCGGCATGTGGGATCTTCCCAGACCAGGGCTCGAACCCGTGTCCCCTGCATTGGCAGGCAGATTCTCAACCACTGTGCCACCAGGGAAGCCCAGTTATGAGTTTTATGTTGTCCAAGAAGCATCACTTTTGTGTTAATGGCGGGTAAGGCATATGTCTTCCAGCATTGATAATTGTGAGCAAAAAATCATAAATGAGAATTACTCTGGCATTTCAAAATTATATACCAAATGAGCCACGCTTGGAATATTTTACCTGATAATTAGCATGTAAATGCATACTTTCATTAAATTATAAATCTAAAATATATAATATCATCCAGTTGAAATCTCCCATTTCACAGATAATAAAACTTAGGCTCAGGGAGCCAAAATTATTTGCCTAAGTTCATTCAACTAGTTAGTGGTGGAGTCAGAACCTGAATTCAGACCTTTTGACTTCCACTGCGGTGCTTTTCCTACCATGCTGACATGCAGAAGTTTAAGTACCTTTAAGAGAAGTGATACTAAAGTTTACACTACTACATGTTCTCTGTTCTCTAATTTTACCTTGAGTGATATTAAGATCGTGTCTATTTTTTTTGGTTAAATTTACATGTCTATTTATCTGTGTTGAAGTTGATGTGAGGTGTGTAGATTAATTTCTTAGTTGCTAAGACCAAGCAAGAAAAGCTGGGAGTTTCTTTTGGTTCCTCATTTGAGCATGAGTATGAAAATTAATTCTGAGAGTTAGGAAATGAGAATGGGCAGCTAGACGGCTATATTGTTATTATTATTTGCAGATAGCTAAACATAGACTATATTTCAAAATACTACATTTATCGTCCATGTCTTGCAGCATGCCCAAACCCCACTCTTCTCGAAGGTGTTGAGTCTCTGAAGGTTCAGAATTGATCAACTGTGAAACTGTGACCTAAAGTAAACTTGCTAAGAAATGGTATAATAATATCCTTGCCCTGAGGGTAAAACACTCAACTCTAGATTTTTCTCTTTTATCCTTGCTCAGACTACAATCATATTTCTTTGTTAGTATTTCCTCTTGGCATTGTGGTACAGCTGACGTTGATAGATAGCATGGAGAAACCGAATTCAAAAAGAAAAAAAAAGGGGGGGGGGTGGCTCTTGGACTGTTGGCTCAAAAATAATGCGCGTAGAAAGCTCTCTATCTGCCCTCTTCATTTTTTTCTTTTCCTTGGGCTGCAGCTGCTGACAGCAGACACACTGAGCTATAATTTGGCCACATTTGGCTCATGTAAATTGTGATAAACAGTGAGCCCATAATATTTATTTTAAAGATTCAATCAGTGAAGGTAAGCATTCTTGACTTGTGTATACATGCTAGTAAATAGAAAGCTACAGACGTAAAGATCAGCTCTTAATTTCATGCCACACAATTAATACGGCGGCTTGATGCTCTGTTCATCACAGGTGCTGGGGTGTTGGAACCCTTTGAAGAAGTGTGTAGCTAATAGCCCATATATAATTCGGAAGAAGAAATCTTCAATGGAAGACCCCCAGGGGATAAATGGACAGTCTGTAAGTAAACAGAATGTCAGTCCTAAGGCAAGAGTTATTACTCTTAAAATCGTAATTACTATTTTTGTTGTAACTTGAGTGTCTGGAAATTCCTCAAAAGCTCTGTACCAATTTTTAATGATTTTTAAAGTTATGAATTAAGTGGTACATTATTTCATCAGCCTAACCTAATTTATATCTTTTTTAAAGGTATCAGTTATCAAAAGTAGAGGTCTAGAGGAAAAAGCCAACCTTTAGTATTACTTAATTATACCAATACGCTTAACAAAATTTTTAGACTTACATTTTCCTTTGCCTCAGGGAAAACATATATTTGTCTCGTGAAACTTGCAATGTCTAAGTTTGGATTGTTTTGTATTTGTTTTGATGTATACGTGTGTGTGTGTGCGTGTGTATCTTTAAAATGTGTGATAAAAAAGCAAAATAAAATAAAATGTGTGGTTGGTGTGGTAGGTTCACAGTTTGATAAACTCTTGAGTGGGCTTTAAATTAAGGAGAACCTGAGGTTTTATTTTGTTTGTTTATCTTGTGAGCACAAGAGAAAGGGTTCAGAAATGTTCCTCAAGTTCGTATCGGGAAGAAAAAAAGTTTCCTTTGGCTCATAAACAAATATTCCCAATAAGAGTTCATCTTATAAATAGCCTTTGTTTCGAACTTAAAAAAGTCAACGGATTTTAATTTTAAAAAAGCCTATTTCAGTACGTTAGAGTTGTTTCCTTGGAAAATTTCCATAGCAATATTTGGGGTGGCACTATGTGACTTTGCCTTTAAAGGTCTCTCATCAGTTATGATGCTTTTTGACCTGTGGTTTTGTAGCTCAGCTTTGTTCACTATAGAATTATTACAAACCAGAAGTGTGATCTTTAGTAATGACATTGTGGTTCCTGTCAATGTGTGTTTTACAAGACCTTCTGGTGGTTGTGTAATAAGCAGTAACTGCTAATGGATTAGGATTTTAATAACAAAGGGTCACGTGCTATCAAGGTGCTTCTGCAGTCATACTGTATGCAGTTACCGAGCGTATTTTATGGCTCTCCTAAATCATCTTGTGAGGTAATTCACATAAAGCATTTCGAGATCATTCCGTATGGTGTAGCTTTCACCCTAAACAGGAAAAGCACCCTTAACACGTTTAAGTTGTTTGTTTGGCCTTTTAAACTTATGTTACGGGCCTGTGATATTCGATGTTGTTATTATAGGAAGAATAGTTTGGGAGTGCCTATAAAATAAGTGAAAAATAAATGTGCAAATAACTTACTATTTTCTGCCCCTTGTATGTAACTTTGCTCCCTACCTTCACGCAAGTGGCAGCGTTGGCGAATCACTAACAGATTTAACAATCTCTGCCAATAAATGCTGCAGATAATATTTCTTTTGAGGTTTTAATATTCTGCCGGTTCTCATTTAAAACTTAAGAAATTAACTAAGATTTGAGACAAATAAAAAACACAGGTAAGGAATATAATGATGAAAATTTTTGTACCTGTCCCAACAAAATGGTGTTTATTGGGCCATCTCATTCCATATCATTTGGAGGTGTTTTGATACGTGAAGAGTGAAGCAGTTTTACTCTTGAAAGATACTTGGCTGCCTCAGAAGTAGAGAGCTAGGGAGTGATGTTTCTCAAGGGCAAACAGTGTGTGGCATTGGAGAAGCCGTTTCCGGGCATCTTGGCCCCTGCCTACTCAACCACGAAGGGCAAGCAGTCTTTTCAGAGGTCCCTATGTGTTGGGCCCCAGGTGGGCTCCTCTGGGCTCACTTTCTTTGGCTCTCAGGTTTCCCCTTTTCTTAGGAAGGTGCGGAAACAGGCTTAAGATGGGAAGAGGGCCTAGAACTTAGCTGAAAGCAATAAGGTAACTCAAGAAACTGAAGGAGTTTTTAAATTTTATTTTTTTTATTGAAGTATAGTTGATTTACAATGTTCTGTTAATTTCTGCTGTACAGCAGAGTGACTCAGTTATACGCATATATGCACTCTTTTTTATATTCTTTTCCATTATGGTTTATCCCAGGATATTGAATACAGTTCCCTGTGCTATACAGTAGGATCTTGTTGTTTATCCATTCTATATGTAGCAGTTAGCCCCAAACTCCCAATCCATTCCTCCCCCACCTCCACTCCCCCTTGGCAACCACAAGTCTGTTCTCTATGTCTGTAAATCTGTTTCTGTTTCGTAGATAGGTTCATTTGTGTCATATTTTAAATTCCACATATAAGTAATATCATATGGTATTTGTTTTTCTCTTTCTGACTTACTTCACTTAGTGTGATAATCTCTAGGTCCAGCCACGTTGCTGCAAGTGGCATTATTTCATTCTTTTTTTATGGCTGAGTAGTATTTCATTGTATATATGTACCCCATCTCCTTTATCCATTCATCTGTCAATGGACATTTAGGTTGTTTCCACGTATTGGCTACTGTAAATAGTGCTGCTATGAACTTTGGGGTGCATGTATCTTTTCGAATTAGAGTTTTTGTCTTTTCCAGATATCTGCCCAGGAGTGGGATCACTGGATCATATGGTAGCTCTATTTTTAGTTTTCTGTTTTCCATAGTGGCTGTACCAACTTATATTCCCACCAGCAATGTAGGAGGGTTCTCTTTTCTCCACACCCTCTCCAGCATTTATTGTTTGTAGATTTTTTAATGATGGCCATTCTGACCAGTGTGAGGTGGTACTGCATTGTAGTTTTGATGTACATTTTTCTAATAATTAGCAATGTTGAGCATCTTTTCATGTGCCTATTGGCCATCTGTATGTCGTCTTTGAAGAAATGTCTAGTTAGGTCTTCTGCCCATTTTTCAGTTAGGTTGTCTGGTTTTTTTTGTTGTTGTTGAAGGAAACTAAAGGATTAAAAGGAGACTGGGTACCAGAAATTCTTGTACTTCCCAAAGTGACTTGCACTGTCCCTTGCTTGCCACATTCATCTTTCAAAGTTTTGCTTTAAAAAGTCAATATATTCAGAGTAAACACAAGAGTATACTGTACCCCCAATATTCCTAGGATGTAGCCTCCTGACCATAGTGGCACTTTGGAAATACATCTTTCATGTGACCAGAGACCAGGGGCAGAGGTGAAGTAGCTTCTCATTTTGATCCTAAAGAGGTACAGTCCTGGGCAAAACATTTAAATCAGAAATTCCACCTTTCTTATTCTGGAATTTTCTGCTTGTGTGTTTTCCACATCTAGAAAGAAGTAGCTCATGAGATTTTGTAGGTTTTGTCAACTCTTCAACTTGCCTCATGAGGACAAAAAGGAGAGGAGGACATTTGTGGGGCTTTACATCATTTTGGTGATAATTCTAGCCACTCCAGTATCCCCTCTTGAGGAATCCCATTTGGATAAGCATGGCCCCATTCTCTCTCCGTAGGTCCATGGTCGGCCTCTCCGAGGTAGACACCTCTGAAACACAGACATCAAAGGGCCAGGCTATAGCTGTATCTTTCAGTTTCTTTAGTTTATGAGGATTTCTACAGGGAAATTATGTCAAGATAAGAAAAGCATTTACTAACTCTTTTTAAAAAAGTGAATTAAAAAATAAATCACTATCTTTTCCTTAGAAGCTGTGAGCTCTGCAGTTACCTAAACCTTGTGTCTGATTTAGATGGAATCCTGGTATCATAAAAACTACGTTTTAGATATGGAATCCGAAGACTGGGTTTTAATTTTTAATAATTGTATGATCTGGGGTAGATTTCCAAGCATCAGTCTCTTCAACTAGAAAACAGAGATGATAATATTTACCTTCTCTTATTTAAAATTATAATTTTGTAGGTCAAGTGGGGTCATGTATTTAAAAGTTCTTTGATAACTGAAAAGTACAATACACCTCTCATGCACTTTTATTGTAAATATCGCTAAAAAAGTGTGGTCATGGATAAAAAGTTATCTGGCTGCCTTCAAGTCCACAATAAAAAATTTTGAATGCAACCATTATACCAGTGCCAGGTATTATAAACACCAATACTACATATGTTTGTTTATGTTGTTAGCTGTCGAGGGAATCAGGTCTCCTGAGACTCTAAAGGAGCTTTTTATTATAAATGGTAGATGGTTAATTTACTTTTATTACAAAAATTTCAGATGGTGATATTTTAGAGCTTTTTGGAATAACTATATCTTTGGCCTCCATTGTATTCTCATAACTGCATCTTCTTTAGATTACGGTAAATCTGAAATGCTAACAGCAGTTTTTGCTGAGATGCCGGGTTTTGCAAGAAAACCATGAACTAAAAGATGTATGTACCTTATTTCTATGTTTGGACATTCTAAAAAGGCAAAGTGACTTTTAACCAAAATGGTAAAGTTAAATATATATTTTATGAACAGAGAGAAGAACACTATTAAGCAGAGATTTCTAAAAGTAGTATATATATATGTGTGTGTATATATATATATATATATATATATATGTACATTACATCTGTATAAGTCACATTAACTGGGAAATTATAAATTAGGTCAAGATTACATTTATTCAGCTTTATCATGAGTGAGATATTTTATGTAAGTGAAATTTTTAGATAAATTAAAAAATATACAATTCAGTAGTTTTCAGTTTCCTTTTTAAAATCATGAGCGTCTTATTGGAAGCCTGTATTAGTTCCATCAGGCTGCTGTAACAAAGTACAATAAACTGGGTGGCTTAAAACAACAGAAATTTATTGTCTCACAGTTCCAGAGGCTAGAAGTCCAAAATCAAGGTGTTGGCAGGGCTTCCTCTGAAAGCTGTTGAGGAATTCTTCCTTGCTGCTTCTTAACTTCCAGACCTCTATAACAATCCTTGGCATTCCTTGGCTTGCAGCTCCTGTGCTTTGATCTCTGCCATGTTGTCACATGGCATTCTCCCCCTTACCTCTGCCTCTCGTCCTCTTCTTGTAAGGACATTAGTTATATTGGTTTAAGGACCAACCTAATGACCTCATCTTAACTTGATAGCATCTGCAGAGACCCTTTTCCCAAATAAGGTCACATTCACAGATACCAAGGATTAGGACTTCAACCTGTCTTTTTCGGCGGGGGCGGGGTGGATACAATTCAACCCATAACAAAGCCCAAGAAGAATGTGAGGCTTCAGACCTTATCTGTTCGCCTACCCATCCCACTTCCCTCCACCTTAGCACCTTGAATAACTCTAGTTTATTTGGTTGCAAGTAGTGGAATTCCCATGAGCTGGCTTAAGCAAAGAAAAGAAAAGTCTTAAGAAAGACTTAAACAAAAGGAAAGTCTTAAGAAAGGAAATTCAAGCAATTTTCTTTCTAGTTTTCTCTGCACATGTTTTTCAGTCCTCTTTTTCTTTGTAGACTGGCTTTTGTACTCCCCTTGTGTAGCGTTGGCTGTCTGCTGACCATGGTTTACATGTTACTGAACCATCCACCATGCAGAAAGAAAGACTCTGCTTGGTGTTGCATGAGTCATGATTCTGCGGCTGATGCCCAGAGAAGGAACTGAGCAGACCACCCAGTAGGTGCCCACCATGAACCTTCAAGAAACCCCCAGTTTGTACTCAGGGAGGCACTGGTTTGAAACCACAGTTTTAGTCCTATCACACGTCTTACAGATTTAGCCTTTGATGTACCATCACCTACATGCTAATCATTTTGATGGAAATATCTACTGGTGGAGATATATATATACATACATACATACATACATATATATATAAAAGTCTTTCCTGATGACCTAAGTTCTTTGTTACAACTGTCAGTTATAAGTTGGATCCCTAGTAAGTTAGTTTCTCTTCTCTCACTTGATCTAACAGAAGCAATGCTTGGCATTTTCAGCCCCAGGCAGTAAAGCCTAGAACTGGGGCTAAACTGGCTATGATGGGTGCACAGCAAATAGATGCTAACTTGAAAATGGAAGGCAGTTGGACATAGTGAAGAAAACCTTGACTTGGAATCAGAATACCGAGTTTTGAGCCACAGCTTCCTGACTAAGTCACCTTGGGAAAGTTATTTTAACTTCTAAGCCTCAATTTTGTTTTTATAATTACAGATAATTAGATCTATATTGCTGGGTCTCTGTGACGAAGAAATAAGATATCATATGCCAAAGCACTTTGTAAACTATAAAGCAATATATACGGCCACTAGTAGCAAGCCCTTTGGGGCATCTTTTTGGAAAGGGCAGGACACTTTGTGTCAGACATGTCTGCTTCGGTCTTTGCCCTGCACTTGGGCAAGGTTTTAAACCTCTCTCAGCCTCAGTTCCTCCTCATTTGTAAAGAAGGGATAAGAGTACCTTCCTATAGGTTTAGAAATAGCATATGAAAGACAGCTAGTGAATAAGAACACAGTTTTTGGAGCCTGACTCCCTGGGTTCAGATTTGAGCTATGATACTCACTGGCTGTGTGATGTCAGGCACGTCTGTGTGCCTCCCTGGGGCCATTTTCCTTGTCTGTAGACGGGGATGATGGTAATGACTTAGGTCACAGGGTGGCTGAGAAGACTGAATGAGGTTATATGTGTGAGAGTACTTAGAATGGTGCCTGACATACAGGAAATGCTGTCTTAGCATTTGTTGATGTTACTAATATTATCTCCACCATGCCAGGCACACAAATAGTAAGTGCTTTAAAAATGCTCATTGTTATTTAATTAAAATGGATTTGACCAGGGGGATGAGATACTATTTCTTAACTGAATTGTAATGGACCCACATTCACAGGGTTAAGGTGAGATGATGTCTTGGGATGTCAGACCACGCTGGAAGGAATAAGACAGTACTTCCCTTTGCACGGGCAGGGCTGGTTTGGGCCCATTAAAAGAGCTCAGGTTGGAATGCGATCTGAGAGTTTAGAAGAGACTGGCTGTTAAAGTTCAAATTCGGTACCAGGCTGTATTACCAGTTGGGTATTTTAGGTGAAGAATAAAACCTAGACAGGAAAATTGCTCCAGAGTCAGGACGGTGACTTGTTTATATTTCTAGGCCAAACACAATGTCAGGCCCTTTACGTGCACTCTGTAAACGTTTGTTTATCTGAGGTGACCGGCATCTTGTGTCCTGGGATAGCTCACTTGGTCCCTATGCATCAAACAAATAGAGTGTGACAAGGATGAAAATTGCTTGTGGCTGATGCTGGAAAAAAAGGAGAAAGGGGCTCTAACCATTTAGACTCACTGCCTCTGACCTTCCTCTGACCTGCACTCTTAAACAGGCAGGGGGCTGAGAGCTCAGTGACCATGGTGCTTGGAACCGGATGTCTGAGCAGAGCAGTTAGCAATGATGGCATTTGCATCTCTCTTTCTGAGGAAAAGGCACAGACGTTGGGATCTCTGGGTTTTTTTTTTTTTTTTTTTTTTTTTTTGGAAGTAGGAAGGGCAACTTAAATACTTAAAAGAAAAATAAAACCACTTTCTGGTCTAGAGCTGTGATGTTGAAAAGTTACCTAAAGTGTGAGCTAGAATAAGAAATCTATTTCTTTTTTAAGAAATTGAAGTCTAGTTGATTTACAATATTGTGTTAGTTTCAGGTGTACAGCACAAGTGATTCAGTTATACATTTTATGTATATATCTATTTGTTTCTTTCAAGTCTATTCCATTATAGGTTATAACAGGATATTGAATATAGTCCCCTGTGTTATACAGTAAATCCTTGTTGTTTACTTTATATATAGTAGTGTGCATCTGTTAATTCCCTACTCCCAATTTATCCCTCCCTGCCTCCCCTTTGGTGACCGTAAGTTTGTTTTCTAAGTCTGTGAGTCTGTTTCTGTTTCGTAAATGAGTTCATTTGTACTATTTTTTAGATTCCACATATAAGTGATATCATATAATATTTGTCTTTCTCTGAGAAAGCCATTTCACTGTAGTGAAAATACAATAAACTTTTTCTCTAAAGGATCAGATAGTAGATATTTTGGGCTTTACAGGCTAGAAGATCTCTATGGCATGTGTTGTGGTGAGCCCCAGGGCGATATTAATGCCTGCAGATAACTGGAGGATCCCCGCCTTTGTTCTCATTAGCACTTGCAGGTCAGTCTACCATTGCACTCCCACCTCCGTCAAGGTTTCTCATTTTATTTCTATCAGGCTTGATCCATCATCCTGGATTTGACTTATTTCTGCCCTTTGAGCCTCATTTTCTTCATTTATAAAATGAAGAACCGAGGAGAAGTTCTCTTCTAGTTCTAACAAAGTGTGAGTCCATTCATGTTCCTATGGTACTGGATAATCAAAGTTAATAAAGTTTATGTATCACAAAATAAATACGTGCTTGTTGCCAAGGGATGGGCAGGAGGACCCATCAGGACACGGAGCAACTTTGCAAACCCAACAAGTGCTCAGTTTGATGATCCAATACCACAGTTCCAGGATTGCATTTGAACCCTCATATGACGCATCTTGACATTTCTAAGGTCTCCTGATCATTTCTTTTGCAATCTCCTTCATCCCTCAGTCAATGAATATTTTATTTGTAGAGCCCATAGGATATTTTTATATTGGCACTGATGTTGTGATAAGGGTTCTTTGATGTCCACATTTCTTCTGTACATATATAATTTTGTTTATATGTCATATCAACTATGTTTCTATGATTAATTTAAAAAGGTGCTTGGAATACATAAAGAAGCACTCCTACATTTTTGTATCACCTTCCTGAATGTGTTTGTAGTGATCTAAAAATATGTTTACAGTACTCCTCCCTTTAAGACATGGAGTCTCTTGATGATGAACTCCTTGAGATGAATCCCTCCCCTTGGGTATGGTCTGGACTTAGTCACTTACTTCTAATAAGTAGAAACGAGAGCAGAAGTGGTGTGCCACTGTAGGTACTAAGTCATGAAAGCCACTGTGGCTTCCTCCTTGCTCTTTCTTGGATCACTCACTCTGGGGGGAAGCCAGCTACCATGTTGTGAGGACATTCAAGCAGCCTGTGGAGAGGCCTGTGTGCCAGGCTCTGAAGCCTTCTTCTTCCTCTCTCCATGTGAGGGAGTCTTCTTGGAGGTGAATCCTCCAGCCTCAGTCCGGCCTTCCGAAGAAGCAGCCCCAGCAGACAGCTAAGGTACATCCTCATGAGAGCCCTGATATCCAGTAACATTTAGATAAACTGCTTCCAGATTTCTGACTCTCAGAAATTGTGTGAGATAATCAATACATGTTATTTTGAGATGCTAAGTTTTGGGGTAATTTTGTTACACAGCTGTAGATAACTAATACAGTGATCTCATCAACCTATTTTTGCATTAAAATTATCTCTACTCAGTATTTATATAGACATTATATAA
The DNA here is from genome assembly GCF_964165515.1 of Mesoplodon bidens. Taxonomy (NCBI): domain Eukaryota; kingdom Metazoa; phylum Chordata; class Mammalia; order Artiodactyla; family Ziphiidae; genus Mesoplodon; species Mesoplodon bidens. Next base: position 16,760,956 of record NC_138173.1, on the reverse strand, counting down.
ATATAATTAATAAAACTCTTATTTTTCCTATTGCATTTCATTTGCAACCTGGGGACATCCAGATGTCGATTTATTTATCTTATCTGTTCCCCCAAATAGAAGTTTTTCTTCTTCACACAATAAATGCTTCGAACCACTAATTAGCAGTTTATTCTATCTTAAATTGTCCACACTTATTTACAAATCTGCTTGCCTTCTAGACTGTGAGTTTTCTGAGGGCAGAGAATATGAGAGAGGAATAATCACCCTCCCTCTGACATTCAGCCCTCTCTATTTTGCACATTGTAGATGCAAAAAATCTTTGGTTGAATGAATGAATGAATGAATGAATATAATTGCCATGTAAAAGGACAGAAATATCCCCATATGCTAGTTTGGCCACTTTGCTACATGTGGCTCCAGGGAACCAAGCATCTTTGGAAACATACCAGAATCAGGCTCAGAGCTTTTCCTGCTCTATTAGGTTTCATGAAAGTAGAGGTCCACTGAAAGCAAACATCACTGCTGTGAAACCTCATTAGTTGGACCCCCATTAATGGAAAATTTCTGATAATTTAAGCAGAGAATGAAGTAAATTCTTACACATGTTCTTTTATGAAAATAGTTTTATGAAAGAAAATAACAATATAGATTCATTTTAACAGTATGTGAATATAGGAAAGTAGGTGGGCAAAATAACCTGACAATCACATACCAAAAATTTCATGTGCTTTTTGCAAATAAATCTTATTCATTGAAGAAATCTTTCCAAAGTGCTGTTCTTGGTTAAACTAGTTCAATTAACGTTTATATTTCAAAGGAATTCTTGAAATTTCTTTGCGAGTTCTCCCGAATTCAAACTTAACATAAATCAGACTAACAGTGTCTTATTTTTAAAAATTTTGATTCTTGCAACGCTATGAACGTATACTCCCATCTCACGTCAATAAGGCAATAACTGAGCTTATGTTCTTACCAGTTCAAGTCATGGATACCTGTGAGGTACAGGAGGGAGCATGGGCTTGGCAGGCAGCTGGAGGCTGGGCCTGAAGTTCTAGCTGGAGTGTGTGCAAATCTCTCTGATCATTTCTAGCCAGGGTCTTCATCTCTAAAATGGGATATTTCAGTCCTGTGTATCTCAGAATTGTTGTGAGAACCAAAAGGAGAACAGGCGTGCCTTTATTAAGCAATATATGTACACATGTTATGTGTTTATCAGAAAACAATAAATACATCTGTCTTCTTCCAGGTAGTGTTTAAAAAAAATAATCCTGTGTCCTTTTCAACAATTCTCCCTTCTTTTTATAAGAGAAAGGAAAAATGAGAAGTTTTTTTTTTTTTTTTTTTTTTTTTGCGGTACGTGGGCCTCTCACTGTTGTGGCCTCTCCCGTTGCGGAGCACAGGCTCCGGATGCACAGGCTCAGCGGCCATGGCTCACGGGGCCAGCTGCTCCGCGGCATATGGGATCCTCCCGGACCGGGGCACGAACCCGTATCCCCTGCATCGGCAGGCGGACTCTCAAACACTGCGCCACCAGGGAGGCCCGAGAAGTTTTTTTTTAATTACTGATTTTATTTCATTATTTTTTCATTTTGAAATATGGTGTGTATAATATAAGGGGACACGAGATAATTGCTAATGGGCTGTGCAGATATTAAAATGGATGGCTGTTCATTCACTAGTTCTTGTTTTTACTTAAATACTTTATAAACTAAAATTCCTTTTAGGAATCCTAAAATGTATTGAAATTTATTTTGATGTCTAGAAATTCTCAAATGTTTTATTATATCAAACATCATTTGGCAAGGTATATAGTATATGCTTATTTATTTCTTTAATGAGGCTGTTATTGTTGTATTTCTTTCAAAGGATAGCCATCTCGAATGTTTTTCAAGAATAAAATTTTATGCTTTGGGTAACCACATATTAACCTTAATATGAGTCATGTTTTATGAGGAAAGAAAATATAAATGCTAGATTGTTTATGATTAAAGTGATATGTTATTTAAAATTGCATTTCTAATTTCTATTTAAATGAAAGAAATAGATTTTCTTGGCATAGGAAATAATGATCAAATACACATTTTACTTTTTTAACCTTGGTGTTTATGTTAGTGATTTTTAGTGACTTGTCCATCGAAGATTCTCTGAAACATTTAAAAAACATACGTTTACCTGACCTTATCTGGTAGGCTGGGAGGGTTAACTTTAAAAACTTCAAAAATATTTTCTTTTCAGGTGTGTGAAATTATATGCCCTGAGAAATGTTCATAATTGGTTAGTTATGCCTGCATTTAACCACTTGTATTCTCAAAATAGGAAACTGTTGGTGGCAAAATGGAACCCAAGCAACTTAAAATAGTTTCATCCATGGAGTTGACTTTTATTAAAGTTCACATTAGACACTGGAATTAGTTGTTTGCTAAGATGCCAAATTATTTTGGAAAAAAATAGACTCATCATTTACTATGGACCAAAAATCAGATCTATATTTTAATTTAATCAATTAGAATTTCATTTTGTCTTTTTTAAAATGGTTATCTTTCTGTTTGCCCTAGGGTCGTTTTTTAAATACAGTGACTGATTTCAATCAAAATTGACACACCCTTTATTTATATATTTTAAATTCAAACTGTGAGTCAGGCTACTTTCTTAAAACTATAGAGCAGCCAAAAATTTTCAAATGAACATGTGATCTATTTGTGATATTGAATGGGGACTGTAATTCACAGAACCATCTGCAATGGCAGCAAGGAGAGTACTGGGCTAATTCATACGTGGCCATGAGTCTATGGTGAACTTCTTCATTACCTGGAGCATTAGAGTCCTTTGAAGTCTGTCTTAACTTATTGGGACAAAGGTGATCTGTTGCAATTTTTTTTTTTTTTTTTTTTTTTTGCGGTTCGCGGGCCTCTCACTGTTGTGGCCTCTCTCGTTGCGGAGCACAGGCTCCGGACGTGCAGGCTCAGTGGCCACGGCTCACGGGCCCAGCCGCTCCACGGCATGTGGGACCTTCCCGAACCGGGGCACGAACCCGCGTCCCCTGCATTGGCAGGCGGACTCTCAGCCACTGTGCCACCAGGGAAGCCCCGATCTGCTGCAATTTTAACTGAAAATAGTGGCTTTTACCTATACTGCCAATAAGAGTTGAACAGATTTTGGTATTACTTTGGAAGACCAGGCTTGAAAATCTTACAATGTTCTCACCTACCTTTAAAAATGAGAAAAGATAATATAATATGAAGGGCATTTGGAAAAAATAAAGTTTATAATCCTATAGTGAAAAGTTTTAAAATTGTAAATGTATTCCACATTTATATTATAAAATATTACATATTAAATTGAGAGTTTGTTCTGAGTCCTTTTAAGTTGTTGCCAAAAAAGTTGTTTGCATTGGTAGCTAAATTCTCCATACATTGTAATTTTTGAGTCATTGAACCAATGATAGTCCTTAAACACTACAAGTTACAGGAAAAGATGAAATGGGCTGATTTTCTTGGGAGGCATCAGCTTTAGGTCCTTGGAGATAATGCAGTGCCTGACTATTACTAAAAAGAATAAATAACGTTTATTAAGCACTTACTATGTAGCACTGCTATTCTAAGCATGTTACACATATAGCCTTAGCTCATTACTACTTGGTGATAATCTGTTGAAGACTCGTGCATGGGAACAAGGTAGAACTGGATTACCTCTAAAATCCCTTTCACCACTGGGATTTAATGAATCCATGATTTATTACCTAGTGCTTAATGAGAGAGAGGAAGTAGGGCTATAAGGATCAAGGTTGTTTTTCCATATTCAAGTAGGCAAAATGCATAATGCTCTCTGTGTTCCTTTGGGGTTAACATATAATTTTGAAGAAAATGTGCTATATTTTTCCAGAAAGGTTCACACAAAGCACATACAAATTAGAAATACTTCTGCTCTTTCTTGCCATTTTTCAAGCCCTCTGTGAGTTCCAAAATATAGGAATTATTCCTTTATTTTTTATAATATCTAACAAAATTACGTATTGACCCATGATTAAGTAGTATAAGCTTTAGATGGTTATCATTTAACTCAGTAATAAACTTGTTCCTTTTCTTTTCTTTTCCCTTCTCTTTTTCCTTTCTTTTTTAACAGAAGTTCAGATCAATAGTTACAAATCTGACCTTAAAAAGCAAAATCTAACTAATAACTTGTTGAATAAGTAATAAAAACCTTTGAAAATATGTGCAGCCGTGAAAGAAAAGTATAACAGGGCTTTATTGTGAAATGTTTAGAAAACACAAAGCTTAGATTTTGATGGTTTAAAAAACTATGTTGAGACCGTATTTCCCCCCATCTAAAGTCTTACAGAAGTAAAGGAATTCTACAATGATTTCTCCAGTTAATAAATGCCTGCTTTTTCACGCATTCTACTTTTATAAATTTCTGCAGGGAATGTACAGACGAATCTTCGTTTTGCTTTGAACAGTCTTTGAACTTTTCTTGTTTCTTTATATATATATGAATCACTTTCCATATGTAGTTCCAAATCTAAAAAAAATAGTCTATGAATATTTTCAGTTAAATTAGAATAAAATTCACAAGTATGATCATCTTATTAGCCTTAATTCCATTTTACTGAAATGTGTGTGATATTGAGCACAGATTTGGGATATGACTGAAGGCATCATATTCAGCCATTTTTATAGTTTTTTTTCCTCATTGTTGAGAGTGTTTCCATCTATTATTAATTATACTATATATACATTTTTTTTCTTTGCTTCAACTCCAAGTAATGCTGGCTTAATTTGAGTTAAAAAAATTTTTTTTTTTTTAAAGAGGGGACCCAAGTATAAGGTTGGGGGAATAATTAATCTAATATGTCCAGTCTCATGATAAATAATTTTAAAAAACTTCTGAAAATGTAGTTACATGTTGAGATTAATGGAATTTTGGGAACCAGGATATATTTGTAACTAACTACACATACAGCTAACTGTAATTCCTTATGTACATTTTAGAATGATGTGCATTTTTTAGTGAATTTCTTAAACATTTTTGAAAATACCATACTTGGGGTTCATTTATCTTATGTGTATATACTTTGGGATCTAAAAAAAAAAAAAATGTTCCCAGCTTCAGTCTTTATTTCTAATCTTCATTACCTCTTTGATAGAATTAGCACAAATTGACTAGTAACTAGGTTCAGCTTACTCAAGCTGAACTCTGGCCTGAGGGTGTGGAGGTGAGGAAAGGAAGCTTTTCTTCATCTCTTTCTCTGAGGTGTGGTTCTGTTTACTTTGGAAAGAAAAGATACAAGTATCTCCTAAAGTGGATTAGACACGGCAAGACAAGATGATACATTTGCACTATAAACTCTCAAGCAGCTGTGAGAAGGCCTTATGTGTGAAATTTCTTACCTTCTTAAAAATCTTGATAGTTGTAGCTAAGCTCTTAACAGTCAAAAACAAACTGCCAACGAGGTTTATTTTCTTTTTTGCTGAGTTTTCTGGGCCATTGTTCCGCTTGAGGGGCCCTGTTTGTTAGTTTTGGCTGAGGGACTTCTCTTCCTTCAGGATAAGCTCTCCTAAGGCACTTGTACAAGTCGGTACTCAGGGACTGCTTCACAGTTTATTCACGGCCCGCTAAAGCACCATTCAACTGCATGACTTCCTGTCTCAGAGGAGGGGTGGCTGACTAGGGGTTTTGTATCTGTAATGTAAAAATATAGTGGATTTTGTGGAAAACTGGGACGTTTTTGTTTGTTCTCATAAAAGATTCCTGCTGGAAGTTTTATTTTAAAGTTGGCTTTTAGCCTTTTTTTTTTTTTTTTTTTTGCTGTGACTTGGATCCTGATCTGATTTTCTGCTTTCACGGCCCTTTTTGAAAAATTTAAAATATTTAATTCAACATTAACTGTGCTTACAAGCTACATAGCAGAATAAAATCACATTACAAACATTGTAGTATTAGATTTTATCACCATTTATTTCTTCTAGCCTGTCCAGGGATTTCTTCATGTTCAGTAGAACTAATTTGCAGTCAGACATTGAGGTCTTCTAGAAGGCCAGCAGGCTCCAGAAATTAATTTATCCAAATAACCGATCCCTCCTAGGCCAACCATAGAGGGACACCAAAATGGCCTAAGAAGGCAGAGCCTCCTTTTGAAGTCTGGAATGTTTTGACTGACTTGAAACAGGCGGCTGGAATGAAAGGATAATTTTCAGTGACCCAGGGGATTTTTTTGCCATTTTCAAATATTAGGTAAAACAAAGAGAAATTGCTTGCTCTAATTTAGAAAGACTTAGTAATCAGGAAGGCAACCAGACTGAGAATAAAGTTCCAAGGTATATATAGCAGAAGCTTATTTACTAAGCTTAGATTGCTGGCAAAAATCAAAATTATTATACCCTTAAAAAAACCTTACAGGGGATATATTTTAGGCAAATAGCTGCATTTTCATCACCTATACCTGCATTATTTTCTTAGTATTAAAAAAAAGAGAAAGTTAACTGCTTTGATTTATTGCCATCTAAAATATTTCTATATTACAATCTTAATTTTATTAAACAAACAGGAGGTTATAATTTAAAATAGTCTACTCGACTAAATGGGTTTACTAGAAACACTGAGTAGATATTTCATATTTGCCAAATTTTCAAAACATTAATAGATTTTAAGGCCATTAATTCTTTAAAGCAAACTGTAACATGAGCTGAAGCATAGGAGTATCCAGGTGTAACAAATGTTTTTTGATGACCAGGTCAGAGGGGTAGATCAAAGTAATTTTGAAGAGATTCCTTGTTATACTATACATAAATATTTATTATTGCAGAAGAAAAAATACCTTTTCTCATTTTGGTGAAAAAAATGAATTAAAAGTAGGGATTGGTAGCCAAATAACTGCACATTAAGGTAGAAATAGGAAATGCTTCTTTTTACACAATACATTCCCTGTCCCCTATAACGCAGTAATGTACTTAATGTATAGCATTATTTAGGAAAAAAGGATTAGATAACATTTGTAATTTTTTTTTTTTTTTTTTGCGGTAGGCGGGCCTCTCACTGCTGCGGCCTCTCCCCCTGTGGAGCACAGGCTCCGGACGCGCAGGCCCAGCGGCCATGGCTCACGGGCCCAGCCGCTCCGCGGCACGCGGGATCCTCCCAGACCGGGGCACGAACCCGCGTCCCCCGCATCGGCAGGCGGACTCCCAACCACTGTGCCACCAGGGAAGCCCAACATTTGTAATTTAAGAGTTCTGAATATTAGTAGATGCCAACTGACTTTATGGTTTTAGGCTTTATTTTACAGCTTGGGAGAATTACAGAGTAATTTAGGTACTGATGTGGCCACAAGGATGCCAATCCTGTTGCTGGCACTTGGTCATTCTTAAACTGGTGAAGTATGCCTTAAATCAATTTAAATGAAAAATAAATAGTAATTTTATTGATTTTGATTTGTTCTCGGGCTTGTTTGCTAGTTTTGAATTGGGGTGATTGGAACTCTACATTTTCACTACCTAAGTTGTCAAACCTTTTTCTCTAAGTTGCATCTTTTTGTACCAGTTTTCCATTTGATTGGCTGCCCTTGCAAAGCCAAAGTACATGATAAATATAAGAAAATTCTCTGAAAGCAGAGTGTTCTAATGGGAGGTGACATTCACATTATTCTTGGGTGTTACAGAGAGAAAATAGTATTGCCATTCACCTTTGTATCATCTTCAAGTTTTTCTTTTGGCTACTGAAATTCTGAGTAAAAAAAAAAAATGTCAGCTCTTTAATAAGTTGTGAGAAATAGCCTTTGGAAAAGAAGTTAATTGAGAAGTTTAAGTAATGGTTGACGGGGGCCAGCAATGTTGATGAATTTAGGTGGAAGGGGAATTAAGCTATCTTTGGTAATAAGAACTAAGACTCTGTATAAGTACATGGCAGAGATTGGAGAAACGTGTGCAGATGAAAATGTAGGAGGAAAATTAGGGGGTAATAGTTGCTTATACCAGTGGACTACATAGAAGAATGTCTACTATCCCTTGAGTCATGGGAAGAAAATAGAATGTCTTATTTTTAATTTCATCCTTTTAAAAAACATATATTTATTTTGTGTGGGTTTTATATATAATATATTAGTAAAGCACTGTTTGAATATAATGTATAGATACGTGTTGCTCATTTTTTTTTTTTTTTTACTGATGAGGAATTAAAAGACATTTGGAAATGGTTAGTTTCAATAATAGTTAGCTTTATATGCATTATCCCCCATATTTTCCATTAGGAATCAGCGATTGTGTATATTGATCAGGAATTTAAGTAACTGAAATATGAAAATCCTTCATACTCATGGTTAATAAATGCATATAAATATTTTCATTTTGGAGATGACTATTTGGTATTTTTCTCTGTGTTCTGAACAACATCTCTCAATGGGGCTTAGCCATATTTTATCTTTAAAAAGTAATACTATTTCTTTACCTAAAATCACTGTAATGTGAATGTGTATCATTACATAAATATTACCTTATGTTTACATATAATAATGAGGAACCCTAGGTAAAAAGTAGCTGATTCTTTCTTTGAGGTTATGCTAATTGACTTCATGGTAACTTTATTTTTCTCAGTACTCTTCATAGGTTTATCATTTCTTTCTGTTTGAAATTACTGTAACTTTGACTTCTGGATAATTAACACTACAGTTACTTGGTAATAAAAGACTTAGTGAGGATTGAGTGCTCTTTTTTCTAAATACTTAAGAGATTTCCATGCAGGAGAAGAGTTCATCTTAGTAGGTTTAACTGTAGGTGACAGAGGATAATGAGTTCAATTTTGGGCAGTTTGAGAGGTTTTGCAGATCTGCAGGTGATCTGTAGACAGTTGAAAATTTGGATGTGGGTTTCTAGAGTGGATTGGCCTAAACATATGGACTTGGGGCCATCAGCAGGTGGATGATTCTGAAGCCATTATGTGAGGTAACAGAGGAGAAGTGTGTTGAGGAAGAAAAGAACCAAACAAGAGAAGATTTAAGGGGATATTAGAGCCAGGGAGAGGACAGGAGCCAAGTCTGAAGTCTGAGGTACGGTTGGAGAGGTATATGAACCAGAGATAGAGAGACAACTTGCAGGAGAGGAATGGTTAGTGGTGCCAGGTTCCTTTGAGGGATTAAGATGCATAAGTACTGAAAGGTATACAATGGACAGTAAGCCACTAGTCCTAGCAGTTTGATGGTATAGTGATGGGTGGAATCCATATTACTTGTGTTGATAAGTAAATGGGAACTGAGATACTGAGATTCAACTACCCTTTCGAGCAGTTTGGCTGAGTTGGGAGAGTTAGAGACTCAAGTAGAGGGAGATGGACTGCAGGAGGATTTTCAGAGGAGAAAGGACCTTCCCATGCAGGGGAAGTCCATGGAAAGCCCATTCTTCCTCTTCTGATCCGAACTCCCTGCAGTGTTGCTCTGTCTGTATATGCCCCTCCTCTCCAGAGAGCATGACATCGTAGGAAATGGGAGAAGCACTTAAAAAAGCTATATTTTTGGCCATAGGATATTTATATTTGCATAGTAGCAAATAATGATTTATGTGTTACTGGCTGAGGATCAACCTGCACTAACGGTCATGGTTCTAAAAGCTATACCACTTTCCCTTGCTTCATGCATTCTGTGCCCACTTCTCTGCCTGGCAGAAGCCTCCTCCTCCTATTTTCAAGTCAAAGGCCAACCCCTATGTGAAGTCTGCTTTGGTAACTTCAACTAGTTGGATTCTCTTTTCTGTGATCCTTTAAGAGCTCTACTGTGGCTCTTAGTAAGTTGATTTACAACTAGCTATTTACACATCTCTCTTCCAATGAACTGTGAATTCTCAGAGGAGCACCTGTCCTGTCTCTTAATCACTACCCTATCACGTTGCCTGGCACTTAGTGGCTACTCAGTCAACTATGTTTGAATGAATGAATGGATAAGGGAGGACATGAGAAAAGACAAACTCTAAGTGTTGGGAGAGGCACCCAAAAAAAACTGTCTTTGTGATTATTGGTTATTTATACTCATTATACTCATCTATGTGTAACTAGCTAATGGCCAGCTTGATCTATAAAGAGTGACTAATTATTACAGTTAATTGAGATTATGTTTTACATCTTGGTCCCTGCTTATTTAAAGTAGGAGCATACTTAATTTATTAATCTCAGCCTTTTGAAAAGCATGTGTTTGTGTAGGTTTTATACTGTATGTAATATGTCAAATAGAGATATACTTAGTTTATTATATTCATCATTAGTTGCCAAGTATGAGGAAATAAATTAATTTCAAAAGGAAGTTTGAATTGCAAACTGTCCTGTTGGGAGTATTTAGAGTATACAGTTATAGTTTTAATAGAGACTATAATGCTCAGTAGACTACTGTTGAAAAGTTTTGTTTGCTTTTAATTGTTTTCTTTACAACGTTTGCTACCACTGCATAAGAATCGTCAAAGTTAGTAGAATGCAAATTAATGTAAAAAAAAGAGGCTTGGGTTAAGAAATGCTTTACATAACTTTCTGTTTCCCATCATTTATTCTAACAATTCTAGACTTGGCACTGTTCTGTCATGGTAGTGTCCTGGTATAAACTGTATCAGTAGTAAACATGTGCTATCACATAATTAGTTAACTTATTCTTTTGACGTTCAGATTCAACTTGATTGTGAGCTTGTGGTTCACTGCATACTTTTACAGAGCCAGCAACTGAACACTTTATTTATTTTAAAAGGATAAATGAGATTAACTTCTCTTAGATTTAGGATCCAGAAATTGGGAAGGAGAGGATTGACGAGGGAGAGCATGGCTTTCAGGTCTTGTGACTTGGCCATTGTCACTGACTGGCTTTGTGATCCACATCACATTATTTACCTGGCCTTCCTTGTCTGAAAAATGAGCTAGTAAAATGTCATGGAGTTGCAAGAAATACATGATAGAGTGGTTGGCATGTGGTAGCTACTCAACTAACATTTGTTGGTCTCTCTCTTTCTTCCAAGAAAATTTTGTGCTGCTTTCTTCTACTAGACACCAAAAATATGTACCTCATTGTTCTTTTTTACCTTGCTGTCGGAAAGGAGGATCAGTGGCAAGTACATTGAAAATGAAATTTCCTTATACAAAAAAACCCTAAAAATAAAGAGAATCACCTCGATCACCTCCTATTGAAAAATAACCATTGATAATATCAGGTATGTATCATTCCAGACTTTTCTTGATGCATATGTGCATAAAACAAACCTTTCTTCAATGCTATTATTCCTCCACATAAGGTCAACATTTTATAATTCATACAATAAATTATTTATTTTAGAAACTACCTTCATGCTAAGAGAAGAGGACAAAAGTTAGCCCACTTCCTCTTTCTCATCTGACAGTTTTTGTTAGCTATTCTTTTGACATTGTCAAGGTTTATAACATTCTGTTATGAAAATCCTAATAGTTGTTTAATCTTAAGTACTGAATACTCTCTGCTATTTCAGTGAATCTCGTATTTGTCATTCTTTTTTGTTTGTTTTGAAATTTTTAGTAGAGTGATTTTTCAGGAAGAGTTCATGGGGTGCTATGTTCCCTGATTTTGTGCTCTCTGCACATTGCAATCACGGTCTTTTCTCATAGCTGTGAAATAGCTGGTTTCCTTGCTCAGCTGGGACCATGTCTGATTTTGGCTTCTTACTGCATACATCTGGTAGTAATGCTAGAATATAGTAGGTACTCAAAAGATGTTTAGTGAAATGAAGAATAGCTCAACAAATTAGTTCAGTCTGCATGGGGTCATGTTGAAGGTTTCTCAATAGGAACTTTACACTCTCAGTTTCTTTAGCACCATTAATCTGGCTTTTATGGACGGGGTAGTTTAAAGAGACTAAGTGAAAAGACTCCTTTGGAGACACTTACAGTAGTAGGTGAGATATGAAGATGAATTCAACATCCTCTTCAAAGATGTCAAAGCAGTTAGAATGAAAAGAAAGAAAGAGATGGAAGAAATAATGCAAAGAAAGAATGACAGATCTCAATGACTGATTAATGGGATGTCTTTACTAATGTGGTTCTTCAGCCTGGGAAGCCCTCTTTCTCCTTTTCACATATTTACATTTAAATATTTATGTTCAATTCAAAACCCATCATCCATCAGTTTATGCCACAGTAATGTCGCATAACAAACAAACCCAACATCTCCATGGCTTATGACAGCAGACATGTATTCTACTGCCAGCAGTCTACAGGTTGGCTGTGTTTGGCTGATCTAGGCTGGGCTCAGCTGGGCAGCTCTGTTTCAGACCGTGGGTTGGCTGTGTTTGCTTTAGAGTTTGTTTTGGTCAGATTTGCTCCATAAGTCTCTCATCTCACTGGGTCTAATGACTACCTGAAACAGCACAAGTGTGAAAGCAAGCATGCTTAAAGATTTTACTAGTGTCCCATCTACTCACATCCCATGGGTCAAAGAAAGTCACATGCTCAAGCCCAACTTTAATAAAACAATACCATATTTTATTATAGATTAAAATAATAAATTATTGTGGGATGGTAAGATAGTGTATAGTTACAGGACAACAATCCAAAATATAATGCCCCTTATCTGTGATTCTCTCAGCTAGGGACATTGTGTTTTGGTTCTGAATTCTTGTGGCACTTTCTTTGTTAATAGCTCTTTCTTCTTTGTACTGTTAAAGTGTTAATACTTTAAACCAGAAAGTGATTCATTATCTTTAAGGACAATGACATTGTACTCTCCAGTGGAGCAGATGTAAGTGTATAGTAAAAATGCTGTGTATTTAAACCTTCTCTAAGTATAATTTTGAAATAAAAAATGGCTTTCTGTTTGTGTACAGTTATAGCATATTTGTAGACATATCCTTAATGAAACATGTAGAGGTATTTTCTTTCTACATTCTGTTGACCCACATTGGCTAAGATGCTGTTGAGCTTTATATCTTGAGGTAATGGAAGTCGAAATGCATTGAAGTTCACTCGGAAAGGAGCATGTGTAGTCCAGTGCCAAATAATTAGTTTCCTCTGTTTAAAAAACTCAAAAATTCTTTTCTAGACAGATAAGATATTTTGGAGTTTCTTCATACATTAGCATACTTCACAAAGTAGCTTTGTTAAGCAACAAACTGTCTGCTTCTTTTTGTATGAAGGTAGTTTCTAAAATAAATAATTTATTGCATGAATTATAAAGAGTTGACCTTATGTGGAGGAATAATAGCATTGTTATTTTTTTAATAAAATAGTTACAAAGTTGTGTGCTTTAGGCTACTTCCAGAAAAATGATATATTTGCTTACTTTAAGAAGTCAGACAAAACAATCTATTATGAGAAATATGGTATAGTAATATATTTTGGCCACCTCAGTAGGTGCAGTAGAATAAGGATGACAAAATATATTTTCTGGATAACCCGAAACAGTGCCCTTTTGAAAAACCAGTTTGTCCTGGTGAGTTCTGTATGTTTATAGTGTCACTGAAGACCCAAGGAAGAGTTTGGATAATAAGTTTTTCTGTTTGATGAAGAGAGATGTGAGTCCAAACAAAGGAGAAAGTGCAAAGCAGAAGCACAGAGACATAGGTCACCCTACTTGGGCACCATGACGTGTAGGGTCCCTTAGGCAGAGCATCATGTTTAAACACAACAAACCATGATCAGATTCATTGACAAAGTTGGCTAGAGATGCATAAGAATATAATGAATTCATATCTTATCATTCTATTTTAACTTAAAAGACATAAGGTATATTTATTTGTCAATGTTTTGATATTAGGCTAAGGCTTTTCCTTTGAGGATGGACTCAGGTTTGGAATTCAGAATCGTGTTTTCTTGCTCCCTTCCCACACAATGAATATATATTCTTATTTCTTTTCTCTGTACAAAAGACAGCTCACTATACACACTGGTCTGCACCTTGCTTTTTGCATTTACTGTATCTTGGAAATCATTCCATATCAGTACACAGAGGGCTGCTTTACTCCTTTTACAGATTCATAGTATTCTATTGAATGGCTATGCCATTATGATGGACATTTGGTGGTTTTCTAATTTTTCTTACTATTACAAGCAATGCTGTGTGAATAATGATCTTAGAAACATGTCATATTGCATGTGCATAATTATATATGTAGGATAAATTCCCAGGAGTGGGATTGCTGGATCAGAGTGCATATGCATTTGTAATTTTTATAGCCACTGTTGGATTGCCCTCAGTAGGTATTGCAACTGCTTTTACTTCAGTGGTGTAGCTGAGTGCCTGTGTTCTCCACTTTGCCTAGAGAGTATACAGTATTATCAAACTGAAAGTTTTGTCAGTCAGAGAGTGGGAAAAATTGTCAAAATCTCAATGTGGCTTTAATGTGCATTTCTCTTATTAGGAAAGGAAGTATGCATAATGCTTAAGATCACCTAAATTTGGGCTCCACCGCTTACCAGCTCTGTGACCTTGGGAAAATTTCGTACCTTCTTAGTGCCTCCATCTCCTATGCCTCTATTGAAAAGAATATTAACTACCTTATAGGGTTGCTTTAATAATTAAATACGTTAAAGAGCTAGACTAGTAAAGAGCTAGACTAGTATCTGGCACATGGTATGTTTGAGCTATTATTATTGTTTGAGCTATTATTATGTTTGAGCTATTATTATTGTTGCTATTATTGTTGGTGGAGTTGAACATCTCTTTATGTATTTAAGAGCCAGTTATTGTTCCTTTTCTATGAATTTTTATCCTTTCTCTTTTCTATTGTTTGTTGATCTTTCTCTTATGGATTTTTATGAGCTTTTAATATGTTGAGATTAACCCTTTATACACAATCTGCAAATATTTTTGCACAGCCTGTTGCTTGTCTTTTATTTTTGCTTGATATTTTGTCATGCCCACTTTTGACATTTATGCAGTTGAATTTATCGGTCTTTTCTTCTATGGTTGTAAGATTTTGCTTCATAGTCAGAAAAGACTTTCCCACTTTCAGGTTGTTAAACAATTCTCCAAAGGGTTTTTTTTCAAGTACTTTTACGCTTTCGTTTTTTACATTTAAATCTTTAATCCATTTGGAATTTATATTGGTATATGGTTACAGAAAATATTTTAATTTGCTTTTATCAAAGACCTTTTCCTAAGCATTAGTTTTTAAGCAACAACAACAGCAAACTCTTTTCACACACAGAGTGCATTTTATGTAGTATAATTAAAATTGCAAAACTACAATAACCAGTGTAATAGGCACACGTAGGTTTGAGAAGAAACCCCCATAACATCTGCCTCCCTGTTGCAGTGATGGAGAAGGATATACGTCATGTCTCATAGTCAGGGAGAAGGATACTTTGAGGTAAAGAATACTGAGGTAAACAAACAAAACCAGGGCCACCCTGTCTCGCTGAATCCACAAATTAAGTGGAGCCTTGAACTGGTACTTCTAAAGGCTGGCTTCCTTTGCAAACCCTCTTTGCAAGTCGACTTCTTTCCTTTTTTGAATGCTTTTGCATGTGGATCTCTCTTGGCACATCTAATCACGGTGGTGGGGTTTTACTACTCTGTGTGGAAGTGAATGAAGATTCCACCTTTTCACTTTCTCTATTTTAATACAAAATAATCCAACCGGAAGTTCGGAAGGGGTAACAAAGCTGACGGTGCAAATGAACTCTGCTTTCCTGGTTTCCAGGGCATTTGAGGGACTGATATTTGAGCAAGGAGCTGGCTGGGTCCTCCAAGCTGGCCGTGGCTGTTGAAGCACCCACAAGAATCTGTTAGATCAGAAAACTATGGAATGCAGAGGGTGGCAAACTCTGCTGCTGTAAAAGCATTCGTAAACTTCACAGTCTTTTTGGACACCAAGGGGAGAACATGGCTTCTCCTATGTGGGTGGTCACTCCAAGAGTCACCTATTCCTGTTACAAGTTGCTAAGGAATGAAAAAACGAAGAAATTTAAGAAAAGCGTATTTGTTGCCTTTGTTACTTCTAAATACAGGGTTTGCTTATTAAGACATACTCTACAAGCTTCCTAAGGAATTGTGTCACAGTACCCTGTAGTCATTCCTCATATTTTTTGAGCCAGTAGTTCTCAGCCTTGACTCTAGACCAAACCTAAGGCACTTGGCCTGGCTCCAGACCTAGAGATTCTGATGTGCTGCCAGTGTTGGGAACCAGCACATTCATCTTCATTTTATTTTATTTTTGTGTGAAGTACCATAGTGGGGGACAGAAAAGGGTTTCTTAAAATGAAGTCTTTGGTCCACCTGTGTCAGAATCACCTCCATTGTTCAAAGGGACTTAGAGACCTTACCCCACGTTTACCAAAGCAGCATCTCTGGAGGTGGAGGCCGCAAGTCGGAATCCATAAGCATCCCAGGTGATTTGAATGTTCACTGAAGTTTGAGAACTGAGGTGAAAGTAAGACCTGGAATATTTGAAACAAACAGAATCTGATGAAGTTTATCATTGTGGAAATAGGGAAGGAATTTTGTCTCTCCTTCTCTGAACAAGTGTTAGAAGATCCACTTTATAAGAGATTTAAAAATAGATGCAAACTTAACTATGAGCTTTAGTAGCAAAAATATACAGCAAGCGGAGAATAATAGAAAATCCACCGGGTGGTGAATAAGGAAATTCGTCATCTTAAAAGGGGACTTGAAAAAAATCTAAATAGTGTACCTGTATTTTACATATTTTAAAACTCACTTGATTTATGAATTTGAAAGTGTTTTTAATGACTTGAGTAAAACTCAGTTACAATTAAATGCAAGCTGTACACCAGCAAACATCTCCCTATACTTAGTAATTCAATTAGTGATTCTATTTCTACAGTGTTACTTTTGTTAAATTTTAAATTGGAATTCTTACAAGTTAGAGTAAATGAAAATGTGATCTGTATTATTTGTTACCCAACCAGAAGGAGATGCAGGGTAAAGCAAATGCATTAACACATTCACCTCCTAAAAGATAATTTCATAAAGAATAAATGCATTAAAAAGCTATTTAAGCCAGGAAGCGATCATGTTATCTAGGAAAACTATTGATATAATTTAGGTGCCTCTCATTCCAAGGAGTAGCTGATATTGAAATATCCAACAACTGGAGGCACCACTGAGATGTGACCTCACCAGTAGGACCCCTACAGAGTGGTAGGTAGTTAAGCACATGGGCTTAGAATTGGAGACACCTGGGTTCAAATCCATATTTTTTTTTTTTTTTTTGCTGTGCTTTATGGGTGCATTACTAACCTTCAGTATTGGCTATCATT
This sequence comes from Mesoplodon bidens, assembly GCF_964165515.1. Classification (NCBI taxonomy): domain Eukaryota; kingdom Metazoa; phylum Chordata; class Mammalia; order Artiodactyla; family Ziphiidae; genus Mesoplodon; species Mesoplodon bidens. The sequence continues at coordinate 16,743,772 of NC_138173.1, read as the reverse complement.
TGTCATAGGGGTAATATTTCTAATATCAGATTAGCATCAAGGCCCATGTAGTGTGTATTTATTCCAACAATGGCATTGTATTAGTCAGGGTTCTCCTGAGAAACAGAACCAGTAGGAGGTTTATTATAAGGACTTGGCTCCCATAATTAGGGAATCTGAAAAGTCCTGCAATCCCAGTGGTGAGATTCAATCTCAAGTCCTGAGTCTGAAGGCCTGATAACCAGGGAAGCCCATGGTATAAACCCTAGTCGGAAGGAAGGAGAAGATGAGATGAGATGTCCCAGCCTAACAGTGAGGCAGGGAAAAGGGACAAATTCCTCCTTTCTCCACTTTGTGTTCTAATCAGGTCCCCAGTGGATTGAATGATGTCCACCCATTTTGGTGAGGTCAGTCTACTTTCCTAAGGCCACTGATTCAAATGCTAATCTCATCTGGAAACACCCTCATAGACACCTCCAGAAACAATGTTTAATCTGGGCACTCTGTGGCCAGTCAAGTTGACACATAGAATCAACCATCACAGCATCAAGGATTACTTTGTGAAAGAGTGCTTTTCGATATTCCGAGTATGTAGACCTCAAGGACAGGTCTATACTCTGGCTTTCCCATCTTTATTTGGGAGTACTGAAAGCTGTCCCTTTCGCTTTGAACACTATCTGTTTATTTAAACTGTTTAACCATTTTTAGAGATTTATAAGTCTGTTTATTGAGAGGCTACTGTCCCCAGGACCCTGTGCTAGTCACTGAGCATAGAGAGGTGAATAGAGTTCCTGACCTCATGGAGTATATATTCTTGTTGGAAAGAAATATATGTATAGAAGCAATTGTAATTCAATATCAGAAGTGCTACGATGAAGGTAATAGTTAACTGATTACCAAGTTTATTACAAAAAAGGCCTCGTTATAATGGTGGGAGCGGGGGCAGAACCAACCATTCGGTGTAATAAAAATGCCCTCTACCCTTGGAAGCTAGTAATGACATGTACTCAGCTAAATAAAGGCAAGTGGATAAGTTTAACCAGATGCTTTTACAAAGAGGCAAGATTGTTGAAGAGCTCTTGACTAGGGGTTTAGAGGTCTAGATGGTTGTTAAGGCTGCTACTGTCAGTTTGAGTTACACCAATCTCTTTATCACCATGCTTGAGGATCCTTACCTGTAAAGTTTTAAATTTTAAGTCATAATCTATGATTTTATCAAATAACTAGTATTGCCAGATGAAAATACAGGATGCCCAGCTAAATTTTTTTTTTTTGGTATATGTACATTCCAAATGTTTCATGGGACATACTTATACTAAAAATTATTCATTGTTTATCTGAAATTAAAATGTAACCAAGCATCCTATACTTTTATTTGCTAAATCTGGCAATCCTAAAAGAAACCTTGAGTGAATTAGAATCACTAAACTCTAGCCCTGCCAGTGTGGGTGATGAGAACTGAGAAGTCTTGTAGTTTCTTTCCCTGTAAAAGAATACATGAAGCACGAGAAAAATAATGAGAAAGAAAAGGATTTGAAAAACAGGCATAAGAAAAGATGTACATAGAATAGGAAGCATCACACGGCTCACACATCTGTCATTCCAGTGTTCACCAAGTCCTTTTTATATCATCTAGTCTGATAGAATGTCAGAGGGGGAGAGAAATAATCTGGTGTTGCATTATTTGAAGATCCCAATGATGAAAGTTTTTTGAGAGATGTGTTTTAAAAATCTTTTTGTTTTCCTGGGTTCAGATTTTACAAACACTCGTCAGGCACATAGTATATATAAGATACCATCCTAGGTACTTTGACATGCTTGTCTCATAAAATGAAGGATCCTGTTAGTAGGTCCTGGAATTAAGAGAGCTTCATTGAGTCTGAAATTCCTAGTATTAAAAGAGACAAGGTGCTGTGCTTGCTGTTGTCCTGGTTATACATACCCCCCTCCCATAAATCCACAGTTTCCCATCATTTGAGCCTGAGAATTATGAGGAAGACTTCTGTAGCTAAAAGAGTTAAGTGCACAATATTTGACATTTCCAGAAAAACTGACTTACAAGTTGGGTTGTTTCACACCCTATGGAGCTCTACAGTACTCAGTGGACCATGTTTTTGACTTTGTGTAGCTGTGGCAGGATGGCTACTGTATTTCCGAGTGTCCATTTCCCCCAGGGAGCATGCTACTTCCACTACAAAGCCCAAAGTTTCTTGACATCCAGCACGCGTGAACTCAGAGTTTTCCTCCTTTGCTTTACATCGAAGTAGTATAAAATATGGCCTGGTTTATGCTTTCAATCATCTAAATTTGTCCAGGCATGATAGAGGATGCGTACAATTTTCTTTTGGTAGTTAGAGCTTTACTGACATAATTGCAGCCCAATCACATTTCTAAGATAACTAGTACAATATGTACATATTTAATTCAAAGTTTCCTGGAGGATTTCAGGCAAATAATGACCATATTTTAAGTCATCTCAAAAAAGCAGAGACTCAAAAGTGAAAGTGCTTTTTCATCATCTGGGCAAGGTTGCTCTAGGTAAATGTGTTTATTCCTTCTTCTTTTGACATCCTTCCCCTGTCCCCCTTCCCCCAGGACCCCCTGCTTTCCTTTTATCCCAGACTTTGCCTTATATTGTAGACCATTCTCTTCCTTCTGTCCTACCAGCCAAGTTGAATATGCTATACTATCGTCTTAAAGTCATATCAAGTGACTTGTAGGTTAATATGATAAGTTTATTCTAGTATGCTAATAAAATTTAATGGCTGGATGAGTTATTACTCCAGATGACATATGTTCATTTTAGTGGTGACCTTTTATGGATTAACACCAAGTTCAGGCCAAGGTGGGAAGGTAAGCATAAGTTGGAATGGGTAGAGATTAAGGCGGGAGATTTTTGGCACAAAATATCTCAGCCCTCATCAAATCACACCACTAGACCTCTCTTTATCTGGCCTAGGTTTGGGTCTGACTTAAAATGTAAAGATTATGAATGTTCAGTTGAGATGAGGAATCCAAGTTGCTTGTAAACATCTTTACTCTTTTTTTTTTGTCTGATGTGGACCATTTTTTAACGTCTTTATTGAATTTGTTACAATACTGCTTCTGTTTTATGTTTTGGTTTATTTGACTGCGAGGCATGTGGGATCTTAGCTCCCCGACCAGGGATCAAACCCGCAGCCCCTGCAGCTGAAGGCAAAGTCTTAACCACTGGACCACCAGGGAAGTCCCACCTTTACTCTTTACCGTGGAAAATAAAGTCATGATAAAACTCCCTGTGTGTGTGTGTGTGTGTGTGTGTATCTGTGTGAATAAAAACTCTTATGCTATAGCGAAGCGGTAATAAAATGCAGAATATAGATAATTCCCCCTCATTTGGATCACAGACTTGATTGAAGCAAAAATATAGAAATATCAAGATTGAAGAAAGCACCTACATTTATTGTTAAAGTAGCCACTTGGCAGCTTACTTAGAGTAAAAACCAGTTGAAGGCAGGTGATTTCCTCTTCTTTTTACTAAGTGTATACACCCGACTCCTCCAGCAAGTAGGAAGATCCCAAATGGAGGAATACCGGGATACCACTGGCAAATTAGGAGTGAAAGGACAAAACAGTGTCTGAAACACAGTGGAGGAGGGGAGAGGGCTCTCTGAGGAGGGGATGAAAAATCCAGAAGAATCATTCTGGTAACATCCCAAGAAGTCGTCTCCTAGCTATTAAGTGTTGTTGTAGCTTCTGACAACAGTAGAAGTTGTAAACCAAGTCTGGTTTCTATTTTCCTCAATCATGGAGGTCAGTCTTTCAAATTAGGTTGCTTTTATGCATATTAATTTCCTGGCAACATATGTCATCTTTTTTTTTTTTTCTTTTAAGATGGTTGCAATGGATCAGAACAAATATGTTAATATTCTCACACATTTATCTTAAGCTCACACCTCTTCCCTGAGGGTTATATTCATACATTCAGATGCTTTCTGGGCATCCCTATCCCTTGTACACAAGACACGGAGAGAGATTCAACATGCCTGAAACTGACCTCATTGTGTACTTCTGTTCCATTCCCATTCACCTTAAGAGTCATCTTTTACTGCTCCCTGCCAATTCCTCCTTTTTAAATCCAGTCAATCAAATCCTGCTAATTTGACTTTCAAAATCATTCTCAATCCTTACTGTCAAGTCCATCCTAATTACCCCCACCCTATTTCAGAGGATTTGCTCCTTAAATTTCCCTGACTGGATTATTTCAGTAATTACCAGTTTATCCATCTGTCCTCACTCTTGCCCCTTTTATATCTGGCACATGCAGCCAGAGTGGTCTATTTAAAAGACAGTTTTACTAAAACTACAGTAAAAATCCCAAGGTCCTTGGCACAGGATGTTCTTCATGGCCTGACCATCTCAACTGTTCAGCAACACTTCAGCCCATTTCTCACTCTATATTTTGTAATCCAGATTGAGTTAAATGCCCCACTCATAAATCTGTTACAGTCATATCACTCTGTATTTAAATAATTTGTTGTGCTTTCTTTAGCCTTCAACTCACCCCCATTCCTGCAAACCAGCAAATAAACAATCAAGCAAAACATCTCTGGCCTCCCAGTGGACAGCGACAGAATCTCATTCACTTTCGTACACTCATCATAGCGTAATGGCTCTCAGCAGGCCCTGGAATCAGGCTGCATTCAGTCTTCGCTCTATCATTTAGGAATGAGCAGTCTCTTGTCAGTTACTAGCAGCTCTGTGCCTCCGTTTCTGCATTTATAAAATAGGGACAGGGCTTCCCTGGTGGCGCAGTGGTTGAGAGTCCGCCTGCCGATGCAGGGGACACGGGTTCGTGCCCCGGTCCGGGAAGATCCCACATGCCGCGGAGCGGCTGGGCCCGTGAGCCATGGCTGCTAAGCCTGTGCGTCTGGAGCCTGTGCTCCACAACGGGAGAGGCCACAACAGTGTGAGGCCCGTGTATCGCAAAAAAAAAAAAAAAAAAAAAAAAAAACAAATAAAATAGGGACAATAGTACCTGCTTCATGGTCTTGTTGTGAGACATAAACATCATGCATCTGGGACAGTCAGTATTTGGCATACAGTAGGCAACCCACTGTTATAAATTATTATAGATAACATGTTCAATATCTTACAAAACTGAAGGTGTATAAAGAGAAATTGTGGGAGAAAGACCACTTGGGATTTGATGAGGGTCTGACTCTAGTGATGAGAGTTGACCTACTCTCTACTTTTCGTTTGGAAGTAGAGTTGGGCCATATGTGCTGGTGGGCATTAATTTAGGGTGTGAGGGAAATCCCTAAGCAGAGGATCCCCGACTCCATACTCTACCACTGGTTGAATTAGTATCCCAGTATCCATGAGGCCTGGCCCTTTCTATGTAGAATATGCTTCTCCTTCTACAGCCGGAGGAAGACATCTTGTCTTTATCTAAATTAAACTTGAACAACACCTGGGTTCCTGTTTGGGAGGATAATGGATACTATTATCAGCAGGAAGCTTCCAAGGTCATGGCCCAATAGTGGTGTGAAGGTGATGGACACTTGGAGTCCAATGAATGATCATTCTTTTTTGATACTTGTTTTTAGCTCTTCTTGTGACCACAGTGTAGTCTCTGATGATTCACTCAAGTGACCTTCCAAGTCCTTTAGCTACCTTTTTACCATAAGTGTAGATCCCATATACCGTAGCAGACATGGAGATTGATTGCCCAGTGGTAGAAGAGGTCTTAGCAGACATGGAGATTGATTGCCCAGTGGTAGAAAAGGTCTTCCCTGATTTCTCTTCTGGTCTTTGGGACTCTCTTCTCCTCACATGCAGAGAGATCCTGAGAGTACCCCTGCATTGAGCCTCTCCAGCCATGTGGTCTGGTAGACAGAGTATGGTTCAGTAGCTAATGCTCATAAGCATTATGTTCACCGAATGATCAACGTTCCTAGAATGAATGTCCTTGGTGTTTTCCTATCCTCTTCTTCCTTTTTTACCCACCACTTCTCATTTGGTGTGAAAACAGCATCCAGAAAAGTTCTGAGACCCCAGGTTAGTCACAATGGGAAAAGGAAAAATTTGAAAGCAATTCTACTCTAAATACGAGCATATTTTGATGCTGATATGCAATGGCTTCTTCATGGGAAAAAGAATGTCCTGTGATTGAATTTTAATTGGTGGGTCTTCTACCTTTTTTTTTTTTTCCTTTTTAATCTTTTCTAGAAAGTTTACTATACTAGAAAAAGTGAAAGAGGTAAACAATGTGGGTTAGATATCAGATTTTTCTGGCTCTTGAGAATTTAATGGACCAACAATAATTGGTGGTAATTGACTGATACAACTGGTTTCCCTGTGGTTCCCTGAAAAGACTGTGTGGTAAAAGATTTAAAGACAGAGGGTAGAATTTGTGGCCATTTTGAAGTTGCTGCAACTCTTTTAGGTCACTAAGGTACCATTTAGTAAATTAGTGTTTTGTTGATGAATTTTAGTTTCAGAGGTTAGTTCACAGAATAAGAGAAATTGGCTTAAAACACTGAAGAAATACTGATATATTCTCTCTGTGGGTAACTGTAACTTCTAAATTACAGCAAGCTTAAGTATTTTAAATTAGAAACAGAATAATCTGTTTTCCTATGAATATTTAACACAGTTTGAGCTATAACATTTCAGTTAGACATAAATAGAAATTACAACTCATAGTTAATTAAACAGTTGGAAGATCCCTTCCTGTTTTACAACCTGTTTTCGGTATCAGGGTATAATCTGAGTGAATTAAGTGCAAAGACCCATAATACAATGATTTGCATAAGGCTGCCAACAAAAATAAACCCGGCTGTGATTAAGGCTATGACAATGGTGTTAGCTTAGCTATACAGGCTCATGGAAGCATGCAGAACAAGAGCAATTAGATTCACAAACTGATTTATTACGTAGACTGCAGGTGTTGAGTTTTATGGGAATTGGGGATTATCAGACTTGCCTCTACATTATTTCAGTTTAGTTATATGACCTTTTCTTAAAAATCATTCACTGGAACATTTAAAAAAAATTAGAGTGTCTTAATTCATGAGCTTAAAAAAAGTTAATTTGACTTAAAAATGTAAAAATCTTGGTTTGAGTTTTAGTATTGTCAGAATAAAACCAGTGTTTAGGAATAATAATTCACTTTTCATTCACCACAAAATTTTACTTTTAAGTAAACAATGTGCCCACAGTTCCTGCGGGGCCATTGCTGGGGAGAGTGATCTCCTGGCAGGGCATCCCCTGTCACAGTGAGAGTTGGGAGGGAGCTGTAAGATATTGTCCCATCACGGGGGAAGGCTACTCATATTCACTAATTATTGAATCATGCGTGTCATTTGGATGGATTTTTTTAAAATAGAGGACTTCTGAGGAGTTAATTATATTAGGGAAGAAAAAATAACCAGCACAGAATGTTGACTTAAAACTAAGCATAAATGCTAGTAGTTCCAGTAATTCCTAGAATTAAATTTTAATGAACTCTCAAAATAAATTTCACATCAAATCAGAGCTATTGCCACAGCTTGTTTGCTATTGTTTTTATTGTTGAAGAAAAATCGTTGTAGCCATACTGTGGTAGTAATTTTGAATATTTCAAGCATTTTATCGCAGAAAAGAATTATCTTTCCCAGCAGTTAAATTTTAGAGAACCACCAATGTTTATCTCTCTAATATGTGGGTTTTGTTTTTCTCAATTTCCTTTTTTTTTTTAAAGTATAAATTTGCAAGGTCATCAGCTTCAACTTGGTGGTTTGCCTGAGTATGTTCTGTATTGTAGTATCTTCCAGAAGCACAGAAAATATTCATAAGCTTCTCGGGAGTTTGCTATTGCTGTGTTTGTAAATACAGTATTGCTTTGGCCTTAAGAAGTGGAATGAACCTTATACAAGTTTCAAAACTTATGGTTCAATTTTTTTCTGTGAACTTGTTTAATGGATATTTTATTGACTTTGGCTTAAACATATTCACATATGTGTTTCTCATGCTTAATTCTGTTATTTACAGGGTGTTTTCCTTCTACATACTTTAGATTATAAATGCTTGACTTAAAGCAGCTGTGTATTCGCTTCCTTTCTAACCCTTGGCATGTAAGCCTTGCTCTAGGCCTTGTCTTCATTTACCTTTCACCAGATTTCAAATTTGCAGCATTTTTCTTGCACTTTTTGAAACCGAGCAAATTATTCACAAATGTTATATGGTGACTGAAGCTAACGGTCTACTTTTCTTAAAATTCTTTTGCCTCCATGCTTTACTTGAAAGAATACTGATTTTGGCTGGGTTATACATTGCTGAGGCCATAGGAGTAATTTGAATGCACAAGTAAAAAGAATTTTTCTTAATAACGTATTATTCATTATGTCTTCATTTGGATAATATAGCATTATGTTACATTGCTGAAATTGGTTAAAATAATGCATTGATTAAATGGAGGAAAAGTTGTATAATCTAAAAAAATAAGCAAACTGGAACTCTTAAGTGAATTCACATTACAGTGTAAAGCATTTTTGTTTGCAAGAAACCAACAGTTTTTATAATTTTATGATTGTCTTATAATTTTGTTGTTTCTGAGGTTTGTTTGGAATCTGTGAAATGAAGCACTATCTAATTTCAAATCTACAAAGACAAGCTTTGAAGTTATGTGCAAAGCTATTCTGCTTGAATACTATAATTATAATATATAATGAAACTTTCAAAAAGTTAAACTGAATTTTATTTTGAAAGTTTCTATAATTGATCCAGTCCAATCCTATGTAAACAGAAGTAGTCTCTTGAAATTCACTACAGAAAGTTTCACTTAGAAAAAATATAATGTATAATATATAATGAAACTCACAGTATTTAAAATGTTCCAAAGAATGAAAGTACGTTTCTCTCCCAGTGGGAATAAAGTGATCTTTACATGTGGTATTGAATAAGAAGGATTTCAGAAAGCTCATATGACACAGTTTTCTCTTAGTAGTTAACTTGCCGTGGTATTTTTATGTAGTAAGAAAGGTGCAAATTCCTTATGGACAGTTTTAGTGTTTGTATACCAATAGCTATTACATTACGATTTACTTGATAACCTACAATGGTATAATTCCAGGTCTTTTAGCTGTTCAGTGAGCATATTCAGCCATGGACATAGAGCGGTGAGGCTGGTTAGTGGAAGAAAAAATAAGATTGTGGGTAGTGGAAGAGGTATAGCTGTTCCTAAAGAACATATGTGTATGTGTTGGTTTATTGTCAAAACTGTCCTTGTTCAGGGCTTCCCTGGTGGCGCAGTGGTTGAGAGTCCGCCTGCCGATGCAGGGGACACGGGTTCGTGCCCCGGTCCGGGAAGATCCCACATGCCACGGAGCGGCTGGGCCCGTGGGCCATGGCCGCTGAGCCTGCGTGTCCGGAGCCTGTGCTCCACAACGGGAGAGGCCACAGCAGTGAGAGGCCCGTGTACCGAAAAACAAAACAAAACTGTCCTTCTTCCGTCAGGGGGTGTCATCTGCCCAGGACACATCACTCCTGTCTCCACCTGCTGCCATCTCCTCCACATATTCTTTTTTTTTTTTTTTTCAGGCAAGGCTTTATTGGAGCCCCTGCTGCAGCAGTGAGGAGCTAGAACAAGTAACAGGTTCCCTTGCTCCCTCGCTCCCTGAGGGGGGTGGTGAGCTTGTTCCTTACGTGGCGTGTCCTCTACGTATTTTTATTCCACTGAAAATATGTTGTTTTCATTATGAGTCTATTAAGACAATTTTCAAACACTAGCTGAACATACAAGGGCACCAGCCTGCAGTTACCACACAGGTCTGCAGTTGGATGTTCCACTCCCGGGGGCATCTGTGCTGCTCTCACCCCTCCTGTGCCCATGGCAGTTACTGCCACAGGCATTACCAGCCAGCCCCCTAGGACATGCACTAGAGTTGGCACGTGACCTGAAACACAGTGCCATCCTGCTTAGGGATCATAGCTTCTGCAGGACTGATAGTTGCCATCCAGAGTAAGCTAAGTCCAGTAGTTCCTTCCCTGTAACGTGCTGGTGGCTATGAACTAGATGCTGGGTACAGTCAAGTCAAATTTGCTTGTTAAATAGAAATGCAAATTATAACTAAAATAACTATAAATTGGTTATACATTTAATAAGCTAAATACAGTCACAGGAAACAACACGTTCCACACCTTCATCTATGGTTAGTAACCACCACGCAACTGAATTTGGGATTGCAGGTTTCATGCTTACTTTTTTTTTTTTTTTTTTTTTGCGTTACGCGGGCCTCTCACTGTTGTGGCCTCTCCCGTTGTGGAGCACAGGCTCCGGACACGCAGGCCCAGCGGCCGTGGCTCACGGGCCCAGCCGCTCCGCGGCATGTGGGATTTGCCCGGACCAGGGCACGAACCCGTGTCTTCTGTATCGGTAGGCGGACTCTCAACCACTGCGCCACCAGTGAAGCCCCTTCATTCTCACTCTTAAGGGCAGTAGTTGTCAATACTTGTGTAAGAGTTTGCTAGGGCTGCCATAACAAAGTACCATGAGCTAGGTGCCTTAAACAACAGAAATTTGTTTTCCCACAATTCTGGAGGCTGAGATCAAGGTGTTGGTAGGGTTGGTTACTTCTGAAGCCTCTCTCTTTGGCTTGGTGATGGCCATCTTCTCCTTGTGTCTTCACATGGTATTCCTTGTATGCCTATGTGTGTTTTAATCTCTTTGTTTTATAAGAACACCAATCATATTGGATTAGGGCCCACCCATGTGACCTCATTTAACCTTAATTGCCTATTTCAAAACCCTATCTCCAAAATACTGAGGTACTAGGTGTTAGGACTCTGGAATATGAATTTGGAGGGACACAATTCAGCCCAGGACAATCTGTTTTAATCTCTGGTTAAGAGCTCTCTTCTTGTTGAGCCTTATCTATCGGAATGAAGAGTTAATTTTCTCCAGGTCCAACAAACAACTACAGGGTTCAGCTTCCTTAGACGACACGTCTTTTTCTCTTACTGCTTTCTTTTAAAAATAAAAAGAGAACACAGTGATATGCAGAAAATAGTGACCTGGGAAGCAGAAGTCCTGGGTTTTAGCCCTACTGCTGCCGCGACTTAGCTATGCAGTCTTGCAGATGCCACTTGGCTACATGTGTGTTCTATATCCTCTATAAAATGAAGAAATGGGACCAGATGATTGCTTAGGTTTCTCTTAGATCTGATATCTTGAGACTCTACTTAGAATTTTATTCAGTCAGTAATTTATTTATTCTCCAATTATTTGAGTGTCAGTAGCGTGACTCACTTTGTGTGACCTTCTCAAGAAGGATCAATCCTTCCGAAGTATCAGAGGATACTTCGGAAGTATCCAATTGAAGTAGCCAGACCTCTGCGTGTGTTTTAGCTACTCATTCCCTTCTCTCGTTGGCCGTCGTATCTGTGGGTTCCGCATCCATGGAGTCAACCAACCGGGGATCAAAATATTCAGAAAAAAAAAAATCCGGAAAGTTCCAAAAAGCAAAACTTGAATTTGCTGTGCACCGGCAACTATTTACATAATATTTACATTGTATTAGTTAGATATGTAATATAGAGATGATTTAAAGTATATGGGAGGATGTGTGTAGGTTATATGCAAATACTATGCCATTTTAAGTAAGGGACTTGAGCATCTGCAGATTTGGGTATCCTGGAGGGGGGGGTAGCATGGTCCTGGACTTAACCCCCCCCCCGGGATTCTGAGGGACAACTGTACTCTTTTCTAGTCAGTGCTTCTTTATAGCATGCAAGTCACTTCCTCAATGAAAAATCTTTAAGTTTTCACAGGTTACAACCTTCTCTGCTAAACAGCTTTTCATGTTGTGGATTCTTTTCCACTTGATTTTTGCTTCTAAAAGTTATTTCCTAAAAAAAAAAAAGTTATTTCCTAAAGCTGTTAAAGCTTTTCACTGTGTGTTTTAAAACACGTTTTAAAACATAATTATACAATAGTTTCCCAAAGGAGGCTTACTTTGTAAACTTCCTAAATCATACCCTTCTCTCATATACATGCTATACAATCTACATATATACATATATATCATACGCATATATATAATCATATGTATATATACTAGCCCATCACATATTTTATTTAAAGTACTTCTGTGTTTTCTATAAACATTGGTATTGGGGTATCCAATATTCCCAACATTTATAATATGTGTAAAGTATCTGTTTATAAACAACCAATTTTCTAATTATTTCATTAAAAACATAAATTATAGAAGCTTTTATGGCTTTGTTTACTGTGTGGAATAACATTCACACAAAGAACCAGTAAGGTTTAATTCTGAAATAACTATTCTAGCATTAGCTACCCCATGGTTACTTCATTAAGCAAATCAAGAAATCTTGTCAGTCAGTTTTGATGGTGCAGAAACATCTCCCTTCAGGAAGTCTTGTGGTCGGTGGGCAAAAATGGCAACCAGCTTCTCAAAAGTTGAAGGCATTATTATGTACTAAAGGTCACCCACAACTTTTATAATAGAGGACCAGCTGTGTAAACTGCAAGATGTTGTCAAAAGGAAGTGCCAAGCAAAACTCTGGTGCTGTTTGCTGACTGTGCTGAAGGGCAGAGAAGCTAAATTCTTGCCAGGAAGAGGGTAGCCTCTGGGAGGTGCCTACACCCCAGGGCCTGGGATCCAGTCCTGGAGATCACGCGTGGTCTCGTGCCTTGGTCCTCAAAATCTTCCCAATGACAAGGCCCCGATCCTGCAAGGTCAGGCTTGGGAAGCAGCTGGGCAGGCTGTGCTCCTAACTGGCCGAGTTAAGTGGCCAGTTCTTCAAACCTGGAAGTAATTCTTGAGATGGTTTGGAGTCAGCATTAGCTATGATGTGGTTGCAACGTTGTCGACTGAAGTTGATTAAAATACATGTCGTTTTCTATGACACTATAATTAAAGTAACCCAGTTTCCAAAGAGTGTGCAAGCGTTTGCAGGCTGAGAGCAAGAGCTCTTTCATGGTTGGAAAATGTGTTCCTGCCCCACACCACGTGATCTGAAACCATTGCCATTAGGTCTGATTGCACAGAAGCAGTCAAATGGTGCCTTTTATGCCCCTGCTGTTTACCTGAAACTGTTTCGAAACTCACACATGGAGCTTAGAGTATAGCTGAAGGGGTAAGACAGGCTTTATGTGAAAAGGTTCGTGAGGGGGAGAACAGTATTTAACAGTAATGTCCTTATGTATGTGTTATGTATGCATCTATGTATTTGTTTCTGTTTTAAAACAAAACATTTGTAGTGGTTGTTACATAGTACAGTAAGAGTCCAGTAGGATAAAAATATAAAGAAACCGAGGTGTAGTGAAAATAAGGATAGAGATAGAATGAAGCCAAGGATAAAAGAAGTTAAAGATGAACATTCCAGAAAGTTCAAAAAGAGAATGGCTTGAACAGTAGGTGGAAAGTCAGGAGTGACTAGCAACTCAATGTGGATTTTCCCTTTTTGTTCTGACTACTAGGAAATTCAGCTACAGAATTAACAGCATCCATCAGATAAAGACATACCAATTGGGCTTCCCTGGTGGCGCAGTGGTTGGGAGTCCGCCTGCCGATGCGGGGGGCACGGGTTCGTGCCCCGGTCCGGGAGGATCCCACGTGCCGCAGAGCGGCTGGGCCCGTGAGCCATGGCCGCTGGGCCTGCGCGTCCAGAGCCTGTGCTCCGCAACGGGAGAGACCACAGCAGTGGGAGGCCCGCGTACCGCCAAAAAACAAAACAAAGCATAAAAAACCATACCAATTGCTCAAGAGAAACAGCTTTCTTGACCTGAGCACTGACAGAATTTCCTCCAGTACTTCTCCATAAAGGGGAAATGGTAGAAAATGTCCGCAAACAATGTCCTTATAGTAAAATAGCATCAGGTTTCACTTTGTTTCTTACAAAGCCCTTGACATGGATAGGAGGTAACTCTAAAGTTTAGTTCAGTAAACTTCTAATTAGAAGCTAAACGTACACAATGCAATTGAAGAGGTGTGTAGATCTGCTTTTAGTCAAGAGTAAAATTTAGACCGTCTCAAGAAATCAGTGGGTGGATGCTCTTCAGTTAATTCTCAAGAATGTTGTTTTGTGAATCTGGGCTTTTATTACTGTTTTGTTGGCTTTTAAAAATTGAGGCATAACATACACTTAGTAAAGTATGTAAAGATCAAATCTCAAGTGTATAGTTTGGTGAATATTTACATAGGTACACATGGGTTTAAAACTATCATTCAGATCAAGATTTAGAACAGTTCCAGGAGCTCAGAAGGTCCCTTGTCCTCCTGCCCTGTCAATACCCATCACTGTTCTGACTTCTAGCACCACTGATTCATTGTGCCTCTCAGTGAGCTTCATATAAATTGAATCATACAATATCTACTCTCTTGATTCTTGCTCAATATATTGTCTGAGGATTTATCCCTATTTTTTTTTAATATTTAGAGGTTGTTCATTCTTTTTCATTGCTATGCAGTATTCTTTTATATGAGTGTATCACAATTTATTTACCCTTTATACCTTTGATGTACACTTGGATTGTTTCTCTTTTTTAAAATAATGAATAAAACTGCTATGAAAGGGGCTTCCCTGGTGGCGCGGTGGTTGAGAGTCCGCCTGCCGATGCAGGGGACGCGGGTTCGTGCCCCGGTCTGGGAAGATCCCACATGCCACGGAGCGGCTGGGCCCGTGAGCCATGGCCGCTCGGCCTGCGCGTCCGGAGCCTGTGCTCCGCAACGGGAGAGGCCACAACAGTGAGAGGCCCCTGTAACGCAAAAAAAAAAAAAAAAAAAAAAAGTAAAAAAAAACTGCTATGAAAATTCTTGTGCATGTCTTTTGTTGGACATATGCACTCATTTCTTCCAGGACTGAAATTGCTGGTCATAGGGTGCTTGCATGATTAGATTTAGCTAATACTGCTAAACTGTTTTCCAAAACCATTATACATACACTTCCACCAGCAGTGTTGGAGCTTTCCAGTTGTCTTACGTCTTTACCAACCCTTGGTATTGTTAATCTTTAAAAAGTTTAGCAATTCTGGTGGTTGTGTAGTGTTATCTCACTGTGATTTTAATTTGTATTTTCTTGGTGAGTTGAATACCTTTTGAATAACTTTTCTTATGCCTTATGGTCATTTGGTTAGTTTCTTCTGCCCAATTTTTAAAAATTGGATTTTTTGTCTCTTTCTTAATCATTTGTAGGAATCTTTATACATTCTGAATATGAGTCCTTTGTTGGGTATATGAATTACAAATACCTTCTCCCAGTCTGTGTCTTGTCTCTGTACTGTCTTACTGTTTTCAGATGAACAAAAGATCCTGAGCTTTTGGAGGAGTTGGGTGGAAAAGAGAGGGATGCAAATGATATTCTCTGGTGAGAACCTATAGTACAGTATAATGTTACGGTAAAATGCTTAAATTGGTACAGGTAGAAAATAGAACAGTGAAGAATAAGGTAGTAATTGTATGGTAGACAAGTATAGGAAAAGTTACAGATCTTTGTAGATTGGTTTGGGCTCAAAGACTTAGAGAATGTTCGCACTGGGAGTATGTTTGAAGATCATCTACTTAACCTCCTCATTGTACAGATGAAAATGAGGCCTAAGAATGTTAACTAACCACAGTAAGTAATTAGACTTGATGTAGAAAGTGAAATCAGAGCTGTGTCATAAAGAATAAGTGAACTACACCTGGGAAGATTTTCTGGATCAGTCCTCACTTCAAATAATTTTTCACATTATCCCAATAATACAGTTGAATTTCTAAGATTGTTTCTTGGTACTCAATTTTTCCAAAGGAAGGGAATTGAGAAAATGTGGTTACTTCTGACAAACCACCTACTAGGTGTGCGATGCTGATTAAATCATTTAGTGTCTATGAAACTCTTGCTGGAATTTTAAGGGACAACAAGGAGTCAGACCTCATTCCCCACCCCTGAATTTGGAACTCCCTGAGAAGTAACATAGGGTCACGAAGATAAAGCTATAAAATAGTACCTTTATTACCAACCAGGCTGAATTAGAAAACGGGACGTCACTTGACACAGTTGGTGTCTCTGATATCCATCCTCTTTCTCCCCTTCCCCAGCATGGCCTCAAGACAGCCCCCTTGAGGAGGGAGAGTTTGTGTCTTCAGGGCAGATGTGCTTACCCAGAACCCCACCCTCGCATCCTTTGGGGACAGAAAGAGAGAGAGCGCCAGCCCTGCAGACCTGCCTCTGAGAGCCTGGCCTGGGCTGGGGGAATCTGGGCTCTGACCCAGGCAGGGTTGCACAGAGGAGTATGGGAACAAAGCAGCAGGGAAGAGGCTGAGTAAAAGATGCTCTGCGCGTGGCCAATTCCTTCCCGACCCGTCGGCTAGCGAGAGGAGACGTGACCCAGCAGCAGAGAAAGGACCCCGCAGGTTCTTCCCAAATGTATTCCTGGGGGGAGAGAAGCAGAAGCGTCATGATCTAAAGATCACAGTAGGAGCATGAGGGAAAGAGAATGATTCCTCCTTACACCTTGGTTTCTTCTGTGTACCTCCCAGGGTTGCTGAGGGATCGGAGGCACCAACCCAAGAATGCCTCTAGGTGTAGGGTCTCACCATCAGAAGGAAACGCACTGTGTTTGCATAGCGCTTTTTTCCACCGTTAGAATTCTGACTTTGCCTCCACCATTATAAAGAGAATTTCTCCAAGTCAGGCATGGTGCCTCAGTACCAGGTCTAGTAGTCCGAAGTCTTTAACCACAGCAGGCGTTCAGTACTTGCTGCAATGGCTCAGCCCTACCCCTCAAACCACGAAACCCGATACTACAGTGATTTCCCCCAAACCGCTTGCACTAATTAAACTCTGTTTCTGAGATCCTAATCTTTGGAGGGAAGATGGGAATTTCACAGGTCTCTTAAAAAGTTGGCAAAAGTTATGGACTCTTCTTTCAATAAAAAGGACATCAAACAGAATTTTCTACCTTGTTCCAGGAGACACATAAAAGCCCTAAACTCAAACACAGAGCCCTTAGGGTGCCTTGGACCTCAGTGAAAAACCCCTGTAACTGGATTAAGAGAATAACTCTGCAGGTTTTAATTTAAAACCCAATACACTTTAAAAATACAGTATAAAGAAAAATAAAAACCATAATCCATTTATCCAGTGTTAATTAAGAACTTGGGATGGCAGCTTCCAAAACCAGTAAATTCTTTTTTTTTCAATTGGTTTACTCTTCTGTTCACTTGTACTTTTATTGTTCTAAAGTCTGTTCTTGTTTAAAAGTTCTTACATGACTTAGAGACAAGAGAAAACAGTGGGTTTGGGATTTGAAATTCTTAGCCTGTGATATTTCTTCATTCCTAAGCTCTTTCTGTCAGTGTTATGTCACCCACAACTTTTAGAATGAACCCATTATTTGTATTTAATGGATTGATTTTTGCCAAACTAAATGGAAATGTTTTCAAATATGAAAATAAAATTCTTCTTACTTACACATAGATGAAAAATCACAAGTTTTTCTCAACATGAAATATCTGATCATTTCAATATTTACATGAATCTTTCATTGGAGGAAACCGTCTTGACACTTTCTGTAACATTGCTAAGCTTGAATTTCAAAAGCTATGTTTTATTCACAACAGTAAATACATGAACTTTAAAATATACCAACAAGCAGTTTGGATTGAAATGTACAACAGTCAGTGAGATCCTCCCCAAATTTTCATCCTTAGAATCCAGTCCCACTTATGAATGACTGTGACGCTGTCTAGGGGGCTTGGCACACATGGTTGAAGGATGCTGAAAGGGATACGGAGCTTTGCGTGTGGCTTACATGTGGCCTGTGAAGAATTCACAGGCATGGCTCCCAACCCAGCACTTGTTCGCTGCTCTAGAGTTCCCCTGGGACAGGTCATTGTGGAGACAAGGCCTGTGTTCTCAGCCAGTAAATGGAAGGGAGGGGTGTGGTAAGATGGTGGTCCTCAGGGTTGGCAAGGTGGGCAGCATGATGATCCTGATGGCAGGAGGTGTCATAGATCCCTGAGGCTTTCCCAGGAGTCTGCAATAAGGTAACAATGGAGAGTCAGTATTTGCTACTGGACAGCAAATCCAGCTCTTTAAGGGTCTTCTTTGTAGACAACCAAACTAGACCGTTGTGTGATTACCGGGTAGAAGTTCTGGAGCTCCAGAAGACAAGGCACCACAGTCAGGGGCTTTGTCTCTGCCTGGCCCAGAAGAACATGGGGGGCTGCTTTGGAATGATATATAAACAATTCCCTGCTACAGATGGCATGGCCTTGCTTCAGAATACTAGGGCTCTATGCTGTGATTCTTCTGCTGATGCTGGCCATATACTCCATGTAGCATCTTTTCCCACTACAGATATCACTAGTACTATAGACCCACCGGGTCATTCAGCCCATTTGGAAGGACCGCTGGCATCACCTTCTGTTTGCAAGGTACTGTGGTCAATCACCTGAGAAGTGCGTGGAAACGGATCCCTTTTGTGTAGAATATGTTGCCTCCAAAACCTGCTGAGGGCTGAGAAGGTTTGTGCTTCCTTCTTGGTGGTAGGAGGAATATAACTTTTCCCATCCATTGAAGAGGATTTCCCTGCATGCCCAGTTCACTTTACAGGCTGGCTATGTCATTTGCAAAATGAAAGTGTGTAGGGAAGTCGTTGTACCCTTCCCATGTGTCCACCACCCTGCAGCAGAGGGACGACCCCCAAGGGACTTCAACCTCCATGCCTGGACATGCTCGGCACCTAGATCAGGAGTCCCCTCATTCTGAGTATCAAGCTGAGAGTCACTCATGACAGTAGCAAAGCCAAGCCATTATAGCCAGTGCATTGACTCATGCGGTCCTCACGACCACCCTTTGCGGTAGCTAATAAAAGAAATATGGAACACTTTGCCTGGCAGTTTACAGTTAGTATGCACTTTCTCTTTCATTGACTAATTTGATGCTCACTTTTCTGTCCTTTGTTCTTCTGCAGTGCACACTTCAGCAAAACTGATTCTTGTACTTTTCTGACTACAACGTGCTATCTCTC
Organism: Mesoplodon bidens; assembly: GCF_964165515.1. Classification (NCBI taxonomy): domain Eukaryota; kingdom Metazoa; phylum Chordata; class Mammalia; order Artiodactyla; family Ziphiidae; genus Mesoplodon; species Mesoplodon bidens. Next base: position 16,724,790 of record NC_138173.1, on the reverse strand, counting down.
TTGTCTTTTTCCACAGGATATGGCTTTTCTGAAATAGAAAGGTCTTTCCACACCTTCATCTCTTAAAACTCTCTTGAGACAAGTATCAGTCTTTTCCTGTTTCCCGGTAGGAATGGGTAGTCAGGTCAGGCAGAATTACCTTCCTGGACCAGTGGGGTCAACCAGTGGACTGAAGTATGTGTCCCAAGTTTCATTCAGAAGTTGCCCCTGCATGTCTATGATAGACCCTGTGGAAATCCCAGATATATGGGAATTCTAGGGCTGAGACACCCTTCTCTTTTTTGCTAAACTTTATCCCATGACAGAAGAAAACAATTCACTCTCTCATTCTGCTTCTTATTCACCCTTTGTTCCCTACACCCAATCCAGTACCTCAAACTTAGCCAAACTTGTTTCCTCAGCTTGAAGGAGAAATGAGAAGCAATCTTTCTGTTGTGTCTGGGGGTCAGTATAAGGATACAATGAAGGAAAAGCTCTTGTTAACTTAGCATCTGGGCCCATTTTTATGTGTTACATCACGACTTTCAATTCTTGCCTTCCATCCTATATGTTTGCGTACTCAGGAAAACACACACACACACACACACACACACCCCACTAGCACTACTGAGGATATGGTCATATTCTTCCCACATCCTGCTGGTTTTCTCCAGCTTCCCCAGAGGCCACATAAAAAGTCTTCTTGTATATTCTACATATTTGCTGAAGACTAAAGGGGAAAGAATGTGAGTGGATTTTGCATATTGAAAGAAACTGCATTTTTTTAAAAAAACCTAAATGTATTTGTTTCTTGAAAACTCAAAAAAGTCCCGTTTCTTTTCCATTTCTTCTCCACTGTTGTCCATCTGACTGTGATTGGGTCCAGTCAATCCTTCTCCGCCTTCACCTCCCCACCCCCCCAATCCCACCAACCCCCTCCCCTGCCACATACACACAAACGTAAATGAGGACTATGAAGTTTTAACCAGGAAAAGATCAGGGCTTGAGTGAGATGAGGTAGGGCTTGAGTGAGAAAATGACATTTGAATAAAGTCTTGAAGGAGGTGAGAGAGTGAGCTTTGTAGCTCTCTGTATCTGAGGGAAGAACATTCCGGGCAGAAGGAACAGCCAGGGCAAAAGCCCTTAGACAGGGCTTTATTATTTCAGAATAAATGAGGAGAGTAGTGGGGGCCCAGTGGTGTAGGTTATTGTGAGCCATTATAAAGAATTTGACTTTTACCCTGAGTGAAATGGGAACCACCAATGGGTTTTGAGCAGAGGAACATCATGATGTGGATTATGGCTTCAAAGAACCAGGGGACCGGTGAGGAGGTACAACCATGGTGGGAGCATGGATTTTTATTTTTATATACAAACCTATAAACATCACGAAGAAGGGATAAAATACTTTCAGCATCTCCATTGTATCCCCTTTTCCGGTTGCTATTCATCCACAAAGGTAACAGCTACTTTGACCAATGGATTTGTTTTCCTCTTTTTGATATCATATAAATAGGAATCAATAGTATATTCTCTTTTGTGTCTGGTGTCTATCGCTCCATATTTTGTCTGTGAGTGTTGTCCATGTTATTGAATATGTCAGGAGTTCATTCTTATTGTTGTTTCGTATTCATTATATGAATAGGCTACAACGTATTTATTCTGTTGTTGGTGGATATTTCATTGTTTCCAATATATGGCTTTTCTGTATGAAGTTGCTGTGAACATACTTGTGTGTATCATTTGGTGAACAACTGCATTCATTTTTCTTGAGTACATACCTAGAAGTGGAATTACTGGGTGGTAGGTTAGGTAAATGTACAGGTGTATGGTACAGTTTTCCAGTGTAGCTGAACCAATTTTAATTCCCACCAGCAACGTATGAGCGCTCCATTATTCCACATCCTCAACAACACTTGAGATTATTTTAGCCTTCCTGGTAGGTAACTTTGACCTTCCTGAGTAAATTATTATGGTTTACTTTGCATTTTTCTGATTAATAATGATGTTGGGCACCTTTTCATGTACATATTGGTCATTTAGACTGCCTTTTTAGGAAGTGTCTGTTCCTTTGCCCACTTTTTATATAGGATTGTCAATCTTTTTTGTTATTGATTTGTAGGAGTTCTTTATAAATTCTGGATAGAAGTCCTTTGTTAGATACATATTTTGTGAATACATTTTCCAATCTGTCACTTGCCTGTTCACTTTTTTTTTTTTTTTTTTTTTGCGGTACGCGGGCTTCTCACTGCTGTGGCCTCTCCTGTTGCGGAGCACAGGCTCCGGATGCGCACGCTCAGTGGCCATGGCTCACGGGCCCAGCCGCTCCGCGGCATGTGTGATCTTCCTGGACCAGGGCATGAACCCGTGTCCCCTGCATCGGCAGGCGGACTCTCAACCACTGTGCCACCAGGGAAGCCCCACCCTGTTCACTTTTTAACGATGCTTTTTTTGATAAATAGAAGCTCTGAACTTTAATGAAGTCTAGTTTACTAATATTTTCTTTTATGGATCCTTTCTATGCCCTGATAAAGAAAGTATGGTCTTCTCTTAACTGTCTAAACAGAAAAGTTATAAAAATGGAAGCAACTTCGTTTGGTTTAACCCAGTTTTCAGGTCTGAGACTAAACCACCCAGTAAAATATCTTGTCTCGTCTCCTCCCCCCCACTCCCTCCTCGGCTCCTTCTTTCCCACCCCGTCCTCCTTCCCGCATTCCTTCTCCTCATCTCCTTTCCCTTCCTCCTTCTTTCCCACCCCGTCCTCCTTCCCGCCTTCCTTCTCCTCCTCTCCTTTCCCTTCCTCCTTCTTTCCCACCCCGTCCTCCTTCCCGCCTTCCTTCTCCTCCTCTCCTTCTTCTTTGTCCTTCTTCTTTGCCTTCTCCTCCTCGTTATCTTTTCTTCCACTTCCTCCTCCTCCTCCCTTTTCCTGCATCAGAAGATGAATTCCTCGTTTCCATTTCCCATGTAGCACCTGCTGCTGCTCATTTCCAGGCCGTGTGCAGGCCTGCCCAGCTGGATTACAGGAAAAGCGGGCGGCAGAATGTAACAGAGGACTCTCACTGATCAACTGGCTTTACAATTGTATATTAAGCTCATCATGTAAAGCGAATGGGTTCAGTTATGCGTAGACCAAGTGTAGACACCATAAGGCAGAGACGGTATCGATTCTATTCCTTACAACATCCAGCATCTTGCATAGTCCCAGCACGTCGTAGGCACTCAGAAAATATTTTTTGGAGGATTAGTGAATTGATTCTGAAAAAAAAAATCAAGAACTAGGTTCTTGTGGTCAGTATAACAGCTTAGAAGTTATCATTATTTCCACTACAGTATGGGAGATGGTGTAACTGCTTTTCTGGTCATTTGGTGACTTTCATCTTAAAACTGATGACAGCCTTGGTTAGCATATGCTTCCTCTTTTTCTTAACAAAAAATACTGTTCATTCAAATGCAAATATATATTGTGTACATTTGCTGTCTCATTTGTTTCTGAAAGTTCATTCATCAGAAAAATAAATCTAATTTTCTTGCCCATTGAGAAAAGCCATTTTTACTCAAAGAAATTTCATCAGACCTTTTATAGTTAATATACGCATAGAGTCAAAATCTTTGAATTTGTATTGGGTAGCTATAAATAACTGATGTTTGCTTTAGAATATTCTAAACAAGTTGATATTTTGCTTAAAGATCTATTTAACATTGAAGCTTAAACTATCCCTTCTACTGATTTTTTTTTTTTAGTGAACCAGGTATAATGTTTCAATTCCTTAGTGCTAAGTCCATTGACATACATTATTTTGGACTCCACAGGACTGAGAAATTAAGCTCCGGTTTGAAAACAAGAAAGGCATTCATGGGATTTTTACTTTTTGGTTGAAGTTGCCTGAACTTTTTTTCACTTTAGAAGGTAAATAAATTGCTCAGAGGCTAATCTTAATCTCTCAATTTTACAGACACATCAGTGGGATTAGTTGAAATGGTTCAAGACAATGCATATCTACAAGTGATTTAACTGGTGACAAGAATAGAAAATAGCGTCTGCTTTCAGCTAAGGTATTGCTTTTGTTCTGTTGTATAAAGGCAAACAAAGGTGCCTTATTCCGCCCCATTTTGTATCCTGATAATCTCATGTCATAAACAGATAATCCCCATTTACATTTTTCACACATTTTTAAATGAACATTTTAATAATGAAGTCTTATCTGTTGATTAGAACTGTCGTGATTAAATGGCCTCAGGTTTTTTTAGACTGTGAATGTACAAGATTAGACAAGAATTACAAACAAAATCAAGGAAACTTTAACCATACATTATGGATAAACTTTACTTAGGAGTAAAGCACCAGGGATTCTTTTCTTTTTCTTCTTTATTTTTTTTTTTTTTGAGAGTGAAAGAAATAAGAACAAGAGGAGGAAATGAAAATTGTAAGTGACTGCATGTCTTGCCTGAAATACCAGGGATTATAAAGAATCAGAGACGACTTAGGAAAAAAGAGTAAAAACAACTCTCTTCCATTTCATTGTTTCCAGTCTCTTTAGATCTGTTTGTGGAAGATGCAGACCATTACATAAGAAACATTTTACATAGAAATCATTTTTGTCCGCCCACATAGCTCACTGACAGGTGTTAATGGGAGATGGGAAGCACAGTTGAGTGGTGTTCAGGTATCTGGGGAAATGCTATCCACTGTTGAGTGATAGGGTGTCTTCATCTTCGTATCTCAGAGGCTGGGTGTAGTGGCTGGTGCCATGGGAATACAGCTATGATTTCAGATGCACGAAAATAGTGTCCCCAGAGAGCCAGTCCCGGGGGACTTTCTTGTAATGAAAGTGTTCTAAGGGTATTGGAATCGATCACTTCTGTTCATTTCACAAATATTTATGGAGCACGTGCCACTGGAGGTGCTGGAGAGACAGCAGTGAGCAATCCAGACACAGATAAACCCCTACCCTCGTGGAGCTTACAGTAGGGAGTGGGGCAATACAATAAACCTAGTAAATAAGGAAATTGGATAATGTGTGAAAATGGAACATAGAAAAAAAAATTTGAGCAGGGTAAGGGAAACAGGAAATGATGGGGCAGGTGGGCTGTAATTTTAAATAAGACAGAGTAGCTAGGCCTCATCAAGAAGGTGTAAATTGAGCAGAATCCCGAAGGAAGTAAAGAAGGTGAATTATGAGGAAATCAGGGGAAAACTTTTGAGGTGGATGGAACGTGAGGGAATGAAGAAGCATGCTTGGTGTGTTGGAGGATTTGCAAAGAGGCCACTGACCGTCATGGAGGGGAGAGAGTTAGACAAGTTGGTGAGGCCAGAGGCCAGAGAGGTGAAAGGGGTGGCTGGAGTGGGGAGTGACCCAATATCATATGGAGGCTCATAGACCATTGTAAGGATTTTGGCTTTTGTTCTTAGAAAAAGGAGGAGTCATTGCAAGATTGTAAGCGGAGGACCCTGCCATTTTGCATTTTTCTTGATACCTACAAAAGAATGTTATGCAAAAATAACTCTTTTCTTGTATCCTCACAGTACTTGGTGCGTGGCAGTGCTCAGTAAATATTTGTCGAATGGATGAATGAAAATAGTGACCCACCCATTCACAGGTTTTTGATCAATCGGCTGATAAAGTGCCACATTGTGGGATAGTTGTGTTTTCTCTGCCCAGGACTCTTATGACTAATGGGGCTTTCCGTGGAAGGCCTCACATGCCTCCTTTCACCCAGCCATGAGCCTGCTCAGGGTTTGGCAGCTGTTTTCTGGAGGTCAGAGCACAATAACTGGAGAAGGATCTTCAGAGCACTTTATATGGCTGGCGTCCACGGCTTGCAGACAGTATTTCTCTTGCTAGCTCCTCCTCTGGCTGTCAATAGGAAGAGGTCATTAAAGTAAGACCTTAATTTTTATAAAGCCCTGTTCATTCACTCCATCATTTTCATGGTATCCATGGGTTCCCCAAGGGCAGCATTTCTTTTTTTTTTTTTTACTTTATTAAACAGAATTATTATTTGTAGTATTTAATACATAGTCTTCCATGGTAATGTTAAAGTTACCACTTTCTTCAAATGCCCCTCAAAATAACCCACTTTGCCTTCCTAAGTGAATCTTGGACGAGGAAATTCAGTGAAAGTGATCGACTCCTGACTGTGTCCCATGTCCCTTTTTTTTTTTTTAACATCTTTATTGGAGTATAATGCTTTACAATGGTGTGTTCGTTTCTGCTGTATAACAAAGTGAATCAGCTATATGTGTACATACATCCCCATATCTCCTCCCTCTTGCATCTCCCTCCCACCCTCCCTATCCCACCCCTCTAGGTGGTCACAAAGCACCGAGCTGATCTCCCTGTGCTATGCGGCTGCTTCCCACTAGCTATCTATTTTACATTTGGTAGTGTATATGTGTCCATGCCACTCTCTCACTTCATCCCAGCTTACCCTTCCTCCTCCCTGGGTCCTCAAGTCCATTCTCCACGTCCCAAGACAGCATTTCTTAAAGTGACTGTTGTAGAAAGTATGATCATACTACTCCCTTGTATTACCGAATCTAAGTTCATGTTGCTCACCACACAACAGGCCAATAAATTGAGAGACGAGTTCTCGGGGCAAGGAATAGTGGCTTTATTCAGAAAATCAGCAGACCAAGAAGATGGTGGACTCGTGTCCCAAAGAACCATCTTACCCGAGTTAGAATGCAGGCTTCTTTTATTCTAAAAGGGGAGGGGGTGTGGCTGGTGGCTGCAGACTTCTTGGTGCTGGAATCCTTTGTTCTTGCAGCTGTCCATGTAGGTCAGGTCCTGATATTCCTGTAAACCTCCAACAAGACAAATGTTATTCTCTATTCTGCAACTTTTTATCTCTATATGAATGGAAAAGTGTTTATACCTTTAATGGTTAGAGCCTTGAGAATGAGCTATCCTGTATATTTCAGGCTATAGGCAACATTCTTAACTTACAGCCAAAGCAATAGAATACAAAGGTTAAAGTAAAAGAAACAGATCCAATATGGAGTCAGATTTGTTCTTCCCTATTACACTTATTGTTTCTCACCTCTTTGTTTATATAGATAGCTCTATTGGATGATCACTAATTGTGCTGTTTCAATGTAGTATCAGTGATAGATTTACACTGGTACATTTATACGAAATGATGTCTGCAGATACCTCTGTTTATAAAGTTGGATGTTGATCTTTTTTCTTCACCTTTCTTTTTTTAAAAAATTAATTAATTAATTAATTTTTGGCTGTGTTGGTTCTTCATTGCTGCGTGAGGGCTTTCTGTAGTTGCAGCGAGCGGGGGCTACTCTTCGTTGTGGTGCATGGGCTTTTCATTGAAGTGGCTTCTCTTGTTGCGGAGCATGGGCTCTAGAGCACGGGCTTCCGTAGTTGTGGCATACAGGCTCAGTAGTTGTGGCTCACAGGCTCTAGAGAACAGGCTTAGTAGTTGTGGCACACAGGTTTAGTTGCTCCACGGCATGTGGGATCTTCCTGGACCAGGGATCGAACCCATGTCCCTTGCATTGGCAGGCGGATTCTTAACCACTGCACCACAAGGGAAGTCCTCTTCACCTTTCTTAAAAATAATTGTTGCTGACCTTTATTCCCCCATGTTAGCTTTACTGAGTTATAATTTACATAGAGTGAAATGTACAAGTCTTTTTTCCCACCATTTTAACTATGTTAAAGTGTACAATTTAGTTTTATGTATATTCACAGTGTGTGAAACCATCACCACTATCTGATTTTAAAACATTACCATCACCCTATGATGATGGTTATGGGAACTCCATAACCATTAGTAGTCACACCCAATTCCCCCCTCCTCCTAGCCCCTGGCAACCACTAATCTACTTTCTCTATCTATAGATTTGTGTATTCAGGACATTTCATATAAATGGAATCATACAAATATGTGACCTTTTGTGTATGGCTTCTTTCATTTTACATAATATTGTCAATGTTTATCCATGTGGTATCATGTATTAGTACTTCCCTCCTTTTATGGCCTAATAATATTCCATTATATGGGTATACCACCTTTTTCTTATTTATTCATCAGTTGATGGACATTTGGATTGTTTCTACTTTTGGGTTAATATAAATAATGCTGCTATGAACATTCTTTTACAAGTTCTTGTGTGAACAGATGTTTTCATTTGTCTTGGGTATGTACCTAGGAGTGGAGATGGCAGGCCATATGGAAACTTTATATTTAACTTTTTGAGGAAAAACCAAACTATCTTCTACAGAAGGTGCATCAATTTACAGTCCATCAGAAATATATGATGGTTCCAATTTCTCCACATCCTCCTCAACACTTGTTCTTTTCCTCTTCTTTTTTTTTTAATTTTTAAGTTATAGCCATCCTAGTGTGAGTGAAGTGGTATCTCATTCTAGTTTTGATTTACATTTCCCCAATGACTAATGATGTTGAGCATCTTTTCATGTAATTATTGGTCATTTGTATATTTCTTTGGACAATGTCTACTCAGATTCTTTGCCCTTTTTGAATTGGATTATTTGTCTTTTTATTGTTGAATTGTAGACTTTATATAGTCTAGATACTATTCTCTTATCAAATATATGATTTGCAAATATTTTCTTCTATTCTGTAGGCTGTCTTTTCACTTTCTTGGTGATGGACTTTAAAGCATAATAGTTTTTAATTGTGATGAAGCCTAATTTATTTTTTCTGTTATTGCTTGTGCCTTTGTTTTGTATCTAAGAAATCTTTGGCTAACCTGAGGTCACAAAGATTTACTCCTATGTTTTTTTTTTTCCTAAGATTTTTATAATTTTAACTCTTACATTTAGGTCTGATTTTAATTCTCGGTTATGATGTGTGATAGGGTTCTAAATTCTTTTTCTTTCTTTCTTTTTTTTTTTTTTTTTGCATGTAGATATCCAGTTGTCTCAGCACTATTTGTGGAAAAGGCTGTTCTTTCCTCATTGAATGGTTTTGGCAGTCTTGTTGAAAATCAATTGACCATAAATGTGTGGTAGCTTTGTGGAAAGTTTTTAAATCAGGAGGTGTGTGTCCTCCAAATTTGCTCTTCTTTTAAGATTGTTTTGGCTGTTTTGGGTCTCTTGCATTTCCATATGATTTTAGGATCAGCTTGTCCATTTCTGTAAAGAAAGCAGCTAAAATTTGCCATTACTAAGAAAGTTCAAAGACTTGCTTAATAATAGCAAGTCTTCCAATCCATGAATGTGGAATGTATGTATATATTCTTTATCTCTTCTTTAATTTCTTGTAAACAATGTTTTGTAGTTTTCAGTATACAAGTTTTGCCCCTTCTTGGTTAAATTCATTTCTAGGTATTTTATTCATTCTTGATGCTATAGTAAATGGAATTGTTTTCTTAATTTCACTTTCAGATAATGTGCAAATCTTAACTGTATTGTTCAAACATATTTGAGAAATGAATACACCTGTGTTGCTGATCTTTGGTAAATTAATATAGCTGGAGATTTGGGTACAATTATCCCTTAATTAGAATTTATCTAGGCTATAGGAAGGTCATGGTGATTTAAAGATAAAAGCACTTTTGAATTTTTGTCATGTTTGTCCCAGAAGAACTGAGTTTTGTAAATTTTCTATATAAGCTCTGTACTCTTTGAGACCAACAGATTATGCAAAGAATGTTGTGATTTATAAGGCTTGGAGAACATCACGTGGTTAAAATGGGTATGAGGGATTGAGGGGTTGGGGTAGGAAGAGGGGACCAGAGACTCAGGTTTTCTCATTCATAGTTATCTGTAAGATCAGCTGAGCCCATATCAATTCACTAACCATGAAGTTCTGGATGAGAATTTCAGGTGAATCATGACTTAGAGCAGTCATTCTGTTGAATGGCTATTTTAAATTGGGAAACCAAATTTCAAACTGTTCTATGACTCTTAAGAGTATATCTAGTGAAGACTAAAAAAGTCTTGAAGAATTTGTTTATTAGTTTGAAATTTAGTTATGTCAACAACAAAATGGGTAATAATTTAAGGTTCTATTTCAGGATAGACTGAGTAATAAAATAAACAAATGAAAATTATAGCCAGCAAGGATTTTTGTTTATAAAAAAAATCTCCAATCTCTAACCATTTGCCCGGCTATGCAAACTGGAAAGGAGGAATTTAATGGCCATGAAAGGAAATTGGAGGAGGAACCAAAACTTTTGTCTCTGCCTGCCAACAATTATACCGTCATGCTTATTTTGAGTCTATAGAATTAGACTTTGAGACAGATGAGAGCAGGAAGCAATAATATAACAACAGAAAGTTCACTGTGATTTACTACCTAGTTCTTTCCAGTTTTACACTATTATTATTATTATTTTTTGCCCATGTCTTTATAGCAAATAGTTAACATTTGAAACCAAGCTTAGCTTTTTTTATTATTTTAAAAAAACATATGCACATGGTTGAAAATATTCAAACAGGACAATAGATCAATGAAAATCAAACCTTCCTTTAGCTCTAAACCTCCAGTCCCACACCTCAGACAACCATTCAAACTGTTTCTTATTTACCTTTCAGAACACTTTCATATATATACGTATACCTAGGCTTGTTTGACCCAAACTATACACACTATATGTACCTTGCTTTTTTAAACTAAATAGTCTGTTGTTAGTTCCATGTCAACACATAAATATCTATTTCATTTTTTGAATAGCCATTACAGAGTATTTCATTGTACAGATGGACTGTAATTTATTTAGCCAGTCACCTATTGCTAAACATGTAGGTTTTCTTTTTCTTTTTTTTTTTTTTTTTTTTTTTTTTTTTTTTTTGCTGTACGCGGGCCTCTCACTGCTGTGGCCTCTCCCGTTGCGGAGCACAGGCTCCGGACACACAGGCTCCGCGGCCATGGCTCGCGGGCCCAGCCGCTCCGCGGCATGTGGGATCTTCCGGGATAGGGGCACGAACCCGTGTCCCCTGCATCGGCAGGCGGACTCTCAACCACTGCGCCACCAGGGAAGCCCTCTTTTTCTTTTTAATTACAAATGATCTTTACATATCTTTGATGTAGAAGAGAGAAATAAAAAATAGTGTATGTCTTTTCATTGACTATAAAAATTATTCTCTGCATTCTATAATGAAGTGTTTTATGTACATTATCATTTTCACAAATTTATATAATATATCATTATCTAATAGATAGTTTCTTAAGGTTGATTGTGGGTGTTATTGAAAACAACTTGTAAAGTTAACAGTGAGTGTGTGTGATAGCTGTGGTCTTGATAATGTATTTCTCTAGGAAAAAGCTTTATTCTGTCATACTGTAAAACAACATGGTCCTGTAGGATGGCTGGATGTCTTTATGGCACAGTTGTTGGGTGGAGTTGCTTAAAATATGTAGTCCTCTACTGTTGCTCTTGCTTGTATGTTCCATTCATCCTCACCTCTGGAGCCCTTCAGTGTTGTGCATTCATCTGGAAAGTGGTTCCCAACTGAAAGGCACTAGCGAAGTTCCATTTGAATCTGAGCTCCTCTTTTCCTAAACCCCTTGCCCCAACACAACATACACAAAGACTATTGGACAGGTCTGGTAGATGGAGCCAGCATCCAGGATTTTGTCCAGAACTAAATATGATGGGCTGGAGCCCAAATAACCAAGTATGAACAAAGGAGATGCAGACTGGAGTTTCAACAGCCTTTATACTGGCATTTGCCAGGTTGAGAGAGCACCGGTCCACTCTGAGTAAAGACATTGTATGATCAGGTTTTCATTCAGTAAATGACCACTCCTTGGTCTTTTTTTTTTTTTTTTTGCTTTATAACAAATTTAATCAGTTATACATATACATATGTTCCCATATCCCCTCCCTTTTGTGTCTCCCTCCCACCCTCCCTATCCCACCCCTCCAGGCGGTCACAAAGCACCGAACTGATCTCCCTGTGCTATGTGGCTGCTTCCCACTAGCTATCTACCTTATGTTTGGTAGTGTATATATGTCCATGCCGCTCTTTCACTTTGTCACAGCTTACCCTTCCCCCTCCCTATATCCTCAAGTCCATTCTCTAGTAGGTCTGTGTCTTTATTCCTGTCTTACCCCTATGTTCTTCATGACATTTTTTTTTTCTTAAATTCCATATATATGTGTCAGCATACAGTATTTGTCTTTCTCTTTCTGACTTACTTCACTCTGTATGACAGACTCTAGGTCCATCCACCTCATTACAAATAGCTCAATTTCATTTCTTTTTATGGCTGAGTAATATTCCATTGTATATATGTGCCACATCTTCTTTATCCATTCATCCGATGATGGACACTTAGGTTGTTTCCATCTCCGGGCTATTGTAAATAGGGCTGCTATGAACATTTTGGTACATGACTCTTTTTGAATTATGGTTTTCTCAGGGTATATGCCCAGTAGTGGGATTGCTGGATCATATGGTAGTTCTATTTGTAGTTTTTTAAGGAACCTCCATACCGTTCTCCATAGTGGCTGTACCAATTCACATTCCCACCAGCAGTGCAGGAGTGTTCCCTTTTTTCCACACCCTCTCCAGCATTTGTTGTTTCTAGATTTTTTGATGATGGCCATTCTGACTGGTGTGAGGTGACGCCTCATTGTAGTTTTGATTTGCATTTCTCTAATGATTAATGATGTTGAGCATTCTTTCATGTGTTTGTTGGCAATCTGTATATCTTCTGTGGAGAAATGTCTATTTAGGTCTTCTGCCCATTTTTGGATTGGGTTGTTTGTTTTTTTGTTATTGAGCTGCATGAGCTGCTTATAAATTTTGGAGATTAATCCTTTGTCAGTTGCTTCATTTGCAAATATTTTCTCCCATTCTGAGGGTTGTCTTTTGGTCTTGTTTATGGTTTCCTTGGCTGTGCAAAAAGCTTTTAAGTTTCATTAGGTCCCATGTGTTTATTTTTGTCTTTATTTCCATTTCTCTAGGAGGTGGGTCCAAAAGGATCTTGCTGTGATTTATGTCATAGAGTGTTCTGCCTATGTTTTCCTCTAAGACTTTGATAGTGTCTGGCCTTACATTTAGGTCTTTAATCCATTTTGAGCTTATTTTTGTGTATGGTGTTAGGGAGTGATCTAATCTCATACTTTTACATGTCCCTGTCCTGTTTTCCCAGCACCACTTATTGAAGAGACTGTCCTTTCTCCACTGTACATTCCTGCCTCCTTTATCAAAGATAAGGTGACCATATGTGCGTGGGTTTATCTCTGGGCTTTCTATCCTGTTCCATTGATCTATCTTTCTGTTTTTGTGCCAGTACCATACTGTCTTGATTACTGTAGCTTTGTAGTATAGTCTGAAGTCAGGGAGCCTGATTCCTCCAGCTCCATTTTTCGTTCTCAAGATTGCTTTGGCTATTCGGGGTCTTTTGTGTTTCCATACAAATTGTGAAATTTTTTGTTCTAGTTCTGTGTTGGTCTTTTTTTTTTTTTCCCCCTTGGTCATTTTTGACCCCCTACTTTTCTCCTCTTCTCCATCTGTCTAATGGATACCCATTCTTCTAAGGCTAGGGCAGTCCCATTCTCTTCATGAAGACACACCCTCCCACTGAGATCCTTGGTGCACGCCCTTTCTCTGATTCTGGTGAAATTCATTATATACTAATCGTTCTCAATTTGCATGTTGTGATAGCATCAGTTATGTGATAATTTGCATATAATTTGTTGCTCTTTCCAGTGACTTGTACTAATATTTTTATGGATTGGAACAGATTGGAAGCTACTCCTGTCTGTCTCTTGCCTTCTCTAATGCTGTGCTCTCTACCACCCAGCCCCCCAACATCCACAGGAACCTGATCCCCTCACAGCCCCACAGATCTTCTGTGCCTCCCATTTGCTTTACTTCCTTCCACCGGAGTCTTTGAACAGCCTGTCCTCTTTGGTTGAAGCACTATTCCAGCTCCTTTTTGCTTCCTGATCTTTCAGATCTATAAGGAAGTACTGCTACTTCAAGGGAAACTTCACTGACATTCCTGACAAGTACCTCCCCTCCGGCCGGCTCCTTTTATGGCATTGGCTTTGGCTGGAATTTCACATATGGGGTTATTTGATTAATATCTGTTTTTTCCACTAGACTGTTAACTCTGTTAAGGCAGGGGCCTTAATATATTTTTCTTCATCATTATTTCTCTTGCTTAATAAATTTTTATTGAATAAATAAATGAATCAATCAATTCATATTATAATGCTATTATTTTGTATCTGCCTTCCTTTATTTAAATCCATCAAGCTGGAATTGGACATTATTTGGGCTCCTTTCTATCTAAGCTATAACATTTTGGTTGAGAGTATGTTTTACATGTATGTCTCTCTGGAAAAATATTTAAAGACCATTTCTTTTTTTTTTTTGAAGAAAGAAAATATTCATAACAAATACATATGACAAAGGGCTTATATTCAGAATATATAGAGAGTTCCTACAACTCAATAATAACAAAATATATAATTGTATAAAAAATGGACAAAATGTTTAAGCAAAGCCTTCACAGAAATGACATATGAATTACTAATAAGCACACTAAAAAGTGTTCAACATCACTGATTCTCAAGGAAATGCAAATTAAAACACAAATTGGAAAAAGATTGACAATACCAAATGCTTTAGAGCATGTAGAGCATCTGGAAATCTCATACATAGCTGTAAAAATATAAAATGGTACAATCACTTTGGAATATAGTTCGGCAGTTCCTTCAAAATAAAAAACATTTCTTTACACTATTAATTTAACAATTATGTACTCTTCCCCCTCCCCCCATTATACTGTGTTTTACTTTTTCTGTCAAGATAGTAAGCTGGCAATATAAATAAGTATAAAATTATATGCATAGGTACACAGATACATGCATGCATGCATATATACATGGATACATACATATGTACACATACACATCTACATGCATATATATTTCCAAAGCCACATCTAAAATACATGTGCTCAATACATGTGTACTCAATACATGCATAGTGTACTGGTTAAAGTACACGACTTAGGCAACCTGAGTTGTACTTTGGCCATGAAGTCACTTAATGACTGACAATTACCTTATGTAAGATACTTAGTTTCTCTGAGCCTCAGTTTTTTCATTGTAAAAGGAAAATAATATTATTACCCTAAGATTATGCATTGTAGGGGATTTAGATAGTGGAGTGTTTCATACCTCTTATCTGACATAATTAATGATTAAATGGTCATGGCCTTGCCCTATTTTCAACTCAAAACTGCATATGGGGTTAAATCAGCAACCAAAACTACAAGGAGCAAATTAAGAATTTGGGAAACACCATTCCAAGAAATGACCTGCAGTGACTCTCTATTAGACATCACCACCATCTCAATACAATTTCTCTGCTACTTGACTGGAATGAGCCTTACAGCTTCTTTTTAAAGGTCATGTGCTTTTTCTTTAACAAAAATGTTGACAGTGAAAAAAGGACAATTGGCTAGAAGTAGGCAGTGTTTAAAGTTGGCTGAATGCCTTGTTTTAAAGTGAAAAAAGAAACCAAGCTGTAAACATTAGACTAGTACAAGCTTACAGAACGATTTCATAAAAGAGAGAAAGGCAGTTGCAAAGTGGGATAAATGTTTTTATGGTTGAATATAAGACATATTATTAAGCTCTAAATGATCTTTGTTTCTATTAATTTTCCCAGTGAAAGCAGGATTCTTGGTTCCTAGGGAATAGTAGTGGATCCTTCTGCAGAATTGCTTTTGTGTTTGGAGGAGGCTTGCAAGACTTATCATAAGCAAACAAAGAGTGATTTTGCATTGGCCAGTTAAATGACCAGTTTATGATGGAGAAATAGTGGCCTATAAAAGGGGTTTGCAAGATTTGAAATCAAAAGCAAAGTTTAGATGTTTGATAACCACAAGTATGCCACAACTCCAGAGACTTCATTTCCATTATATGATAACATCCTCTTCTCCCATCCTTCCCCAACATCCAACCAACCACAACACGGCAAGAAACAAAACAAAACAAAATTCTTTTTATACTTTGGGAAGTTGGAAGCTCTGTGCTATGGGAGAATGGGTCCATAATCAAATAATTTGAAACAATTTCAAAATTTATTAATACTTTACTCAGGGGTAAAACTATAACTAGGACAAAAGTAATCTAGAAACTGAGTACTAGATAATAATTTTTGTGTTTTATTTATGAGAAAACAGTTATTTTTTTCCCCAGGTTTAATTTACACACACACATACACATAGACACAAAATCTTACACAAATACAATCCTTATACGCACATATACGATCATTATGTTAAAATTATGTGTGTGTTTAATGTCAATATTTATCAATTGGCTTTGCTTTGTGTATAATTTTTAATATCAAACTCTCCATACATTCAGAAAATAAGGATTAAATGCCTCTGTCATTTCTGAAATGAATTTTAAAAGTCAGTTGTGCAACAATTGTTTTCTATTTGTGTTCACATTATCTAAATGATCTGAATTCTGACCCTTTCCCCAGAGAAGGAAGCAATTCAGATTCTATGCTAATTGAATCCTGTGAGTCTTATGAAATATCAGTTTTATTATAGGGATTGCTAGTCTCTGGGGCTTAACTAGGACCACCAAATATAAAATTCTGAACCACACATGTTTGAGGACTACTAATGTCTCAAGATGAGTTAAGTAAGAGCAGGCACTTAGGACCATTTAAGAAACTCCCCAAATTAATTACAAAATAGTGAGTTTTAAATGATACCCTAGAGACACAAAAGATCATCTGTGATTCCAAAGGTGCCAAGTTTCCTTGGAAGCAGGGAATAGCTTATAACGTATTTAACCTGGTAAATACAGCATACAAGTAATAAAAACATACAAGAATATAAATAAACTCACTTCCTTTTCCTAGGTACTAGTAATCTTTTATTGTTGTTCCTTCTCAGAAGGAAATATGCCACAAAGGAAGGATATTGACTTGTAAAACATTTAATACTCTGCAATAATACCCTAGCTGGCAAACAGCTAAGATGGCTCTAATGCCTAATTCTTTAGACACTGTCTTAAACACGAGGGATATTTAAAAATATTAGACTCTGGAAAACACATTAATTTCGTGTACGTTTCCAAAAACATGAATGTTTAAAATGTGTATTTTAAATTATGTTTATTTTTAAAATCATGGTATCTTTTTTAAAGCAGATATAATCCTATCTCCCATATTTAGCTGATTATTACTTTTGAGAGAAGAACTGGGCTCCAACATACCCGAATGAAATAAATTTACAACTTTATTAACCTAAAAAGCCTGAAATGGTTTAGAATATGGCTGTGTACCTATTTATTCCCAACTGGTATTTCATCTGTCATCTGTCAGACTCGTGTTTCCTAATCTTAATTTCCAGGGGTTTGCTTTTTCTTCAGAGATTCTGCTTGTAAATATACAAAAATCTATTTTCCTTGCTCAATTACTTTTATTCCCTTTTAATGGGAAAACAATAACATGTTTAATTCAGAAAACTACTTCTAAAGTGCTCCATTGGGAAACATTTTGTTAAGAAATATGTCTGAGGTCATAAGTTTATAGTGTGTGCAGCTATCCTATGTTGATTAAAAATTGTGTCTCTACACCTGCTTACATAAAATGATATGTATTCTTGTTGATATTTTGCAACCACTGCATGATATTATCATTCCCTTTTTGAAGGCTTTCGGTTTGAATATAATTGAGTCAAGTTACTTTAGGTACACACAGTACTGCAAATTACATCACTCAGGGCAAAATGTAAATTTGATTAAGAACTATTCTCTTCTCCAAATGCCAGAGTTCCACGAACAAGCATTGCTTTGCGTATGTTTTGTGCTCGCCTGTGTAGGCACAAAAACTTGAACCTTCCATATGTGCTCTGACATAAACATCATGTTGGCAAGAAGTTGTTGCTTGGATATTTTCATGGTCATCCTGAGGTCACCACAGCTTTTCATGTGGCTAATCTCCACATGATTTTAGAAATATTGCTAGCCCGAGTCTAAAATCTTTTGATTAGCCTTTTAATAAAATAAAATTATTTCACTGCGAAAAGGCATATCTTTGCAGAGCAAGACTGTAGCTACCCATCTAGAGCAGGATGTTTTGTTAGACTATTTTTTCATCTGTAAATCCTTTTTTTTTCCTTCTATGAAGTATGAACATGACCTTTTGTTTCATTTTGTAGAATTTGTGTCTTTCCATCACTTTGGAAATAATAGGTGGTCAATAAATATTTGAATAAACGGATAAATACGTAAGATATAAGATAATTATATTTAAATGTGTGAATAATTTTGCCTTGACTTTTTCTGAATTCAAAATACTTTTCATAAATACGTTCTAACTTCACAATTATTATCTGGAATCTCCAAGAGATTTGAGAGATTATCTTAGGTAGGTGAATACTGCTTTTCTAATACTGCTGTGAGTTGTGAAGCCTAAAATATAGAATTCCTACTTTCTCTAAGGAAACTGTATTAATAGTGAGTAAGTTTTTTCTTCTCACCGCTTAAGCGCTTAAGAACTTCTGAGCATCTTAACACAATCTGGCAAATGGCATCAATGCAACTAATCATAATACAGGAATGCCAGTGGTGCAGTCATGGTAGAGGGACACGCATGATCAAAATTTTAACCAGAAAGTGGGCATGTAGTTGGCATGTTCTTCAGAATAAGTGATCTAATTTATAAGAGTGAGTTCTAATCCACCATTCACAAACCTCCCACATATCAGCCACGGACTTTGTGTTGCTGGTGCGGTTCTTGTAAGTTGAGGACTGGCAGCAAAGGCTTGGCGGTGGGGACCCGCAGCGCTGTACCCACTCTGTCTGCAGCTGCCTCCCTGCTTTCCTGTTCTTTTTTCTGGTTTAAATCTCTTCCTGATGTAAAATTGTTTTTCTTTCACTTTTAATGAGCGAAGGAGCAATATAACTTTTTCTGCGTAAAGAATGCACTGCTGACATTTAGAAAAGAAAGGAAAGTTGCTGTGATTTTGCTGCTGTGAGCAGGGGATCAGGGATACGACTAGCACCTCTAGCCTCAGGAAGGACTGGGTGGATGTGCCCGTGAGACCTCCTGTCTGCAGGAGGGCTGCGTGATGTTCACCCACAGGGGATGCGTGAGCCATCATCACCACCTTCTCTATAATGCATACTAGCAATGCAAACGAAAGATGAGAATGATGGGCTATTATCCATGCATCTGATTTTTAAAGTTATTTTTATTGTGAAAAAGATCATATATGCAAAAGCATGCATAAAATAATAAAAACAATTTGGGTGCTAAGTACACAAGGTGAAGAAAGGGAACTCTACCAGTATCATGGCTTACCCCGCCCCCCCATGACATCTCACCCTTACAACCTCCATCCCAGAGGGAAACAGTCTCCTGATTTTCTGTTAAATATCCCTTTGCTTTTCCTAAGTTTTACCCTCTATGTAAATGTCCATAAACACATATTAATTTAAATTATGTTAACTATGTGGTTAAGTGTATTTTTTAACTTTAAAAAAAATTATTTTTTAAAATTTATTTTATTGAAGTATAGCTGATCTACAATGTCATGTTAATTTCTGCTGTACAGCAAAGTGACTCAGTTTTACATATATACATTCTTTTTCATATTCTTTTCCATTAAGGTTTATCACAGGATATTGAATATAGTTCCTTGTGCTATACAGTAGGTCATTATTGTTTATTCATTCCATATATAATAGTTTGCATCTGCTAATCCAACACTCCCACTCCTTCCCTCCCCCACTCCCCCTTTCCCTTGGTAACCACACGTCTGTTCTCTATGTCTGCGAGTCTGTTTCTGTTTCATAGGTAAGTTCATTTGTGTCATAATTTAGATTCCACATGTAAGTGATATCATATGGTACTTGTCTTTTTCTGTCTGACTTACTTCACTTAGTATGATAATTTCTAGGTCCATCCATGTTGCTACAAGTGGCATTATTTCATTCTTTTTTATGGCTGAGTAGTATTCCGTTGTATATATGTACCACATCTTCTTTATCCATTTATCTTTAAACTAGCACACACAAAAAAATAATATCCAATGCTGGTTAAGATGGGAACAAATTAGAATTTATTGTACTGCAGCTGTGTTAAAATAGCTCTGCAGTTAAACTCTGTATGCCCTTACTTTCTTCCATCTCTCTTATGTTATCAAATGCATACAATTGTATTTTATGCATTTATTCCTTCTATTATACATTACTGAACATTATAAAATTTATCTACTTTCTTACAGAGTTTTATACAAAAAACCATATATGTGGTACTATATTTTATGGATATAAATCCATTGTAACAAAAAGCAATTTGGTAATTAATATTAAAAATCATAAAAACTTCATATCCTTTGCACTATTAGTCCTACTTTGGAGAATTTATCCTAGATATATTTTTTTCCTAAAAAGAATTAAAGTTATATGATAAAGATCATCATTGCAGCATTATTTCTGATTTCTCAAAATTGAAAATAATATAAATGTTGAACATAGAAGCTGTTAAATAAACTGGGCTGCTTCTTCTCATTGGACTCTTTTCAGCAATTATACATCAAAGTATGAAGACCACATAAAAACATGAGAATGCTTGTGATTTAGTATTAGGTGAAGACATAAAGCAAGATATACAACTTGTGCATTGTTATATAGAAAAACACACATGGAAAGACTAGTAGGTAAAATAAACAATCAAATTACTTTTTCATTTGGTTGTGGAAAATCAGCCACTTTGGCCTTATTCATAAATTTTCTATAATGTTGTAGAAACTTCATGATTTAAATTTTAAGAAAAATAAAATAGACATAGAGAGTTGCCAATAGAAACTCTGAAAAAAATTATCTTACGTCTGAATGAATAAATTAAAATTGTTTTTAATTTTCTGAATGAAATAGGAACAGTGCTTCAAATATAGTTGACTCAAATATTTATTTGACTGTATAATCATTAAAAGTATGATAATTTACCTCTAAATTGGGAGTTTTAAATATTATTATTGGCTGCATAAAGATTTAACAAACAGTTTCTCTGTATTTTAACAATCTTTTTAGGGAAACTAAAACTCTGTAGAGCAGGCTATAGCAGTTATAATCCATCAAGGTATTCTGCATAGAGCATAAAATTTTGAAAAGTTAAGGAAAAGAGTAGTAAAGATCTTGTTTAAAAAGTTAACTGGAATAGAAGCTCTCCTAACTGATCATCATTTATCTCAGGGGTCCCCAAGCCCCAGGCCACGGACCCTGTAGCAGTCTGCGACCTGTTAGGAACTGGGCCGCGCAAAGGAAGTGAGCGGCGGGCCAGCGACTGAAGCTTCATTGGCCGCTCCCCATTGCTCACGTTACAGCCTGAACCATCCCCCACCCCCTTCCTGGTCCATGGAAAAATTGTCTTCCACGAAACCAGTCCCTGGTGCCAAAAATGTTGGGGACCGCTGATTTATCTGACTACCTAGAGGGACTAATGTGTTTCATTCCTTCTGTGAAATGTACGGACTGACATAATACTCTGTAGTATGTCCACACACACACTTTTCCTGCTGCTGTTTGAGTTGTGTGCTTACCAAGAGTCAATTGCTCCCAAACCTGTTTGTGACAGTTATATTTCTTGTCATTAAAAATTTAAATATTGTGCAAACCAATGAAATTATATGAAAGGAATGAATTATTTGTAGCATTATGTTGAAATTCCTTGGAAAGACTAGTTTAAAAATGCTACTGTCGGGCTTCCCTGGTGGCGCAGTGGTTGAGCGTCCACCTGCCGATGCAGGGGATACGGGTTCGTGCCCCGGTCCGGGAAGATCCCACATGCCGTGGAGTGGCTGGGCCCGTGAGCCATGGCCGCTGGGCCTGTGCGTCCAGAGCCTGTGCTCCACAACGGGAGAGGCCACAACAGTGAGAGGCCCACGTACCACAAAAAAAAAAAAAAAAAAAAAAATGCTACTGTCTAATTAGGTGTGGTCATAACAATAGCAAAAGAAGGAAAAACAATGAATTGTACAATCTAGAGGGATACTACATTAGATTGTTTCATGAGTGTCAAAGTTCTAATTCCATTCTAAAGTGGAATTTGTAGATGATACATCATGGGTGTGGTTTATGTAAGAATTGGAGTGGACTGGCATTCTCCTGGGAGCCTGAAAGGGGTGGTGGGCATCTTCCCTGCTATCTCTCTCCAGCTTATTCCAACAGTAATTCTCTTTAGAAGAAGGTTGTCCACACGTCTAGCACCCCAACTGTTACAGCTGCAACCTGAGGGCCTAGCCCCCAAATCACCTAGCTCTGGGACCTAATGGGGCACAGCATTCCCAAGTCCCCAAGGACCACAGAAAACAAAGAGGCAATTCTATTTGGGCACAAAAGCACTCTCAGTGTCCATTCCCTCTGAGTCAGCACGGAATGAGGAGGCCAAAATACCCAGCTCCGGATTTCTCTGATAGGCACTAGATTGCATATCTAACACCCTGACTTTCCTGGCTGCCGCCTGAAGGTTGGGCTTCCAACTAGCCTGCATTGGAGAGCTGAAGGAGCAGGCAACTAGTAATCTGGGAGGCTTAACAGGCTTGGGGACATTTCTCACAGCTTTAGGACACTCTTGGGTTTTGGCACCCCCTCATCTACTGGGAGTCTCTAAGAACAGAAACAGCAGCTTGGACAATCACAAAGGTTTGACAGGCAACCAGGAGCTCGGGCTGGGCATACTGATGAGGTGCATCTCCTATATGAGGTGTGCACGTCGAGACTGGGAGAGGGGGCTTTTTTATCTAATGCACATAAACCAATACAAAGAGTGAAGAAAAATGAAAAAACAGAGGAATATATTCCAAACAAAAGGAAAAGATAAATCTCCAGAAACTGCCCTTGATGAAACAGAGATAAGTGATTTATCTGACAGATTTCAAAACAATGATCACAAAGATGGTCACCAGGGTCAGGAGAACATGAACAAAGTGAAAATGTCAACAAAGAGGAAGAAAATACAAAAAAGTACCAAACGGAAATCACAGAGGTAAAGAATACAAAAACTGAACTGAAAAATTCAATAGAGGGTTTCAGCAGCAGGCTAGATCAAACAAAAGAAAGGATCAGCTGGACTAATTAGGAAAAAAGAGAGAAGACTCAAAGTTAGAAATGAAAGAGGAGACATTACAATGGATGTCTTAGAAACAAAAAGGATCACAAGGGACTGTTATGAACAATTATATGCCAACAAATTGGATAACCTAGAAGAAATAGACAAAGTTCTAAAAACATAGAACTTACCAAAACATAATCATGAATAAATAGAAAATCTGAATAGACCAGTTATGAATAAAGAGATTGAATTGGTAATCAAAAACTTCCCAACACAGAAAAGTGTAGGACCAGATGGCTTCACTGGTGAATTCTACCAAACATTTACAAAAGAATTAATACCAGTCCTTCTCAAACACTTCCCAAAAGTTGAAGAGAAGGGAACACTTCCAAACTAATTTTATGAGGTCCGCATTACCTAGATAATAAAGCCAGACAAGGGTACTACAAGAATAGAAAATTACAGGCCAATGACCCTGACAAACATAGGTAGAAAAATCTTCACCAAAATATTAGCAAACTGAATTTAACAGTACATTAAAAGGATTATGCACCGTGATCCATTAGGATTTATTATTGGGATACAAGCGTAGTTCAGTATCCACAAATCAATAAATGTAATTCACCACATGAACAAAATTAAGGATAAAAATCATAATCATCTCAGTAGATGCAGACAAAGCATTTGACAAAATTCGACCTACTTTCATGAAAAAAAACTCTCAACAAATTAGGTATAGATGGAATGTACCTCAACATAATAAAGGCTGTATATGACAAGCCCACAGCTAACAAACACCATACGCAACAGTGAAAAGCTGAAAGCTTTTCCCCTAAGACCAGGAACAAGACAAAAATGACCACTCTTGACACTCCTGTTCAACATAGTACTGGAAGTCCTATCCAGAGCAAGTAGGCAAGAAAATGAATTAAAAGCAGCCAAATCACAAAGGAAGAAGTAAAATTGCTTACAGATGATATGATCATATATGTAGAAAACCTAAAAACTATTAGGACTAATAAACTAATCAGTAAATTTGCAAGATACAAAATCAATATACAAAGTCCGTTTGTATCCTATACACTAACAAGGGACTATCAGAAAGGAACTTTAAGGAAACAATCCCATTTACAATAGCATCAAAAAGAGTAAAAGACTTAAGAATAAATTTAACCAAGGAGATGAAAGATCTGAACACTGAAAACTGTAAAACACTGATGAAAAAAATTGAAAAAGATGCAAATAAATGGAAAGATAGTCTATGTTAACGGATTGGAAGAATGAATACTGTAAAAATGTCTATACTACCCAAAGTGATCTACAGATCGAGTATAATCTGTATCAAAATTCCAATAGCATTTTTCAGAGAAACAAACAAAAATCCTAAAATTTGTATGGAACCACACAGATCACAGATAACCAAAGCAATTTGAGCCAGAAGAACAAAGACTGAGGCATCATACTTCCTGATTTCAAACTATGTTACAGAGCTATGGTAATCAAAACAGTATAAGATTGGCATTAAAAATAGACACATTGATCAGTGAAACAGAATAGAGGTCCCAGATAAACTCATGCATATATGGTAAATTAATTTTTGACAAAAGTGCCAAAAATACACAATAGGGAAGGAATAGTCTTTTCAAAAAATAATGTTGGGAAACTGGATATACACATGCAAATCTATTAAATTGAACCTGTATCTTACATGATACATATAAATCAACTCAAAATGGATCCTGACCTGAACATAAGACCTGAAACCATACAACTCCTAGAAAAAACATAAGGGATAAGCTCCTTGAAATTGGTCTTGGCAGTGATTTTTTGGATTTTACACCACAAACAAAGGAGATAAAAAGAAACAATTGGGACTACATCAAACTAAAAAGCTCTGCACAGCAAAGGAAGCCATCAACAAAATGAAATGGCAGTCTATGGAATGGGTGAAAAATTTTGCAAACCCCATATCCAGTAAGGGATTAGTATTCAAAATATACAAGGAACTAATACAAATAACCCAATTAAAAATGGGCAAAGTATCCAAATAGACAGTTTTCCAAAGAAGACATACATATGGCCAACAGGTACATGTAAAGATGCTCAACGTCACTAATCATCAGGGAAATTCAAGTCAAAACCATAATGAGATATGATCTCACATCTGTTAGGATGGCTATTATAAAAAAAGACAAAGGATAACAAGGGGTTGCAAGGATGTAGAGAAAAGGGAACCCTTGTATACTGTCGGTGGGAATGTAAATTGGTACAGTCATTATGGATGTTCCTCAAAAAATTAAAAGTAGAACTACCATATGATCCAGCAATCCCCCTTCTGGGTATATATCCAAAGGAAAGGCAATCACTATCTTGAAGAGACATCTGCACTCCCATGTTCATTGAAGCAGTATTCACGATAGCTAAGACATGGAAACAACCTAAGTGTCTATTGATGGATAGATGGATAAAGAAAATGTAATATATATATATATATATATACACACACATATAAATATATATATACAAATTTCAGCCTCATTAAAAAAAGAAATCTTGCCATCTGTGACAACATAGATGAAGCTGGAGGGCATTATGCTATGTGAAATAAGGCAGGTGGAAAAATAAATACTGCATTGTATCACTTATACGTGGAATCTAAAAAACAAAACAAAACCAAACAAATCGAACTCATAGAAACAGAGAATAATTTGGTGGTTGCCAGGGGCTACGGATGGGGAAAATGGGGAGAGGTTGATAGTAGAAGGGTACAAACTTTTAGTTATAAGTAAGTTCTGAGGATCTAATGTATAGCATGGTGACTGTAGTTAGTACTGTATTGTATAATTGAAATTTGCTGAGAGAATAGATCTTAAACATTCTCACACACACAAAAAAGGTGACTATTTGTGGTGACAGATGTGTTAATTAACTTGATTGTGGGCATTTTTTCACAATGTATATGTATAGTTGACCCTTGAACAATCTAGGGACACCAGTTAGGGACACCGACCCCCTCGTAGTTGAATATCTGTGTATAACTTTACAGTCGGCCCTCTGTATCTGCAGTTCTGTATCCTCAGATTCAATCAACTGTGATTATAGTAGTACTGTAGTGTGAATTTATTTTTTAAAAATCCATTTATAAGAGAATGCACACAGTTTAAACCCATGTTGTTCAAGGGTTAACTGTGTATCAAATCATTACTTTGTACACTTTAAATATATTATAATTAAATTTATCAATAAAGTTGGGGAAGAATGGTCAGGAGTGAAAACAAAATAAAGTCACTGAAAAAGCTTTAAAAATTGTTAATGTAATTTGCTTACTACCCAGGTACCATGAGTATGACAACACCACAAACATATTGTAAATATTATTTTCTATCTATAGCTGTTAGGCCAACTAGGTACATTGCACTGCCTGTTTGTTTTGGCTTTGGAGTGCCCTTTACCTGTGTAAGAGGCATAACCTGAGGAAAAAAAAAGAGGAAGACAGCTGTTTCTAATGAAGTGGATTTGAATAGACTGTAGCAGCTCAGAAAGGTGTCTCTTGAAAGGAGGTGGAAGATGTAATCAGTGATGAGTATTTGTCATTAAAGGTGAGAAAAAACATGAAGGAAAAAGACATAAAATCAGTACCAGAAAAGTGTGTGAATTTTTTGAAATATAAAGATCAGTATCAAATTTGTAACTTATAGAAAAATGGCTATGGGAAGAGTTTGGAAAGAGGCCCACAGGTGAAGGCAGGAGAATAACAAATGTAGAAGAACACAGTAACAATAGAGAGCAGTGCTTGGGCGGAGTGATGGGGGAGAGTATTGCCTGGAGGAAGATCATTTAGATGTGGTAAATAAAAAGTTACATGAATAACTACCTAAAGAAGGTCTGCATAGTGGACTTTGTAATAATTACATAGCGATGGTGATCATAAAAGGCACATTTGATGAGTTTAAATCCCAATTACATAGTACTCTCCATCAGCTTTAAATTACAGAGAAATGTTCACACTAGAGAAAATATAAAGGTTAGAGGATTCCAAGAAGAGGTGAAAGATTTAGGGTTGATGACAAGAAGACCAGAATTAAAGACTGTGTGTTCATTACAAATTCAACCATGGTCCAAAGGAATTTTTTATTTTATTATTTTTTAAATTTTTATTTTATTTTTAAAATTTATTATATTAGAGTATAGTTGATTTGCAATGTTGTGTTAATTTCCATTATGGTTTATCACAGGATATTGAATATAGTTCCCTGTGCTATACAGTAGGACCTTGTTGCTTATCCATTCTATATATAATAGTTTTCAGTTGCTAATCCCAAACTCCCAGTGCATCCCTCCCCCACTCTCCTTCCCCCTTGGCAACCACAAGTCTGTTCTCTATGTCTGTAAGTCTGTTTCTGTTTCATAGGTAAGTTCATTCGTGTTATATTTTAGATTCCATGTGTAAGTGATATCATATAGTATTTGTCTTTCTTTTTCTGACTGACTTCACTTAGTATGGTCATCTCTAGGTCCATCCACGTTGCTGCAGATGGCATTATTTCATTCTTTTTATGGCTGAGTAGTATTCCATTTTATACATGTACCTCATATTCTTTATCCATTCATCTGTCAATGGACATTTAGGTTGTTTTCATGTCTTGGCTAATGTGAATAATGCTGCAGTGAACATTGGGATGCATTAATCTTTCTGAATTATAGTTTTGTCTGGATATATGCCCAAGAGTGGGATTGCAGGATCATATGGCAACTCTATTTTTAATTTTTTGAGGAACCTCCACACTGTTTTACATAGTGGCTGCACCAATTTATATTCCCACCAACAGTGTAGGAGGGTTCCCTTTTCTCCACACCCTCTCCAGCATTTGTTATTTGTAGACTTTTTAAAGATGGCCATTCTGATGGGTGTGAGGTGGTACCTCATTGTAGTTTTGATTTACATTTCTCTAATAATTAGCCATGTTGCGCATCTTTTCCTGTGCCTGTTGGCCATCTGTATCTCTTCTTTGGAGAAATGTCTATTTAGTTCTTCTGCCCATTTTTCGATTGGGTTGTTTGTTTTTTGTTGTTGTTGAGTTGTATGTGCTGTTTGTATATTTTGGAAATTAAGCCCCCCAAGGCATTTTTAAACTGTTCCATGATGATTGTGGCAGACCATTAGGAATAGGAGACTAGAGATTGTATTGTGGTTGAGTAAATGATACACACTCACACATACATGTAAATATATATGAATATATGTTGTGCGTGAGAGAGAGACAGGGAGAATATATATATGTCAAGAAATAATCTAAGCCTGATGTGTGATTGCAAATACAGTGTGTCAGACCTGCAGTGTCTTGAGCGGGAATTAACTTTAGAGATCATGTCATCCGACTTTTTGTGTCATGATACATGAACCCCCTCCTCAACTTTTTACCAAGATTGTGGTCTAACCACTGCTTAGAGTTAATCAGTGAAAATGAACTCATTGGATTTACAAGGCAGTCCATTCTACTGTTTATAACAAGTGAGTAAATCTACGGGGAAACACATTTCTCTCTGTCCTTGTGAGATTCACCACCATAGCTCATCATTTTGGCTTCTTAAACCATGGGGCAGAAAACCATGTAACTTTTGTCTAGTTCTGTGCTATCTGATACAGTAGCCACTGGACACATGGACTTCTTGAGCACTTGAAATGCTGTGAGTCCCAAACTGAGATGTGCTGTACACCCCAGATTTTGAAGACTTAGTGTAAACAAAAGAATATAAAATATTTCATTAATAATTTGATATTGATTATATGTTGAAATAATAGTATTTTGGGTATATTGGGTTCAATAAAATACATTACTTTTTTTTTTTTTCTTCTTTTTTTTGGTATGCGGGCCTCTCACTGTTGTGCCCTCTCCCTTTGCGGAGCACAGGCTCCGGACGCGCAGGCTCAGCGGCCATGGCTCACGGGCCCAGCCGCTCCGCGGCATGTGGGATCTTCCCGGACCGGGGCACGAACCCACATCCCCTGCATTGGCAGGCAGACTCTCAACCACTGCGCCACCAGGGAAGCCCAAAATACATTACTTTTAAAAAAATGTGGCAACTAGAAAACTTTCAAATTACATAAAATTACATAAAAAGAGAATTATATGCTCACGTTATATTTCTATTGCACATTGCTAGTCTATATCATATTTACAGCCAGTTCTTTTACTTGCATATTCTCCTTTTCCTGCGTAAGTTCTAGATTTCATCAGATAATATGATTAACACAAAATCCACACTTCCAAGTTAATTTCTAGCCAAAGACTTTAACGGCCCTACAGCTACTCTCCCATCCCCTAGAGGTTGTATTATTTAAGTTGGTGTTTCCCAAACTCACAGGATCACCAGAGGACCTGGGGTATTTGCTGAAGTAATGCTATCTGAGCCTCTTCTAAGCCTACTGAATCAGCTTCTCCTGGGGGCTTCTCCTGTGTTGGCCATGATGGCAAACCCTGCAGTAGGAAGAAGGTTCCACAATGGTTTTTCATTTCTGTAGGACAAAATGTGAACATTCTGAAACCTTTCACAATCCAGTTAAGTCCTATCTTTGCATGATTGTCTCCTCCTCTCCACCTCATTCACACTGTCTTCCAGCTACGCTGACCTACGTGTTACACTGTTTCCTGCCTTGGGTTTACGTCTGTTCTTCCACTTACCTGAAATGCTTCCTCCCAACCCTGCCAAGCCTGATGTGCTGTCCTTACCTTTCACTGCTGGCCCCTGTAAAAAGCTTTACTTTCTCTTCACTCCAGGCACAGATAAGTACTTTCTACTTTGTTTTCCTACTACAAGGGTGCACAACCCAAGCCACACATTTGAATCACCTGGGAACTTCAAAAACCTTCTGATGCTTAGGTCAAATCCCTAAAATTTTGACTTACTTGATCTAAGAGAGGTCATGGAGATTGGACTATTTCTTCTAAAGCTCTTCAGGATGCCGCTGTTGAGAGTCATATTTGGTGGTTTGAGCTTTACCACACATTGTAATTATTTGTTCACATATGTCTCCTCATTTTAAACTGAGCACCTGGATAATGTGGACATCTTATTTTCTTTGTATCACAGATACTGGGTATGAAAAATACGCTCAAATACTTTTTGAATGAATGGTTTAATGAATAAATGAGGGAGGTGACAAAAAGTAGCATGTGAAGGAAACATTTAAATCTATTTCAAAAACCTTAGGAGAGATACTTCTCTAATTTCATATGCTGATAATCTGGAGTACACTTGCAAAATTGGAAAATGGGCTTAATTGTAGGATTAATTTATTTAGCAAAAGCCAGATAATTAGATATGCAAATTGAAAGTTACTTTTGCATAATCAGAAAAAGTATAACTGAAGTTAAGTGGACAAATGAGAAGGATTTTGACTAGGAATATAAAAAATATTAAGAGCAGTATTGGAAGGACAAATAAAAAGCCTGTAACTAATCTCTACTGTCAGAGTACCATGAATAATACAGTATTTAACATGAAAATGAAGAAACCAGTAAAAAGGGAGGGAGCAAAAGCTTTTTAAAAAGAGAATATTTACATTAGAAAAATCAACAAGGAATGTTAAGGAAAATTCATTTGAAACAAAAATAGCAAAAATAAAAGTATAAGTAATAAGCCTGTGTAGACCTCGGCTAATATGGAAATGAGAGAATCAAGGCACATTCATAGATGTTTTAGAGTTCTATGTTGTTGAAAAGAATGAAGATCAATGGTGGCCAATTGGGGGAGTTAAAAAAGCCTACTATGACAAAACTTAAACATAAAATAGTTGAAAATATTTTGAAAGCCAGTGTAGATATGAAACAGAGGAAATAATTGAGTTAGGTAGAGGTTTTGCAGAAATTGAAAGCATAAATTACAGTTAAGGAACTGAGAAATGCATAGAAGGATTTAGTCACGTAGTCTAATTCTACAAGATTTTTGAGATTTCTCCAGCAAATGTCAGTTAATAGGAATTGAGGTATGAAGCAAAGGCATGCCATAATGAGCACTGGAAAACATTGGAAGAAGTCCCAGACTATGTCAGAGAAATGTGGAAGGTCTCTTACTAAGCCTAGAGTAGGAAAAGGTTTTAAAGCTAGCCCCCTGCTCACCCCTCCAAAATCTCTGTGAATATAAGAGTATTAGACAAGCTCATCACATAAAGTCATTGCTTTGGAATCTTAAAGCTGGAGGATACCACTGAGATATCAATTTAGCAATTTTACAGATAGGATCACCATCAACAGTTGGTGACAGAACCAGGATTTGAAACCAGTCTCACTAATAACAGCCTAGTTCTCAAATAAGCAATGGTAAGTGAACATTTGACTGACATAACAATATTTAGATGCTAAGTGAACACATCTGGAAAGCATATATAAAAATAGAGGAGTGTGCCAACACTCTCCATGACTATATGTATGATCACCGCAACCATGGTAAGCATGAGAGAAACCAATGGCATCAAGAAGAAAGTCGTATCGCATCTGAGGGGAGAACACGTAAAATGATTTTGCAATGCTAATCATGAGTCTCTCTCCCTCTCTCTGCTTTGTTTTTGTTTTACCTGATTGGTGGTTAATGGAATATGACTAATGAGAAAAGAAAGCAAACTCTGGTCATGTAAAGGGCTCTAAGAAACCCTTAGGATTACACTAAAGGTTTAGATAAAAAGACAAATAATTAGTGAATTTCTGTCCAGATAATGAATATTGAAAGTGTCAGGAAGTATTATGGTTGTTCTTCACATTGGTATCCTTAGGAACTCTAAAAGAAAAATTCCAAAGTCCATGGCCCATCTTAGACCAAATAAGTCAAAATTTTAGGGTTTTGACCTGAACATCAGTCGTTTTTGAAAGTTCCCAGGTGACTCAAATGTACAACTAGGGTTGAATACCACTGATACAAGTTTCTTAAACTTCCCTCTATTTTCTTTCTTTTTTAAAAAACTAATTTTTATTGGAGTATAGTTGCTTTATAAAGTTGTGTTAGTTTCTACTATACAGCAAAGTGAATCAGCTATATGTATACATATACCTCCTCTTTTTTGGATTTCCTTCCCATTTAGGTCACCACAGAACATCAAGTAGAGTTCCCTGTGCTATACAGTAGGTTCTCATTAGTTATCTATTTTAGACATAGTATCAACAGTGCTTATACGTCAATCCCAATTCCTCCCACCCCTCCCATCTCCATTGGTATCCATACATTTGTTCTCTATGTCTGTGTCTCTACTTCTGCTTTGCAAATAAGATTATCTATACCATTTTTCTAGATTCCACATATATGTGTTAATATATGATATTTTTTTTTCTGACTTACTTCACTCTGTATGACAGTCTCTAGGTCCATCCACATCTCTACAAATGACCCAATTTTGTTCCTTTTTATGGCTGAGTAATACTCCATTGTATATATGTACCACATCTTCTTTATCCATTCCTCTGTTGTTGGTTTTTTTTTTGAGGTGTTTCCTGCCTGGTTCCCATCCTCTTGATGATGTGGGCTATCTAATGTGAGGTCACAACTGATGGGTTCCTCATCTTTTTATGAAGTGGGCCCTCTGTTATTAGGTAACTCCTGCCTGGTTTCCATCCCCTTGGTGATGTGGGCCTTCTGTTGTGAGGTGGATCCTGCTGGGTGCCTCATCCCCTTCGTGATGTGGGCCCTCTGCTGTGAGGTGTTTCCTGCCTGGTTTCCATCCCTTTGGTGATGTGTGCCCTCTGGTGTGAGTTCACTCCTGCCTTGTTCCCATCCCCTTTATCATGTGGGCCCTCTGGTGTGAGGTGGATCCTACTGGGTGCCTCTTCCTCTTGGTGATGTGGGCTCTCTGGTATGAGGTCACTCCTGCTTGGTTTCTCACCTTTTCATGAGGTGGGCCCTCTGGTGTGAGGTTACTCCTGCCTGGTTCCCATCTCCTTGGTGATGTAGGCCCTGTGGTGTGAGGTTATCCATTCCTCTGTTGATGGACATTTAGGTAGCTTCCATGTCCTGACTATTGTAAATAGTGCTGCAATGAACACTGGGATGCATGTGTCTTTTTGAACTATGGTTTTCTCAATGAAATTAGTAAAGTCTCAGGATACAAAATTAATACACAGAAATCTCTTGCATTCCTATACACTAACAATGAAAGATCAGAAAGAAAAATTGAGGAAACAATCCCATTTACCATTGCAACAAAAATAATAAAATACCTAGGAAGAAACCTACCTAAGGAGACAAAAGACCTGTATGCAGAAAACTATAAGATACAGATGAAAGAAATCAAAGACAACACAAACAGATGGAGGGCTGTACCATGTTCTTGGAATGGAAGAATCAATATTGTGAAAATGACTATACTACCCAAAGCAATCTACAGATTCAGTGCAATCCCTATCAAATTACCAATGGCATTTTTCACAGAACCAGAACAAAAAATTTTACAATTTGTATGGAAACACAAAAGACCCCGAATAGCCAAAGCAATCTTGAGAAAGAAAAACAGAGATGGAGGAATCAGGCTCCCTGACTTCATACTATACTACAAACCTACAGTAATCAAGACAGTATGGTATTGGCACAAAAACAGAAATAGAGATCAGTGGAACAGGATAGAAAGCCCAGAGATAAACCCACGCTCATATGGTCACCTTATCTTTGATAAAGGAGGCAAGAATATACAATGGAGATAAGTGATGCTGGGAAAACTGGACAGCTACATATAAAAGAATGAAATTAGAACACTCCCTAACACCATACACAAAAATAGACTCAAAGTGGATTAAAGACCTAAATGTAAGTTCAGACACTATAAAACTATTAGAGGAAAGCATAGGCAGAACACTCTATGACATAAATCACAGCAAGATCTTTTTTGACCCACCTCCTAGAGAAATGGAAATAAAAACAAAACGGAACAAAACAAAACAAAAACAAATGGGACCTAATTAAACTTGAAAGCTTTTGCACAGCAAAGGAAACCATAAACAAGACAAAAAGACAACCCTCAGAATGGTAGAAAATATTTGCAATGAAGCAACTGACAAAAGATTGATCTTCAAAATATATAAACAGCTCATGCAGCTCAATATCAAAAAAACAAACAACCCAATCAAAAAATGAGTGGAAGACCTAAATAGACATTTCTCTGAAGACGACATACAGATGGCCAACAAAAATGAAAAGATGCTCAACATCACTAATTATTAGAGAAATGCAAATCAAAACTACAATGAGGTAACACTTCACACTGGTCAGAATGGCCATCACCAAAAAAGCTACAAACAGTAAATGGTGGAGAGGGTGTGGACAAAAGGGAACCCTCTTGCACTGTTGGTGGGAATGTAAATTGATACAGTCATTATAGGAAGGTTCCCTCTATTTTCTATGCTTAAAACACCTTTTTGTTTGTATTCTCTAGTCTCTGTTGTACTTTTTCAACTAACATATCAATATATACAGCCAGAACAAGGCATTTACTCCCTACTCTGAAAACTGCAATGTATGCACACTTTGACATTCAGAGGTTACAGTTTCCAAATATTGGATTTAGCTTTAACCACATGGGAGCCTATAATTAAGAGATGAAATGAGTCAAACTCATGTTCATGACTTAAGATGAAGTACCCTTAGTGCATATGCTCATTGTTGGTGAAACATCTCTTATGACTTGACTTTGGAAGACTAAAAACTTCATAAATCAGAAAAGGTAATTAGTAAAGATGTGTCCACTCTACCAACTGATAGTTTTCCAGATGAGGAAGCTCCTAATTACTCTCATCTCTGGTAAAAGATAAAAATACATACCAACAGTTTTAAAGAAGAACCCTGATTATAAGAGGAAAAAAGAAAAAGAAAATTTGGAAAAATAAACAAAAAATATTCCTCATAAACCCATAACCAGGTTGATGTTTCATCTGTTTCTTTCTGGTGTTGTATATATGTGTGTGTGCATATATAATTTACATATTTGTCTCAGGTCATGTATGGTTTTATATTCTGCTCTTATTTTCTTTACCTTGAAACAGTTTCTCATGTAATTAAATACTTTCTGAAGATATAATTTTAAATGACAGCATGATATTTAATCTATTCACACCAAATTTTTAAAATATTTCTCTAGTTTTGGATATTTTGGTTGTTTTATAGTTGCTATTATGCTAACTGCTAAGATGAACATGTATATATTAGGAATTATTCCAGGTGTGTGATTATTAGATCTAAAATCATGTGCCCTTTGAAAGTTATTAAAACACAGTGCCACATCATTTTCTAGAACAGTTTATCAGTTTTTATTCCCATCATCAGTGAACAAAAATATCTGTAATTTCACTATACGCTCATCACATTAAAAATATGGTTTAAATTCTTCCCAATATTACGGGTGATAATAGTATTATAATGTACATTTCTCTGATGATTAATGCAAATGAACATTTTTCCTGTTTATTGGCAGTTGTCATGTCTTCCTTTGCATATTTTTAGTTCATGATCTTTGCTTACTTGTGAAATCATTTCAAGGAAGTTAAAAGAGCATTAGAGAAATGTAATTCCACTTTAATTTATACACTTACAGTTATAACTTTATAGTAAATCCAACAGCCACAAATTGCAGTCTCTACCCTGGTGAAGTCCTCTGTGGGAATCTTTGTAGTTCCTTTTGTATACATTAGCATTCAAGAGCTATGAATTACTACAATTTAATTCAATGCAATTAGATAGAACTTTTCCCTTAAATGCAAGTTGCACAAATCAGATTAATCTGAATAGTCTAGAAATGTAGGCAACCAGGGATAGTTATTCAACTATGTGGTAATGTCAGTCATGTGAAATAGCTTTAGTGTAAAGATGAAATGCCACGAAATTCCTGGAGCATACACAGAGGGGGCTTTTGAAGAGGTTCTTCTGGGTTTTTTGCAGACTTTGCAGTTGCTTATATTTCAGACTTTTTAAAGAATGGATTGGGGTTGATAACCACTAGCCATTTAGCAAATAGTTTAAGGCAAGATATATTTAGATGGTTGAAAGTTGGGGTGGCTGAGGACCCCAAAGAAATGGAAGACCTAGTAGTGAGTGAGTGACAAAAGATAAATAGGGCTACTGCCTTTTCTAGTAGAGGAAGCACAAAATTCAGGCCTTCTGTCTAAAACTGGTTACTGGTTGCACTCAACTGTATTCTCCTAGTGTGTAGTTCTAGAGAGCAAGTGAGTTAAATGGGAGTAGAAAGGAGGTTACGATTGCAAAATGAAGGCCTGTACCACTCACATGCTTCTTAATTTCTGAAAAGTTTAGAATGATTTGTGACAACAAGAAAAATCTTAAAGCAAAATACACATCTACAAAATAAGAGCCTAAATTAATATTAATTAATGTCATTACTTAAAGAATAATTTCCTAATGCTTACATTCTTACTGTCATTAGATATCAAGCCAGACAAAAGGATCATTTTGTCTTCAGCATAGTCTAAGTCTAATTTTGCATTTTACTTCACTGATAGTTTTTCTTACAAAGTGTTTTATTAGTCAGTCTTTGATTTTTCTCTTAATAGAGTCTCCACTTCAGCTACCAATTTCAACTTCTATTAGATCACCAGACAAAGTTTAAAATCCAACCTGTTTTCCCAGAGCAAATCATGCAGTATAGCAATGAACAGTAAAAGAGGTAATGAGGAATGGGAGTTAAAAAAGAATGGATGATGAAGGTGGATTTTGAACTGCTGAACTCAGCCAGATTCTAGCAGCACATTCAAAATCTTTCAAAACACATGCACAAACTATAAGTTAAAATAAAATAAAACCAAACAAAAGGTATTTTACTAGTGGCAATGTTAAAACAGTGGGTTAATTATCTTGTGAAAACTCAGAGACTTTTTTTGACAGGGTCTGATTTGAGTTTCATTTCTCTCCAATTTCACACATGGGTTGAATTAACATCTCTAGTTCTTGGAAAAAAATATTACATCTTAAAATTGTACTTAAACTACATATTTTCCACAAATAGATTGATAATGGCCATCTTGAGGAATATTTTTCTAAAGATAGTTTTACTATCTCTTCCTCACACGATGTGAAATCTAGTTAATAGGGCAGACAGTTCAAATCCAACTTCAGTGGTTAAGGGCATAGTCCTGTCTAAGGGTATAAGTTCAAATGTATAATTTTGTCTCCTATATTTCCAGATTCTCTGTGTAGAATTAGTACTATGAGCAAGGAACACATAAGGATGCTCATGTCCTCAGCACCAAGTTTGCTCTCTGCTCACCTGGGTACCAATTGGTTCCCACCTAATACTAGAAGCAGGACCTCCTTACATCTTCATCTTAGTCGACTAAATTCTCAATACCATGATCTATGTCTTTGGTACCAAAATCTTTCTTGGTCACTGTCTCTGCTGCCTTTTTGTCTGTGATCATGTGTTCTGTTCTTGGCAAATGAACAAGATTGTACTTTCTGCTTTTGAACTAACCTCTCTTGTTGTTGCTCTCTTTTCTGAATCTGTGTCCCCACAAGTCTTTCCTTAGAACAGCGAATGCCTGACTGTGGGCTCATGTTTAGATCTAATCCTGGAAGTCTACTTCTCCTCCCATTCTGACTTATCCTGCTCATGAGCCACTTCTCCTTTGTTAGGAAGGAAGATTGGGCTTTCATTCTCTGCTTGGAGGAGATCTCATTTTATGTACACTCGTCACCTACGTTGAGGTAAATTTATGTGATAGAGGTCACTTGGGCACAAAATGGGT
Organism: Mesoplodon bidens; assembly: GCF_964165515.1. Classification (NCBI taxonomy): domain Eukaryota; kingdom Metazoa; phylum Chordata; class Mammalia; order Artiodactyla; family Ziphiidae; genus Mesoplodon; species Mesoplodon bidens. The sequence goes on along the minus strand of NC_138173.1, from coordinate 16,687,046 downwards.
GGAATAAACACAACAACGAATTATTCTTCTCCTTGGAAAGTAATACCTGTAGCAAACCAACTATTCACTTACTCAGTAGATATTTATGGAAAACATAGTTTTGTCACATAATTAGGAATCCAGGTTATAGAGGCTTTTGGAATCAAATTTTGAGATTGTGTGTCTCATCTTCCTAGGAAAACAGAGTTAATCTCATTAGTATTGGTAGAGTTTTTTTAAATTTTTGCTTTACATAAGGGCAAAACTTAAATTAGATGGTAAGATAACTTTTACTAAGGAATCTCAGAACTTGTACGTTTTGAGGGTGGACACATGACAGAGTCATATCATTCAGTGATATGTAAGGGCAAACACTAAATGTGCACACCCAGGTTGGTTTGGCAGGTGGGCAATGGGTGAAGTATCTTGGAAATGGGAGTGCTAATGAAATCAGCACTGGGTAGGGTTGTGTGTCATCCGTATAGCACAGTTCTCTTGGAGGTGCATATTACACAGTAAAAACAATTCTTTCATTTTCTTCAAATCTCTTACCTGTCTCTGGCCATAGATTTCTCCAACTGAGAATCATAGAACTGTTGATCAGTTATCCCAGTCTATGTGATGTCAGAGGGCTTGTTCATCATTATCTCTCTATCCTGGACCATTATCTTGAACCTGTTTTTCATACCTAGCATGATATTCTTTCTTATGCTTCTTTGTGACAGATCCTACTATAGGTAACCCATCTAAAATAGTCTAGTAGATAGCTGGGTTGGTTAACAGTATTTGCTGTGTGGTAAATTCTCACTAGTTGAGAGTATATAGTCAAGTGCCCTGTACTGGCTCTCGTTTGCCTCTGAGTGTAAAGCACAGGAGAATAAAAAGTGAATTGTAAGCACATAAAGGCAAGTATTTCAGAGATAAAGTACTGTGATGACATAATTGGCTAGGACATGTTAAACAGGGTACACAGGACCCCACTCTGTGTATTAGCCCTGTGATTTTCCACAGTCAGTAACACCCTGCTCTGTAAAATGGTCCACATTGTATTACGGCCACCCTCTGGTCAAGAGGCAGAACAAGAAGTTGCATACATCTTCTAGAACTTCTGAGATACAGGCTTCTATCTTAATCACTTTCTATTTAAACTTGGAGAAGGTCACGTGCACATATGATAGCTTATAAAAACACAAAATAAGATTCCGTTATCTAGGAATCTTGTTATCTAGGAAGCCGTTCAGTTGCCTCAGGATGAAAATGTCTTTGAAAGGAAATGTCTTTTTCCCATGAGACCCATTGATTAATGGTTCAGTCCATTCCTTCAGAGAGCTGTTGTGAGAATTAAAAGGATGGTACAATGCAAACTGTTATATACATGTATAGCTGAATCACTTTGCTATACACCAGAAATGAACACAACATTGTAAATCAACTGTACTTCAATAAAATAAATCTTTAAAAAAGATGGTACATGTAAAGCTGTTAGCACTTTGCCTTACTCATACTGAGAGCTAAATAAATATTAACTGTTATAATTTATCTAACTTTGTCCTCATGCACAACAAACTATAAGTGGACTATAATATTAGATTGAATTAAATATTAGAAAAATGATACTTGGACAAATTCATTAACTTGTCCTTAGTCACATTGTTAGTAAGAAGAGGTTTGGATTTTGAAGCCAGAAATACCCAATTTATAAGGCAATATTTTTTCTCACTCTCTGTGTAGATACCATACTATGTTGCTTCAAGTCCATTGATAGAAAGCTGTAGTGTGGGCTGTTTGAACACTAGATTTGCCTCCATTGCTGTTGCAGTATTGTTTCTGTGGGAAACACATAGAGATTATTTAGCCTTTCAGTCTGATTTGGGTGGTTTTAACTGTCTTCAATATGTAGGTAAATCCAAAGCAATTTACGGGTGTATCTATCTTTACTGCTCTCTGCTGCTTATATACGATATTAACATCTTATGAAAACTCCTGTTTATGACTGTGATATGGGGCCTGTCACTCAGGCCCCAAATCTTTGAAGTTCCTTTCGGTTTTTTTGCCTCTCCTTCGTGCATATGTACTTGGGTCTGTTTTTGGACTTACTAGTGGTTTCGATGAATGCCAGAAAAAGGTTGACTTTCATGATCAGTATAACCTGCTCTGTAAAATGGTCCACATGTGGATTTAAGTGGGCTTCTTCCCAAGCATGTGTGTGTCCCTAGGAGGGCAATCTTAATTTGTTCTTCCACTTTTAGGGATCTTAGCAGGAGCTTCCATCTCGTGAGCTTGGTTCTTCTTCTTTCTTTCTCATTTATACATTCCTTTGTTTTCTGTATACTCCTCCTAGGCAATTTTATCCGTATTATGTATTAACTACAATTTAGAAACTCAGAACTCAAAAGTTTATATCTTTAGTGACATCCAGGTAGAGATGACCAATAGGAACTTGATGTATGAGCTCCAAGTTCATATCCAGGTACCTACTGCACATCCTCACCTGCACGTCCCACATTTTAGACTCAGCAGGTCTGAACCTGAACTCATCATTACACCCCTAAATCTGTCGCATGTTTAGTCTTCCCCATCTCAGAAAATGGCCCATCCCTGACCTACTTGCCCGAAAGTTGGAACTTTGTCATCCTGTACTTCTCTCTCATCCATTTCCCAGGTCTAATTACTTATCAAGTCATCTAAAGACTTCCTCCAAAACTCCTCTTGATTGTGTCCCTTGTCTTCATTTGCACCAGCCCTCCCTTAGCTCCGGCCCTTGCCACTTCCTGCCCTTGTTGCTCAAAGATCTTCCAGAATGATTGTTTTTGTCACCACTGCCAGAACGATCTTTCTAGAGCACAAAACAGATCATGTCATATCCCCATCCAGAAATCTTCCAATGGTTTCCTACAGCTTTAAATAGAAAACTCAACCTCCTTAGCTTAGCATCCAGGGCCTTTGCAATTGGCTTCTACTTCCATCTCTTTCGTCTCCAGGCAGAATGATCAGTCCCTATCTTAGGGCCTCACACCTCCATTATTTTCACGGGCAATTTTAATCTGCCTCAAATGACCTTCTCTTATTTCTTCTAAATAGAAAATGCCTACAAACACCTCAAAGTTCTACACAAGTGGCTCCACCTCCAGAAAACGTCTTTGATGTGGCTTACCCAGTCTCTAAAAATAGTAATCATAATAACTAACATTTATTGAGAAGTAATATGTGCCAGGCCATGTTCTAGGCATGTTACATGTCTGAACCCACTTAGTCCTCTTAATTACCCTGTGAGATGAACGTGTTCCTAACAGAGCTAAGGCACACAGCTAGTATAGTGGAGGAACTGAGAATTTGCCTGCTCATTAAACAAAATGCTACTCACCATACTTCCTGTAGTACTCATAGGCGCTTAGTGAATATTTGTGGAATGAATAAATTAACAAATATTCTTGCAACTGAGTATCGTTATGGGAAGGATTTACACAGCCATCACGCGTTACAATGCTACCTCCATGCCACTGACACCAGAATGAATGGTAAGCCAAGTAATTCCATGAAGTCAAGGAGTGATGGAGAAACCCAATGAGTATTTATTGAGTGAATTCATTGGAAAATATGAATCTGCCCTGAAGTACGTGTTCCAGAATCATGGTCTAATGGAAGAGACATTTAACAGCATCAAGGGGTTTCCTGGGAGACAAGTTGGATGACCAGTATCCTAACTAATTCATGACTGTCAAACTTCAGCTTTGAGCAGGCACTCCTACGTGTATCACATATCCCCTTCTCCAGCTTATAATAGCTGGAGTAACTACCTGGTCACAATCCTTTCCATTCATTGGGGACCAAACAAGCTCAAAATGTAAAGCAGCTAATTGCAGGGAAGCAGGGGACTTGAGAGGTAGTCCTTGGGAAAGAGCTGTGAACAGGTGGTTAAGCATTCTGCATCCTAGCCCTAGCTTTGGTGCCACCTCCTATTGTGAGCGTGGAAAGGCATGTTAACCTTTCTGCGGTTTGGACTTATAGAGTTGTCTAGGCCTTCACTGGCTTCACTGTTTCAATGACTGAATATCCTTGTATCAAAAATCTCTGACCTTGTCTTTGGTTCCCTGCTTAGCTGGCTCCTCGAAACCCAACTGATCCAGTGTAGCCTGGCTGTTTGAGTTTGACTCTTTGCCTGTTTTGGCCAATCCTTTCTCCCTCAAGGTTTTCCTTCTAGTTTATTAACTGCACGGATCTGTAAGATGAATGAAGACATTCTTCAAATCTTAATACACAGACTTGGCCCTTCCTTGCAAGTTTTGCCGTGTCATCAGATAAGCTGCAGCTAGAGATCTGTCTCCTGCTATTCTCCTTCTGCCTGGAGATCTCACTGTGGCTGAGCCAGTCTCAGCCACATCCCTGCATGCTCCGTGCATACTGCAGCTCCTTTTGGGCCCTCTACTTGGATGCCCCCTCCTTTCTCTCCACCTGTGTACACTCTCCACATTCCAGGCATCACTCTAACAACCCTCACATCCTTCAGGAAGTCATCACCCCTCATCTCTCTGCATTGATCAACCCTAACAGCACTTCCTGCCTGTATCACTCATTTTCATCTGATTAACTATTTTAAGTGTCTGTAATTCTTCCATGCAATTTGATGATCTTTGAGGACAAGAGTTGTGGCTTATGTCTATGGCATTCTTCAGAGCCCAGCAACACTGCTATGTATATAGTAGTAAATGTCTGAATTTACTTACGTCATTTCTTGATTTAGGTTGTTTATTATACATAAATATATTATGTAAATTAATTTATTTAATCCACCAAAGACCATTTGATTATGATCAAGTGAGTTGGTTATGAGAAATGCATAATCTTACCCATTTTAAAGACCTATATCTTATCTTACATATTTTCGAGATGGAGAAACTGAGGCTTCAAGGATGTCTCAGGTTTCTGGTTATAAAGCTGTTCCTTCATAAATATGTTCTTGGTTTTAAAGCTGGCACAGGGGGAGCTAGAATTTGAACTCTGCTCTTTCTAACACAATCCACTGATATTTTAGTAGAGGGGATAAATGACACAAAAATATTTACTTGAACCATCAGGACTGAATTTTTTAAAAATTGTGCCAAGAATGAAACTATCCAGAAATCTAAGAAATCCTGAAACAACAGCTTTTTCTCCAACTAATGGACTGAACAAAATGGAAAACTTTGTTAGCTTAAAAGCATATATGTATATGTATATATTCATATATACAATATATATAGTGTGTATATACATGTATATATGGATATATGCTTATACTATATGTAAAGTGTATACACAGAAACTGAATGTACACACATGCACATAATACACACACCTGGAATTAAACATCATGTAAAATCGTGCATATTATGATTATAATACTCAGGAATGCACTAAAGATAAAACATAAATGTCTCTAACATCATCACACTGTTTCTCGAAATAGTTTTTAGAAAGGACATCACATGGTTAATTTTAAAGTCCCCCTGATGAGAGGTACTGTGTTGGAGGCAGGATGACCTCTCCTTTATTAGTGTGAATTTACCTTCAAGGCAAACATTTTTCAATCAACACTAATTTGCATATAATTTATCAAGAGAGAAGTGCAAAATAATTTTGTTGAAAGATTCCCCTTTGTTTTAAGTGTCATTAGCAGTCCCGGCTAATCCGATTTTTACAATCTCATCAGGCGCTTTTAGAAAATCTCTCTGAACTCATCTGGAGGATGCATTTATTCCTGTGTCCCATATTGCATTACAGCACAGCGGAGAGGCGCAGCCCGCCACAGCTGTTTATGTGAAATGCAGTTAACGCTCTGCCAATTTCGTTTTTATAGGGACACAGTCAATTTTTATTCATTTAAAAACCAGAATGCTTTCTTTTATTGTGTGCAGCCTCTCCTGATTATATAGCTAAACAAATTATTTCTCTGTTTGTACTAAATGGTACTATTGGGGGAGAGCAAAGGCATGGTATAAGTGTACCATATATACGTCAGGCAAATAAATAATGGTTCCCTCTTAGGGTATGTTCCTTGCAATGGGTTATTTTAAACTTTTTTTTTTTTTTTTTTTAGTTTTACTTACTGTAAATACGCATGAATGAAATGTAAATCTTGCATTGGGTAGTCTGTGGGCTCTGTCATCTGAACTTGCGTTTCCATGAAGTTTAATGGTTTATAAGCTATTCTCATGTACATTATTTCACATCATTTAAGATGCTTAGGTTCTATTGTCAAGATGTTGGAATAGTCAGGTGCCCCCATTGTTTTGCCAGAAGATTCCTACAGCTCTGCATTTTTATGGCACTACAATTTAAAAAATGCTTTGTTGAGTGTCAATACTCTTGACAATATGGAGCAAAAGACTTAGAGGACTAAAGTTAAGATGACCTTGGTGATATGGGAGAAATAGACTTCTATATTTAGCTACTTGAAAATCCATCATGTCTAAGTTTAGTGGAAACTCTTAACCATGGAGTGGAGAGACAGTTCCTAAACTGGTGTTACAGACTACTGCCGCTAGACTCTTGCTGTATTTGAATCCATGCCCTATTGAGGTGGGTTGAATATTGCTGAGAGAAGGCTCTGAGTCAGGAGATTTTCTTAGGGACTGATACTAAAAGCAATGACTAGAGATCCTCGTAAATCCCCTTTATAGGATAACACTAAATATATTATTTTTAATTATGTTATATCTAGTAATATATGTTTGAGATTTAAGCAGCATGGAAAATACCATAAATGTGGTTAGGAAAACATAGAAAAGAGTCTAAATAGTCTTCTGGTTAACTTAATATTAGCTTTTTTCCCCTCAGAATTCTTATTTAAGTGTTTGGATCATTTCCATATACATTTTTATCCCTAAGATAAACCTTTATTTTGAGGCTGACTTTTATTAAGTCTACATTCCCATAGATAATTTTAACAATTAAAAGGAAGAAAATGAATATATTACCAGCTATATGTGAATCAATTTAAATATTCAATTAAAGCATCATAATGCCCCTATATACCACTACATAATTATCTGATAAGGAATAAGCCAATGTACTCTGCCCTCAAGAAGCTCACAATTCATTTGGGTAGCACAGGTTAAACACCAAAATGACGAACAATAAGAGCACATTAAAAGTATAGTCTTGCAATACAAGAGATATCATGAGCATGTGATTATGGATCATGCTAGTGGAATCATATAGAGTGAGTTCAGAGAAGAACTTTTGTGGGTTGGAAATATCTAAGAAGGCTTCCCAGAGCCTTGAATGATAGATAAGAATTAGATAGATGAAAGCATAAATCTGGAGAAACTGACTTTGCTTACTTGAAAGGTGAATTTGCCACATTTTCAGAACTGTGAAGTTTTTTATGATTCTATGAAAGGGAAACTACATGGGCATGTATTGTGTGTGTACGTTTGTGTACATATATATGCATACTATTGAGTAAAACGTATATGTGTGTGTGTATATATATATATATACAAAATTTTGTTTTACTTAAATAGCGCTTGCTTTGGTAAAATTGCTTTGAGAAAGCTTGAATTGCCTCTTTAAATACATTTAGGCTTTTAATTGCACACATACTTTTTCCAGAAATTACACTCAACTCTTCTGTTTTGGTTTATTATTCAGATTTAATAAAACTTTGATCACCGTACAGTGTTTTTTCTCTCTATATATGGCTGCTGAGTTAATTCACCTCTAACTATCCCTAAGAACTCACATCTACCTGTATTAGTTAGAAGCTGAACAGCTTCACAGTTAGAATGTATAGCATTCATGGTGAGGCATTGTCATCAGATTTCTGAAAGACCTCGTTTCCTAGGCAACCTTCTTCAACTTTCTAAGTAACCTCTAATTTTTCTTTTTGTAAGAAGTCTGTGTTATTCCACCCATCTTTCACCAGAAGAACCAACGTTGAATAGCTTTTCAGGTTGAATTAATGCCATAACTTATCCAATTATATAAAAATTTTCCTGCTGCAAGAATCCTCTTATCACTGAGGTAATGTGCAAAGAATGTCCTTTGAGAGACAGGTTTACAGAAAACTGAAATGCTTTTTGCTATTACTTACACATATTTTATTATTGTATTTACCAAGGAAACTTTGGAGTGCCTCTATGTGTGAAATTGTGTGCTAGGTGCTAAAGCATGTCATTCCTCAAAGTATCAACTTGCAACTTAAATAATATCTGAAAAAATTATTACTATCCTTGGGAGTGAGTCATAGGAGTGCAAATATTTAAATATACATTTAATGGCTACTCCATCCTTCAGGTGGTTTGGCCCCTGAATCTTGGAGTTGTGATTGATTCTGCTTTTCCCTTCACACCCCATATCCAGTCCATTAGCAAAATCAGTTGGGTCTACCTACAAAAGTCAAGAATTGACCACTTCTCAGCAACTTCACTGCTATGACTGTGGAACAAGCCACCACCATTTCCCAGCTGGAGTATTAAAATAGCCTCTTAATTGCCTGTTCCATCTGCTTTAGTCTGTTCTCCATAACCAGAGGTGTCCCACCTAAAATGCAAGTCTCCTCTGTGACTCCTCTCCTCAGAATCCTCCATGGTTTCTCACATCACTCAGAGGAATAGACAACGGCCTTCAGGCACTGAATGATCTGGTCCCCAGGTACTCTCCAACATCACTGTCTACCCTTCACAATCTCTCACAAACTCTGCTTCAGCTACACTGGCCTCTCTATTGTTCCCCAGACCCACCAAGCACACTCCCACTCAGGGCCTTTGCATGTGCTGTTCCCATATTCTAGAATGTTCTCTCTCCCTAACATGCCCACAGTTTGTTCCCTCTCCAGTCTCTGGCCTTTGCTCACATGGCACTTTCTTCATGAAACTTTACTTGCCCCAGTCCCCATTTTAATTGCAACTTTCTCAGTTCCAGTGGGGAACTATTGTTTCTATTGCACTAGAATAATGTACTAGGTATTTCCCTTGTTTCTTTTGTGCCTTTCTCCCTATTTGAAGGTAAGCTCCATGAGAGAGGAAGTTTTCTCTGTTTTATTTTAAACTATTCAAGTGACATTGGAGTATATTCTTAACCTTATTTAATTCCTCATATTGAAATAGTCTAAGAAGTCTTAGAAGAAACTAAAAAGTCCTGAAATTTTCATATTCTTTTTTTCCTCCTCAAATCTTTCTCCCTACCTTTTCATATGTACAATACACTATTATTTTCTAGATACCAGAGCTCTGCAAAAATGTGAAGTTCTAAGGAAAAATTTCCAAATATATACCTTCCATGCTTCCAGATGCTACAGTAGTTGGGACTAAAGATGGGCTTCCTCTGTGTAGGGTTCCTGAGTGTGGGCAGTTTGGTATTCGACCACATGGCTGATCAATCCTAGCAATAGTCTGTGTCTCTTTAACTATGACATTAGCTTATATGTTTCCTGAAACAGGGAAGGTAATCACTTTTAGTTTCAAAAGCTTTATGACCAGGCACCAGGCATTATTCTGGAGTAAAGAATAATATAAGTTAACAGAAAACTAAGGCAATTCAAAAATGAAAATTTGAGTAGTACTGTGGTGGTTCTTCCAATGTCTAATTGTCTTCTTTTAGTCTTTGTTCAATCTCTCAGTCTGGTTGATTCCACTCATCTGAATCCATTTTTCAAAGGCATCTATTATGAGCTGATTTTTGTCCCCCCAGAATTTATATGTTGAAGTCTTAAACCCCTAGCACCTCAAAATCTGACTGCACTGTATTTGGAGATAGACCTTTAGAGAGTTAATGAAGGTACAATGAGCTCATATGTGTGGGCCCTAATCCAATTTAACTGGTGTCCTGATAAGAAGAGGAGATTAAGACACAGACCTGCACACAGAAGGACCATGCAAGGACAGAGCAAGAAGGCAGCCAACTGCAAGCCAAAGAGAGAAGCCTTAGAAGAAGCAAAGTCACCTTGATCTTGAACTTCTGGCTCCAGAACTGTAAGAAAATAGATTTCTGTTGTTTAAGTCTCTGCAATCTCTGGCATTTTGTCCTGATGGCCCTAGAAAACGAATATAACATCCTATTGATGAATGCTGGATTCGGATATATAATGGCCACAAGCCCTTCTAGGTGAGGCACTCTGAAAGCACACTGCATCCAGCCTTCTTGTTAGGCAGATGTTTGGCAAAGAGCTTTGCTGGGTTCTCAAATACAATAGTTTATGTTTATTATTTTTCTTATATTGTCATCTTTTACATCTATGTGTAGAGAGCATTTTTCTAGGTCCTTGAGATATAAATAACACAAAATGAAACAAAAAACAAATATGTTTCTTAACCATGAGAGGCTTATCACCTATTTACGGAAAACAGAATGTATGTAGTTCCTAAAATAAGCATGGAAAAAACTCAAAGAAGGAAGCAACTATGAGAAACTCCAATGATACTTAAGCAAAATCTTAAAAACTTTGCAAGACCAAGACTAGTGGAGTAAGCATAATTCTACTCCATGAAATATAAATAACACACAAGTATGTGGAAGTTGGGATAATCTAGGAAATATGAGTTGAACGGAGGGGACCTATCTTGACAGGTTGCCAAATTTGGACTTCATTAAGTAGTCAGAGAGGAGCCTCTGAAATTTGTGATTAGGTAGCTGATATATCCAAAATAATACCTTTGGAAAAACATGGTGGAAATGTGTGCAGTCGTTTTGGGGAGGGGAGTGAGGAGGACACTCCTTGGAATCTATTTCAGTCGTACAGACTAATGCTTCCCAAAGTGTTATCCTGAGTTTCCTCAGAAGAAAATTTTCCTCAAAAGAAGGGACTCATGGTTAAGTCACACAGAGATCTTCCTCGACTTCCAATGGGGTTACATCCTGATAAACCCATGGTAAGTTGAAAATATTGTAAGTTGAAAATGCATTTAATACACCTAACTTACAGAGCATCATAGCTGAGCCTAGCCTACCTTAGACGTGCTCAGGACACCTACATTAGCCAACAGTTGGGCAAAGTCTCCAACACAAAGCCTATCTTATTATAAAGTGTTGATTATCTCATGTAATTTATTGAATATTGTGTGAAAGTGAGAAGCAGAATGGTTGTCTGGGTCCAGAATGGTTGTAAGTGTTATCAGTTGGTTTACCCTTGTGATCCTGTGACTGACCGGGAGCTGCAGCTCACTGCACTGCCCAGCATCACAAGAAAGTATTGTACAGATATCACTCGCCGAAGAAAAGATCAAAATTCAAAGTACAGTTTCTACTGAATGAGTATCACTTTCACACCATCATGAAGTTGAAAAATTGTGACTCGAACCGTCATAAGTTGGGACCATCTGTAGTGTGTTCTTGGGGATGTTCAAAGCTAGTTAGCATATTTTAAAGGCCCAAAGCAGTTCCTCAGTAAAGACACCTGTTTAATTATGTTTAACCCTGTGTTTCCTACACTTTTTTACCCCTAGAACTTTGTTGTTGTTGTAGTTGGCAGAGTAATGCCTCTAAATATCCTATGGAATTAGTCATTCACAGGAGAGCAACATTGGGAATTGTTAGTCTAGGCTTGTGGGCCCAGACTGGAGTGGTGGAAAAGGGAAAGTAAAAGAAAAGTATTGGGTTCAAGAGACATTTCAAAGGCAGAGTGAGTTGACATGATCTCTCTGTGGGTCAAGTGAGAGAGATGCTCACTGAGTGATTATGAAGAGGAAGAGAGGCAGGGAGGTTATTCCTCCCTTCCCAGCCAGAATGTAAGGCCAAGGGACAAGGATTGTATCTTATTTCCTTTCTCTTTGTCTTTGCACTTAACAGAGGACTGAGAACATGATCCATATACAACAAATAGGTAGTAATAGATTTCTTGTCTAGTATTTGAGTTAATATTAGAGGGAAGACTATTTAGACATTATATGTTAAGCTATCCATATCTATCAAAGCTAGACTAAAATTCCTCTTAATGTCCTGTGGGTTTTAGGGTATCTACCTTGACTCTGCAAAGGCTTTATCCACTTAATAAAAGCCAAAGTCTCTTGTCCTTTGTTCTTAGGCTCTGCAGGTTTTGTTTCGGCTTCCTGTTCTCTTCCAGCTTTTGGGTTGTTCCTTATCTTCTCCCACTTCACTTTTTGGGCTGGATCTGAAAATGACTTAGGTAGCTTTTGACTCGGCACTCTACAAGGACTCTGTTCTTATCCTTTGGCTTCTCTATTTCTGGCTGCTTCAAGAACCTTTACAGCTCCCGCCCCAGTTGGTTTCAGGGATAACAACCCCTTGGCCAGCATCCCAGATGGGCTGGCTCCAGCCTCTCCTAAGGGAATTAATTATTTACCACGGGTTATTTCTAGGCTTGACTCAACTGGATGTTCTTAGCCCAAATCAGGGTTGATGATGCAGGGCACGATTCCAAACAGTACTGATTCATGAATTCCATCTTGTTCATATCTCCCCTATTTCAAGATTTTAATATAGGTTTCCCAGTATTCATTTACCTAATTTATTCCATTGCCCTACTGATTTCTCAGGGTAATTTTTGTACTCAGGTATAGTTAGCAGGTTGCAAATGAAGACTTACAGCCCTGCCATGGACTGGTTGTATGTGACTCTGGGCATTGTATTAACCTCTCTGAATATCACTGTCCTGAAGCTGTAACATGAGGATAAAAATTATCTTATCTTAATGCTATCTCCCTGATGATTATAGGAAAAGAGATAATACCTGTAAAGGATGTAGCAAACCTGCTGGCACATAAGTTGTTCGATAAAGGCTAGTTATTATTGAACCTCTCAGAGAAGATAAAACCTGTGAAATAAGGTTTTTATTATAGGATTAATATATTTTAAGTAAAATATATTTATTTCTTTCAAATTTATACAGTGACTCAGGCCATACCAACATAACATTGCTTCATGTTTTTTTATTTTTATTAGCACTAACTTACTTGCATTTTAAAGCCATATATATATATATCAATCATCCAATTTTCATAACTAATTTCCATAGAGTACTTGATTATATTGATAATGTCAGAATGAAACTACAGGGTGGTTTTTGCCCAAATGATCTAAGAAACTTAATTTGGAAAGTCTTAATAATTGCTAATTTATAGTTCACCTTTTTTTTTTTTTTTTTTTTTTTTTGGCCACACCGGGTGGCATGTGGGATCTTAATTCCCAAACCCACGGCCCCTGCAGTGGAAGGGCAGAGTCTTAACCACTGGACTGCCAGGAAAGTCCCATATAGTTCACCTTTTTAATCAGTAGGACTAGTATAGCAGCAGTGGTAAATATATGAGAACCATCCTATCCCTTCTATACAAAATGTCCCATTCACAACATATCTTTGTATCAAATCATCACATTGTATACCTTAAACTTAGACAATATTATATGTCATTACATCTCAATAAAGCTGGAAAAAAATTATTTCAAAAGAGCAAATAGGGCAAGGAATTAGAAGTGCTATCAGGAAATAGCATGAGTCCCTTTTCCATGAAATAGAATGATGATAGATTCTTGGCTTGTCCCCTCTACCTCTCTATTCAATAAACATTTGTGAGCGCCCAATGTTTATTGAGAGCTTATTATGAGTCAGGCTTTGTTTTTCCATCTATAACATTTTGAACAATTCATCATATTAGATAAGTGATCTTTGACAAAGATCTGTTTCATACTGGGATCGACGATTTCTGTGCTGCTTTTTCAACCACAAGATAATTCTACATTTTTCCTATTACCAGGAGCTTACCAATGTAGTATATTATTATAATTTGACCTAAATTATTTAGAATACAAAGATTTTTATTACAGAGATGTAATAGCATCTCTGTAATAAATAAAATAATATAAATAATAAATAAAAATAGCAACATTTTTTAAGTGTGATTAAAAATATACTTTTTTTTTTTCAAATCAACCCAGATGTGTACTTCAGTGATGAAGCATCTTTAATCATTTACTAAGATGAAAGTAGTTTGGGTTATATTCACAGGCAGTTTATTGGTTAAAATCTGATGCATCTGCCCTATAAGTCTATAAAATATTTTCTGTTTCTTCAAGGAAATAAGTATCCAAGTTCATTTGTTAATTTCAGTGGGCTAACGCCTTCTAGAAAACAAAGGAAATGTTTGAAAAGTAATGACTTTGACATTCAGGATAAATTATATATTCAAATGAATTTGGCAGAATAAAGGAGTCTGAGGCATTGCGTTTAAATTATTTTGAACTGATTTCTCCTCCTATAGAAGGTGACCAAATACTTCCATCAAAGGGGCTAATACCAGTAACTCACTTTCAAGCTCAGTTTTCCTGGGCCTCCCTGCAGACAGGAGTTGAAGGCCTCTGGGGTATTCAGGTTCAGTGAAGCCTAGTTGAATAATTGCAGAAAATAAACACCCCTAGGAAGTATGGAAAAGGTGAATGGTAGTAAAATGTTATTAAACTTAGAGATTTCAGCTTTCTCCCTTGTTTCTCCTGGCATATTTCAAAGGAAATGCCACAATGACTCTGAGGTTTTTTAAGTCACATGCTGAACTTGCAATAGTATTAGAAAGGAAAGCCATTGTGAAATAGAAAAAGAAAAGAGCAGTTAGGACACTTTAATGAACACTTGAATGCACCTCAAATGAAAAACAGATGTTCTTTGTTACATTTAACAGCAATTCTTATTCAGATTGAGGTAACTAGCCCAGACAGTGGGGTAGAATTGGCTACAGCACAGGATCTTGTTCAAAAAGTTAGTATATTTCTTCTTGTTGTTCTGTACCAAAAATTTCCCCCAGTTTTTTCTGCATTTAGATAAAAGTGAGCATTTGAAAGTTTAAGCCTTGAAAATTGATTTTATTCATTGCTAATTTTTTTTTATACAAACTTTAATTCATGAGATAGTTTTAGTTTTGTAACTATTGCATAAATCTTATTCTGGCATTTCATTAGTCTTTTTTTTTTTAATGCATCAATGTCACATAATACAGGGTGCTATTAATGTTTTAGAACAGCAACTGATGTCATATTAAGTACATTTTATTAATACCTTTCCCCCTAAAAAATGTTTATCCACACCTCCCCTTTCACCCTCCTCCTCCAAAAAAACCCCCCACTAAACAAAGCTTTTCTGGGCAACCCATTTCAGTCCATCAATCAGCGGTATTTTCTCCCATGAACCAAACTTTTGCTAACCTATCTCATCTGATTCATTCAGTGGAAACATGGTCACAAGCCAATACAGACTCACTCACATGACCCTTTCCTGAAAGGATAAATTATATTACTACTCCAGCTCGAACTCGTTTTGAGATGCACTATGTTTCCTGGTTTGGGGTTTTAAAAGTTTTTTAGCATATATATTGAACAGCACCTGGCATTCTATTTAACCATACGTGTGCCAGAGACTACAATGGTAGAAATTAAGAAAAAAATAGAGAACAAAAAAATTGGGTGGGGGTAGGGGAAGAGGCGGATAAAGCATTTAGTGTATTAACATATGATTAATTTTTAAGTCAATGACTTCACTATGCATTATCTAAGGTGTAAAAGGAGACACAATCTTAGTCCACAACAAGGTGAGAGAAGTGTGTGATTTATTCAGTAACATCCAGTGAGGCAATGATGAAAATACAGACAATTCGGACTGTCATCAGCGGCTCTGAATAGAGGTATCTCCTTACATCTTCCATGTCTTTTTATTTCTCTGTATATTTTTGTTTGATGCCCAGGAAATTTATCCTCTTTTGTTCCTAATCTTTATCATTTAAAAAGAAAGCCTGTAAAACAGAACTACAACCAGGTCATTAAACAGCAGGGAGACTATATAATAAGCTAAGTAAACAACGGAGGAAGGAAAGCATCCCCAAACTGTCATAGTTAAGCAGGGCTTGCCTCGTTGAAATTCCCATCTGAGCAACATCAAGGTCAACTTCAATACTCAAGGAGAGATGGGGGGGGGGGAAAGACAATGTTTCAAAAGAACAAAACTAATAGCTCCAAAACCACTTCTAAGTTTAGATCAGTCACCATCAAGAAGGGAAAGGAAAGACAGTGCTTCAAAGCAGACCAGCTTAATACTCTGTTAGAAATCACATGTATCTCGCAAGTTGCAATCGTGATTTATACTAGTATACAATCCACTACATGCACGTTTTAGGTCAGGGTATTAAATTTCTCATTCTTTCTTCCTGTTTGTTTCTTTTCTCCTTTAGGAAACTTCAGGGTTAAAGGATAAATTCTGTGTTCTAAGTAGGACAAAAATTTCAGTCCTACACAAAAAGTCACTTTCTTAAAAACAACTCTTTATTTCAGAAAAAAAAAAACCTAATAATTAAAAGTCCAAGCACTGCCATATTACAAGAGGTTAGATTTGGGTATCAATCTTTCTAATTCATAAAGCAAAATGACGTTATTGATCTTTTACATGATGAACATTTTTACTTGGTTTTGAGTAAACCAGATCTCTATTTTTCAGACCTAGTTGTTTAACCCAGTTAGGGGGATGTTGGAGAAGTCAGAAAGCAAGGGGGATTATACCTCACCTGTCCCAAGTTGCTGGTTACCTGCGTACCTCATCCTCCCCAGTCCCCTGACTCTTTCTCTCATCTGAACTTCAGTGATATTTCCCTTGGCCAGACTCTTTGGCAAATGCTAGATCTTGTACATCAGATACATCTTGAACATCTACTATCCTGCCATCCAGATGTGATTCCCATCCTCACTTAGCTCTTACAATTTGAGGATGCTTCACATGTAAGTGATAATTCTACTTTTCTTGTTAATATCTCTATGTGAGAATGAACAGATTGCTATTTAAAGTTCTCTTAGAAGTTACAAAATCACATTATTAAGAGCTATGATTTGCATCCTATAATAAGGAAATTACCTGCAGCAGTCAGTCTAAGCCATGCCAAAGTTGATTAACTTATAAATGCATACTCATTATTTTCAACATTATAAAATATCCACCAGAACGGGTGATGTCATATTTCCTTCTGTAGTCTCACTCCCCTAGTCCAAACATCCCAGTAAAAGAAATATGAAGTTGTGTTGTATCCAATTCAGCCTCACGAGGTCTCTATGGTTTTAATCAGGACCTTTTCACCTTTTCTGCCACACCTCCCTTGAGACCTTTGGACATCCAGCTGAGAGCTGAGTTTGTCTCAGAACTTCCCTTTTTGGATTCTTTGCCCATCGTTGGCCATGCCTCATAGCAGTGCCGGCCTGTCCATCGATTCCCAGGAATACTATCCTTCCTTCCAACTATTCCAACAAGCATGCTTGTTTAGGTTAGAATACTAAGACATGGTCCCGATGATACCAATGGAACAAGTATATTCACCTACACACACATACACACACACACACACACACACATACAGTAAAGGTTTAATGGAGAATTCACTTTTTAAAGAAGATATGATCCAAGAATATCCAAATCTGGAAAGAAGTTAGGTAATTATGGATATTAAGGTACTTAGATGAGGAGCATTTCCCACTAATCAGTTGTACACAGAAGGCTTTTCCCACTGCATGTGTGTTGTGGGAGAGATGTTTAATCACATTTCAGAATATGTAAGAATTAAACACAATGTAAAAATTTCATAGGCTTATTGAAAAATAAGGATGACTTTTTTTTTAGATTAGTAAATTCATTAGCATTATCTTATTTTTAAAAAGGACATTTTACTGTTTCAAAAGTATCTTGTTTGCTTTCTCAACCTCTCCCAATTCAAGAATTTATTAAAGTGTACATTTTTTCTAGAAACAATGAAGAAAATGACTCAGGAAGCTCTTTTTTCCTCTCTGAAGTTCTATGGGGAATTTTCTTTAGAGTTTTGGTGACAGGTCCTACCTAGAGGCCTGATCAGGGCTCCCAGTCTAGGGCCTGGGAAGGCAAGTGTAACCTGGCAGGCCATAGGAAGCCATCCATCAGGCCAGGGTGAGGACAGACACCTGGAATGTCACAAAAGACTTCTCACCTTATACAAATTAAAGTGAAACCCTTAGCAGGCAGAAAGTTCAAGGGGAACTAGAATTGATCACATAGAGCAAGAAAAAAATGTACAGACTGCAAACACACTTCTCTAGCTGTGCAAATAAGATGACATTCACCAGTTCTGCCATCTTACTGTGATCAACATTCCCAGTCAGAATAGTTATGTTGTCTAATTAATTTTTATTTGAATGAGCTTCCCATTTTATTTTCTTTTTTTAACATCTTTCCTGGAGTATAATTGCTTTACAATGGTGTGTTAGTTTCTGCTGTATAACAAAGTGAATCAGCTATACATATACACATATCCCCATATCTCCTCCCTCTTGTGTCTCCCTCCCACTCTCCCTATCCCACCCCTCTAGGTGGTCACAAAGCACCAAGCTGATCTCCCTGTGCTATGCAGCTGCTTCCCACTAGCTATCTAGTTTACATTTGGTAGTGTATATACGTCAATGCTACTCTCTCACTTTGTCCCCGCTTACCCTTCCCCCTCCCCATGTCCTCAAGTACATTCTCTACATCTGTGTCTTTATTCCTGTCCTTCCCCTAGGTTCATCAGAACCTTTTTTTTTAAGATTCCATATATATGTGTTAGCATACGGTATTTGTTTTTCTCTTTCTGACTTATTTCACTCTGTATGACAGACTCTAGGTCCATCCACCTCACGACAATTTCGTTTCTTTTTATGGCTGAGTAATATTCCATTGTATATATGTGCCACATCTTCTTCATCCATTCATCTGTTGGGTGAGCCTTGGATTTGGGGAAACTTACGTCTTCATATAAATATCCCATGCATGATGTCTGTTCATGGATGTAAAAGTCTCAGATTCTTCTTAGGCAAAGCATTTTAGGACATTTTAAGTGCCATGAGGGTGTTGGTTCTAAAATTTTAATTTTAGAACCAACAATCATGCTTATTTTCTTATATATTTTATAAATCAACATTACTATCTGAATCACTGAATTTTGACTTGTGAAGACCTAAGTATATCGTAGGACTGAATATATTAATTAAAGATCATGGATCTGACTATAACTGTTGTAGAAAATCTGATTGCATATGTGATTCTCAAGATGTATATTTCTTTGGCAACATTCTATTATTGAAAAATCTTTGGTCCTGGAATTGGTGGTGATCAGGAAGTAGTGGGTATCTTTTAGGTCCTTCCATCAAACTTTTTGTTTTATATTTGAAAGTAGCAAGAAGATTGCAACTTCCATAAAGAATAGACCATTTTTCTAAACATATAAGGCTGTTTCTTAACATCAACCTAAGCTAACAACAACAACAAAATAGAAGCATTAGCAAAAGATAAGGGAGGAAAATAAAAATAGTTCACCTAGCTAGAAAGTGATCCTAACCTGCTACCCAAGACCTGTATCTACTCAGCTCTTTTCAAGTTTTGCTTATATAGTTTCTGGAAAAACTTGTATGCAGTAGAGTTATTTGGGGATGTGTGCCTTCAAATCAAGAGTTTTTTACATTTTGCTGTTAACTATTTTATTTTTTTTTAAAGTTGATAAACAGGGGAAAATATCAAAATGATTTCATTAGACATTTTCAAATAGAAGTATTGTATACATGAATTATATGAAATGAAGTCTCCAAAGGAGACATTTGTTCCATTCCTTACCTTGTCTGTCACATATCACTAATCCTTTATGCAGAGATACAGTCTGCAACGTGAAGAAAATGGGGGTTACTAAACGAGAAAGTCAAGGGAATTGTATACATTTGTTGAAAATTACTACTATTATTTGGATATCCTAAAGAAATAAAATCATTTATGGATTTCTTTCACAAATTTGAAGAATAAAACAAATAATATCCTATTAGGATGGGATGGATCCGAGAACATAAAGATAAAAACATTCGAAGAACGATCATGAAAGTCACATTCTAATTAAGGTCACTGAAATGAGCATGAATCCTATTTATACTGTTGTTGTCAAGGGAAATTATTTCAGATGTTTAAAACAGTATGCTATTGTCACTATTTAAATCCAGTCTTTTTTTTTTAATGGAGAAAGATTGAGATTTATTTGAGATAATATTTTCAATATTATTATAAAATAACAGAGATTGGTTGGGATTTTTTAGATAAAAATTTTAATATTATTCCTCAATAGTCTAGACCAGGGTTTCTCCACCTCAGCAATATTGACATTTTTGGTCTGTATTGTTTGTCATAGAGACTATTCCTGTATGTTGTATGATATTTATTTATTTATTTATTTTTAAATTTTATTGGAGTATAGTTGATTTACAATGTTGTGTTATTTTCAGGTGTAGAGCAAAATGACTCAGTAATGCATATACATATATTCATTCTTTTTCAGATTCTTTTCTCATATTGATTATCACAGAATATTGAGTAGAGTTCCCTGTACTATTAAATCCAGTCTTTAAGAATATTTTTTTCAGCCTGGTTTTGTCCTGTAAGAGATTGAAACTTTGAACTGGTAGCAAAGATACACGCCTCTCCCCAACCACAACAGTATGAAAACATAATGCCTTTCTGAACAATAGTATTTTATGGCATCTTGTAATGAAGGGAAAAATACATTCTTTAAATTTAAAAAAAAAACAGGATTTAGATATTGATTTTTGCCATTTATTTTTGTGATTTGATTTTGGGTGAGTTTCTGCAGGTCTCTGAGTTTAGAATCTTCAAGTATAAAATGAGACTAATCAGACTTGTCTCACAGTACTGTTTCTAGTAAAGGCAGGTATCTGTGTACAAGTTCCTTTCCCTGAGAATGCGCTGACAACCAGTCAAAGACAGAACTCTAGTTATGAACAGATTAGGAGTATGTCTGCCTAAGGCATTGTACTTTCTATGCTTGAGAAGCAACAGAAGCAAATATTCCCATTTCCATTACCAAAGACCAGTAATCAACAGAAGAGTTTTTGGAGAGACAGCGGCCCTAGAAAATAAAACCCTTAGTGTCCCCAGAGGAAGAATGGATTAGAAAAGTTGTACTAAATACCTTCCATCCTTCCCTAGAAAAACTCACCAGATTATCACTGACTTCTTTGTAAAACAGAACAAAATAAAACTGGGAGGTTTCCTTATCAAAAGCAAAGTAACCACGTTTTTTTTCAGTCTTTCAAAACAAAGGATATTTACATCGTAAGAAACTGACAAATACAGAATACTCATCTTTACATTAAGTGAAACCAGACATTCGTATCAAAAAATATCTGAAAGGAGGTATCTGACCATTATAGAAAAATCTCCTTAAAAAATGGATAGTTATGGGTAATCACTTCTCTCAACACTATGCAACATACCTAGAATATTGGTGCCCCTGCTTTTGAAATCTTAGGGTCAGCCCTGTCCCCTTCACCCTTTGCACACCCATATCCATGTGGACAACACAAGCCTTTGTTCGTTTTGCAGGTGCAGTGGCAGCAGCTGTTAAGAGCACATTAGTTCAGTGTTTCAGCTACCTTTTTGACATCCCATATGTCTTAATTGAAGGTTAGCAAGCAGGGAGGAAGTTTGGAGGAGGCCAAGTGAAGAGCTGGTTAAAGCCAATTCACTGTATTTGTGTAACCCACGGTTGACCGCTGCCACCATCAAACAATTGTTCACAGAGCTGCATCGTTTATTTCCTCAACCTTTTAGGACTTCCCCATCCACAAATTGCCCCTCCCCACCACACACACACTCGAGCTTGTAGCGATGGATATACATTTTGAGATCCGCTGACTATTATGTCATCATCATTAAAAAATCCTTTTGGCCCATTGGCATAGTAAAAAATAATAACCCCTAAGCTGGCACTCCAAAAATCTAGAGGTTCAGTTTTGTTCTGCTAATAAACAGTTGGATGACCTTGAGCAAGTCACCTTTCTTGGCCTTGAAGTACTGGAACTAGGAGACGTCACAAGTCCTTTCAGCTATAATTCTGTTATAAATTCCTACCCAGGAGAAAGATGCGTCAAAGTTTCAATGGGATTCATGGCAACAGCACCAACATTAAGGGGATTGATTGATCACTCTTGGGGATTGAAGTAGCGACCACTTCTCATCAATCTCCTTATCCCTGGTGAAAACAAGGAGTTTCCCTGTAAACAAGGTGCCTCTTTTCCAAGACTTGGAGAGCCCCATGACTCAGGTTTCAGGGGATGAGCCATTTGCCCCAGATATAGACACTGTGCTCTAAGGCCAATGGGTTAGTTAGTTCTGTACTGGGCTTTTGTGTTCTTTTTTCTGGCTGAAAGATTTCTTATATATATATATTTTTTATTGATGTATAGTTGATTTACAATGTTGTGTTAGTTTCAGGTGTACAGCAAAGTGATATATATATCTTTTCCCATATAGGTTACTATGAAATATTGAGTATAGTTCCCTGTGCTATACAGTAGGTCCTTGTTATCTATTTAATATATAGTAATGTGTATATGTTACTCCCAAATTCCTAATTTATTCTGTGCTGTTTTAAGTGCAAATTTGGACATGGTCACCACATGAAATTACGTTTAACTTAAAATTAAGAGTGTGCTTGGTGTCTACAATGTTATTCACCATGTTATTGGGGGAAAAAAAAAACCCTGCCTGGATCACCTGGCTCAAATTTTGTGGTGTTTGCACCTTTACCTCTCACAAAATGATGCTTTTAAAAATAATATCTGATAGAAGAATGATGCCTTTCACCATTCATATTAACTCATAACTGATCACCTGTAACTGAGATAACTACTTAGACTACAATTTTACTATTCTAGTCTGGCTAAGTGCTTCGGGAGACTTGAAGCACAAAACTCTGCTCACTCAAAAAGCTTGTTAATGGGTCCCTCATGACTCAGCTATCAATTTTTTAGTATCAGATATACATGCTGTATCCATTATTACTTTCACTTAGAGCCAGATCTGACCTGATTGCACAGCAGCTTATGAGATTTTATTTATTTTTCATTTTAGTAATAGATCAAAAGGAGAAATAACAGTGCATGGAAAACGTGTATCTTAATCAAAACTTCCAGTATAATATTATGAATGTAGCTACTTTGTCCTTTAAAAGAATCGTCCATTTTTGCATGGTTTCTACCTTTAACATATTTTAGGTTGTTTAAATGTGCTTTGTAAGCAATGATAAAATGACAAGTTATCATTGATCTGTCCTTTCTTCCATCTCAGAGGGATGCATTAAATAATGCATGCACCCATGTGAATTACTTTCTTCACTATAGCATCCCCAGACCATTAGCCAAATATAGCAACATTAACATCTTTCAACCCTTAGAAACCCTTTGGCTTTCATTTAATTAAATTATCTCATTATGAAAACTCTTATAATGAGATTAAATTTAATTATTTATTAGACACTTATTTGCACTAGGGAACCTATCAATTATGCATGGTTGAGCTAAACATTTTTCAGTCCATCACCTTTTCTTTTCAAGGAGGGTGCAATTTATTAAGTACATTTAGGATACTATACCTAGCAGGCCTTAATGTGAATAAGTATCTAGCCCTCTTAAAAACTGCTATAATAAGGATTAAAATGCCTATGTGTGAAAAATAGATAAGAGAATTGCTGCCAGATATTCTAGTGTTCTAGACTTCCAGTTTTTGTAAGTGCTCCTAATAGAGTTTGTAGCCCATCTTAGAGAACTTTTCTATTATTATGCACCTACCAAACATATCAAATATAGCTGAAATGTTATATATAGGAATAATTATAGAGCTAGTAAAGTATACATTTAAATCATGAAGTTTTGTAGCAATCCTATATTAAATATGTTAATATTAGTAGCATCTTAAGTGCTGATTTAAAAATCTTTTAAAGTTTCAGGATATACAAAAATAGCATGGTATGGTGGACCACCTAGGTAACCATCTTCCACCTTCAGCAGTTTTTATCTCAGAGCCAATCTGGTTACAACTGTCACCCTCCACCTGCTCTCCACCCAACTGAAGCAAATCTGAGACAAATTATTTTGACAATCTTTATGAAAAGAAAATTGAGTGTATCAGAGACAAAATGTTTTTTTTACAATGGAGTGAGTTTTTAGTGAATGTTATGATGATAAATGTCAATTCATGGCATGGGTTCTCCTATCAGTTCCCATCAATATGTAATTAATTATTCTTCTGGTTTGATTTGCACTGTCTTAAGATGGTAGGAAGCATATTATTTAAAAATTATAATATATATCATATTGATTACATATAATGTACATATATATACACACACACACACACACACACATATATCTAATAATGTGATGGACTATTGCAATAGCTCCCTAATTGGCCTCCCTGCTTATGCCCTTACCACTCTAAAGTTTTTTTTTCCACACAGCAGCCATGGTGATTCTTTTAAAAGGAGGCATTATGTCATGACTCTGCTCAAAACCCTCCAATGGTTCTTTTTTAAAATTTATTTTATTGAAGTATAGTTGATTTACCATGTTGTGTTCATTTCTGTTGTACAGCAAAGTGATTCAGCTATACATATATATATTCTTTTTCATATTCTTTTCCATTATGGTTTATCCCAGGATATTGAATACAGTTCCCTGTGATATACAGTAGGACCTTGTTTTTTACCCATTCTGTATATAATACTTTGCATCTGCTAACCCCAAACTCCCAATCCATCCCTCCTCCATCCCCTCCCCCTTGGCAACCACAAGTCTGTTCTCTATGTCTGTGAGTCTGTTTCTGTTTTGTAGATAAGTTCATTTGTGTCATATTTTAGATTCCACATATATGTGATATCATATGGTATTTGTCTTTGTCTGACTTACTTCACTTAGTATGATGATCTCTAAGTCCATCCAAGTTGCTGCAAATGGCATTATTTCATTCTTTTTTATGGCTGAGTAATACTCCATTGTATATATGTACCACATCTTCTTTATCCATTCATCTGTCGATAGACATTTAGGTTGTTTCCATGTCTTGGCTATTGTAAATAGTACTGCTATGAACATAGGGGTGTGTGTATATTTTCAAATTAAAGTTTTGCCCAATGGTTCTTTCTTTCACTCTGGGTAAAATAAAAGCTACCCAGCATGCCTACAAAGCTCCACATAATCCAATTCCCTAACTACTTGTCTGGTCTCATTTCTCACCTCTTTCCCCTTTGCTTATTTTGCTCCAGCAGCAATGACCTTGGAGAAGCTCAGTTACCTGGAGCATATTCAGACCTCAAGGCCTTCCCATTGCTCTTTCCCAGCCATGTCCATAGCCTACTTCCCTACTTGCTTTAGCTCTCTGACCATGTTATATCTTATCAAAGAGGTCTTCCCTGACCACCATGTATAAAGTGGCATGTCTCTCCACACCTTATGGTTCTTTATCCTCATCCTTGCTTTGTTTTTCTTCATAGCACCCATCACCATCTGACATATTTGTTTATTTCTGCCTCTCTTACCAAAAGATGAATTTCATGGGAAGAGGCCTTTTGTCTTTGTATTTCTTTCTTCTATATCTCCTATGCCTAGAACAATGGCTGGGATATAATAGGGTATTCAATGAATATTTTCCAAATAAATGAAAGAAAAGAATTTGTTCAATTTTCTGAAATAATGTATACGTTTGAATACCCATAATGATGTAGTAGTCCTTTTAGATTGCTGGGGTGGTGGGGGAGGATGAGATGGAGAAGTAAATTAGGACCCATGTGTGTGACCAGCATTAGAAGTCAAATGTAAGGCTTTTAGGTGTTATCCTGCAGGTGCTTAATGGGGTCAAGGCAAAAAAATAGGTTCAGGTATGATGGGAATAGGGGTGAGGTGGGGAAACTGAAGAGCTCATGACCCATCAAGAGAGAGTAGCAGAAACAATTTATATGAGACTCTGAGCTCAGGGTTGATTCAACTTCTAATTTTTTAAAAGAGAATCTGAAAAAGTGAAATTTTATATGAAATTCCCCAATTTTAAAAATGCTGTGTGAACTAAGGTAATCATATTCAGTGGTGACATTCTGCCACTTCAGCACTAAGTGTTGGGGGTCAAAATAGCTGTCTAGATGGGAAATAGAAAGTCCTTCGGGAAGTGGCTCAGGTATCATAGTGAGGAGTGGACTCACCTGGGGGGAGCCAAGAGGCAGAGAATCAGGCTAAAGGCTCCACTGTGTATGAGGCAAGAATGATGCAGGTACGCATGAAGGTAGTATCAGAAGAGGTAGAAGTGACAAGATTTTATGAGTAGTTGGATGGGCTAAAGGGAGGCATTCAGGATTACCTTCAGTTCTCTAGCTTAGGAGAGCAGCTGTGTTTGGCTTAAGGGCTTATTGAGCTCTGGGAATGATGATGGTGATTGGAAGAGAATGTGATTTGAGTTATCTCCATATATCAAGATGGATATATCTTTTAGGCAGTCAAAACTAGGAGCCAAGGGACATAGGAGATAGAGTGAAGCAGGGTTTCTCAATCTAGGCCTGATTATCCTTTGAGATGGATAAGTCTTTGTTGTAGAGGACTGTCTGGTACCTTGTAGAATGATTAGCAGGATCCCTGGTGTCTTCCCTCTAGAAGCCAATAATACTTCCCAGTTGTGACAACCAGAAATGTGTCCACACATTGACAAATTGCCCCGAGGGGAAAAATTGTCCCCGGTTGAGAACCACTGGACTAAAGATATAAAATGTCTGTCTGATGTTTTTTGAATTTTTATGTGAGTATAAATAACTGGGAATATTTTCAAGTACAGATACTGATTCAGTAGGTCTGGAGAAGGCCTGAGATCCTGCATTTCTAACAAGATCTTAGATGATGCTGAGGCTGCCAGTCCAAGGACCACACTTTGAGTGCAAGGTTTTTTTTTTTTTTATTGGAGTATAATTGCTTTACAATATTGTGTTAGTTTCTGCTAGTACAGTGAAGTGAATCAGCTGTATGTATACCTATATCGCCTCCCACCTGGACCTCCCTCCTGCACCCCATCCCACCCCTCTAGGTCATCACAGAGCACCGAGCTGAGCTGAAATCTTCAGAACGGATGAGGACTACTCTGGAAGGCTGTAGAGAGCTGTGGGTTTTTTTGTTGTTTGTTTTGTTTTGTTTGTTTTTTTGCGGTACGCAGGCCTCTCACTGTTGTGGCCTCTCCCATTGCGGAGCACAGGCTCCGGACGCACAGGCTCAGTGGCCATAGGCTCACGGTCCCAGCCGCTCTGCGGCATGTGGGATCTTCCCGGACGGGGGCACGAACCCGCGTCCCCTGCATAGGCAGGCGGACTCTCAACCACTGCGCCACCAGGGAAGCCCGAGAGCAGTGGTTTTAACTTTGCAAATGTGGGCTTTAAGGGAGTTATGAATTAGGCTTCCTAATGATGGTTTTCTTTCATCTTCTTCCTTTTATTTTAAAAATTGCTGTTTTTCTTTTACATCTCAAATATTTTTATTAGAGGAGCATTGTACCCTTTTACTCTGGATCAGAGTCCTAGCAGAAGACAGAATTCCACTCAGATAATGCAAATGAAGTGCATTAAATAGTGGAGCTGTTTACACAGATGTAGGCAAGGTTAAGGCAACCCGTAAGACATCGTGAGGCACCAAGAGACTGGCAGCACTGGGATGTCCAAAGAGCGCTGGCACCGTGGAGGAGGGGAGGTGGAGGAAGAGCTGTGGTCCTGGAGGGATGCAGCCCCTGGGAGAACCACAGCGCTGAGCGGGAGGGAGAAGGGAAGAAAGGCCCCTCCCTCTGTCTCTCTTCTAGCCCTCTGACCATCCTCCTGGTGCTTGCTATTGGCCAAGTCCAATTGAATGAAGCCCATCGGGTGGGAGCTTGGGTGATACAGTCTGTAGAGATCAGCCTTCTGAGGCGAGAGAGGGTGGAGAGGAGCAGAGAATGAGTCTGGAGTGAGGAGGAGACATACAAACAATAACTAATATATGCTCCACATAGATATGAAATATGTGTACTCAAGCAATGTGTGTTTGTCATTATCCCCATATTTTGCTATCAAGTATATTCTCCAATATATAGGGGTTAATAATAGGTCCTGCTCTTATGATCATAGAAATTTGTCTTATTTGTAATGACTCTGGCTTTAATAGAAAAATGTTACCAAAAGTGGAACAGTGCTCAGCTGTCTTTGGTTCTACTTTTGTTGCTGAACATACAGCAAGGATCCCCAGTGCTTCTTCGTCCTATTGATGGAAGCATGAAGCCAGTGAAACTAAAGAAGCAGAGAGAGAGAGAGAGAGAGAGAGAGAGAGAGAGAGAGTGTGTGTGTGTGTGTGTGTGTGTGTGTGTACCAGGCAAAGCAGAATTCTTTGGTGAGAGGAAGGCTCAATTAAAAAATGTTGGGATGACTCCCTAACTATGATTTGTCCCCCAGAGATGCTTGAAACACCATGTAGTGTAGTTAAGAGGGTGGACTCTGAAGTCAGGCAGCCGTGTGTGTTTGAATCCAGGCTTCCCACTCTCTAGTTATGGGAGTGTAGGCTGACATTAACATCATTTGGTATTGATTTTCTCATCTACAAATGGGAATCTGTAAAATGGGAGTTATAGCTAGTTAGAGCTATATGTGGCATGTGGAAGGTCCTCAATAATTAGTAGCTTTATTGTTGTTATAAGGTTGATTGCCTTGTTTCCAAATAAAAGGAGTCAAAATTACTGAGAACTTTAAGTGCTCTGGAAGTGGTGAAAGAAGCAGAGGAAGAAAACTGAAGAGGTTTCTTCATCAAAGGATGTCACCTACTAATGAATCACTGATGTTTCTCTGATTCCCTTCAGATTGCAACTGGATAAAATATCTGATGCCTCTCAGAGCACCCAGTTTCGCTGGTTTTCTTCTATTATGTGTATACTGATGCCATCAAAAAAGGGCTTCAGTTTTACAAGTTTTTGGTCAGAAAAAAATGTTGATCTTCTGTGAATCAATGGAGTGTCTGCAGTGCTACAGAACTTGTCAGATTTTGTTGTTTTATTGAAGGGTTTTCCAAATAATCATCTTATATGAGAGTCATGAATTCAATTAGAGCTATAGATTAAATCGCTATCTTTTCCAGAAGTTTAGTTCCGAAATGGGAAAACAATATAAGAGTGTTCTCTGCTTCTTCAGAACACCGGAATACCTGATGTTCACAGGTATTCCAGAGGTCAAGGTTTTAAAGCCCTTAACCATCCAATGGACATTTCATTTCCTCTGGGTTGATAGGGAAGCCACTCTTAGAATATTTGACCAGAGTTCCAACCCATCTTGACATACTTTGTATAAAATTTTGACATATATGATTGAGGTAAATATTTTCTTTCAAAAATCTGAAGGAACTCTTAGAAAACAGTCTAAGAAAACTAGGAGAGGGAATTTCAGGTGGGTTTTCGTGTGAAATTTTAGTTGGAAAAGTGTGTCTATGGGCAGAGAAAAAAGTGATAACGCTCTAGCCATGTCTCTGCAGCCAAAATTAGAATGACTGCAAACCTTGTCAAAGATGGAGTATAAACTGGATACAGGAATGATGGGATAAGAGCTCAGTTCAAGGAGTCTTAGAGAATTCTGGTGTTTCTTGATCGAAGCCTCCTGTAGTGGACACTGTCATGTGCCACCCAGACCCCCTTTAGGAACGAAGACGTATTCCCTATGGGGCGGCCACCAGCAGGGCCGCAGGACGATGCTCATCAGCTGTCAGCCCTCTTTCAGAGCTGCCTTGACTGAAAAGCACAGCCTTGCTGATGGCACACCTTTCCTGGGGCAGCGTGCATCCAAGGACTGTTTAATATGGGAGTATAATGGCCCTGCTTCTAGCCCCAACTCAGGTTACCTCTGAAGGGCCTTCCCCTGGTGTGGCCCAGGCCTTCCTGGAGGCTGCCTTGCAGTCAATCTCTTTCTCTGCCCATCCTGCTTTTCTCCCTACCCTTCCACAGTATTGACCCCAACAGTACACCCTCACAAATTGACCAAGTGCTAATCATCTTAGATTCTACTTTCTAGGAAATCCAACTTGTAACACTTACCTTCAGCCTACAGAGTGACAAAGCAAAATAATTCCTTTCTTGCTGCATACCTTTAGGAGTAAGAATTTTAGCAGTAGTTATTAACTAACTGGAAATTCAAAATTGACTGACTATCTAAAGATGACACAAATGTACCGAATCATGAGCCATACAACAATGGCAGCATTGCTGTCAAGTTTAGCAACATTGGAATGTACTTTTGAACACAGTTAGGTTACTTTTTCTTTTGCATATACCATATACGTTTTTCCTTTCTCATCATCAAAAACGGCTAGCTTTTGATTTGTGACACGAAGATTGTTTTATAGTCTGCATATTTGCAGTAAATTTCCAATGCAATAAAATAAATGGCATGCCAAATTTTGTGCATAGGTGTTTATGGGCATTTTATCCTGGGGAAGTGGTTCGTGCCTTTCACTGGATTCCTAAAGGAGTTCATGCCCCCAAAAAGGTTTAGAACAATTGGTATAAGTAAAATGAGAAGCAGAACTAGGATAATGTACTGAGCCTGTGGAAGGCACTCAAATACTTGATGAATATCCAGGGGTACTGGGAGTTGATCATGCAGGAGTTTGAGCAGTTCCTGTTGGAGAGGTGGGTTGCTGGCCCAGGGTGGCACCTACAGCGGTCATCACCTCCACCATACAGGTGCTAGAGACTCCTTAGAAGGGCGTTCCAGAACACACTTGTATTGACATTGTAAAGATAATCGTTTTGACTTGTTCCTCCTTTTTGATTCTGCTCTACTTCTGAACCTCCAAACAACTACCTTTACAAGTTTTTTCCATTTTGCTCCTTCACTCATTTTGTAGAATTGAACCTTGGCACTTTTACCTATGACGCTGGCTTTGGATGACGATTCTGTTTTCTCAACCTGACTCTGCTGCTTCACACGAGTCTATCTCAGACCCTCTAATTCAGTCCTGGAGTCCCCTTCCCTAGCACGGTCCCCAAAAGATATTCCTAACAGGCTTTGTGATCAGGACAGCAGAAATAGAGGAGAATGCAGAGAGAGGTGACCTTGAAATCAACATGGGGGTAGGTAACAGAGTCAAGAAAACAGGGACCACGATAATGACTTGAAAAGATCCCCATGAAGTTGGCCAATTTGGTCATTAGTGACCATACTCAAAGCAGTTTTAAACAGGATGTTGGGGATGGAAGCCATGCTTCTTTTTAACGTTTTATTGTGGAATATTTCAAGTACAACATGATAAGCCCCCATGTATCCATTACTCAGATTTAGTACAATCATCTCATGGCCTTTTTTCATATATACCTCCATCCACCACCCCCTGTACTATTTTGAAACGAATTTCATCCATCATATTACTTCATCCCTAAATATTTCAGCATGTACCATTAAATGATAAGATCAGTTAAAAATGTATAACTATCATACTGTCAGTACACCTAAAATCAATGAATAATTATTTATATCATCAAAAATCCAGTTAATGCTAACATGTAATTGCCATTTTCCACAATTTGCATGAATGTCATAAATTGCTTTCTAAAAGTTTGTTTGAATCAAACAACATCCATGGGCTTCCCTGGTGGCGCAGTGGTTGAGAGTCCGCCTGCCAGTGCAGGGGACACGGGTTCGTGCCCCGGTCCGGGAAGATCCCACATGCCGCGGAGCGGCTGGGACCGTGAGCCATGGCTGCTGAGCCTGCGCGTCCGGAGCCTGTGCTCCACAACGGGAGAGGCCACAGCAGTGAGAGGCCCGTGTACTGCATTAAAAAAAAAAAAAAAAAAAAATCCATGAATTGAGGGTTTTTTGCTATTATTAAAGTCTATGTTTACTTCCCCTCCCTCCGTTTATGTCTTGTTAAAAGAAATTCGTCATTTGTTCTGTAGAGTTTGTCATAGTCTGGATGTTGCTAGTTCCATCCCTGTGTTGTATTTAATTTTATTTTATTTATTTATTTTATTTTATTTTATTTTATTTTATTTTTTTTTTTGCGGTACGCGGGCCTCTCACTGTTGTGGCCTCTCCCGTTGCGGAGCACAGGCTCCAGACGCGCAGGCTCAGCAGCCATGGCTCACGGGACCAGCCGCTCCGTGGCATGTGGGATCTTCCTGGACCGGGGCACGAAGCCGCATCCCCTGCATCGGCAGGCGGACTCACAACCACTGCGCCACCAAGGAAGCCCTAATTATTTATTTTTAAACCTGTTTATTGGAATATAATTGCTTTACAATTTTTTAATTGATATTTTTAAACTGAA
The DNA here is from genome assembly GCF_964165515.1 of Mesoplodon bidens. Taxonomy (NCBI): domain Eukaryota; kingdom Metazoa; phylum Chordata; class Mammalia; order Artiodactyla; family Ziphiidae; genus Mesoplodon; species Mesoplodon bidens. The sequence goes on along the minus strand of NC_138173.1, from coordinate 16,654,973 downwards.
ATATAGTTGATGTACAATATTATGTTAGTTTCAGGTTTACAGCATAATGATTTGACATTTGCATGCCTTATAAAATTATGACCACAATGAGTCTAACCACACATAGTTATTACAATATTATTGACTACATTCCTTATGCTATATAAATAAATCCCCATGATTTATTTACTTTATAACTGAACGTTTGTACCTCTGAATCCCCATCATCTATTTTGCCCTCCCCAACCCCTCCCTCTGGCAACTACCCATTTGTTCTCTTTATCTGTGAGCCTGTTTTTATTTTTTTTTATTTTTTTATTTTTTTTATTTTTTTTAGATTTCACATATAAGTGAGATCACAGAGTATTTATCTTTCTCTGTCTGAATTATTTCACTTAGCACAGTACTCTGTAGATCCAAACATGTTGTTGCAAATGTCAAGATTTAATTTTTTATGGCTGAATAATATTCCAATGTATGTATAAATACCACATCTTTTTTTTATCTATGCATCTGTTGATGGGCACTTAGGTTGCTTCCATATTTTGGCTGTTGTAAATAATACTGCAATGTACATAGAGGTGCATTTATTTATCTTTTCAAATTTGTGTTTTTGTTTTCTTTGGGATAATACCCAGAAGTAGAATTGTTTGATCATATGGTAGTTCTATTTTTAATTTTTTGAGAAATCTTCAGACTGTTTTCCATAGTGGCTGTACCAATTTACCTTCCCACCAACAGGATATGAGGGTTCCCTTTTCTCCACATAATCGCTAATACTTGTTGTTTGTTGTCTTTTTGATAATAGCCATTCTGACAGATGTGAGTTGGTATCTCATTTTGATTTTGATTTGTATTTCACAGTTGATTAGTGATGTTCAGCCTCTTTTCATGGGTCTGTTGGCCATCTGTGTGTCTTCTTTGGAAAAAAAATGTCTATTCAGGTCCTCTGCACATTTTTTTAATTGTGTTGTTTGTTTTTTGATGTTGAGTTTATGAGTACTTTGTCTATTTTGGATATTAACTCCTTATAGGATATACCATTTGCAAATGTCTTCTCCCATTCAGTATGCTGCCTTTTTCTTTTGTTGATAGTTTCCTTCAGTGTGCAAAAGCTTTTCCTTTTGATGTAGTCCCATTTGTTTATTTTGCTTTTGTTGCTCTTGCCTGAGAAGACAGATCCTTAAAATATTGCTAAGACTGATGTCAAAGAGGATACTGCCTATGTTTTCTTTTTCTTTTTTATTATCTATTAGTTTCTTTTCTTTCTTTTTTTTTAATAGATCTTTATTGGAGTATAATTGCTTCACAGTACCATGTTAGTTTCTGTTGCACAACACAGTGAATCAGCCATATGCATACACATGTCCCCATATCCCCTCCCTCTTGATCCTCCCTCCTATCCTCCCTATCCCACCCCTCTAGGTCTTCACAAAGCACTGAGCTGATCTCCCTGTGCTATGCTGCTGCTTCCCACCAGCCAACTGTTTTACATTCGGTAGTGTATATATGTCGATGCTACTCTCACTTTGCCCCAGCTTTGCCCTCCCACCCCATGTCATCAAGTCCATTCTCTACATCTACCTCTTTATTCCTGCCCTGCAACTAGGTTCATCAGCACCATTTTTTTTTTTTTTAGATTCCATATATATGCATTGGCATACAGTATTTGTTTTTCTCTTTCTGACTTATTTCACTCTGTATGACAGACTCTAGGTCCATCCACCTCACTACAAATAACTCAATTTCATTTCGTTTTATGGCTGAGTAATATTCCATTGTATATATGTGCCACATCTTCTTCATCCATTCATCTGTCGATGGACATTTAGGTTGGTTCCGTGTCCTGGCTATTGTAAATAGTGCTGCAGTGAACATTGTGGTAAATGTCTCTTTTTGAATTATGATTTTCTCAGGGTATATGCCCAGTAGTGGGATTGCTGGATCATATGGTAGTTCTATTTTTAGTTTCTTAAGGAACCTCCATACTCTTTTGCGTGGTGGTTGTATCAATTTACATTCCCACCAACAGTGTAGGAGGGTTCCCTTTTCACCACACCCTTTCTAGCATTTATTGTTTCTAGATTTTTGATAATGGCCATTCTGACCGGCATGAGGTGATACCCCATTGTAGTTTTGATTTGCATTTCTCAAATAATTAGTGATGTTGAGTATCTTTTCATGTGCCTCTTGGCCATCTGTATGTCTTACTTTGTGAAATGTCTATTTAAGTTTTCCACCCATTTTTTAACTGGATTGTTTGTTTTTTTGATATTGAGCTCCATGAGCTGTTTGTATATTTTGGAGATTAATCCATTGACTGTTGTTTCATTTGCAAATATTTTCTCCCATTCTGAGGGTTGTCTTTTTGTCTTGTTTATGGTTTCCTTTGCTGTGCAAAAGCTTTTAAGTTTAATTAAGTCCCATTTGTTTATTTTTGTTTTTATTTCTGTTACTCTAGGAGATGGGTCAAAAAATATCTTGCTGTGGTTTATGTCAAAGAGTGTTTTTCCTATATTTTCCTCTAAAAGTTTTATAGTGTCTAGTCTTACATTTAAGTCTTTAATCCATTTGGAGTTTATTTTTGTGTATGGTGTTATGTAATGTTCTAATTTCATTCCTTTACATGTAGCTGTCCAGTTTTCCCAGCATCACTTATTGAAGAGGCTGTCTTTTCTCCATTGTATGTTGGGTGCACATTGGGTGCCCATATGTGCGTGGGTTTATCTCTGGGCATTCTATCCCCTACCATTAATCTTTATTTCTGTTTTTGTGCCAGTACCACACTGTCTTGATTACTGTAGCTTTGTGCTATAGTTTGAAGGCAGGGAGCCTGATTCCTCCAACTCTGTTTTTCTTTCTCAAGATTGCTTTGGCTATTCAGGGTCTTTTGTGCTACCATACGAATTGTAAGATTCTTTTGTTCTAATTCTGTGAAGAATGCCATTGGTAGTTTGATAGGGATTGCACTGAATCTGTAGAATGCTTTGGGTAGTATAGTCATTTTCACAATATTGATTCTTCCAATCCAAGAACATGGTATATTTCTCCATCTGTTTATGTCATCTCTGATTTCTCTCTTCAGTGTTTTATACTTTTCTGAGTACAAGTCTTTTGCCTCCTTAGGCAGGTTTATTCCTAGGTATTTTATTCTTTTTGTTGCAGTGGTAAATGGGAGTATTTCCTTAATTTCTCTTTCTGATATTTTGTTGTTGGTGTATAGGGATGCCAGAGATTTCTGTGCATTAATTTTGTATCCTGCAACCTTACCAAATTCATTGATTAATTCTAGTAGTTTTCTGATGGCATCTTTAGGATTTTCTATGTATAGTATCATGTCATCGGCAATAGTGACAGTTTTACTTCTTCTTTTCCAGTTTGTATTCCTGTTATTTCTTTTTCTTCTCTGATTGCTGTGGCTAAAACTTCCAAAACTATGTTAAATAAGAATGGTGAGTGGACATCCTTGTCTTGTTCCTGATCCTAGTGGAAATGGTTTCAGTTTTTCACCATTGAGTACGATGCTTGCTGTGGCTTTGTCATATATGACCTTTATTATGTTGAGGTAGGTTCCCTCTATGCCCATTTTCTGGAGAGTTTTTATCGTAAATATGTGTTGAATATTGTCAAAAGCTTTCACTGCATCTATTGAGATGATCATATGGTTTTTATTCCTTAATTTATTAATGTGGTTTATCACATTGATTGATTTGCATATATTGAAGAATTCTTGCATCCCTGGGATAAATCCCACTTGATCGTGGTGTATGATCCTTTTAATGTGATGTTGGATTCTGTTTGCTAGTATTTTGTTCAGGATATTTGCATCTATGTTTATCAGTGGTATTGGTCTATAATTTTCTTTTTTTGTGACATCTTTTTCTTGTTTTGCTATCAGGGTGATGGTGGCTTCATAGAATGAATTTTGGAGTGTTTCTCCCTCTGCAATTTTTTGGAAGAGTTTGAGAAGAATAGGTGTTAGCTCTTCCCTAAATGTTTGATAGAATTTGCCTGTGAATCCATCTGGTCCTGGACATTTGTTTGTTGGAAGATTTTTAATTACTGTTTCAATTTCATTACTTGTGGTAAGTCTGTTTATATTTTCTAATTCTTCCTGGTTCAGTCTTGGAAAATTGTACCTTTCCAAGAATTTGTCCATTTCTTCGTGGTTGTCCATTTTACTGGCATATAGTTGTTTTTAGTAGTCTCTTATAATCCTTTGAATTTCTGCAGTGTCAGTTGTGATTTCTCCTTTTTCATTTCTAATTTTATTGATTTGCCTCCTCTCTCTTTTTTTCTTGATGCGTCTGGCTAAGGGTTTATCGATTTTGTTTATCTTCTCAAAGAAGCAGCTTTTAGTTTATTGATCTTTGCTATCATTTTCTTCATTTCTATTTCATTTATTTCTGCTCTGATCTTTATGATATCTTTCCTTCTACTGACTTTGGGTTTTCGTTGTTCTTCTTTCTCTAGTTGTTTTAAGTGTAGGATTAGATTGTTTATTTGAGATTTTTCTTGTTTCTTGAGGTGAGATTGAATTGCTATAAATTTCCCTCTTAGAACTGTTTTTGCTGCATCCCATAGGTTTTGGGTCATCGTGTTTTCGTTGTCATTAGTTTCTATGTATTTTTAAATTTCTTCTTTGATTTATTCAGTGATCTCTTGGTTATTTAGTAGTGCACTAAATAGCCTCCATGTATTTGTGTTTTTTACAGTTTTTTTCCTGTAATTGATTTCCAATCTCATAGCATTGTGGTCAAAAAAGATGCTTGATATGATTTCAATTTTCTGAAATTTTCCGAGGCTTGATTTGTGACCCAAGATGTGATCTATCCTGGAGAATGTTCCATGTGCACTTGAGAAGAAAGTGTATTCTGCTACTTTTGGGTGGAATGTTCTATAAATATCAGTTAGATCTATCTGGTCTAGTGTGTCATTTAAAGCTGTGTTTCCTTATTTATTTTCTGTTTGGATGATCTGTCCATTGGTGTAAGTGGGTGTTAAATTCACCTGCTATTATTGTGTTACTGTTGATTTCTCCTTTCATGGTTGTTAGCATTTGCTTTATGTATTGAGGTGCTCCTATGTTGGGTGCATAAACATTTATAACTGTTATATCTTCTTCTTGGATTGATCCTTTGATCATTTTGTTGTGTCCCTCCTTACCTCTTGTAACAGTCTTTATTTTAAAGTCTATTTTATCTGATATGAGTATTGCTCCTCCAGCTTTCTTTTGCTTTCCATTTGCATGGAATATCTTTTTCCATCCCTTCACTTTCAGTCTTTATGTGTCCCTAGTTCTGAAATAGGTCTCTTGTAGACAGCATATATATGGGTCTTGTTTTTGTATCCCTTCAGCCAGTCTGTGTCCTTTGGTAGTGTTGTCCCAGAAGTCTCTGAATTGTCTTCAATTCTTTTCATTCTTTTTTTCTTTATTCTGCTCCTCAGCAGTTATTTCCACCATTTTGTCTTCCAGCTCACTTATTCATTCTTCTGTCTCCATTATTCTGTTTTTGATTCCTTCCAGTGTAATTTTCATTTCAGTTATTGTGTTGTTCATCTGTTTGTTTGTTTTTTAGTTCTTCTATATCTTTGTTAAACATTTCTTGTATTTTCTCAATCCGTGCTTCCATTCTATTTCCAAGATTTTGGATCATCTTTACTGTCATTACTCTGAATTCTTTTTCAGGTAGATTGCCTATTTCCTCTTCATTTATTTGGTCTTGTAGGTTTTTACCTTTCTCCTTCACCTGTGACATAATTTTTTGCTGTCTTTTTTTTTTTTTTTTTTAATGAGTGGGATTGTGTTCCTGTTTTACTGGTTGTTTGGCCTGAGGCTTCCAGCAATGGAGTATAGGCTATTGGGTAGAGCTGGGTCTTGGTGCTGAGATGAGGAACTCTGTGATACCTCACTGTGATGAATATTCCCTGGGGTCTGAGGTTCTCTGTTAGTCCAGTGGTTAGGCCACAGAGCTCCCATTGCAGGAGCTTCCACCTGACCCTGAGCTCGCAAATCAAGATCCTGTAAGCCACATGGGGTGGCAATAAATAAATAAATAAATAAGAAAGTAAAAAATAAAATTAGACTAGGAAGCTAACAGACATGTTAGAAGGAATGTAAAAATAAAATTATAGATGAATCAACAACCTAAAATACATCAGTACCACAATAGTAAAAAAGAGGAAGAGGGGAAAAGGAAAAAAAAAGAAAGGAGGCGGGGAAAGGCCTTGGCTGTGGAGAGTGGGGCCTAAGCAAGGGCGAGATTTGTGTGGTGGGCAGGGCCAATGCTCAGGACCCACAGGGCCGGAAAAGGCCCTGGGGGCTGTGGGGGTTGGGGCTTAGGCTCAAGGAAGAGAAGGGGCCCAGGCGTGCCCCCCACCCCTGGTCTCAGAGGGCCGGGGACCTCACCTGGGATCCTAGCAGGCTTCCTGGGCTCGAGTGTGTGGGGCAAATGCCCTCCTCTCCTCTCCTGCTCCTCCCGTCTGGGATCTGAGAGGGCCCCTCCTGCCTGCCTCATCTGATCTCCCTGGCCTTCCTCCGATGCCTGCAGGACCAATGAGGGGGTGGGGAGTGGGGGCCTTGGATAGCAGGGGACTGGCCTGGGAGCTCAGCAGGCTCCCCGTGTCTGAGTGGGCAGGGCAATCGCCCTCTGCTCCTGCAGGGCCCCTCCCGCCTGCCTCTCCTGATCTCCCCAACCTCCCTCCTATGCCCCCAAGGACCCACGTAGCCTGGAGGGGTGTTTGGAGGGCAGGGGATCGGCCTTGGAGCACAACAGGCTCCCCATGTGGGTGTGGCAATCGCCCTCTGCTCCTCTCCCGCTCCTCCCGAGGGCCCCTCCTGCCTGCCTCTCCTGATCTCTCCGGCCTCCCTCCAATGCCCCCAGGACCCATGTGGCCTGGATGGGGCTTTGGAAGGGGGGGGTGCTGGCTTGGGAACTCAGCAGGCTCCATGGCCTCAGTGGGCCAGGCGATCACCCTCCGCTCCTCTCCTGCTCTTCCTGGAGAGTCCCTGCCACCTGCCTCTCCTGGTCTCCCTGGTCTCAGGGACGCTGATCTTGTCTGGCCTCCACTTCTCCTCCCCCTCAGTCCCCCTATGTCCTACCGGTTCACTCTGGGGTTCCTCCCATCTCCTTAGGGGTTAGAGTCCCCCACCAGCAGGCAGCAGGCACCCTAGTTGTGGGGAGACCCTAACTCCACGTCTTCCCACACCGCCATCTTGACTCCTCTGCCTGTGTTTTCTTTTAGGACTTTTATTATTTCAGTCTAATATTTAAGTCTTTAATCGATTTTGAGTTTATTGTTGTATATGGTGTGAGAAAGTAGTCCAGTGTGATTCTTTTGCATGTAGCTATCCAGTTTTCCCTACACTATTTATTGAACAGGCTTTTTCCCATTGCATATTCTTGCCTCCTTTGTCGTAGATTAATTGATCATATAGGTGTGGTTTTATTTCTGGGCTCTCTATGCTGTTCCATTGATCTATGTATCTGTTTTAGTGCCAGTACCATACTCTTTTGATTATTGTAGCTTTCTAGTATAGTTTGAACCAGGGAGTGTGATACCTCCAGTTTTGTTCTTTCTCAAGATTGTTTTGTCTATTTGGGGTCTTTCGTGTTTTCATACAAATTTTGGAATTATTTGTCTTAGTTATGTGAAACATGCCTTTGACATTTTGGTAGGAGTTGCAATGAATCTGTAGATTGCCTTGGGCAGCATGTTAATTTTAACAATATTAATTGTTCCAATCTATGAGCAGATTATATCTTTCCATCTGCTGTCCAGACTTCTGTTTCTTTCATCAGTGTCTTATAGTTTTCAGAGTACAAGTCTTTTACCTATTTTATTCGATTTATTCCTAGGTATTTTATTCTTTTTGAAGCAATTGTAAATGGAATTACTTTCTTAATTTCTCTTTCTAATAGTTTGTTATTAGTGTACAGAAATGTGACAGATTTCTGTATATTAATTTTGCATCCTACAACTTCAGTGAACTCATTTATTAGTTCTAATAGTTTTTTGAAAGTGTCTTTAGGATTTTCTATATATAGTATCATGTCATCTGCAAATAGTGACAGTTTTACTTCTTCCTTTCTGATTTGGATCCCTTCTATTTATTTATTTTTTCACGTCTGATTACTATGGCTAGGACTTTCAATACTTGGTTGAATAAAAGTGGTGAGAATGGACATTCTTGTTCCTGACCTTAGGGAAAATTCTTTCAGGTTTTCACTGTTCAGTATGATGTTGGCTGTGGGCTCGTCATATATGGTCTTTATTATATTGAGGTATGTTTTGTGTGGAATATTCTATGTATATATATCTATTAAGTTCATCTGGTCTAATGTGTTATTTAAGGCCAGTGTTTCCTTATTGATTTTCTGTCTGCATAATCTGTTCATTGATGTAAGTGGTGTGTTAAAGTACCTTACTATTATTGTGTTACTATAAGCTCCTCCTTTTATGTTTTAATATTTGCTTTATGTATTTACATGCTTCTATGTTGGGTGCACATATATTTGCAATCATTATATATTTTTGGATTGATTCTTTGGTTGTTACATAATGTTCTTCTTTGTCTCTTGTTATGGTCTTTGTTCTAAAGTCTATTTTGTTTGATATAAGTATTGCTACCCCAGCTTTATTTTCATTTTCATTGCCTGGAATATCTCTTTCTATCCTCTCACTTTCTGTCTGTTTCCTTAGATCTGAAGTGAGTCTCTTGTAGGCAGCATATATATGGGTCCTTTTTTTTTTTTTATTCATTCAACCACTCTGTATCTTTGATTAGAACATTTATTCCATTTACATTTAAAGTAATCATTGATAGGTATGTACTTATTGCCATTTTGTTGATTGTTTTCTGGTTGTCATTGTCATTCTTTTTTGTTCTTTTCTTCTTTTGCACTTGCATTTTAAGAGTGGAGATTTTGCCCATGCCCTTTAAAAGTGGAGTTTCTGTTTCCTATAGCCCTCTGGCTTTCCCAAACATAAGCCCTGCTGCTTTTCAAAACCAGGTATTCTGGGGGCTCATCTTCCCAGTGCAGGATCCCTGGCCCGGGGAGTCCAATATGGAGCTCAGACCCCTTCCTCCTTGCTCCTTTGCAATTGGTATTCTTCCTCTTTGTGGATTGCCAGCCTTGGGGTGTAGGTCCTGACTATATTCAATGTCTGCCTCTGCTACTGCTCTCATTGTGGTTCTCTCTTTATGTCTTTAATTGTGGAAAATCTTTTCTGCTAGTCTTTAGATTGTTTTCATAGATAGTTGCTCTGTAAGTAGTTGTAATTTTGGTTTGTCTGTGGGAGGAGATGAGTTCAGCGCCTTCTTACTCCACCATCTTGGCCACCTCCCCTATGCTGTATTTTAATATGTTCCTCTGTCAACTGTATTTCTTCTAACTTACAGTTGGATCTAAACTGTTGATCAGGGGAAGCCATATTTTAAGAGTTGAGGAGTGAATGCGAGTTAAGAAAGTGAAGGCAGAAAACTTGACTAGTTTTCCAGAATGTTGTGCAGTGACATGAAGGAAGGAAATAGTTTAATATGGGAAGTTCATACATGCTTATTGAATAAGGAGGGGAAAGATCCAGATGATAGAAGTTTAAGGTACAGGAAACATAGACATTTATGAAGAGAAAGCTTGAAAGTTATGGAGTTAGAATTTAGTGAGTGGCTTAGCATGTATTCATTTATTCACCTATTCCAGACTGTGTACCAGACATAGTGCTAGGTGCTGAGGAAATAAAGATAAAAACAAAACAAACCAAAAAAGACTTATCCTACATTCAAGGGCTTTATGTGCTAGGAGACAGAGATCACCATGTGAACTAGTAAGGAATTAAGTGTTGATAACAACTTTGTAGGCACCTTTCCTGGGAACAGTGGGTGGCTCAAAGGAGAAAGGGGTCCAGTCTTTAATTCTGACTGGTCCACATTCTGTGTGTTAAAGAGATGGCTACCCAGACAAAGGTTGGAGAGGAGAGGAGAAAGTGGGGAGGAAAGTGAGGATGAGAGTGGGGATGACTTAAGGAACCATTGTTCTAAATGGAATCTCTTGTTTAAAAAGAGAGAGACAGAGACAGAGACAGCTGGACTGGAATGGACAATGATTCAGAAAAGGGAATGCAATAATGAAAGAGTAATAAGTCCTGGAACAGGCGGCCTATTTATAGCCATTTACCTTCTTGGAATGCCTGATATAATACCAGGTTGGCACCTCTATACTACTCTTATTTTTAAGAATTGGCCTGCATCCTAATTTTTTTCTGGCATCTGGGAGTAGTTGTTAATTAAAGATATGGATTCCTGGAGGTAGCTTTGGCCAAGTGAAATAAGATAGAGTATATTTTTCTTTCATTTTCTAAACTTCTGAACCTTAAACATCATTTGATTCTCTCTTCCTTTACTTCACAATCTATCAGTTGATGTGTTTTGTCATTTTTACCTCTAAAAACAGTGACTTTTAAACTTTTTAAACTGCAAACCACAGTTGGAAATATTTCCCATCACAATCCAGTACAAACACATTTGTATGTGTGAACATCTATATGCCTGAAAAAAATTCATTGAGTGATGTTGCCCGTTATTAGGGGTGATGCCCTCTGATATTTTATTTTCTACTTCATTTTTCAAAAATGTTAATAGCAAGCCATTTATGTCACTTCAACACCCATTAATAGGTTCTGACAGTGGTTTGAAAAACACTATTCCCATATTACTCCTTCCTCTCCATACTGGTACTTTTTATTAGCTCTATGATCTGGACACCTCCAAAATCTCCTACTCTTTTTCCAAAATGTTATTGCTTTTTAAATGTACATTTCTTATTAGGTCACTTTCTTTGACACAGAAGATTCCTAAATAGAGCTAAGTATGTTATCCTTTATAATCTGAACCCCATCACCATTTTCAACCTAACTTCACAGTGCTTTCTTTCTTTCCCAATCACTGTGCTATAGCCAAATTAACTTATAATTTGTACCCCAACAAGAACAATTATTTTTAAAATTTCTTTAATGTTTGTTTTTAAAGTTAAAAAAAAAAATTTAAGAAGTGAAACAATCCAAGTACGTTTAAAGAAAGGGTGAATAACCTTTCCTCAATTCCCTTCCATTCCCATCCTCTTGAAGTGACCAGTTGCTAACAGCTTGGGTTGTATGCTTTCTTAACGTTCTCCATCCTTTTCTAAATATATATATTATTTATTAGGTTCTGGTTTTATTTTCAGAAAAAGGTATAGTATACAAAAAAGCAAGTCTAACTTGCTTTTTTACTTGAAAATGCATATCCCTTCAGGTTTATAGATACAGCTCTATCTTATTCTTTTTAGAAGCAGCATGCAATTTTTTAGAGTCCATGATCTAGCCATATATTCCTCTGATGATCAAGTAGATGATCAAGTAGATTCCATTTTACCTTTACCAAAATGATGCAGTAGCAGTTCTCACGTAGTAGTCTTTTTTTTCTTCTTCTTCTTCAATAGGATGCATTCTCAAAAGTGGAATTGTTGGTCGCAGCATCTGCAAACTTCAGAGTTTGTTTTAATAAATACTACTAATTTATGCTTCCAAGACGTTTTGGCATTTTTTTTTCTTCCACCATCATCATATGTGAATTTCCATTTCTTCACAACTCTACCAGCACTGTCTGTTACACCTTACACACCCATTTTTTTTTTTTCAATTTCTTTGGTTTGCCAGTAATGATGCATTTCTTTTTGTAAGTTTTTGGCCATTTGGATTCCCTTCTCTGCCAATTTCCCACTCATATTCTTTGAACAATTTTCTATTGGATTACTTGTCTTTTTCTAAACAGTATGTGGTGCTTTGATTATTTAGGATTATTAACCCAATTTCTGTTCAACATTTTCCCAGTCTATTATCTTTGACTTTAGTTATGCTGTCTTTTGCTATACAATAATTTAAAACTTTTATATAGTCAATTATGTTAATCTTTTCCTTTACACCTTTTGAGTCTCCTGTTTTGCCTAGGAAAATAATACTGAGTCAAAACTTGTACAATTGGTATCCTAGTTTTCTTTTTTAATATTTTTAAAATAAGTTATGCTTGGGCTTCCCTGGTGGCGCAGTGGTTGAGAGTCCGCCTGCCGATGCAGAGGACACAGATTCGGGCCCTGGTCCGGGAAGATCCCACATGCCGTGGAGCAACTGGGCCCGTGAGCCATGGCCGCTGAGCCTGCGCATCCGGAGCCTGTGCTCTGCAATGGGAGAGGCCACAGCAGTGAGAGGCCCCCGTACCGCAAAAAAAAAAAAAAAAGCAAATAAATATATCATGTGAATTAAATATAGTCTACAAGCATGAATTTATAGCTTTAAATGTATAGCTTTAAATGATTTTATTCCAAAAAAAGTAGGAAAATAAATTATTTAGTTGCAGTAATGAAAAAGTAACAAAATAAACAGAAAATACTGGGATGGTAGTAATTCATACAGACTGAAGTTAAAGAAATAAAAATAATGAAATTGAAGTCTTCTTTTTGAAAAGATTAATAAAATAGAGAAACTTGCTATGCCTGATTTTTTTGAAAAGGGAGTTAAAACAAAGATATGCCACATTAACTATGAAGAGATAGAACCACATATATGGAAGAAATAGGCTTAAGAAAACATTTGTTTTTTTGGTAAATCTAAACTAATATATTTGAAAAATTAGAAGAAATGAATGATTTTCCAGCAAAATATGAACTAAAAATATTGACTAAAGAAGAAACTAAGACCCTGAGAAGACCAAAAACCATAAAGCAGGTTAAAAAGATAAATAAAAGTTTGTATTTTAAAAAGCATTAGTACTTCCAAGGGCAACCAAGATGGAATAATCCCACTGTAGCCTGTCTCTGCCACTGATACAAGGGAAACTCTGCACAAAATACAAGTCACCATTTGGAACTCTGAGAAGTAAATAAAAGCAAGAAGGTTGGAAAGGAAGGTCAAAAGTTAAGAAGCGAATTACACAGGAGTGTGAGTCCCATTTTTTTTTTCTCTTTTCACTCATGGCTTTAACTTGAAGATCATCCCCCAGTCATGATTCTGTAGCTGCAGGGTTTTGGGAAGAAAGAATGGAACCATCTCACCTTCCTGACAGTAAAACCAGGAAAAGGAACCAATGGCAGCCAAAGAGTGCGGAGGTAAAATCTTCAGGATTTTTTCCCCGTTTTCATCCCTCCCTCTCCTGACCGCAGCCCCAGTTGTGGAACTATGGGAATAGAAGGTACAGATAACTAAAGCTCAGAGAAACCCAGCCTTTCTGTCCATAGGAACTGGGAAAACAGACCCCTGTAGTCTGAAAAGTGTGGGGTAAAGTCCCTGTTATTTTTTTTTTTTCCTATTTTAATCTTTCTGTTTTGACCACAGGCAGGCTCCAATCAAGGAGCTGCAGCTGCAGTTCTGAGAGAAATTATCTTTTTAGTCAGAGGATAGATAAAAGAGGCCCCTGAGAGGTTTAGTGTGGTGGGATCCCAGAAAGGAAAAAGTTGGAAAAGGGGACTCCCTAATTCTGTGTATAAATGCAAGCATTCTGGGCTCACATCTGAGCTCAACATGCTTGGAACAGATCCAAAAGAACAAAACAAAGTCTTTGAGGATTGCACTACTAGATATACCACTGTCCAATTCCCAGACTAGCTCCAGAGTGGCTCACACATGTACCAAAGCAGCATAGCAAAAGCTTTGAAACCTAAACTGACATTGGGACCACCACCCAAAAAGGTGAGGTAGAACTTGCAGTCTGAGACTAACCAGATTCATTGTCTCCTAAAACAACAAGAAAAAAACCAACATTCTCCCAGGACCCAGAGTTTCACAACATAGTAATCAAAATGTCCAAGATAAAATTCAAAATTACCTAACATAAAAAGAATAAGGAAAATGTGACCATTTCTCAATGAAAAAAACAACCAGTAAATGCCAACTCTAAGTTGAGATATTGGAATAGTCAAAGATTTTAGAGAAGCTATTATACCTATGCTAGATGGGGTAAAGACAGTTTAAATGAATAGAAAGATTCTAAGAAGGAGAGGTAAGAGAAATTGTGCAGGAAAAAAAAAAAAAATTGAAGAGAAAAGACACCAGACTAGGTGGCTCTATCTTTAAAGAAATAATAATTCCTATAACTTTTAAATTGTTTCACATTATACAAAATATTAATTTCTTCTATTCATTTTATGATTTGGCTTAACATTAATATCAAAACCTAAATTTTAAAAAGGGCAAAATTGACCAATTTCATTTGTAAATGAAAGATTGTCAAATCTTTAAAGGAATTTCATTAGCAAATCAAATCTAATAGTGTACTAAAAGCATAATATACCATTACAAAGTCAAGTTTATTTCAGTAATTTAAGAATTGTTTAACATAAGGAAATCTATTAACATATATGACACTACATCAAAATTTTAAAGGAGAAAAACTGCTATGAATATATCACTAAATGCAAAAAAAAATCATCTGGTAAATATAACAGCATTCAAATTATACATTCAATAATGGAACAAAAAAATTAAGCATCTACCAGGGAAAAGATATATGTAAAATAATGCTAACTAAACAGAGGGATAGATTGGGAAATGCAGAAGATTGAATATTGACCTATAGACCTTCACAGTTTCAAATTGAACTATTGGCATTACAATACAAAAGTCTGGTGGACACCAAAAAGGAAAGAGACCAATTGAATAGAACCTTGTACCAAAGTCAGTTTCAAAAGAATTTAATGTTAATCTGTCACTCATACATGGACCATCAGATATTTTTGGCATCAGTTTTTTCTAGGTGTTAGTATCATTTGCTTGAGAACTTTTTCATAATTTTGATTTTTCTACCTTTAAAAGCCAAGCCCAACTGTTGATTTGAACAACACTGTAGTACAAATGGACCTAACAGATATATATAGAACTTTGCACCTAAGCAGAAGTTTACCCATTCTTCTCAAGCACATGAAGAACATTCTTCAGGATAGATCACATGTTAGGTTACAAAACAACTCTTAACAAATTTAACAAGATCAAAATTATTCAAAGTATCTTTTCTGACCACAATGGAATGAAACTAGAAGTTGATAACAATAAGAAAATGGGAAGACTCACAAATACATGGAAACCAAACAACACGCTCTTAAATAACCTTTGGATCAATGAGGATATCTAAAGGAAATTTTTAAAGTATCTCAAGACAAAACAAAAACACTACATACCCAAAATTGTGGGATGCAGCAAAAGCAGTACTCAGAGGGAAATTTATAGCAATAAATACCTACATTTAAAAAAAGAAAGATCTCAAATAAACAACCCAACTTTACATTGCATCTGTTTGTAGATAACATGATATCATATGTAGAAAACCCTAAAGACTTCACCAAAAACTGTTAGAACTAATAAATTCAGTAAAGTTGAAGGATACAAAATCAACAGGCAAAAATCATTCGCATTCCTATACTCAAACAACAAGCTATCCAAAAAGGAAATTAAGAAACAATCCATTCACAACAGCAACAAAAAGAATATACTACTTAAGAGTAAACTAAACCGAAGAAGTAAAAGACTTGTATGCTGAAAATTATAAAATATTGGTGAGGGAAATTAAAGAAGACAGATAAGTGGAAGCCATCCCATGTTCATGAATTGGAAGCATTAATATTTTTAAAATGTCCATACTACTCAATGTGATCTACAGATTCAATGAAACCCCTATCAAAATCCCAATGGCGTTCTTTACAGAAATAGAAAAAACAATCCTAAAATTCATAGTTCATTTATATACTCAGTTTCAGTTATTCAAGATGAATAATTTCTGAAGAGCTAATGTACAGCAATGTGACTATAGTTAACAATACTGACTATATGGTGTATTTGAAATTTGCTAAGAGGGAGCCCTTGCTTGTTTGCATCACAAAATAAAAAAGAGAAGAAAATGGTAACTATGTGAGGTGATGGTGATCTTAATTAGCTTGATTGTGGTGATATTTTACAATGCATAAGTGTATGGAGACATCAAGTCATACACCTTAGATATAAAAAAATTGTCAGTTATACGTCAATAAAGATGGGGGGGGCAAGCCCAGTAACAAAACATGAAATTTCTAGATTGACCCCTTTGACAAGAGCTGTTTAAGTAATACAGAATCTGCTTTGCTAATTCACTTTCTGAAAATCTTGCCAAGTGCTCCTGGTTATATGCAGTGTGTTTAATACATCTCATTAAGGGGGATTTCTGATATGTTTCAGGTCTCAGTTAACCTGCATAACATGGAACTGTTTTTTTATTGTTGTTGTTAATAATTAATAGAAGAGAGAACACATAGCCTAACATGTTTGCTCTAAAGCAGAGATTTAATAATGTAATTAAATATAATTTGCTATATTTTAAAATATTTATAATATGTTCAGATAAGTAAAGAAGAAGATAAACAAGTAAGCCCTGTACTGATTTACTGAATGTTAAATCCTATTAGAATAAAAAGAGTAAAAAGATCATTAGAGTTTCCTGACAGAGATGTATCTTCTCCCGTAAAAAAGGGCAGGGGAGGTAGGAGAAACTTTGTTGTTTTTCCTCTCTCCCTTTGTTTTGTTTTGTGTTTTTTTTTTTGGTTGTTTGTTGTTGCTTTTGTTGCTTAATTGTCTTGGTAAAGTCCTGAGGTGAACCAGGTTGGCAGGCATCCTGGTGCAGGGGGGTGAGGGGAGCCCAGATGAGGAATGCTCTACATCTTTTCATCTACAGAGGGACTTGTGTGTAAGAACTGGCTGGCTTCCCAAATACCCAGGAACTAGCTGGATGCTGTGAAGTTGCCAGCGTGATGTTTAATAACCAAGACCAGTCTGCATACGTCTTGACTTATATAAACTCAGTTCATTTCCAAGATGATTTTGACTATAATTCTCATACTTATTAAGGTATACTTCCTCTGATCTGAGCTACAGTGCCAAGAAAGACCTGCTCACTTCCTCTCCCCAAACATGTGTGATAGGGCTTCAGCATCAGAGTGTCATAGGAGTTCTGTATTTTTGTTTGTTTGTTTCATGTGGCATTAATTAGAAGATTGGATAATATTATCATTCTCTTTAGCTCCTATTCCTAAGTAGCTGGGATTGAAGCTAGCTAGAGATGATCAGTAGAGTCATCGTTCTGGAAAGGTCCTTTCACCATCTCTCTCTGTATTAAATGATACATTAGCCATTATAATAGTGAACACCTTGTAAAATTCTTAATAGACAACTGAATAACTATGGTCACCCTCACTATCTAACTCACGTCCCCCTCCATTTTCTTTTTGCTATCATCATAGCCAAGCTCTTTTATAGGAGTTGTATGTATTTGCTAACTCCATTTCCTGACTTGCCAGTCATTCCAGATACTTTAGAGATTCTAGCTGTGATTACCAATGGCCTTTATATTGCAAATCTGGGACACTTTTCACCCTTGACCACTTCATTATATGACCTTGGGGATCACTGACATCATGATGAAGTAGAAATTGTTCAGTCTTTGAAATGTGGCAGGACTAGGTTTGAATTACAGGTGTCTTAATTCCAGAGTGACCTTGAAGAAGATATTTTACCTTTTTGGGTAGTTCAGTTTCCTTGACTGGAAGATGAGTACAGTATAATGATAACTAACTTTGGGGATTATGGACCATGTGTGTAGGTTTAGCACAGTTCCTGGCATGTACTAGCTGTACAATACTCTTTCTTCCCTTCTTGAAACCTTGTCACATATTCTGTTAGTTCTTCTACTTCTCGGATGATTCTTCATCTCTGTTAAGTAATGGTGTTGCCCTAGGCTTCTATGTTCTTCTCATTACACACTCACACTAAATGTTCTCTCTATTCTCATGCTTTAACCACCAACTTTGTTTCTAAGAATTCTCAAAAGTATGTTTCCTGCTCACATCTTATCCCCAAGATTTAGAACTGAAAATCTCCACCTGAATATCCCATAGGCACCTCTAACCTAGAGCATCCAAACTGAATGTATCACCTTCCGTGACACCTGTTCCTCTTTATTCTTGATCGCTTTGTAGGGTAGTGGACAGGACCACTAGCTACACTATGAAACAAAGGTAGAACTTTGTGAGTCATTGGCATTGCTTCCCCTCAACTCTACCATCATATAAATCATTCAGTTCCAATAATACGTCTCCCCAATATTTTTCAGATCTCTCCCTTTTCTCTTAAAAGTCCTTATATCTTCTTTTCTCTAGTCTAGGTCCTTATCCCTCAATTGGACCACAGCTATGGTCACTTTAATGGTGTTTCTACCCCATGTTTGTCTCTCTTAATTCTATCCTTTACAAAGTCCATGAGGATTATCTATCTAAAATAGATGGCAAAGTTCCTCTTTTTCTTAAATGATGTAAGTGGCTTTCTGCTTGTACATTGATAAAGACACCATGTTACTTCTATCTTCCATACCTTTGCAAAGGCTGTTTTTTTTTTGTTTGTTTGTTTTTTTGCGGTACGTGGGCCTCTCACTGTTGTGGCCTCTCCTGTTGCGGAGCGCAGGCTCCGGACGCGCAGGCTCAGAGGCCATGGCTCATGGGCCCAGCTGCTCCACGGCATGTGGGATCTTCCCGGACCGGGGCACGAACCCGCGTCCCCTGCATAGGCAGGCGGACTCTCAACCACTGCGCCACCAGGGAAGCCCTGCAAAGGCTGTTTTGCCATTCTCAGTTTACCTGAATGACTCCCATTCCTTCTCCCATATTTAACTCCATGACCACCTGAAGTAAGCCATCACTGACTTGCACAAGCTACTTCCTCTGTGCCTCCCAGTCTTTTCTTATACTTCCCTAAGGGCCTTCAAGTAAATCTGTCGCATTGTACGCCTGTTAGATGATGAGCTCTGTGAGGGCAGGGAACGTATCTCATTCATCTGTATTCTCAGCACTTGGCAGAATTTGGCCCACACGAGGGACCATAAGATGTTTATTGACACGAATTGAACTAACCCCATCTGCCCAATCCATGTCTAGAACCGTTTCACAAAGCCATTAGTCAATAAGATGATACTAAGTAGTTTGATTCAGAATAAAAATTTCTGTTTCCAATTATTTTTTGACTCCTTATATCAGATTGTCATAAAATAGAAGGTTACATCTCTTCCTTTTTCAAGTTCCTTATTCTTGGCTTCTCATCAACATTCACTTAGGCTGACATGAGCAAGCCATTTCTTTCTCCATATTCATTCTGTCACTCTCTAACATTCTAATTATGTTTATATCATCCTATTTTTTCCTAAATTTGCCTAGGAATTGGATTGTAACCATGGAAGAAGACAGTCTTTCCTACTGAAATCTGACTTTGGGTCCACCATTCTGCACGTTGGAATAGAAAACTGAGTCAGCAATTGTAAACTCAAGGTCCACAAATGCCAATTGCTCTAGAAAATGTTGGTCCATACACTTTAAAAAAATATTTTTAATTGTAACCTTATGAAAAAAAATACAGATTTCTGGCTTCTCTCAAACACTCTGAAGATCCAGTAACAGTAAATCCATATTCCTGTATGACAGCAACCCACATGGGTGGAACAGCAAATGACCCATTCATAAGAGCTTGCACTGCACAGTGCCCTGTCCCCTCCCCATTTTTCTTTCACACAAACTGGTTCCTGAAGGCATTGAAGCTTGCCACCTACATCATTAGTGTTGACCCAGGTCTTAGAGACATTGCTGATCTTAGATGCATGGGAGTTTAAGATTTTTGAGGCTCAGAGATGCAGAAAATGGTAAAAATTAAAGAAACTAAAAGAAGTGTGATGGAATAATTTGACCTAAATGAGAGAATTAGCATTACTGGAAAGCAGCAACATCTTTCTAAGTGATGTGAGAATAATACAAGTTAAGCATATTTTTCACTACAAAACCAAAATAAGCAGGAGTGTGCTTTATAGCTACCTAAATGGTAAAAAGTCGGGGACAGATTTTCGAAGCATTAAATGGGAATTTACCCAGCTGATCTCTGTTAATGTAATAAAAAACACACCGCTCAGTGCTTTGAATATTCCTCTTAGGTGTTTATCTTTGAATATTTATGCAATTAGAAATAAACTATACAGCTAATTTTAACCCAGACAGATATTATTCAATTATAGAAGAGTTTCAAATTTTTCTAAATTCCACTTCAACTATACTCACTTAGAAGCTTTTTTTTTTTTTTTTTTCGGTACGTGGGCCTCTCACTGTTGTGGCCTCTCCCGCTGCAGAGCACAGGCTCCGGACGCGCAGGCTCAGTGGCCATGGCTCACGGGCCCAGCCGCTCTGCGGCATGTGGGATCTTCCCGGACCGGGGCACGAACCCACGTCCCCTGCATCGTCAGGGGGACTCTCAACCACTGCACCACCAGGGAAGCCCAGAAGCATTATTTTTTAAGTGGAAGGAAATTAACTGAGGGAGAATGACAGTACCACATTTTGAAAAGAGACTGGATTAAATATAAAAAATATTGGGTTTCAGTGTCACTTCTGACACTCCCTCTTTGTCCTTAGCCTCCCTGGGCCTCAGTTTCCTCATCTGTAGAACAGGTAATGTTACCTGATCTTTTTAATCTAAGGACTGTTGTGGCCTTTAATGAGATTACATGGGGAAAAGTACTTTATGAATAAAATAAAGCATATATAAAGTCAAGATCTTGCTGTATAATCAGTAGCTACTGTAACAGGTAAAAATTTTTTAAAAATTTTTTGAAGTATAGTTGATTTACAACATTGTGTTAGTTTCTGCTGTACAGCAAAGTGAATTAGTTTTATATATATATAGTGTATATATATATATATATATATATATATATATATATATATATATACACACATATATCCACTCTTTTTTAGATTCTTTCCCATATAGGTTATTATAGAGTATTAAGAAGAGTTCCCTGTGCTATACAGTAGGTCCTTTTTAGTTATCTACTTTTTATATAGTAGTGTGTATATGTCAGTCCCAATCTCCCAATTTATTCCTCCCGCTGCCCCAGGTAAAATGCTTTTAATGCTCTTTTCTTAACTCTTTTCTCCCTCTGTACCTGTATTTCTCCCAGCTCCTGTCTTCTGTGATGGCTAGTGTGAGATCGACATTTATTCTCTTAGGGTTACAGGGTGTTCTGTCATATTGAGGCCTGGGCTCATCTGTTTTCACCACTGGCCCACTGCCTGGCTGCTCCAGAATGTTTATAGTCATTTGGGTTTATGTTTTGGCTTTTTTGGCTGCGAGGCATGTGGGACCTTAGTTCCCTGACCAGGAATCGAACCCGCAGTCTCTGCATTGGAAGGCAAAGTCTTAACCACTGAACCGCCAGGGAAGTCCCTGGATCATATTTTAATATTCTATGTCTATGGGGGTCTACTCACCACAATTTGGTATAAGAGTATTTAGTACTTACTTAAAAATCACTGCATCTGTGCATATGCCATTCTGAGAACTACTCATTATCAGGTCAAAGCGTTGCAAACTATATGCCTTCATGCTCAAAACCTGGACTCAAGAATAAGTTGTATTTCTCCCTCTGGAGAGCATTGCCATTTCCTAAGAGAAGGATTCAACGATGATTTTGCCTTTCACCTTTGTAAAAAGCACCAGCTAAAGAATAAGACTAGTGGGGAAGGATTGATACTGGTGTTTTTACAGCTTCTTTCTTTCATTTATTCATTCAGGAAACACTTATCAAGTAAATATAGGACTGCACTAAGATCTTGAAAAGGTAACAGCAGAACTTAGGTGCTACTTTTAGGAAGCTTATGTTTCAGGAGAGGAGATAGAGTTATCTACCAGACAGCAGGGTGAAAAATTCCGCAATCCAGATATTTGTGGGGACAAAGGAAATTCCAGGGAGGGGCCCCAACCTGGCCTCAGTTGGTCAGAGAAGGCAACCAGGGTCTGCCCCACCTGAGGCAAGTCCTAAAGGATGAAAAGTACCACTGTGAATGGGCAGTGGGACATGGGGAGGGATAAATCAGCCCCACCCTGGATCTTACAATGCTTAGAAAAGAAGAAACCTGTCCAGAGAGGTTAAGCCATTTAAATAAACCTTCCTAAAAATGTTCAATGTGGAACAGACACACCAATTTAAAATATATGCAGACTGATCATGTAAGCAACATGAAAACAACCAATTACCTTATCAGATAGTGTATCATCAGAGGTCTAAGCTTGTCTCTTAGTGAGGTTGGGAAATTCAATGCCCTCCTAAAGATCTGGAGAAGATTATGAAGTGGAAAACACTTAAAATTGTAGTTGCTATCTCTGAGGTACAGTGAATTTTAAAAAGGTATATAAAAATAGTAATAAATGTTCTAGTAATGTTTATTAGGGTGAAGAAGTAATTGTTTTGCTCTTAAAAATTGGAAATATATACACAGAAAATTAGAAATAGTAATATAATTAATACCTGCATACATCTACCCAGATTGCCAAAATATAATAGTTTTGTATTGTTCAAATGTCTTTTTCTCTTTTTCAAGATATGAAACATTATTTTTTTTAAATTTTTATTGGAGTATAGTTGATTTACAGTGTGTTAGTTTCAGGCGTACAGCAAAGTGAATCAGTTATACATATACATATATCCACTCTTTTTTCTTTTTTTAGATTCTTTTCCCATATAGGCCATTACAGAGTATTGAGTAGAGCTTCCTGTGCTGTACAACAGGTTCTTATTAGTTATCTATTTTATATATAAGAGTGTGTGTATGTCAATCCCACCCTCCCAATTTATCCCCCCCTTATCCTCTAGTAACTATAAGTTTGTTTTCTACATCTGTGTCTCTACTTCTATTTTGTAAATAAGTTCACTTGTACCCTTTTATTTAGATTCCACATATAAGCAATATCATATGATATTTGTCTTTCTGTGTCTGACTTAGTATGACAATCTCTGGGTCCATTCATGTTGTTGCAAATGGCATTATTTTGTTCCTTTTTATGGCTGAGTAATATTCCATTGTATATATGTACCACATCTTTATCCATTCATCTGTTGATGGACATTTAGGTTGCTTCCTTGTCCTGGCTATTGTAAATAGTGCTGCAATGAACACTAGGGTGCATGTATCTTTTTGAAACATTAAAGAAGGCATTGAATCCCATGGTTCATTTTCTTCATTTTCTATCTCCTTCCTTTCTTCCCAGAGTTGATTACTATTCTGAATTTGGTGTTCATCATTTCCACTCATGTCTTTATAGTTTTACTACAAATCTGTATCTATAGGCACTTATTATTGCGTGTTTTAAAACTTCAGTAAAAAATAGCCTATTATCTATTATCATCCTTAAACTTGCTTTTTTGCTTCAAGTGTATATACATACATATGTATTTTTTAAATATTTATTTGAAATAATGTGGTAGTGTTTTGTGTATTTTTCTTTGTGTTCATGTATAGGAGTTTCTCTAGGAAATACACCTAGAAATGAAATTGCTGGGTGTGAGAGTGTCTTTCCTTTTAACAAAATTGATATACTTTTTCATACTTCTAACAGCAGTGGATAAGAATTCCTGTTGCTTCAACTTCACCAACATTTAGAATTGTCAGAACTTATAATTTTGGTTGAGCTGAGAATGAAATGTTATGTCTTTTTAATTGGCATTTTCTTAAATGAGGTGATAAAAATTGGTATAAAAAAGGTAATCTTAGAAAACAATGTAACTATGGCTATCATATATTCATTTAACTGACCCGTGGAAGAAAAGTTACTTAAGCAAAGGTGCACCTCCCCACAAAACTGTGGCTTTAGAATTTTTTTTAATTATGATTTTTTATTCACGTTGTTCTGATATGCCACATCCATTTAGTTATGTCATTCTTCCAAAATGTGGAATAGTGCAAATTTTCTGTTCATACTAAAAATTAAAATTATTCTTTCATTATAGAATTTTCTTAAGAGCCTAGAAATTTACATGCTTTCTATGAGCTTTCAGTTTATTCTATACTATGACCTAATACAGATATTGAAGCACAGAATTGCTGAATTCAGAAAGCGTAGGCCACCAAATCATAGAATTCAGTAACTAAGTTTAACTTGGATATATTGGGTTAGCCAAAAAGTTTGTGTTTTTCTGTAACATCTTACAGATCATCTGACTTTGTGAGTAATCAGAGAAAACTTTTGTCTATACTTACCTAGTTTGACTGTCCATGCTATGTAGATTCCTTAGTTTATCACCAGCTCTGCTTTATTTTCTGCAGTGATTTAAGAAACAAGCATATATTTCCATTACTAGTCAATGAGAAAATGCCAGGCCCTTTAAAACATAAACATGGCTTATCTGTTTCCTATTAATGCATACCTTTTAAGGAGATAAATTGCAACTTTAAAAAATTAGAAGGAAATCTTTGTAGTATAAAATAATATTGTGTGCTGAAATACATGTGAAGTGAATATAAAATTAAATTTAATATACTTACTATTTAAGGTGGATACTTTACCTCTAATATACCTTTAACCATTTGGACAACAGTTGGGACACTGGATCTTTTTAATTTAATTTATGTCTGTTAAGGTAGGAAATCTTGAGATATTTTTTATGTTACAAATTTATGTATATTTTAGCAACTAGTAATGCAAAGTAATACGATATTCTACATGGTAATTTGTTACCACTGTATAAGTACTAGTTCAATTCAGTATAATATAATTTTAATTACGAAAATAAAGCTTTTATCTACTTTCATCTGGTTTTGATTTCTTCATTTTTATTATAAGATCCCTTCATAAATATTATGTAATTCATCTGTGGTTCTACTAAAATGTCTAGTTTTACTCAAATGGGAGATCAGACGGTAGCCTTAACATATGTGTTCTGTTTCTTCTCATCTTGTATGTCATTAGTAAAAATAAGGATGGTTATGATGTATAATGAAAATGCAGATTCATAACATGATTAGCTTGATGTAAAACAAATTTTAAAGTGCCCCAGGCTTTAAAGACATTACTCTGGATCTGTGCCCATGTTGTGTATACAAAGTGCTTTTTATATTATAAGAGTCTAGAATCAACCTGTTAGTGAAAATACCAGTAAATCCCAAATGACACACGGAGGGAGACAATTATAAATGGTGTCTGCTCACCAGAGTGTGTGTGATGGGGGCGGGGGGCAGTGTGTGTGTGTGTGCACGCACATGCATGTGAGGGAGCATTTGAGGATGAGTACGTTGGAATATCTTAGATTCCTCTAAGAGGATGAGAAGGGGGGAAATCTTCAAAGCAATTTTAGAACCAAAGCACTAATGTGTGTCTGCACGATTGGTACTCACATCTGTAGAGCCCTGGCTTTAGAGATAACACCATGAGGATAAATTTAATAAAAGACGTTTACCTTAGCCCTGGTAAAAGTGAATACTAATTTTTCACTGTCTTTCAAAAAACCAAAACCTTACCAAACCTCTTGCTCCGAAGTCATTGTCTGTGTGTGCCTTGTCCCTGGCTTCAACCTGGCCCCTGGTTATAGTCTGCTCTTCCCTCTTTCTCTCAGTTTCCCAATGTTCTAATGTACCCAGTTTCCAGACGAGTGAAAAGAAGTTACAGGCAGTTTCATGTCACATTGGCATAGAAAAGACTGGAGCATGCCTGTTAGACTAGGCACAAGGTGGGGTTAGGGGTTAATACAGAGACCGGAAGTGCAAAAGCCTCTTTCCTTCTGGTTTTTTTTCCTACTGAAACTTACCTGGAGGTCTACCATGGACCTAATTTGCTTGCTTTTAATTGGTATCTAACTGAAGGTTTCAAGGACATTTCAAATGGTGGGGACAATATGAGTAAAGGTGTCTTGAGGAAAAGCATGTGTGTCCTGGGGGAACTATGGACAGTTTAGGGCTAGAGCAGAAAGGGCAAACAGGTCATCCTGGCAGCCAAACTGGAAAGGTGGACAGTGTCTAGACTGTGGCGAGCCTCCCAAGCTGTTTTATGGATTCAGTTTTACTGTGGAGAGCCTCCCAAGCTGTTTTATGGATTCAGTTTTAATCTCTGAGAATGGAGTCAGCTGTTAAAGGATTTTAAGCACTGCAGTGAAATCATCAGAGTCCCAGTGTCTGAAGTCGACGCCGCCTGCAGTGTGGATGGAAGAGAACACTGGATACAGTGGGACCAGCTGGGAGGCTGCCTGATTGGGGCAGCGGAAACAGGGCAGAACCCGAGGAGACTGCGTGCAGGATATGGAGAGGTGGCATCAGCTGACTTGGCACTGGCTTTGGATGTAGAGAAGGAAGAATCCAAGAACACCTTAACATGTCCAGCTTGGCTTACTGGTTGTGTCCCCAAGTGAAAGAGAGAAATAGAGAAGCAGGTTTGGGGCTAAGAATATGAGTTTCCTTCAGTTCAGATTGCATTCCAAGTGTTTATGGGGAAGCTAGCTGGTGACACTACAGGGGGATAAGGTTATAAGGGAAGTATGTCCAGAGAGATGCTGAGCTGAACTCTGATAGACAGTAGGGACTGGAAATTTCGGGCACAGGGAACAACACAAAGGCAGGAACCTGTGCGTCAGGTTTGAGAACTAGTTGTGTCTCAGAATGACTACAAGGATGCAGGGGTATGCAGCAGGTGAGACTTCAGGCTGAAGAAGGAGGCTTGTGCCGGGTTACCCAGGGCCCCTGTGATAAACTGGTGAGTTTGAACTTCACCTTCAAATCTATGAAGGATGTTTTAAATCAGAGATATGATGAGATTCGTATTTTATAAAGAGAGTGTGGCAGTGTGGTCACCGTGTAGTGGATAGATTGGGTTTGGAGCTTAGGAGATGTCGTCTGTTAGGGCTGTGCTGTTACAGTTTATGCAGGACTCAGACGTGAAATCAAAGTTAATTTTATTTTCCACAACCAGTGGCATCCTGCTTCCAAGCACACAGTAGCAAAACGAAACCTAAGAACAATTACAAGAGTAACAACCACAAAAATCCTTAAATGTGTCTATTTCAAGGTAACAGAATCTCTCAGGTGAACAGGTGGTCCTTTCAGGATGTAATCCCTGATAGTTCTGGATTCTCTGAAATGCCTTTGCTCACCTTTCTCCCTGGGGTGATCTAAGTACCCGGGGGACTCATTCATGTACCATCCTGGCCTTGGGGATGGCCTTGGGGTAGTTGTAGCTCTTGCATCTCTGGTACATGTGCTGTGCTGGGTGTTGCCTGTGGCTCACGTGGACACATCCTCTGGTTGCTGTGAACCCTGCCTGGTGGCAGGCACAGGTGTGGCTAGTCCTGTGTGGTCCTGTCCAGCACCATGCTGATTGCTATTCTTCGAGTCCTTGGTCCCCACAGTGGCCTCCAGGCTCAAGTGACCTACTAGTGGCCTCCTCATTTTCACAAAAGGCCTTTACTTAGTTGATCAAGTTTCTTGACACTTTTGTGTCCCCACTGGAGACCCAGGAATTCTTGTCCGCCTTCTCTCTGCCATACTGGGATGGGTTTTCATGCCTGAAGACTTTTGTGTTAGAAAGGAATTCACATATTCACCTGTGTTTTAATAAATAGTTGTTTAGCCCAAAGCTTAAAAAGTCAACTCATAGAACTTATTTTACTTATAAATCTGGTTATTTTTCACAAAATAAGAAAAATGACTTTCACTTAGCTATTTAACCAATTGAAGCTTCTTTAAACATTAACTCCATTTAATTAATCAAATTCCCTTAGCCATTTCAAATTACAATCACAAGTCTGTGATTTCAAGACACAGTAAAGATTTCCAATATCCTAACAAGTTGACTAAGAATATACAGAACAACCCAATGAGTATAAAATATAGTACCTTACTGGTCCTCAAACTTTTAAGTATTAACAGTAAAAGTCTCTGCTTTCTTCATTCATGTCTTCACATTTTACATTTTTATTGTAAAATATAACCCATATATATATATACATTTTTTATTTTTTTAAACATATTTCTGTGTATTCCTGGAGTTATATGATAAACTTATCAGATCCCAAGAGAATACCAGGCAAGGTTACTAGTTGTTGGTTATTGACCATTCAGTGAGACAGAAGCCAGCAGTGGATAAGGGGTAGACTAAGTAGAAAGAGGGGTAAAGACATTAATATCAGGCTGGTGAGTATGGGGAAACATAAACAAATACATAGACACAGGAGTGAGCGTAGGGTATGGGTGACAGAAAACGGGATGGTGTGGACTAAGTGGGTGCTGGGGAGGGGATGTGTTAGATAGTTCAACTAGATAGTCATGAAAAAACTTTCAGTTAACTTTCAACTATTTACATTCTAATTATTCATGCTCTTTGTGTTTATGTCATGTTATTGTATGAGCAAGAAAGCAGAAAGAAGAAACGAATGGAGATGAAAGTCAAATCAGGGGTGTTTATTGTTTGTGCGGAGAGACTGGAGTCATCCTTAATTTCTTTCTTTGCCTCAAACCCACATCCAATCTACAAGTTCTGTTGGCTCTAGTTCCAAAATATGCCCTAAATCTGACTACGTATCATTTCCCCATAAAACCCTGGTCTAGATTATCACCATTTCTCACCTGGACTACGGCAGTAGCCCCCTCATTTGCCTCCCTGCCTCTGTTCTTGGTCTCCTGTTGTCTATCCTACACCTACAGGCAGCAGCCAGAGTGTCCTCTCTTACGTATAAATCAGATCATGCCATTTTGCTGCTCAAAAACAAAACAGAAGCAAGCAAACCAAAAAAAAAAAAAGAAAGAAAGAAAGAGAAAAAAGAAACCTCTAGTAACTTCCTATAACACCTAGAGTAAGATCCCAACTCCTTACCTAACCTACAATGCCCCGTGCTCTACACCAGCCCTGGTGCTGTTCTTTTCTTCATGTTCTCTATCATCTGGTTCTTTCTTTCTTCCCTCCTACTTGTCAAGCTGTTCACTTTGAACTTGCTGTTTCTTTTGTGTGGACCACCTTTGGACCACCTTCCTCTCCCCTGCCCACCCGCCCCAAGATTTTACAAGTCTATCACCTTTTCATCATTTGTGTCTCAACTCAAGTGACTCCTCTCCCAAGAGGCTTTCCTTGACTAGCTGACATAGCACCCACCACTTCCCTCATGTCCTTCTCTACCAAATTTTACCGGAATTCTTTTCTCTGCTTGTCAATAACCATTGCGTGCACACACACACACACACAGGAGCAGGAAAATACTTATTTTTCTACAGTATATTGATTTTAATCAAAATTATATGTACATCATCTTACATGTCAAAGAATTCTATAAAAATAACACTACCTACACGTATGTGCTTTACAGCCACAGCATGTAGTATTCTACAATTCCTTTTAATAATTCAACTTCATACCGTCTCTGATTGTTTAACTCTCCTTTCCATATATTCAGATGTATCTACTCTTCTATCAATTTTTTCATCTTGATGAAAACTTTCCTGGTGCCTCCTGACCTTCAATCTGGACGGCCATGCCTGGTCCAGAGCTATCCTCCTAGAAATTCTCTTTATCATCAACACCAGGGATTAGAGACTTCTCTCTCCTATTTCATTTACTTATTTCATAAAGGAACTTTGCTTCCATATTTCAATGGAACGTATCATCTCTTAGCTTCCTGAGAAAGGATATTTGGAAAATAAATTTTTTGAGACTTGGCATATTGGCAAATATCTTTATTTTAAATGTCTTCAATTTTCTTACTTGTTATAAAGTTTGTTAGGATACAAAATTCTAGGTTGAGAATTATTTTTCTTTAAGGAATTTGAAACATTGCTTTATTACCTTCTAGAAATACATGTTCCAATTAAGAAGTTTGAAGTCATGACCCATACTTTGTGTGTGGCCTGTTTTTTCTTTCTAGAAGGTTAGAGGCGCTACCCTCTCTCCTAGTTTTGAAATTTCTCAACAATATCAGTTGGTATGTTTTTTTTTTTTCCAGTTGTTTTGTTTGGTATATATTAAGCTCTGAAAACTCATGTCCTAGGAAATATTTTAGAATTATTTATTTAAATTTTACCCTTTATTTTCTCTGCTCTCTTTTTGAAACTCCAGTTATTTGGATGTTGGACCACTAGGTTTTCTTACAGCTCCTCATTTTCTTATATTTTCTGTTCTTCTCTCCTATTTTCTGTCTCTTTCGCTCTATTCCCTGGAAAACTTCCTCAGTTTTATTTTCCAAACCTCATTGAATAACACATTTCTGTTATCCTACTTTTTATTTCTAAAGGCTGTTTTTTGTTGTTGGATGTCCTTCTTTTTTAAAAAATTATAATTATTATTATTTTCCTCTCTTGTTTCATGTTTACAGTATCTTATTTCTTGAGGGATATCAGTTTAGTGAGAGTTTGTTTTTGTTTTGCTTCCTTTTGCCTGATCTCTGTTTCCTGCAAGTTGCTTTTCTCTATTCATTTGGTTTCTACATTTCTTGGTAGAGGCTTTCCTCAGACATAGATAATCCAAGTTGGTGGTGTAAATTGGGATGCTTTTCAGCTTTTCTCACTGCCAACACTAGATTCAGCTTCTTAGGATCTGCTAAGTCAGTTAGCAGTTAGTAGTGGTCTGCCTGTTTTTTCACTTATAAAATTTGTTACTGTTTTCTTATTACCTTCCCTTTTAATTCTTTGGGATTTATGCTTTTAAAAAACTCTATTTAGTGTTGCTCTAGTGGGGCTTATAGAGAAAGCAAAAAATAAATGCTCATGTCCAGTTGGCCACCTTTTAATTTATCTACTCTCTTTTATGCATACATGATAAGTGGGAATTCTGTCTGTCTTGTTTACTGCTTCATCTCCTAGTGCCCACATTTCTGGCACATACTAAATGCATGATAAATTTGCTGAATGACTGACCGGCTGGCTGACTAGCTTGGTTAGTTAGATTTCTGAACAGTCTAAAAGATGCAAAATTTTAAAATGACAGCATTGTTGGATACATCTACAATGAGGTATTTCTGAGAGGCAGAGGATGCAGACTTTATTTAAAGATACTTTTACTCTATTGTGTATCCTTAAATTTTTTAAATTAATTTTTCTAGATATTTTGGTTAAGAATTTAAAAAGGAAATATAAACTGATGTTGGAGTAACAGGGCACTTCAGGAGAAATATGTTGGGTGTAACTAAAATACAGTGTATGGTAGCTTTTTAAAAAATCTGAACCTTAACTTTTTATTCTGTTTTCCTGTCTCACCCAAACACATATACCAGGTGAATACAGTGATTTCAGGTCTCTTCTAATTTCTTAATTTCCTTAGAGTTTGGCTATTCCCCAATGTTAGGATGGCAAATTTCTAGCACATTTTCCATGACTCAGTTGTGTTCCATAAAGTATTTTAAGTATGGTTTGAACATGAGACCAACATTAACTCTTTTATGATAATAAGTCCAACTTTAGAGTTTCCAACGGGGGACAACATGTAAGGAAAATAAAGGAAAACATAGAAGCAAAGGAAATTCAGGGACATCATTTTTCTTTCACAAACCCCTGGCATGTTCCCTCAAGTAGCCAAGTATGCATGTATTAATTAATTTGAATAAAACTTATCGAGTACCTATTATGTGTACCAAGCTGTGCTAAAACTGGAAACTCAACCATGCCCTGTCTGGGCACTCATTCTATACTTGTTTAATTAAATTGATTTGAAATTCAGTTTTCTATTGCTATTTTACTATCCATAAGAGCTTTCTCATAGCAGTAAACATTTTTATCCCTATGCCATTTTGGAAAGTTGTGGAACCTTCCTGCATCCTTTTTATTGTTTAACCTGTTTACAGATTATAAATTGACACTGTAAGTGACATGACCACAAAGGGCACAGAAAAAACCCGTGCTGAAGCCAGAATTAGAACTTGAATCTGTCATGCATTTGTTTTAGTCTAGTGAGTAGTACCCTCTGAACTGTAGATAGATTTTAATAATTCTACACATTTGAGGAAAAGGGCACCATTTAAACCTTGAACAGTAATAGAAATACAATCAAAGAAGATGGAAACATAGGGGAAGGAAATAAAGATTATCATATGTTGCTTCCTGAGGTCTTCACATGAAATATCTCATTTAAAATATCTTTTTGGGGATTTTCCTGGTGGTGCAGTGGCTAAGAATCTGCCTGCCAGTGCAGGGGACACAGGTTTGAGCCCTGGTCCGGGAAGATCCCACATGCCACGAAGCAGCTAAGCTCGTGCGCCACAACTACTGAGCCTACGCTCTAGAGCCTGCAAGCCACAACTACTGAAGCCCATGCGCCTAGAGCCCATGCTCCACAACAAGAGAAGCCACCGCAATGAGAAGCCCGGGCACCGCAACGAAGAGTAGCCCCGGCTTGCCACACCTAGAGAAAGCCCGCGTGCAGCAACGAAGACCCAACGCAGCCAAAAATAAATAAATAAATAAATAAATAAATAAATAAATAAAATATCTTTTTTCAAATCTAGGTCATTCATTGGTTAGTAATAGGCATGATTTTGGTAAATTATAAACAGAAAGCTTAGAGATGTAGATTCCTCCTTTTAAATAATCTTCAGTAATTAATCATGAATTAATTTATCTGTGGAGTTAGGTCATTTTTTTTTAATTTATCAAATGCAGTGCCTCCCAAAAGAGGTGAGTATACTAGTAACAGTACTGTAAATGTAAAACATACAAAAATCTGCATATCTAAAAATGTTATCTTTTTTCCCCTTTAGAATGTCTAAGTCACAGACACTCCTTCTTTAAAAAAGACCTAGGATCCAGCTGGCTTTCTGATTATTGTCCTGAATAACTTCTTTCTTGTTTTTGTCCTGGCCCTCCCGCACCTCCTCCTTAGCCCTCTCCAGCCACTTTCTGCTGGTGAGGAAGAGCTGTCCTCTCAGGCAAGGACAGGAAGGAAAGTGAACAGCTCTCCCAGGAGGCCGGAGCTAATGGGGGTTTTGCGGATCTTTCAGCAGGGGCTGTCGATGCTAACCGCGCGGTAGAGGTCTCCTTTACTGGCTCTCTGACCTTTTGGTAAACTATTTGTTTTTCCTTATATTGATTAAAAAAACAAGCCACCAGCCTGTAACTCCCTATCAACCAGGTGTTGTTTTTAAGAATCATGCACATTTAAAATACACGATTTCAGGAAAAAAACCCTGATCCTGGACTTGGTTTTACTTTGCAATTCAGGTAAACCAGATCATCGATGATATTACAACAGAATCCCTGAAAGAAGCAGCAGATGCTTCCAGACTTCTGTTTTTTCAAAGAATATGAACTACAAATTTAAAGGATCAGTCTAATATACCCAATATTAGGCCATCTGAAATAAGAATTCTTATTAATTATGAGCATCCAAAGACTAAAAAACTTGAAGCCTTGTTTACATTTTGGCCATAAAAAGGTACTCTTACTATTCAAACAAACTGAAGCTATTGTTTTCCTTAGCATGTAATGCAGTCTACTTTTTCTTACTCTATAGCATTCTAAAGTAAAATTCAAAAACCCAAGGCAACTTGATCGCCTGCAAGTATGAATCTTTACAGTAGAGAAACCTCTAGATTGTATACCTATTGACATTGCTTAATAAAAACATCTAGAATAATGGTGCTTCTGGTTGTGTTTCCAATAGCAATGTGATTGCAGCACCCTGTGGATTAAGTTACCGATCCTTTGAATTCTGACCTTCTGTCTAAAACAGCTTTAGAGGTTACTCTTTTTTTCCGATTTGGGAGCCTAGAGGGGGGAAAAATTAATGCTGTTTGAAGGAAGAAAAAATTTCTATAGGTTATTAGATTTTGGTTTTCTTATTTGTCCCCTTCCTGGCAAATCCTTTATAGCAATAATAGAGCCTCTTGATTCTGAGTACTTAAACTACACCTCCAAATACATAAGGAGAATTGGAGTGCATTTTGAATGTAATTATTTCCTCGATGAATAAATCAAGTGCTTATGATGGAATAGCTATTAAGATGCAAGCAATATCACATTGGATAAATAAAATTAAGGACTACAACAGGGAAGAAATTGATAGAACTGTCCATACAATTGCTTGTTGTAAACTCAGACCCTTAGCTGCTCTTTTTAATATAAAGAAAAAGTTGGGAATATTTATAATCCTGCTTTAGGAAGATAATTCACATTTTTTGGTAAATAATGAGAAAAAATATATATAGCTCCTGATTTGATCATTCAAGTTTAAGGATTCATCACATTTTTGCCCCTATTGACCATTTAATGTATGTACTTTTATTTTTGAACCAGCAAATTAACTTGCAATATGTGTTTGTAAATAATCAGATATTGTATAGTGATGATGTCTGTTCTCTATTAAATACATCATTTCCATACATCACACACCTTTCTGGATTTATTAACTTTATTAGGTGTCACCTTGCTCCAAAATGATGATACAACCAGGACACAGTGATGTCCCAGTGCCCCATCTACTGTTTAGCGGTAACTTTGATGGTGCTAGAGAAAGAAGGCAGATTCCAGAACAAATAGTTGGAGGCGGGGTGGGGGGGGGGGTGTGAGCATATTTTTAAAAAACAGGATTCATACAGATAAGCTGTTACATTATGTGTTAAAATGAATGAAGAGGGCTTCCCTGGGGGCGCAGTGGTTGAGAGTCCACCTGCCGATGCAGGGGACATGGGTTTGTGCCCGGTCCGGGAGGATCCCACATGTCGCGGAGCAACTGTGCCCGTGAGCCATGGCCGCTGGGCCTGCGCGTCCGGAGCCTGTGCTCCGCAGTGGGAGGGGCCACAGCAGTGAGAGACCCGCGTACCGCAAAAAAAAAAAAAAAATGAAGAATGTATATAGAATACCGGCGCAGAGTAAGCACTCAATAAACGCTAATTCCCTTCCTTCTTCCGTGAGATAGTCATCATTTCCGAAGAATTTAAAAACTGTGAACTCAGCTGTCATGAAACCTGGAAAACACAGAGCCAATTTCCAGATCCTCTTAAAGGTATTGGGAGGTGCTGACAAGATGGGTTTTGCCCATGGCTTAGAGACAAAAAGGTTGAAGAGACAACCTGGGTTTTCTAGGTTGCTTCATGTCAATTTTTTATTTTGAGAAAGCAAAGTAACTTATTGCTCAGATTAAGCATATGATCCCAAGACCAATTATTTACATATTTTTGGCAGAAGGAAGAAAAAGTAACTCTCTTTGCCATTTTGGGAAATCAGTTGATTTTAAAAGAGAAAACCCAATATGTCCTATTTTGTTTTTAAATTAAGTACCTCTATCATCCCATTCCCTCTTCTTAAAAACCTACTGCTGCCTTTGTTATCATTATTAGTTTCAAGAAGTGCTGCTCAAGCTTTCTATTAAGAATAATAATTTTTTTAAAAACATCCTATAGGCAGTCATTACTACATATGATAACAAGTCTCCCACTCTACATAAATAAATGGGTATTATTCATATGTAATAACCAATGTGCTTATTAGGGAGCCAGGAAATAGGTTATATTTCCATATTGTGTTGGTATAAAGGATCTAATTTTTATTAAAATAATTTTCCATGGTACAGTGAATAGTTAGTAATTGCCTCCTTAAATTTGCTGTTAAAAGCTATTCATCTTGGAATTTGAACGGGAAACATTTAGCAAAATACTGGTAGACATTCAGTTTGGCGGATTTAATATCATTCTTAAAATAAATAGAGGATGTTTTACTTGGTTACGTTTCCGCAGAAGGCTACTGGGAGCAGGGCCCTCATTGCAGGTCTCGTGCCACTGGGAAAGAGTAGGTCATGGAAGTGACCACTCCACATGCCAGCAAGGATGGTAATGTCAGCCATCTAGACACTGTTCCAAAGGTTCCATTAAAAGCCAGGAATGTAGAGCCGTGGCATGGACCACGAGAAAAAGAGTTATCTGGAAGCAGAGGCGCTGGAAGTACAGTATTTTGGAATATTTGCTGTTCTACTTTGAGCAGTTTAAATCACAAAATGTTGACTATTTCCAGGTATTACTGATTTTAAGAATGTGGACGAAATAATAACAAGGATTTTGCTTTTGAAGAAAAAGCACTGATCTTTAAGTGCTAATTCTATCTTGCAACTTACTGTACCATTATTCTTGAGTAAGAATCTTCAAAAAGAATGGTAGAAACAGAGAGGTAAGAGATAGTGGGCATCGACCAGGTAATTGCATGCATGCTTAATTCTAAAATGATTTAAAGGTAAACAAAACTAGAAGAAAAAAACTTCTGAGTCTATCTTTTATTGGAAACTTCACAACTACTCAAGAACTGTATTATCGTTCCTGGAATGGAAAAAGGGAAAGGGAGACATGTTTTAGCTTCTGCTTTCTCGGTGTTTGTTATATTTAATTGGATTAATCAACTGTATATTCATGTCATTTTAGAAAAGTTCCAACTTACCTTTTCGATTGTTCTAATGGATCCCTTATATCTACCCATGTCTTTTTTCTTTTTTAATTAGGCACATTTATTTTTGTAATCATGCCTTTATTTAAACTTCTCTGTTCATTGAACAGCACTAACAACTTCTGTCAAAATTGCAGACTTCTATATAACCAGGCACATATCTAGACAACAGTTTGCTCTGTATGATAAAACTTGTTTGGAGATACATGAAAGATATCGTCCTTTTTGAGGGTATTCAAACATTTTGTTACAGTTGACTATTCCAAGCATTTTCCTTTTCCAGATAAAAGTTATTTTTGTTTTAGTGTGGAAAAGGCATATTAGAAATTTTTTCCTCCTATTCATATGTTTATGTGTTGAAATTTTTCCAGGAAATATCAGATAGTAATGTTTTCTACTATCACCTGTTTTTACTAATGGCGGATTTTCAGCAAATTTTCCTAATTTCTGTTGTAATAGGTATGACTATTTAGGGAACACCTTGGTCCTTAAAGTATATGGTTAAGTCATGTAATTATAGTTGTGAAAATTTAGAAATAGGAAGTTAACAGTACACTACAAACTGGGTCTTCTTAGTAATGTCTTACATTTTGGCTATTTATCAGAGGATAACTTATTTTGGTGTGAGTTGTATGGTATTTATTACATATTTGATATTCAGAAGTAGTAACCAGACAAAATTTATGGATACGCATGTGATTGTTTTTAGGCCATCTAATTTTGCTTTAGGAAAAGGAAAGCATTTAATAGTGATACACACTTTTGAAAAGTTAAAAAAATAAATAAGTGGTATACATGGATATTTCTTGTAGCCAATGACTAAGCTCTTCGTTACATAACTATGCAGCAGGACCTATATCACATCAGTTAGTGCTCACATTACATTCATCATGCTTTTCATCATTTTCTTCATAATGACATGCATCATTTCTTTAATGGTTCTTATTTGGTTATATAAATAAAAATAATTGAATTTCAATATAAAAACTAATATAATGTGGTAAATTTGATTATATAAAAGTCAGATATGTTACATGATATTCCTGCTGACTTCATATAGTTTGTGTCTCCTGGATTCGCCAGTATAATCTTTCATGGATCAGAAAAATAATATTTTATCTTTTTATACCTAAAATAATTTTTAAACTATGGGAAACATGGCCACAATAGCTTAAAGTTTCAAATACGGTTGAATTCTCCAAACAGCATCTCAAATTTTATATTTTATGGGGCTTAGAAATAAATATGATAGCAAAAGCGGTTACTGTGTGGGTCTTTGATATCATAGATTGAATTATTTTATCTCACGGCACTAGAGACCTCCATTACATGGTGTATTTTATTTTCTGCATATATATTCTAGTATACTGAATAACCGATACTTCTGGTCTGGGAAAGTGCTGTAGGTGGTAACGTAATTCTATTTCGGCTTCATGAACAGATCCAATAGCAAACAACTGATTTTTGACCCTGCTTCCCAAATATGGTAGGTGGCTAGCCCATGATTCCTTGCCAGTACCATACAAAATGAAATCCTAGGTGAGTTTGCAGTTTAAGCGGTCTCTTAGGTTTGACAAAGTGTTCTCTTCTGAGGAATTTAGATTGGTATCCTTGGTGGGGGGTAGGGGGTGGGGAATCCATATTGAATTTTGGTCATTAGAAGCTTTTTCTTTGTTTGCACTGGAATGGTGCTTTCATTTACAAATTAGTAAAGTAAAGGTAAGACTTACTGTTTTATGAGTTGATGATCTGAAATGTATTATAAAATCATTTAACAAGTTACTGTGATTTTTAAAATGTTTTTTCATACCAAGGCAGGAGCCTTAACGAAGAAGATGCTTATTATTACTAATAAAAAAGACTAGATCCATAGAGTAGTATTACTGTTAATGACGAAACAGTTTTAAGGAAAATCCAACGGGTATAAAGATTCTATTTTAGAGTACAAAATTGGTTATGATGAGTAAAAATAAACATTTGTATTTGAACTATGGTATAAGGCTGGCAAAAAGCAGTATAATAATTAGTCATGTAAGTGATGCCTTCTTTAAATATTTGAAATCAATATAATGGTTAAATTATTGATCTAATAACAAGTCATTTATTTGCCTAAAACATGAGAGTAAGTAAATATTTTAAACTGTAATTTAGTCATAATCTGAATAGCTCAACTACCTAGGTGAGCATTGTAGACTTTCATGCATAGATTGAGTTTAGTTAGAATTTTTTAAAAGAACAGACTGTAAGGAAAGAGTTCTAGGTAAAATAAATCTTTTCCCCCAAAATCATTTTAAAATATCAACACTGAAATCTTATCTGGTTCATATCCAAAAAAATTGCTCCTGTAAAACTTGCCATTCTAGAAATCACTGCAGAATTAACATTCAGGCTTTCATTGTTAAACTGATAATAGCTTACACGTTTGCTTTTTCTCTCCCTTTGCTTACTTAGTATGGAAATGGCCATTCTAATTTTCATTTTCCCCAGACCTGTTAGTTGTTACATTCGGAAAAAAAATTTTGCGGGGGGGAAAAGTATCGATTCCCTAAGTTTCAGGGCCTGAAAACAAGTTTTGGAAAAGTATGAAAGATAACGTGTAACTACTCCCCAAAGCTCGTAATTGGTAGCTGCTGTAGCAAGAGATGTGTGTTGACAGTGTCTCCGAGAAGCGATTCTCACACAGCTGTTTATTCAGATAGCATGGGGCGCGTTCATTTACATAATAAATTTTTTCGGAGCAGCAAGGTTGAGTCAGAGAGAGCAGTGCTCCTCTCAATTGTTGCATTTAAACCAATAAGGATAGGACAAGAGAATAGCTGTGGTTTGCGTTGCAAAAACAAAAAAAGCCCCGAGGCTCCACGGGCAGACCTACAAGGCTGCGCCAACAAATCGAGGGATGAGATGGTGCTGTTTCTTTGTCTGGGCTTCTCAGATGCTATCAGCTGCTGCTGTTTAGAGGGAAAGAGCGCGGGGCTCAAAGCGGTGACTAAACAGAACGGTGGGAGCTGATGGCTGCGAGTTTGGGGCGAGGTAGAAACTCTCCAGTGCCACTTCCGACTCTGAGCCTTCCTGTTGCCGTCCAGTGTGGCGGTTTTCTCGCCGGGGCCAGCGTGTGCGCTCAGTCGCTCGGCAGCCCGAGCCTGCAGCGGCGCCCAGGCGGCGGTCCTCGCGGCCCCGCTTCCCCCCGCGGACGCGCTCCGCTTCCCGAAGCGCCGGGCTCCGCCGAGAGCCCCTAAGAGCCCTCCCGCGTCCTTATCCAGGAGCAAAACTATGTCAGGAATGGAGGTTTGCTAAACCAGAAAATTCGAAGGAGCCCAGGAAACTGGTGGATGCAGCAGATGTAAGCGCTGTAAGTACAAGCTGAGTGTTTGAAAAACTGTTCTGAATGACAACAGCTGTCCTGTGGGCAAAGCCGAAGATAACAGGAGCGCTTTGAGTTATTGTTTTGATTTGTTTTAAAAGAAAAACATTAGGGCGTGGGGAAGATTATGACACTTTGTACCCAGTGCTTTATGGGCCACTGGGTTCCATCGTAAAAGTATAAGTTTTAACCCCCAAATTAGCTGAGCGATTAGAATCATTAAGAAGTAATTAGAAATTAATTGTTAACGATGACTTTTGTTGTGCTCTATGTAAATAAGTATATTGCATGGCTATATTCTTGTAGGGAGATCACTTCATATCTCTTTTCTGCACAAACCTCAACTAGTACTGTGTGATATTGATTAAAGCGGTATCTGTCTATATCCATTGCAACACACAGATAACTTTTCCTACACATTTTAGTCGGATTGGAGAAAAGGAGGAAGGAATTAACATTTTCAAAGGACAACAGATAACAAAAATAAATTGAAACCACTTTTTAAGGAAGGAAATCCTTTCGTTTCAATAAACAAATTTCCCAAACATTATATTAAAGGGCTCATCTTCAAAAGGTGAAATAATAAACATTTACCAAATTAATATATTTCTCACTTATTGACACTTAACAGGACTTGAATGGACCTTGAAATTAAAAATAAGGTTCTTAAACTTTTGAATTACCACTTAAAATATTTGTCATTCAAAATCAGTATATGAATTGCTAATGACTCATAGGCTTATATTTCTTGGGAGGAGTTTTTGAAACATTTAAGCACAGCTTTTGCACGAATTCAGTAAATTCAGAGCTGTCACTGAATGTAGACAAGTGTTTTTATGTTTCATTTCTTAAAATGACAAGGGATACAAAAAGTCGCTAGTTAAGCACGTAGTGTAGTTTTATAGGCTGGGGGTTGTTTTCTTGATGTGTCTCTCATAGTAGGTTTTATTTTAGGCGTGTGAGTCTTTTCGCCCACCGTTTGGGATTTGAAGACATGCACACACTAATAGTTATGCTTTTTTTCATTATCAAATATTTGATATTTGACTTTCTCGCTGCTTGAGTTCTCCTAAGGCCCAAAGTGTTCAGTAAGTGAGCAAACAGCCATGGACTTTCAATCCTGAAAATTCTTCGCGGTGACAGACAGAGCAGCCTAACTGAGCCACTGTTCAGTTTTAGAATGCCAAAGGGAAGTCAACAGCTCTGGGAGTTTGGTAGACATAATAAATGATTTTCTCAAAAGAAAATTTCCTCTTGAATTTGCAAATTTATTTTGTAAGAATACCTTGGGGAAAAAAACACTCGCAGTGAGAATAAAACCCCTTCCATTTAATCAACTATCGAAAGTATTACATTCAACATCTTAAATAAATGCTAATTTTGAAAACAATCCGTCAAGTCTATAGGTAGAATCAGTGTTGTTCACATACTTGTTTTTGTTTTCCTGGGGACTCATTTTGTCATTTTCTTTAAACAAGAGACTTTAAAAAGTGATACAGTATATTACATTTAAAATCAGTAAGGGTATTAAAGAATTCATTTTATGGAGTCTGATAAAGAAGGAGGTAAGTGTTAACACTGAAACGTGTTACATCTACCTCTTTCTGGAAGTTCATTTCCATTTTTAGGTTTAGATTTTTAATTACATCATTAACACCATCGTTGGAAATGTTGATTGAGGAACATTTTAGCAAGAATATATTGCGATTTAAAAGCAGGCTTCTGCCTAAGGCACATTTTCTTTCCTATAAAATACACCCTGATTAGAAAATTGCCATTGTCTTTCAAATTTGGGAGTACTCAGGTTGATCTGTGGTTGGGCAAAACTAGTTCGCCTGCCAACTCTATTTATTTAGATAAGTTCAGTACTTTCACTTTGAAAATTTCTTTTGAGTTTGAAAAAAAAGTTTAAAATTATAGTCATTTTATAAAAATTGCTTCTAGCAAGCAGAAAAGCCAATGGAAAACCCATAATTTAAACAAGTACCTACATTTTATTTGCTCTCTGCTGCTGAGATTTAGAATCCCTTTCCATTTACAGTTTACTTTTCACAGAACATTATTAACTTTTTGGCTTCATACATGATCTTCTGTCAGATGCTTTTGATTTGTAATTTAGCAAAGTATAATAAACAGTGCAAAAGTCATGAATTTTGCTCTGCATCCTGAGCTCTGTGGTAGGGAAAAATGTGATAAAATGTGTACCTTAAGTCTTGTTTGATGATCTCTCAAAGCAAGTTTGCCTTCTGGAAATAATTTCTGGGGTTGAAGAGCATGGTATTAACAGATTTAATGTGGCTATTCAATGGATTGGCGAAGTACTATGTGAGGTTTAACAAAATGAGAGAGACAAATTGAACATCAACAAAAGTTACATCTGTGAAGAATTAGAAATTTAATTAGAAAAAAGGCAAACTTAAAAGACCTCATTAACTAATCAGAAGTCAAAGTTACTAGTTGCGGATCCTTGAATTGAAATTCTAAGAAGTTCTGCTCTCTTTTTTCTCTGTATTTTCACAACTCTGTCAGTACGCTACTCTGGGTATTCTCTACAAAGAGTTTTAAAAAGCATTAAAGTGAAATGACTTCATTGTAATCTAAGATGACCATTTATAATGTTATGGGAAATATTTTTGCACTCCTAGGAGCATTTGAATTAAAAATACCAGATTAGGAGGAGACAAGAAACATACTAGGTTTATGGATGTAAAGCAGAAAATATGAGCTTACTGAATGCCTAACAGCATTTTTCTGAAAACCATGAAATAGTTTCTTTTCTCTTTGAATTGAAAGGCGCCTAATTAATTATTTTTGCAGCACATTATGTTTTTAGACCTTGAAAACCTAGAACCTTCCAGAGATACTGGCAAACATAAGAGAAAATCAACGCCAATCAGAAATAGGTGTTCTTTTTAGATAAGTCATTACAAGAGTATGTTTTCTTACTGCACTGTAATCTTGTACTACACATAAAAAACTAAAAGCATGTGAAGTGTAGCATTTTGTAAACTGTAACTAATTTTGCTCACATCTGTGTCTAATTGTTGTCTGCATTCGCATTCTTGAGAGTAGATTTATTTTTCCTGGACCACGATGTGGATTCAGCTGACCAGCCTAAGTGAGGATTAGTTGTTTTAAAGTTATTTTGATTAAAGAGTCATTTTTAAAAACAGTAACACACAACACATGGTTTAACTAATCCTTGAGACACAAAAGAATATATCTGATGTATACTTAATGAAATGAAGGTCATGGATACGGGTTCAAAAATTGTAGTGTACGAAGTACAGTAGAGACTGAGTCCAGCCAGCCTAAAAAAAAGTACGTTGTTGTGAAAATGCATTTTTTTCAGTGAGAAAGCGTGTTAGAATGATTCTTATTTTGAAGTTCATTTTTTTAATTAACAGATTGACTTTGCAATTAAATAGGATAGGTTAAACCTCAAATATAAATATAATCAAACTTTCAAAGTATACAAGGAAACTAAAATTAGGTTTTTAAGATGATACTATCTAGCCAAGGTTAAAATAGGAATGTATTTTAATATGTAACAGAAGGTATGTTTTACATACTCTTTCACATAATTAAGCCAAGAGAGTTCTTAAAATTAAGTTAGTTCTCACCTATAATTTATTCCAGGTGTATAAAAGTGGAAAAAAAGAGAAAAAAAGGAAATTTATCCTTGAGGTATATCGCTGCAGTTTCTAAAGGAAAACATTTAATCTTGTGTGAGAACATTAATTTCAAAAAAAATATCAGAAGCCAGTTATCACCAAATGACCTATCTGTAGGCATTAAAATGAAACTTTTATTGAATACTCAGGCATCCCTTTAAAATTATTTTTCGTCCTGCACATATTTTAGAAAAGTATACCCAGAAATTTCATGTCACATTATACCAAGATATTTAGACTTTAATGATGCTTTATTCTTGCCAAAAAGGTAGTACTTTTTAATTTCATAAATCATAATTAAAAAATAACAGGACTCAACAGAAGATGCTTGGCTGGATAACTTTAATGCCATTTGAGATGCTTCAGTTTTTTCATCTTTGTTCTGTAACCCTAATTGATGTCTGTTCCAGTTGAATGAAAATACACATCAAAGATTTGGAATTCTGAGTCATTTTAAACGTTATGCAGAATTCCCTTTACCTCCGAGGCAGGCGTTAGCCTGAGCTTGTGGGCCAGCGGCCCACCCTCACCTGAGCTTATCACCTGCTGGCAGTTTTGCTGTCTCTGGACGAAGGACAGTGACTAGCAAAGCCTGCAAGCTAAGTTAGCTGTTCAGTGAAATGCCAAATACAGATTCATCTGGAGACAAAAGAGACCAGAACTCTGGCCAGCTGAGACACTGAATTGATTATTCAACTATCCATTCTCTCTCCTGGTTTAAAAGGTGGAAAATTAAACCAAAAGCGAACGGCTTTTGCTATTTCACCAGGCAGTGATGGATTTCCCTGAATTTAAACATGCACTGAATTTTCAGTTTGCTTGGGTACATGAGCACATTGCTCCACGATGGGACTTTGGGGAGGAGAACGTGCTTTTGCCATTTCTCGTTGAGTCCGGCACTGCCTGAAAGTAGCCCAGAAGCCGTTTTGGTGAATGTTCAATGACAAATAGTAAATATAGGAGAAAACCATCACGATAAGGATAAGGACTGTCAGGTGTCAAAGGCATGGGCGGGAGATCTCTTTCAGCTGGTGATAGCAGAAGATGAAAGATCTTCTGAGGATGCTGGAGGGTTAATGCTTGAACTACTGCTGTGAAACACACTCATTTTGCTAATAGCTATTTTTTTTTCCAAGCACCTTGTCCAAGCTGCCTGGATAAGGCTGCTTTGCATGTTGATTGGGGGAGGGGTAATCCCGTTTGCAGCTGTCATAGGCCAGTGATGAATCACTATCCCGTCATTTGGCTGCCTTCCCCCCTAACA
The DNA here is from genome assembly GCF_964165515.1 of Mesoplodon bidens. NCBI lineage: Eukaryota > Metazoa > Chordata > Mammalia > Artiodactyla > Ziphiidae > Mesoplodon > Mesoplodon bidens. The sequence continues at coordinate 16,610,444 of NC_138173.1, read as the reverse complement.
AGGGGAGGAGGAGGGCAGACCTGGAGGAGGAAACAACAGTGGAGACCTCAACTTAAAGACAATATGCCTTTCACCGCTGCAGTATCCTCCTTTTTCTCTTTTGGTTAAAAGAGAGCATTGTAGTCCTGAGCCACGTGCTCTGTATAATTAAGAACTGACACTGAAGCAGAGTAACAACAGCTTCTAATTTTTTACCCCTGATCACAGGTGCAAACATCTCAAACCAGTTCAGATGTTGCTGTTTCCTCAAGTTGCAGGTAAGGATATCGTTGATATTTGACATTTGGAGAGATTACCTTTCTGTGACCCCCCCCTATCTATTTTTGTCTAGTATTTCTTAATTATTTCTATTAATAGACTTGGTTGGAAATTACTTAACCATTTGTGTGTGTGTGTGTGTGCTTGTAAAAAAAAATTGTTAAATATATAGAAAGGGAAGAGGATCCTGGGTTTGAAAATGATTAGGGGTTCTAGTTTCTGGGGTTAGGAAAACTGTGAATGTGTCATGAGAATTAGGGGAGAAAAATTGGATTTTAAGCCATCTCCCATTTGAATCCAGAAGACTTGGGGAAGTCAAAGCTCACTTTGGAAGTAAGACGGTTCATGTTAAGCCGTTTTAAAAACTGACGTTTACAGTCAGTTTAAGTGCAGCCTCCAAATTAAAACGACTGTAGCTTTTATTGGCCTGGCGGGATGAGCAGACAGTCCTAGCTTCATACATATTAACCCCCCTCCTTTTTTTTTTTTTTTTTTTTTAGAAAAACACAAAGTTTAAAATAAAGTGAACGGGCCTTAGACTTTCAGACACTTGGCTGTCAGAAAACAGAACGGTATCTAGGTGTGTTTTTAGTCACTTTAAACAAATGCTCGCCTCTCTTCATTAAGAACAGATGCAATATAAGTGAATAGCTCTGAAACTGTGAACATGAGTAGTGGCTTCTGTACCCTGTAGAGCATAGGCAACTGCCGAGTCGAAGAACTTTCTGGGGGATTTCGCTGGTTTTGTGTTGTAAAAATGCCCAATTTGAGCAGGGAAGTGGCATTGTGCTTATTTCCCTGAGTGGGTGACAGCTGAGGTATTCCGACTGCTCATGTTCCTGGGGGCTCACTGTATGCTGTCCTGATCCCTCCTCACTTGGGCAGGCTGTATGTAATCCACAAAGCAAACAAGTGAGCCGACATCAGGATGTTTTAATGCTGCATTTGTTTCAAGGGAGACAGAGGAACAATTAAGCAGTTTCCCAGAGTAAACACATGCATCAGGGACATCTCATTCCCTGTCACTGGACTATAGGCTTCAAGTGTTGTATTTGGTTTGGAGACCCATTAAATCACAATTGGGCGGTAAATTATAAGGGAGTACCTAGTGCTAATTTATTAGATGAAAGAGATTCCATAGAAAAGTGATTTTTCTTTTCAATATTACACTTTCGTCTTTTAGAACAAAAATGCCTTGGGGGTTTTTTCCCACCTGAAAAGGGAAGCATGATGGTCTGTTTTCTTTGATAATAAAAATAGATGGAATTGTCTCCTTAGATCTTGGGACTTGATGAGCTATCGGAGGAGAGAAAAAGAGATTAAAAAAAACTCTGTATGAATGTTTGGCTGAATAGGTAAGGCCAGTGACATCTTGTAATAGTACAGGTTACATTTTCACTTCAGCCATCCTTTCATAATGTAAGACAAACTATTTTGAGTCGAAGAAGATAGATACAATGGGGCTTTTGTGCGAATGTGTTTCAAAGAAGGTGTCAAGTCGTTAGCACATTAAATAGTAGGGTTATGAATTTGGTACATCTGTCAAACGGAAGGCTTCTTGTCTTTAGGTCTATGGAAATGCAGGATCTAACCAGCCCGCATAGCCGTCTGAGTGGTAGTAGTGAATCCCCCAAACTCGATAACTCTCATATAAATAGTAATTCCATGACTCCCAATGGCACCGAAGGTGAGTGTCTGCCTTCTCACTGTTTACTTTGCACCTTGTTTCTTCATCAGTGTACATTGTGTTACTAGGTGGTTATGATTTCAGTTGTCAAATCCATGAAACCACTGTTTTATTTCTTGTTTAGGTAATTTGACTTATAATCAGTATCCACCCTTACTTAGGGACTGCATGTTACCAGGTTATTATAACATTACACAGACTGGTTTTATTTCACATAGATGCATATGTATGCATGACATATTTAAGCTTTGAGTGTGTTTTTTCTTCTTGTTGATCGCTCTCCACAGCACAGTATCAATCTGCAATCGTTTTGCTCTCTGAGCCATGAGAATTTGGATTATTTCCTTTATTTTACTTTCCCTTTGTTACTAAATATAATCAAATTTGTTTCAAGGCAACATTAGACTGGATTGTCTCTAAATATCAATACAATAATTTGTGTGCCTAATGTTCTTGTGGCTTTGGCCATTGAAATATAAAGAAGTAAAAAAATACTTATTGTTTACAAATATATGACCTTACTTGGAAGATAACATGACATTCATTTACTTTCTTAAAGATTAAGTATATACTTCAAACACAGTACTGTTACAATGATTTTTGTGTAATTAATACATATGAATATTTATGTAAAGTTTATGTAAATAGGAATGCCTACTTTAATCCATATATACCTAAGTCTAAACATATAGGTAAAGCTATTTGTATGTATCGTTAGCTGTCGTGCACGTTTATTTAGGTACTATACATATTTTTAAAACTTCATAGAAGGGTATGTTACATATTGCATTGTATTTATTTCTACTTTAGCCTATTGAAATATTCCTTCTTCACAGATGATATTTTTGCTTATTTATTCCTTACTAAGCCTTAGGACCTTGATGAACTTAGAACATAAGTTTCACTAGAAGTTTGATGAATTATCTACATTAGAATTCCATCCATAAACAAAACCCTTCACCATCATTTCTCAATCACCATGATGATCTTTTATCATAGTTCTTAAAAACAACAACAACAAAAAACCCCAAATGCCATAAAATTGTTTGTTTGGTGCAATATTCCAGTATGTGTGAAGGAAGCATTTTGAAACTGATAATAATATGAAATTTCTGGTAATGGATACAATATAAAATCAGTTGTTTCTGATAGGAGATAACTTTTACAGCCTCAGTGATTGTTTTTACATGTAGTAGTCTGTATTTTCCTTTTTGAGTAAATACTTTCATTTACGGAAAATGGTCCCTGTCAAAAGTAGAAACTTTGCTGACCTAGCAAAAAAAAATCTCTGAAAAAGGTTCCTTTACATGTGAAACTCTCTTCTGCCCATTTTGATAGGCAATCAAAAAGAAATTTCACTTATGTATAGGAAAGTCATTCTAGCATTTAGGAAGATTTTATAGAGCAGATGAAATAAAAGCCAGCAGTCCTTTTTTTCTCTCCTTTGGAATTTGGCTTCAGGTGTGAGCATGGCAGCTGCTGCAGTGTGGACTGGACCGGGTGTGTGCACAGACACACAGACCACTGCAGGGCCCTGGACCGGTAGGCCCCATGCCAGTGTCAGCGTTCAGGGCGGCCGCTGAGGGCAGCATCAGGGGACCAGAGGTGGAAACCTGTAACAGTCATTCTCATCACTGTGAAGTCCAAATAAGACAATCATTTAAAGTAACTTAAGAAAAAAGAAGCTTTAAGTATGTTAAATTGTTTTGATTTATAGAATAGACCAATACATATTGGTAGGAGTAATTATGAAATTATGAGTTAATTTTCTTATATATGAAGAAATGAAATAGGGGTAAGATGTTTTCATTTTGTCATCGTTTTACTGGCAAATCATCTCCTACAAAAGAAGAACCAGGCAATATTGAAACAGAGTATGTGTTGGAGACTGCCCCCTTGGATGGCTTTGTGTGCGTGATGCGTGGTTTGCTTTTTAAGGACATGTGAAATGATACTATTTCTGAATATATTTCATAGCTTGATGTCATGTTTGTATTCAGTATATGTACTTGATCAGATTTTTGCATAACTAAAATCCAAAGTAAGAAAATGTTTTAGATAACTGTGTAATCTGCTGAACCATCAATTTGGGAAATACTTAGAAATTATTTCTCTCCTAAAAAAAACCCCCAAAAACTCTTAGTTATCTTATAGCTTAGAAATGGATTTTTTTAGACCTATATCAGACAGGTACCCAGTTACTCACCTCCCTCTGTTTTCGGGCATTCTTTACTGGTATACTTTGCAAAGGTTATGGTAATTAGAAAGTGAAGTGAGAAATCACTATAAATGATCCAAAGAATACATGAAATTTTAGTCAGTCGACTGGGGCATCAGTTTTACTTTAGTGTACAGTTTGAAAACATGGACCCAAACTTTCTTCACCATCTATGCTACATGTCTGTTCGGATGCAAACGATATCAGAAAGTTCTGGGTTGTTATTAAGTTTGTGAATCAATTTATCATGCTGCTTACATGTTGCATAAGGCATTTGTGTCTTTTCTCTCAGTCACCACTAGAGGAGTTCAGCTTAAAAATCAGTGAATTCACAGTGGCCGACATGCTTTCCTGGAATAGAATCATTATAGATTTTCCTATTCCTTCTTTGAAATCTTATTTATTTTGAAACCAGCAGTATTTACCAATGAATTAGAGGAATGAAAAAAACAAGAAATCCCTTAACTTTTCAAAGTGTGTTTAAAATATCAATCACCTCCCCTAAGTCCATAACAAGTGTTTCTAGCTATCCCCACCATGATGGATATTTAAGTGACTTTATTGCAGCCCAGTTGCAATGAGTCTCCTTAATTAGGTCAACAGAACTTCCATTGAGTGTACATAGTTGTTGGCCCTTCACCCACTTAGATAGGTGGTCTTCTCTCACCAGAGCCTTTTTTTATTTCCTGCAATCACTTGTTCCTATCATGAGGCTAAGAAAACATGAAAATCTCCTGTATCAAAAACCATAAGTTCATCTGAAGAACAAACAAGAAGGGAATGGAGTGGAGAGGCAGAGAATATTAAGTTTCTTCTGAAGTTGGCTGCCAAATTATCATAAGACTCAGTGTTTGTAGGTTCTGTCCTCACAGGCTAGTGCCTATTTTCATGGTTCATCTAAGGGATAAAGACAGAAAGACACTGAGCTGCCGCCTCAAACACTGTGCTTTTCTCTTTCCTAATTGAAATGTTCTTTAGTGAGATTCATTGTTTGAATGTTTCAGATTTCAAAAGTTTCAACTCTTCATATTTGTATATTCTATTCCAACCTCTCTGTGAATTGTTATTGTTGCAGTGAACTGTGGGTTTCACCCAGTTTATAAATCTTTGAACTAGAAAACATAAAGAGGCAAAAATACAAAATAGCATCAATGAATGCTTGACTTGCATTAAGAAAAGCACTGTTAGAAGTGATATGTTTCCAGATGAGTTAATAAATATTTTAGATGACTGTTCAACAATTAAAGCTTGACCTGGAGAGACTGATGGAATGGTTATGGAAACATCAGTGGTGGCTTTTCTTTTAACTGTTTTCTTCTAGTCTTTTCGTCTTCCGGGACAGAATGGAAGAGGAATTTCTTATTAGATTATTAAAGCATAATTTTTAAGACATAGGCTCTTGGGTGGTGATACTCCTATTAGATAAACATGAGCGTCGGACCTGAGAGGATTTCCAATGTGTAGGTATATGTTCCGGCCTCTCTTTGGTAGAGGCTGCGTGTTGACGTTTGTGTTGTGTAAGTGTGAGACGTAGTTGGGAAATGTTTCTTCAGAAGGACCTAGGGCTCTAGCAGTAAAAGGATTTTTATTTACGTACCTAATTAAGGCCTTGTTTGCAAAGCAGTGATTCTTTCCATCTTTGTTTTTTCTGGTTGTCTTAAATCCACAGGAGCATAAGATTGGTCAGTTCATATATTGCTAGCGTGAGTGTTTATTTTTGGTTGTCTAGGGCTGAGGAGCGGCGAAGGGCAAAAAAGAGGTGTGAGCAAGCAGAACTCAAAAGCTCTCATTCTGAGTTGTCTTGATTGCAAATTCAGAGGCAAACTCAAGAAGAGGCTAAACTTGTCTTAAAGCCGAGGAATTTGTCTTGAAGTGACATAAAACCAGATGCAATTGGAATCTTCACTACAAATAGGGTTTCAGGAATTCTGATGGTAATTCAAGTAGTAATTTTGAATTGGTATATCAGATTTCCCAGATGATAAGAGATGCAATCTTGGATTAGGTGGCTAAATTTTCTGCATTTTAAGACTGATTTAGTTGTGTATTTCATATTTTAGGCTGATAGGTTAATTCAATTTTACAAATTTCTATTATCAGAAGTTATTTGAAAGTTGCTTTATCCTTTCTACAAAGCTTAGACTGCAAACAAATTGTCAGTATCTTGAATTTGCTTTCCTCACTGTAATTTTAATTTCGTAAAATACCGTTATATCCAAGTAGAGTATTTTTAAGAACTCTTACTTATGAAAAATATGTAAACTGGAGTGAAAGTGTATAACATTATGGTTTGAGGCTACATTTTAAAAGCTATATTTATATATATGTGGTCAAATTTTCTGTTGTCAGTAGAAAAAACGGTAATCTAATTTTATTGTTGTTTACATTCTGCACATGATTTCGTTTCTGGAAGATGAAGGGACATTGTGAGTAAAGGGGTTTCTAAGTGACACTTTTAGAGTCTGTCTGTAGCCACAGAATTGGCCTCTTTTAAATTGTTCTTTAGCAAAAGCTGTGGAAGCATGAAAACTATAACTTGTTAGGATTTAATATTTGCGTATACAGTGTATGAGAATAATTTTCACATGCCTATTGGTAGTTAATGAAAATAATAGCTAATTTTTAAGAATAACTTATTATCAGTCACTAAGCTGACCATTCTCTCTGATTCATTTCATTAGTCTTCAGAAAATCCTTTGAGATCGCCAACATAGTGGTTGAGACACTGGGTTTGAATCCCAGCTCCGTTTGCTGGCTGTGTGAGCTCAGGCACGTTAACTTCTGTGTGGCTTAGTCTCCTCATCTGTACAGTGGGGATAACATCAGGCCTTAACATCAGGCTTGCTGTGAGGATGATAAGTAAAACTTGTAACACACTAGGAACTTACTAAGTGCTCTATGAATTTCTAGACCATATGAAAATAATAGCCCCTTCCAGAGTACCATTATCGTTTCAGGTACAATAAAACTGAGTCTTGGAAAGTTAAATGCCAAGTTGAAAGACACATGATTTGTAACTGGTACCACTGGTATCTGACATGGTATTTGAATCAAGTTCTGTTTGAGTCCAGAGCCTGGGTTTTCAAATCACTGTATCACTCTAGGGAGAATATACATGATTCCACCATCTGCCAATACCTTTTCTAATACCTTCGTACTAAACATTGGTACCTCCACTGTCCTCATGACTGGAGAACACTGTTCTCTAGCAAACAGCAGAGCTGTAAAAGGACCAATGGCAAAGGCTTTGATGACAAAAGGACTTCATTATAAGGACAACTCCCCAGGGTAGTCATACTCTGGTTTTTAAGTTCTTTTGTGCATAAGTGTGTGAGATTTCTTCCTTGTGTCATGTGCACATAGCATATTGCATCAATAGGTTAACTTCTAGGGGATTGTCTCTTACTAGTTTTCATTTTCAAAGCTTTAGACTTAATTATAATTCCACCAGCCGTCCATCTATGTTAAGCCTCTCTGGGATCAAACGGAGTTGGGAAGTCATCTCTGCTTTTCATTATAATAGTCATTATTATATGCACATTTGGATTGAAGCAGTATTACTGTGAAATTTTAAAAGTGGTTGCAGTTTTGCTACTGCTCAAGAGTAAGTCTTTTCGGCCTCAGAAAATATTTTGAAGTGGGTGATAAATTTGGTCACATTTCTCTTGACTTTAAGAACCAGGTCATAGTAACCAAGCAAAACTCAAAGAAGAAGCTTGAATGGCATTTGTTGCGGCTCCATAGGAAGAGCAGTTACCAAAGCCATGAGTTGGGAACATGCGTGCTACATCCTAGGAACAGGAGGAGAGAGAATGACAGGGAGTGGAAGAGGTCAAGTGGGAGGAAGAGAGGGGTGGCATGTGTAGGGCTTGCAGGTTGGCAAACATACTCTAGCCAATTATATATCACTAACTATCTTTCATAGTAATAATAGGAACTATAATACTGCCTGAAACTAGGCTCAGAGTTTCTAGAGGGCCAGGCTTCTTGATAAACTAATGACTCCATGTAGACAGTTTTCATCTACTCCCAGTATCAATAGTTCAGAGAATTACGGTTCTGGGGCACCTCTCCCCTAGCTGGGCCAGAACTTTCATTGGAACAGAAATATGTATAACTTCCTAAGGACATCCTATCTCTGGGAGGAACTTTGGTTTCCCCCAGAGGGATGTGCAAACCTTTAGTGAGTGCCAGTATTTAGGCCAATCCTTATCCCTTTGGTCATGAATTCCCTGATATAAGTAATTCCTAATTTCTTAGGATGCCCAAGGATGTTTTGGGGTGAGCAGTATATAGATAAAAGGGGTGTGTATGTGTGTGTGTGCCTGCACGCGTGCACGCTTATTCTCACCTTGCTTACTTGGCATAAGGTCCAAGAATAATTCATTCTCTTCTTTTTGCCTCCAAACTCACAATATAATAGAAAGAATATATACATAATTGCAAATTTTCTATTTTTCCCTTTTCACGTTGGGTAGGAAAAAGTCATCTGTCACATGGCCATCCTCAAAGACTGCTAAATATTGCCTTTACTAAAAGAGAACATACATTTTGAGAAGCTAATTGAGGATTTACGTTAAGCTTTAGGGCACCCAAGTAGTTTATAACTAAAAGCTTACTATGATTATGTACAAGGTAGTTTGCTGGTTTTGCAGGTTTTTCAGTTCTATTTCATGCCTCCAGTGTCCCATTACACTGAAAAAGTTGGGTGAACTCTACCAAACACATTCCAAGGATGTATTTTATTTTATTTTTATTTTTATTTTTTTAAATTAATTAATTTATTTTTGGCTGCGTTGGGTCTTCATTGCTGTGCGTGGGCTTTCTCTAGTCGCGGTGAGCGGGAGCTACTCTTCCTTGTGGTGAGCAGGCTTTTCATTGTGGTGGCTTCTCTTGTTGCGGAACACGGGCTCTAGGCGCGCGGGCTTCAGTAGTTGTGGCTCGCGTGCTCTAGAGCGCAGGCTCAGTAGTTGTGGCTCACGGGCTTAGTTGCTCCGCGGCATGTGGGATCTTCCTGGATCAGGGCTCGAACCCGTGTCTCCTGCATTGGCAGGCAGATTCTTAACCACTGAGCCACCAGGGAAGCCCCCAAGGATGTATTTTAAAGTGCTCCCTGTAATATACAACAGAGACATTTTTTCTTTCATAAAATTAATCTAAATCAAAATCTAAAATACTTCCCTGTTTTATCACTGCATCTATTACCGGTAAGGGGAATTTTGTGTGGGGAGAATACTGTTTTAGCAAAACAAGGACTAGGAGCTGAATAGACAGAGTTCTTACTACCTAAGCAAGTCTTTTATTCCCTCCACCGACCTTATTTCCTTTTATCCTGAAAAAAGTTAGGGTAGCTTTTCTGCACCTCATTTTACAGAGTTTAAGTGATTATTCTATGCTTCCACAGCATATTATCTGTGTTGGAAAAGAGATTCAAAGGCGTGTCAGGCTAATTTTAAAGCCTGCATCCTTTACACTCAAAAAAAAAAGGACTTCCTAATAGCCTAAAAACTTAGCACTTACTGAAATACTTAACCTGCCTTAAGAAGTTTTTATGTTACTTTATCTAAGATTATTACCCGTCGAAGGAACTACAGCTTCCATTTATATGTGTATTTCACCTAGTAGAGGCTCAAGGGTCCCTAAGGCAGGGATAAGTCTGTTCACTATCGTGTCCTTAGCAGCTGGCAGAAGGCTTGGCCCTGATTAAGCAGTCAACAAATATTGGTTATTGCATATTACTAAGTAAATAATGCAGGTGAAGGATTCCAAGAGAAGGCTCACTGACTTTATTTACAAAGCATTAACAGATTCAATAAGTAGCTAAAGCCCATTTTGCAAATTTTTGAAAATGATCATTGCACAGACCAATTCCTACAGTAGCCATAGGCCGTCCATCCAGAGAATATCTGCAGTCAACCTTGCTGCTGAGTTTGAATTTGCTCCATAGTAACTAACTTGCATTTGATATGTACTAATTAACTGTTTTATAAATGGGAACTTCAACTTGGACTCAGTGTTATTTAGCAACGATGAATTAACTTTCACATAGTCCGAGAAACAGCTGAATGATAAAAAGATCAAGCAGTTAGCACGCTTAGGTTTAGTATCCTTACATAGATGGTAAGGAGTCATGACTGGAGGTTTAAGGGGAAAAATCGCAGGAGCAAGGATGTATACAGACTGCAGTGAAAAGAATATACATATCATATAAGAATATATATCGTATTATATATCCACTATTTCCTTGTTAATTCAAGAAATAGTTATTAAGTAATTGTGTCTAGAAATTTACCAAACACCATTCTTGCCAAGGAGAAGTTCATGGTCTACTGTGATTTGCAGACCAATAATCAGATGACCACCATACTTGATGCTCAGGGCTGTATTCTCCAGAGGAGGAGGGACACCTAATCATGACTGAGGTGATCTAAGGATGGTTTCTGCACACTGGTAACGCTTAAACTGAATCTTGAAGGAGAGGTAGAAAACCTCTGGATGCCAAGCCAGAAAGGCAGAAAGGGAGGCCATGCATTATTCAGCTGTAGCAAAGCCATCCCTGATCCCGGGGGCTGTGTTTGTATGTTGGGGGGGTGGGGCGGGGGGGGGTTGGTGAGAGACATGGCAGCCAGATGATGAATGGCCTTATGTACCAGGTTCAGGAGTTCGGATTCAATCCTGAAGGAACTGGGTGACCTGAAGGCTTGCAAACAGGAGAGTGATGTGATAAGAGTCTGTGTCTTGGAAATACACTGAGGTAGTACTTTGAAATGCTATTCAGTAGGTGGTAGGTGGGGAGAAAAGACTCCAGGTGAGAAGTTACGAGGGCATTTGAATCTAAAATCATGTACTTATTTATATATTTTTATTTCTGTCAGCACAAATTTCTATCTGATACTTGCCTTAAGGAAAGCAGAGAATGGATAATATTAAAAATATATCAGAGCAGTATTGCATGATCGTGAGAGGGTGGATTTTGCAGTCAGACTAACCTGGGCTTGAAATGTCAGTTTAGGGCTTCCCTGGTCACGCAGTGGTTGAGAGTCCGCCTGCCGATGCAGGGGACACGGGTTCGTGCCCCGGTCCGGGAAGATCCCACATGCCGTGGAGCGGCTGGGCCCGTGAGCCATGGCCGCTGAGCCTGCGCGTCCGGAGCCTGTGCTCTGCAACGGGAGAGGCCACAACAGTGAGAGGCCCGCGTACCACACACACACACACACAAAAAAAAAAAAAAAAAAATCAGTTTAGCTATTTACTAACAATGTAACGGACATGTGGGTTTTGAGAGACACCAGGGGGTTGGGGGAAGGCTTGGAAGCCAGGATACTAGCCCTGCCCCTTACCAGTTAGCAAGTGTGATGCCCTATATCTCTGCTTCCTGGTCTGTAAAATGAAGAGAACAATAGTACTGACCTGTAGGGGTGTGAGGATAGTTAAATGAGTGGGTAAAACACTTACAACAGTCTGACTCCTAGGAGATACTTACTGTCCATTGGCTGTTTTTGTTGTTACTGTTACTATCATATATGATCTCCGAGCCTCTGCTTTCCCCACTGTAAAATGGGGGTTGTACCTTTTTCACTGGGTGTGTTTCACCCAGTAGAGGCTCAAGGTTCTTTAAAGGCAGGGACAGACCTAAAATGCTAAGCACAGTCACTGCCATGCCACATGCTCAAAGAGTAGCAGCTATTAGTAAAGACTAATCCATGTTATATCTTTTTAAGCAAACATATGGCTACTGCATACTGGCTGGCTACTGCAGTGTTTCCATGGAAAGAGAAGATGTTTCCTTCCCTTGTGAGATCTGCACATCTCTTAATAGCCTTTGCAGGTACTTTGAGTACCTGTGGTACTCAATAAGTACTTTCTCAATTAATACACAGTGAGGGTAGTAGGATTTAGTTCTGGGTGCTCCTGTGATTCGGTGAAGAATGGGAAAAGGTATGATCTGAGATGTAAATTTGGTAGGTTGATTGCATTTTAGGCAAGTAAACCATTTTTCCAGATTGATATGATTGAGGTTATGAACCCAAGCCAGTTCATCTGCTTCCAATCTTCATACACCAGTTTATTTTACCAACCGCTAATTTGCAACATACAGTGGTACACTTTTGTTCAATGCCCTGCTCTTCTGGGACTTTCCTATTGCTGTGCCCTTCACTGATTGTTCAGATCTCCATCAGAGGAATGATTAAGGATGATAAAACCCTAATTGGACAACGTTTGATTTTTCAGTGGTTTCATAAAAGGTATAGTAATCAAAGAAATTTGAAACCTAATTGTGTGACCTTAGGCTAGTTTTTAAACATCTTTAAGCTGCAGTTTCCTCATCTTTCAAATGTGACAATTATAATAAATATCTCATGATGTTGCCATGAGAAGCAAATAAGCTGTTGCTTATAAAGTGCTTAGCACAATGCCTGGCATGTGGTAAATGCTCAATATATATAAGCTATTTTTAAAGTGACTACTCTTCCACATGAAAATTCTATGTAAGTATTGCCTATGCCATAAATTGAGACTGTTATGTTGCTAACTCAATTCTTAAAATTGGAACAACCTTTTCAGACCGTTGTGCCATGTTCCCATTCTTATAACACACTAAAAATGTTTAGATCCCACTTTGGCATCTAAATGTAGGTATCTGTTCAACGTCATCAAATGACACATTTAAGATTTGTGTGTTTCATTATGTATATTTTACTTAAAAGAAAAAAGGACCATAAACAAATATGAACTCTAATGATATGAGTGCTGAAGTGTTTTGGGGAACTATATTATGTCTGCAGCTTATTTTTAATGCATGTAGAATAAGATGGTTTTATGAGGAATAGGTGTGGAAAAGTAAATAGATTAAAATGTTAATGGTGAAATCCTGGTGGTAGGTTTCTGGCTGTTCACTGTATAGTTCTTTCAGCTTTTCAGTATGTAGGAAAATTTTTGTAATTAAAATATTGATGAAAAAAGTGAACCTCAGATACTTAAAGTGTCCTAGGAAGGAAACATTTATTTAGTTTTCACTGTGTACAAAGCACTGTGCCAGGTTCTAGCACATATACAATGAAGTATGACACTACCTCTGCCTTTAAAAGCTCACAGTCTGGTTGGGGGAGATAAGACTCTTTAAAAAATTTGGCAAAAACTGAAAGGTCACGTTGTGTCAATTAAATTATGAAGGCAGAGATTTCCAGTCTGTGGCTTAGAGATCCCCAGGAGTTGCAGAGCTAGTACTGAAAGTCAGCAAATTCTGTGCAGAGAGCTCTGTCCGAAGGATGAGGAAATTAATAGGTCACATACATCTTTAACTCTTTTTCACGTATGGACGTTCTGTTTATGAAAATATAAATTTTCTTGTCCGAAAATTCACAGTAGGTTTTTGTCATCAGGTACTTTCTCAATCAACAGATTAAAAATAGGCTATCACTTGGGTTCTGAAATGTTTTGGTGTTAGAAAGAGGGCTTCATTCTCAAGAAGGTTAGAAGCCACTGATCCAAACAAAAGTGCTCTCAGAGTTCAGAGAAAAGAGCTCTTCAGCTTGCTGAGGTCTGGCCAGGCTTCAAGAAGGAGATGGAATCTGAGCTGAGTGTTTGGGAAATGGGTAGAATTTGAATAGGTTGAGAAGGGATGGAATGCATTCTAAATGAGGGACCAATTCGGACAAAGGTAGGATCGTTTGGGAGACTGGGAGGAGCCAGTTGAGCTGAAGAGGAACTGATGGTAGATCAGGCTGGAAGGATCGTCTAGAGCCAAGCAAGGAGGTGGAGGACCCTGAATACTAGGCTAAGGAATTTGGACTTAATCCTGCAGCCAGTAGAGAAGCCACTGAATATTTTGAGTGAGGGATTGATATGGTGCAAGTGTTTGGGGTATGAATCTGGCAGCAATTTCAAGGATAGATTGGATTGAGGCAGAGATGTGCGGCAAAATGGAGGCTCATCTGATCTGCCAAGATTTCGTGTGTTAGAAACCTGAGCTTGTGTGGCAAGAATGAGAATTGCCAAAAAAAGAAAAAAGAAAGTGAAATCGCAGGAGACATTTTGATGGAGCGGCCATCACTTACCAAGTATCACTTCTTTTACCAAAAAAAGTCAACGAGTCCAGACCTCGACATAAATCATTGCACAGTGCTACTCCAATATGCTGTACTTTCTGTGAATAATGAGTTTTGAAACTGAATAACATTTCTTGTTGGCGATGGATACCCTTAAGTTCAAGTTTAGTCTATGTATGTTGATTTGGTTTTCATAAGGCTGTATTGCTATTTTGTAGAGTTAATATTTTTCTACCCTCTTTTAAGAAAAAGAGGATGACCTTAAATTTTTAGAGGAATAATAATCATATTCCAGATGGTGATACCTCGTTTTCCAAATGGGTATTAACCAAAGGTAGATATATAAACTTTTAGATAAAGAAGAAAGAGTTGAATGGCTGCTTGTAATTATTAATTCAATTATATGTCTAAAATAAGATATATAAAATATATAAATTTGGGAATATTGCTATCTTGCACTTTCATATTTCATGTAATAATTTTATTCTGTTTACATATGCATTTGGTATCCCTTGATGCCACTTTTTGAGTCATTTGACACATTTTTAAAAAACATACATTTCCGTGCTTCGCTGGTGACGCAGTGGTTGAGAGTCCGCCTGCCAATGCAGGGGACACGGGTTCATGCCCCGGTCCGGGAAGATCCCACATGCCGCGGAGCGGCTGGGCCCGTGAGCCATGGCCGCTGAGCCTGCGCGTCCAGAGCCTGTGCTCCGCAACGGGAGAGGCCACAGCAGTGAGAGGCCCGCGTACCGCAAAAAAAACAAAAAAATATATACATTGCCACTTTGGCCTCATGATTTGAGCAGTCATTAAATCTGTGAGTGATACTATCATTGAATCCAAACTATAACTTAATATTATTATGGTTATACTTTTGTCTTGTAGGTTATTTGTCATCTGTACAGCATAATTGTATCTCTTTAAAGGGCTTTTTAAGGCTTACTTACAGCAATATCTAACATTTGTCTTGGGCTGGTCATGCCCCACAAATTATTATTAAATCTTTGTGACTTATTTACCTCTCTTTTTACTGATTCAGGAAGGCTTCTCTCTAAACATACAAAAATTCCAATGATTGATATTCCTTTATGCGAATGTATCTTCTCCAAAGAGTACTTTGCTCAAAATAACATGAGGGGCATGTGTCCTGTGAGTGAGAGGCTTTACAAGAACCTGCACATACATTGACAGAGTGATAATTGGGGAAGAATAAAATGTAATCTTCTGTTTGGTCATACACAGTGTGTTTAATTGCCTTATGCAATATGCCTAGTGGTATGAAGTCAGTTGTAATCCGTTTTTTAAAGTCAGTTGTACATTTTTACCTTCATCCATTCCTTCAGTGAATATTGTGTTCCAGCTATGTGTCAAGCATGGTGCTATGTTCTGTAGAGATATAAAAAGCTGGAGTTCCTATCAGGAAGAAATTTATAATATATTCAAACGGATAAGACTGTGAAATGTAAAATGAGATTGAGTGGGATCTGTGTTCTAAATGAGGTACAAGCTCAAGGAAAAGAAGAATCACCCCCGAGTAGTAGATCAGGCAAGACTTCACACAGCAGGTGGGACATTGGTTGATGGGAATTTGTAGAAGATTTAATGTCAGAAGGAAAGGCACTAGCCATACTGTGGATTTGAGGAAGCATTAAACATTCAGTAGACCAGTTTGGTTTAAATGTTGACTGTATATATGGACATGTGGTTCTTTGTCTGTAAAAAGGGAGATAATAAGTGTCACATAGGAAAGTTAGGACAATTAGATGTGACCTTATATTTTGTAATATTCTTATATTCTTGTAAGTTAGCGTTTGTTATACAAGTGTAAAATGTGTATGGAAGAACTGGCAAGGAAAGGAAAAAATAAAAGTATAAGAAGCTTGGTCTTAGAGTATAGAGGGCCTTATGAATATGATAAAGGAATGGTAACTTAATTTGGGAGAAAATGGAGAGCCTGCTCTTAGACCTCAGAGCCAGGAGTGACTCGCTCAAATCTCGGCTAAGGAAAGATAAGTATCTCTGCTCAAAATAGAGTAGAGACTGAAAAGCAAATTGGTCAGCTTTTCCAAGAGAAGAGGTATAAGATAATTAAGTTAGTGGCTGTGAAATTAGGGGGGGGAAATGGTTGTAAAGATTAGAATGGTAGAAATGATGGACTTGGCAATGGAGTGTGAGGGAAGAGTTGCTGGGAGGAATCAGGGTGAAAAGGAAACTTTCAGTCTAGGTGGCATGACCGTTACAAAGGGATAGGATGAGGAGTTTCCGTTTGAGCAGGTTGATTTGACCTTGATTCAGGCAAGGGCCTTGCATAATTGGGATGTGAGGATTGGTCCCCGTGAAAAAGTTGTGCATGTGGATAGAGATTTGAGAGTTGTCTACGTGAAAGAGATTTTTTTTTAATTGTGGAGAGACATAACTGTGAGGGACAATTTAGATAAATGAGGAGGTAGAATTATAGAACCACAGAGTAGGCAAAGGAAGACAATCCTGAGAAAACGACATATACAGGTTAAAAAAGGAAAACACTGCTGTGTTGTGTTGGTCAATGATGAGAAAAGTGTCAGAGGAAGGCCCACTCCACAGAAGAATTAAGGAAAATCAGGATGGAAAAAGTTTGCATCAGGCAATTAGGAATATCCTTTTAGTAAAATAGTAGCTATAAAGGGACGATACAAAGGATTAAAGAGAGAGTAGATATTAAGGATTTGAAGGCAAATTTTCAGAAAACTTAGTGATGAAAGAAGGGAGAGAAGTAGATCATTCTTGAGAGAAGTTTTTTTAAAATCAGGGCAGACCTGCCTTATTTATTTATTTATTTATTGGATTTTTGTAAAAAATTTTATTGGAGTATAGTTGATTTGCAATGTTGTGTTAGTTTCAGGTGTACAGCAAAGCAAATCAGTTATACATATATCCACTCTTTTTTAGATTCTTTTCCTGTATAGGTCATTACAGAATATTGAGTAGAGTTCCCTGTGCTATATAGTAGGTCCTTATTAGTTATCTATTATATATATATGTCAATCTCAATCTCTTAATGTATCCCTCTCCCCTCTTTCCCCCTGGTAACCATAAGTTTGTTTTCTGCATCTGTGACTCAATTTCTGGTTTGTAAATAAGTTCATTTTTACCCTTTTTTTAGATTCCACATATAAGCAATATCATATGATACTTGTCTTTCTCTTTCTGACTTCACTCAGTATGACAATCTCCATGTTGCTGCAAATGGCATTATTTTGTTCCTTTTTTATGGCTGAGTTATATTCCGTTGTATATATATCCCACATCTTTATCCATTCCTCTGTTGATGGACATTTAGGTTGCTTCCATGTCCTGGCCATTGTAAGTAGTGCTGCTGCCTGTTTTTAAAGTTAGGGGAAGTAGAAGGAAGTAGTCCCTCGAGATGGAACGATTGAAGATGTTGAGACCAAACAATCAAATATTGGAGCGTTGTTGCAAAGAAGGTATGGACGTGGTGCAAGAATAAAGGTGTAAAATTTAAACCCTGCTAGAGGAAAGAAAACCTCTATTGAGATTCATCAGTGGGAAAATGGAAAATATTGTAGAAAGATCATTGAAAGATTTAGTGCAGCTTCTACATTCTTTATAAAATAGTTGGTGAGGACATGTGCTAAAGAGGATGGGGAATAAGGTGCGGTTTGGAGTTTTGAGTAAAGTGGAAAAGACTTGATGGAAACTTTCAGGCAGAAGAAATGGAAAGGTGGGATTGTCAGGCAACAGGATGACTCAAAAGAATACAGAAAGCATACATTCTAGTGGATTCAGTTAGCGGGTGAATTGTGGTCTCCTCTCCTATGTTCAGCCAGCCAGAACAGAGGCAAAGAGTGAACAGTAAGAGGTTGCCAATCCTGAGAATGGAGCTTGGCAAAAAAGATGCTTGGAAAAATGAGGTGACACGTGGGCTTCTAGGGTGGGAGTTCTGGGTTCCAGACTGGGCTGGTGTGGTTGGAGTGGGAGAATGGATAGGGGTTTAGAAAGACGGGTTATTCTGAGGAGCATTAAGAGCTAGTCCAGCAGAAGTGAGCAAATGAAAAAGGTAAAAGGCGGTGTTATTTAGAGGCAGTGCAGTTCTAGGAAGTGGTGTAGCTGAAGTATTTAATTACCAAAGTGGAATGAAAGTAAATCTGATTGCAATAGAAGAGAGAAAGGGATCATAAAGAGTAGTAGAGGGATAGTGAACAGAGTTTGTAAAGTCCTGGAGCATTGAAGTAGGAAACAAAATAGAGAGGAAGACCAAGCGTGTGCCAAGCAAAGGCAAGCTGTACTGTCACCGTGAGAAGAAAAGTTATGAGATGAGCTTAGATACTACCTGGGGAGGATCTACGGCTTACCCAGGCTGGTGCCTTTGCTGCAATCCTGGGCAAATTCTTTTTTTTTTTTTCTTTTAAGAAGATGTTGGGAGTAGGAGTTTAATTAATTCATTAATTTTGGCTGTGTTGGGTCTTCGTTTCTGTGCGAGGACTTTCTCTAGTTGTGGCAGGCGGGGGCCACTCTTCATCGCGGTGCGCGGGCCTCTCACTACCGCGGCCTCTCTTGTGGTGGAGCACAGGCTCCAGACGCGCAGGCTCAGTCGTTGTGGCTCACGGGCCTAGTTGCTCTGCGGCATGTGGGACCCTCCCAGACCCGGGCTCGAACCCATGTCCCCTGCATTAGCAGGCAGATTCTCAGCCACTGCGCCACCAGGGAAACCCCTGGGCAAATTCTTAACACAGAGGCCGGCTCCCAGTCCATCAGGCACAGCTGTCCTCTGGGGAAGAACGTGCTTTAAGTGCCCTCTGACTTTATAGTGAGACATATAACTAATGAAATGGACTGGGTACTTACCTCCTCCGATCAGCCTATCATCTTCCTGGAGATGCTGTGACTGCAACATTCAGATTATAATGAGAAGTTGCTTGATGAGCAGGGAGTCATGGTATGGTGGGTTCGTTGGGTGGTCTTTATAGCCGAAGTCCCCAAGCTCCCATGATCTGATAGCTGTGTCTCCAGTTAACTCTATGGTGAGCAAAGACAGGGTTCTCTTTTCCATGGGCCACTAAGCAGTGCTGGAGGGAAGTGCCCACATTTTCTCCTGGAATCCTCTATCACAATTGCCGTGGTCACCATCCTCCCACTAGCCTGTTTCTTCAGAAAGATTGTAAGGACTGAGGTATATGTTTTCTTTTTTTTTTAATTTTAATATAATTTTTAAAGGTTACTTTCCATTTACAGTTACTACAAAATCTTGGCTATATTCCTCACGTTGCACAATACATCCTTGAGCCTATCTTATACCTAGTTGTTTGTGTCTCCCACTTACCACTCCTATATTGCCCCTCCCCCCCATGGTACCCACTAGTTTGTTCTCTATATCTGTAAATCTGCTTCTTTTTTTGAAATATTCATTAGTTTGTTGTATTTTTTAGATTCCATATATAAGTGATATAGTATTTGTCTTTCTCCAACTTATTTCACTTAGCATAATGTCCTCCAAGTCCATCCATGTTGCCGCAAATGGCAAAATTTTATTCTTTTTTACGACTGAGTAACATTCTATTGTGTGTGTGTGTGTGTATATATATATATATATACACACACACAAATCACATCTTCTTTATCCATTCATCCATTGATGGACTCTTAGGTTACTTCCATACCTTGGCAATTATAAATAATGCTGCTGTGAACATTGGGGTGCATGATCTTTTCAAATTAGTGTTTTCGTTTTTTTTCGGGTACATACCCAGGAGTGGAATTGCTGGATCATATGGTAGTTCTCTTTTTAGTTTTTTGAGAAACCTCCATACTGTTTTCCACAGTGGCTGCACCAATTTATATTCCCACCAACAGTCTACAAGGGTTCCCTTTTCTCTACATCTTCTCTAATGTTTGTTATTTGTGTTCTTTTTGATGATAGCCATTCTGACAGGTGTGAGGTGATATCTCATTGTGGTTTTGACTTGCATTTCCCTGATGATTAGCACTGTTGAGCATCTTCATGTGCTTGTTGGTCATCTGCATTTCCTCTTTGGAAAAATGTCTAGTTCTCCTGACCATTTTTTTAAATTTAAATATAGTTGATTTACAATGTTGTGTTAGTTTCTGCTGTACAGAAAAGTGATTCAGTTATACATATATACGTATTCTTTGTCATATTCATTTCCCTTATGGTTTATTACAGGATATTGAATATAGTACCTTGTTCTATGCAGTAGGACCTTGTTGTTTATCTATTTTATATATATAGTAGGAAGTGGATGGACCTAGAGTCTGTCATACAGAGTGAAGTAAGTCAAAAAGAGAAAAACAAATACCGTACGCTAACGCACATATATGGAATCTAAAAAAACAGTACTGATGAACCTAATAGCAGGGCAGGAATAAAGACACAGATGTAGAGGACGGACTTGAGGACACAATGGGGGAAGGGGAAGCTGGGATGAAGTGAGAGAGTAGCACTGACAGATGTACACTACCAAGTGTAAAATCGATGGCTAGTGGGAAGCTGCTGCATAGCACAGGGAGATCAGCATGATGCTTTGTGACGATCTAGAGGGGTGGGATAGGGAGGGTGGGAGGGAGGCTCAAGAGGGAGGGGATATGGGGATATATGTATACATATAGCTGATTCACTTTGTTGTACAGCAGAAACTAACACAACGTTGTAAAGCAATTATACTCCAATAAAGATATAAAAATGAAAAAATTTACAAATGGTACCTAATTAAACTAAAAAGCTTTTGCACACCAAAGGAAGCCACTGACAAAATGAAGACAACCTACTGAATGGGAGAAAATATTTGCAAATGATATGACCCATAAGGGATTAATAGCCAACATATATAAACAGCTCATACAACTCAACATCAAAAAAACAAACAACCCAATTAAAAAATGGGCAGAAGAACTTGCAGCAATATGGATGGACCTAGAGATTATCATACTAAGTGAAGTAAGTCAGAAAGAGACAAATACCATATGATATCAATTACACGTGGAATCTAAAATATGACACAAATGAACTTATTTACAAAACAAAAGCAGACTCACAGACATAGAAAACAAACTTATGGTTACCAGAGCGGAAAGGGAGATGGAGGAGAGGGATCAATTAGGACTCTGGGATTAGCAGATATGTTTACTTAATATAATCATGATTTAATCCTTCCTCTTGAGTTACCGCCAAGTTACCTTGATTTGATTTTGGCTGTCCTGAGGCAGTTGCCCTAATGGTTGATCTTAGACAAGTCACTTAGCTTTAGATTCTTCTAATGTACTTTTCAGAGGGTAAGCTTAACTTTAATGTGAAGTTTGTAACAGATTCTGTCCCAGAAGAAACACTTTGATTTCTCATAATTACTTTAATAAAGATACTCTAATGATAGAAGTAACTATAAAAACATGGCCTCTGGACCTAGCACCGTGCTGAATGGTTTATAAGCATTTATCTTTTTAATCTTCTCGTGAGTATGTTATCCCCACTTATAGAGAAGGAAGCTGAGGCACACAGAAGTTGAGTAATTTTTCCAGGTTCATACTGTTAATAGCAACGCTAGATTGAACTTCAACTGATAATTCCAAAGCTGGTGCTTTTAACTCTTTATTCCTTCCTTTATTCATTCATTCATTTATTTATTACATATTTTAACTCTATTCCCTATTGCTCCCTGGTGCTATTCCCCAGGAGAAAGGCATTCAGGGTAGGTAGGTATAATACTGCTGCTACTAATGATGATGATAAATGTAGTTTCAGTTCCTTATTTGTATCAGGTACTTTACATACGTTTTTATGGATCCTTATTTCATTTCTATAATATAGATATTTTCTTTGCTTGTGATGAGAACTTTCAAGATGCACCCTTCTAGCAACTTTCAGATATGCAGGACTATATTATTGCCTGTAGCCCCCGTGCTGTACACTACATCCCCGTGGCTTGTTTATTTTATAACTGGAAGTTTGTACTTCTTGACCCCCTTCACCCATCTCACCCACCCACAACACTCCTCTGGCGACCACCAATCTGTTCTTTGTATCTATGAGTGTCTGTTCTCTTTATGAGTTTTGCTTTGTTTGTTCATTTATTTTGTTCTGTAGATTCCACATATAAGTGAAATCGTATGGCATCTTTCTCTTCTGACTTGTTTCACTTAGCATAATACCCTCAAGGTCTATCCATGGTGTCACAAATAGAAAGATTTTATTTGTTTTATGGCTGAGCAGTATTCCATTGTGTGTGTGTGTGTGTGTGTGTGTGTATCACTGTAGATATTACTTTTAAAATATTTTATGAGATAATTAAGGTTGAAGAGATCATATAACTTCTACAAAGTCTTATAGCAGGTAGCTGGATTATTTGCCTCCAAAACCAAAGTGCAAAGAAATTGATAGATGGAAGTTTGTGGCACTTCTGGAGGGTAGCAAGTTGCCCAGTATAACTCAGGCCTAAAGTACATGGACAGGTGAAGCTGTTGAAGGGATCAGGGAGCTTAAAGGGGTAAAGGAGAATTTCTGAATATTTTTAAAGGATGAGTCGGTCCTTCAGTATCAGATGGAAGACTGGAAATCTGGAGTGGTAGGAAAAAGAGAGACTCTTGAGTGGTGGCAAAAGAGACTAAAAGTTGCTATTTTCTGATAGACTGAAGTCATGTAATGCAGGAAACAGTAGGGCAGAGATAAAAAGAATCCTACCATTATTTAGAGGAGAACACGTCACTCAGATTGTTCTTTTCAGATAAATAGCTCAGATGGGGTCATTGTTCTCAGACATGACAGCATTTTAAATGTCTCAAACTTAAAGAAAAATTCAGTAACTCAAAGCTTTGGAAAGTGCTCTGTTCTATCACCTATGACGTATTTATAAATGTCATGGCGCTAGTGAGGATGGGTGAAGGTCTGGTGGCCAGAGATTATGCTTTTTAACGTTCTGGTGGGTGTATGCTTGGCAACCACAAAGCCAGCAGTGGTCTCTGTTTATCTGGCTTTCATTCAGAAACTATTTCCCATCACAGTAAATCACCAGTCTCTTTAGCATCAGGTGGCTGGTGATCACAGATTCAATTACAGTACCTGATAAAATCACGAATATCCTGGTAGTTCCTTTATATACTGCCTCTTCTCTTCAACAGTGAGCCTTTTAAAAACTTGGGTTCATCAGGAAAAGGGAGTCTTTATTCTTTAGTGTATAGATGAGTGTATTTGAACAATGGCAAAAAGCAATGGGCTGGGGGCCTAAAAGAAAAAGTATCCTCTTCGTTTCCTTCCTCTTCTTTTTGCCTAGTTTTAATGGCATTGCAAGTATCATTGAATGCGCCTCTTGGGAGTGAAAGCTGTACTTGATTAAGCTAATTATGGAGAGTAGCTGGGGTAGGTCTTGGGGTACAGGAGTAGGAGTGGTTTGGCGTAGTCAAGCATTCGTGAATTTCATAGTCCAGTCTACAGATTCATAGACCTTAGATTTGGCAAAGACTTAGAAGTCATCTGGGCTAACATCTCACACTGTAAATTTCTTCTTCACCATCTTTCCCAGGCAGACGGGTGGGCATGGACCTTCTGCTTGAGATCTCCCAGCAAGTTCACTAGCCTGGAAGTGTTAACGCTCTAGGAAGACAAGGACTGCAGGGGTTTTGCTTTGCACCATGTCCACAATGTGCCTTACTCTGTTGTCGAGTAGCTCTAATTATTGGGAAGTGCCACTTACTGCTATTTTTCAAGACTTGGAATAAAAAATATCCAACATGAAATCCCATTTCTGCCACTTACTGTGTAACTTTGGGCAATTTCCTAACCCCTCTGATTTCAGTTTTTGCCTGTGAAACAAGAAGACAGTACGTAACTAGTGAGTTTGTGTGTTGTGTTCTGAGACCTACTTGTAGAATTGTTTAAAGAGATTCATCAAAATGTCTACAAAGAATCTGACACATAGTAGGTACTCTGTAGGACCCATTCCCCTTGGGCCTAATTCTGATCTTTTTCTGGGTGTGTGGTATTTGATAGGGAGTTCAGATCCCATGGTAATTTGTCCAGTATAGAGTGAAATAGAACCATTGTTTTTTATGTACAGGGCGTTATATGAGTTCTTTTTAAAGAGGTAAAATAAGGATGTGGACAACTGGCTATGAAACCGTGCACCAGCAGTGGTGTCCCTGCCTTCCTAAATCTGTAGCTATATAATGCTTATGAAGAGCAAAATCATTAGGTTTCCTGGAGGCGTGAAGAGAGGAGGGAAATACAGGCTTATATCAGAATTTATTAGCATCAACTAAGACTTCTAATCTGAAACAACTGGTGGAAAAGAGAAAATTTCAGTTACACTATTGTTTGGTCTACATTAAAACAATCAATTGAAGTGATTCCCTTTGGACTCACTGGTTTCATTTTTCAACTTGGTTTAGAGATAGTCTAAATAATTTTTTTTGAAACTATCTGCTGCAACTATTTATAATGTGAATTTTAGAACTACTCATTATGCACTCGTAAAAGATTTGAAGGCCCAAGAGGGTGAATTTGTCCTCTGCCTGATGTTTATAGGAGATTAGCAGTGTTGAGAGAAGGAAAAGCTTCATTTTCTCCATCATCCGTTCCCATTCCGGGATGTGTTTACTTGGTGAGAGAAGCCACCCCAAATATTCTCTTGTTAGGGCCTTCATTTTGGGAAACATGTTATTGATTTTTAAGTAGCCTCTAAAGTATTATTACACTCTTCTTGAAAACCTGTTAATAGGGATGTATAACTTCCATACAGTAGGCTAGGCAAATTCCAGTGATAGAACTTCACTAGTATTATAAAGCAGAAACAAAAAAAAAACTTCACTAGTAGTTTCTAGGGAAAACAATGATGCTATTTTTTTTTTAAGCTAAAACTAGGGAAAATAGGGTTCTGAGCTGTTCTGCCTTATCTGTAGGGATGCAATAATCCCCTCACTATATCAGTGCAGTAGATTTGCTTTGGAGAACCTATAGCATAAAGATAAATGTTTTTAGTTTACAGACCCAAGGGACTTTACTGAAGGTTATGCTTTCCACAGACTGTCTGCTATTGTTATTTTTAAGTGGAAAATTTTATTTCTGCTTCATTTATATTTAGTGTGGTTTTGGTACTAAGTGTACATCAGACCTTGATGAATTGTCATGGCTGGGTGGTAATAACAGTCCATTAAAATGAGCACTCTGTTTTTTTAGCCATGCTGGATAACTGAGAAAGTGTGTGTGCGCATGCACCTGTCCTTGAGCATCATGAAAGCTGGTGTTATTTCCCACTTCTTCAAGTCTTTCTCTTCTATCCTTTGGACTCTATTTGGCCGAATGGCTACAAACCCAAGGAAATAATTTCACATCCACATTATGTAAATTTTGAGACATAAGTTATTTATTTTAGTAAGCAATTTAGTAAACATTTAAGACAACAATGAATTGAACTAATTTTAAAGTGTTTCTATTAAAAGGTAACTTGCCACAATAGATTGTTTCCTTAGGAAGAAAAACTTAACATGGGAATTTCTTTAAAAAAGACTCTATTAGGAATATTAATCTGATTTATATTCAAATATGAAAAGATTGATTTTTAAATGATTTTCTTATAATTATTTTGAATGTTATATCTTCTCTACTGTGCCTTTATAAATATTAATTGGGTATATGATATATGTTGTTTATTTTTATAGTTAAAACAGAGCCAATGAGCAGCAGTGAAATAGTTTCAACAACAGCAGACGGGTCTTTAGACAATTTCTCAGGTTCAGGTAAGGAATAAATATTAGATTTTCACAGTAATATGAAACATTATTTTTCCTAGTTTACATATACAAATATATGTGTGTATATGCATGTGTATGTGTATGTATGTGGATATCATCTGTGTAATACTGTATAGTTTTTCTCAGCATCACATATTTGCAATTCTGATGTTTTTGTTCAGTGTGATGAAGTGTTTGCTGAAAATGTTGGTATTCTGTAAAGGAGAAAAAAATCAAAAGGGGAATTGTTCTCCATCTTCTCTAAATTATCTTTATTATGTTGATGCCTCCTTCCCTCTGTCTCTCATCTGTGTGATTTTTCTTTCTTTTTTAATAGATTTATTTATTTAGGGCTGTGTTGGGTCGTCGCTGCCACATGTGGGCTTTCTCTGGTTGCAGGGAGCAGGGGCTACTCTTCGTTGCGGTGCACGGGCTTCTCACTGAGGTGGCTTCTCTTGTTGTGGAGCGCGGGCTCCAGGCGCACAGGCTTAGTAGCTGTGGCTCGCGGGCTCTAGAGCGCAGGCTCAGTAGTTGTGGCGCACGTGCTTAGTTGCTCCGCGGCATGTGGGATCCTCCCGGGCCAGGGCTCGAACCCTTGTCTCCTGCGTTGGCAGGCGGATTCTTAACCACTGTGCCACCAGGGAAGTCCCTATGTGATTTTTCTAATCATGCACAATTTGGCTTCTGATAGCCCCTAAACAGACTTGCCACGGCATCCTCCTAACTAACTGTCATGTCAACTAGAGATCAGACTTTGTCAAGCAGCTTTAGATCCTTAATTAATTTTTTAATCTCTTTCATTTTGAGTAAAGCCTGCCTTCAACAAACAAAACATACACGTTTCACCTCCATGATGATGAAATTGCTGATAAGAAAGTGACTGTGATAATAAATTCACTGTGAGGATCTGATTGTATCTTTGCCGAATTACCCAGCTTGGACTCTTTCAATTAAAACTCATTCTTATCAGAAGTAATTCTTCCATTTTTTAACCCTTTTCAAGTGATTGGCTGTGTTTATGAGACCTCTCCATCGGAAATGCTATACTTTTGTAAGTTTGTGATTGATTTCACCTAGCTCTTGGGATCATTTCACATACACCCCAATTAGAAGGAGTTATAAATAGATATAAAATGACATGCAGATGCACAACTTTTATGCTGATGATACCAGCTGGAGGCGATAAGGAGCTAACAACAGGTGTTACACCCATAGTTCTTTCATAAAGCGTTTACTAGATTTGACTTATGTCAGGCAGTGTGCTTGGTGCTATTATGGATTCAAAGATGTATGAGAACGGTCCTGCCTTGCGACTTAATAGGGCGAAGTAATCACCAGGCCATCATAGTACAGCTGGATAATGCCGGAGGGAGGCCCGGGGACCCCTAAAAATACCTAGGAAGGACCCAGCAGAGACTGAGTTGGGGTGGGGTGGTCAGGGAGGGTTTCCTGGAGAGGATGCCTGCACTCAGCCTTAAAGAATGTGTAGGAATAAAGCACACGTAGAATTGAGGATGGGGAAGCTGGACGGATGGAGTGTTCCGTGGGAGGAGACCAAGGCACGGGGGTGTGGAACTTGGAGACACCACTGATGGTTCAGCATTCTTGGTGTGTCTGGTGTGAGCAGTGCGGGCTGTGCTGCACGGAGGGGAAGGGACCAGAGTCTAAACAGGCAGGTGTGTTCCACGTGGCATGTGTGTTTTATCCGGAGTGCCACGGGAGGCATCAGGTTGCGTGATCACTTTCCCTTATGGAATGACTCAGGCAGGATGGAGGGGAGGCTGGGGAACTGAAGGGGAGAGAACAGTTAGGGGTTTTTGCAATCATTTTCGCAAGAAATGATGAAGACCTGAGATAGGGTGCTGGCAATGGCTGTGAAAAGGTGATGGATTAAGATGTATTTATGAAATAGAATTTATGGTCATAGTGACCAATGAGCATGGCGAGGATGAGTGAAGCAGAGAGAGAAGGGAGGAGTGAGGGAATCCCAGAGGTATGACTGAGGAAGAAAGGTGGCGGCTTCTGTTTGGGGCTTGTTAGTGGTGATTTAACACGCACCTGAAGATGTTGGAGCTCAGGAAAGATCTGGAATGGAAATTCTGAAATTGAGTACAGAGAGTTGACGCTAGCAGGGTTTAACAAGGTTGAAGACAGAGCCCAGGGAAAACCCATACATAAGAGATGGGTAGAGGATAAGATGAAAGCACAGGTGATTGGGGGAGGAGAAAAAGAGTATTGAAATGGAAGTGAAGGAAGGCAGGAAAGAAACTTCAGGGAAGCACTTCTATATGATAGATTCATATACAGATTTTAAAAATGGTTTTTTAAAAAGTCTTAACGACATCAGAAAATGTTTACTTATAATAAGTGCAAAGCAGATTATAAAAGAGTAACATGTTCAGTATAATCACAGTTTTGTTTTGTTTAAAAAGACATTTATGTGTATGTATTTGTGTCTGTGTGTATGTGTATAAAAATTAATGGTTGGCTCTCTGAATGGTGGAATATAATTTGAATTTTATTCCTTCTGCCTTTTTCATAATTTTTTGCAGAGCATATGTATAACATTCATACGTTTAAAAAGTAATCATTTTAAAGTACAAGTTAAAAATCACATACTAAACTGCAAAGAGATAATTTTTTTGAAAGTATCTATGAATAATAGTATTGCATCATGGTTTTTCCTGATTTTTATCACAGTACTGGGGGGAAGAAATTCCTTGTTTTTAAGGAATACGTACAGAAGTATTTATGAGTAAAGGGGCATCATATTTGCAACTCCAAAAAAATGTGAGTTAAACATGTGCATATACACACATATAGAGAGAGAAAGAGAATAAAGGATAAAGTTAATCTCATAAAACATAACCATTTGTGGAATTTGGGTGAAAGATATCTGGGAAGTTTTTCTACTATTCTTGCAACTTTTCTCCAGTTGTCAAATTATTTCAAAATAAGAAAATAAAAAATGAAAAGCATGAATGGATTTAACCTACGGCAGTTTCAGTGGACAAGCGGGCTTCATCTCCCTTGTGTCCGCTGGCCTACATGCCCTACTTCTGTGTCTCCAGCATAGTTCCTAGCAGGTAGTATGTGCTCATAAGTTTATTGAATGGATGAATGGCTTAATGAATACGATGAGGATGTGGAGACAAGAAAGAGAAAAATGTCTTTCACGTCGATCAGTGGTAAAGGGAGGAGAAGAGAAGGTAGTCTGTTAGAAAGAGGGCTGGAGGGTTGAGGATGGCATTTAGGTCAGGGTGTTTTGGGCTGCCAGCATGAACTTTATAGAGGCACGGGTGCACGGTAGAGGCACCCTGATGGGACAGCAATGGTTAAATTCAAAACAGAAGTGGGTCAGCCTAGAAAAGGAATAACTTTTCCACAGAAATATCAGGGAAGATTGATAGAAAGTAACACAGATGAGTCTGAAGTGGAGGAGGAGGAGACAAGACCTTGAGGGAATTCCTGCCTGATTCCTCTGTTCGAACCTTCCAGTGGCTCCCATTCATCTCTGAGTAAAAGCCGATTCATTACAATTAGCCTGCAAGCCCCACCAGACCTTATTGCCTGCTTCCCTTGCCTCCTGCTATTCCTCTAATAAGGGCCTCTGCGGGGGCAGTCCCTCTGCCTGGAACACGTCTCTGTGCACCTGCCTGACTGCTTCACCACCTTCACATCCCACCACTGAGGCTCACCCTGACCACCTTACTCAGTGTTACAAAACTCTCACTAGAGACTTCCAGAATCCCCCACCCACCCAATAACACGTCGAACCTTTTACAAACTCTATCATTCACTTGCGTATTAGGTTTATTGCCGGCCTCTCACCCCCACCAAAATGTAAGCTTGAGATGGCAGGGATTTGGTCTTCTTTTGTTCATTTGTATCCCTGACACCTGAAAAAGTATCCAGCATGTGTTAGGCACTCAGATATTTACTAGATAAATTATTGAATACATGAATGAATGAATGAATGATGGCTTCTACTTTTTTTCTCTGAAGTGACTCAATATGAGAAGAAAATTGAGGATATCAGTAAAAGACGCGTTTCAAATAACTTCATGTATCTAGGACAGACAGAAAAAAGTGAAGGAAGGGGATAATAAACTGAGAGAGGATAAGGATGTCAGGGGGCCTGCCTCTCTTGATGGGTTGGAGGATAGATGAGATGGGAATAAAGGAGTGAAAATTCTGGAAAGAGAGGATGTTCCTTCCTTAATCTCAGAACTCAGTGAGGCCTCCACCTGATGCTTCTGGCGTTGGTTCTCTGTACTTCCCTTCCTCAGCCTTTATCACTCCTTTAAAAATTACTTTGCATCGTCTTTCCTCCTGCTAAACTATAGCCCTATGAGAACAGAGACTGTTTGTCTTGTTCACACTTACAATCCCAGGGGCCATCGTAGAATGGAGCTCCTACGCAGTGGTCAGTACATGTTTGTAAATAAACAAATGAAATCAGTCAGTGCTGTTGTGTTTTAAGACTGGAATGGAGAAAGAGGTCCAGGATGTGGTCTTGAGCTTGATGGTTGACGTAGAAGGCCAGAGTTGAGGCCAAGACAGAAATGAGAAAAGCGCTGGATGCATGACCCAAGATGATGTTGGGATGTGTCAGGGGACACAGTCAAATACTAAAGTTTTTGATAAATGCAAGGCAGTGCTTAGGAGGTGGGTCCTTCATGGAAGTGTTAAAGAGTTGTCAGGAACCTCAGAGAAAGGAGGGTTTCATGGGAGAGCAGAAAAACAATGATTTGGAAGAAACAACAAGGAGGATGTGTTTTTAGGTCTTTGTTATTCTGGAATCTGAGAGATTGAGCAGCCTCTACTGGGAAAAGATACACAGGAGAAATAAGGGCCTTGGAGGAGGGCTTAGCAGAAGGTGGAGGAATAGTTTGGTGAAGAGACTGAAGCTGTAGAGAATCTCATTTGCCATAGATTGATGGTCTGTGTTGGACGCAGAGGAAAGGATCAGGTGACCTGGGCACTGGGTCAAGGCATAGGGGGCACAGAGCACCGTGGGGATGGACCTTCCTTTACTGTTGTCTTTTACTGTTTCTCTTCCCTTCTCTCCTCCTCTTCTCCTCCTCTTCCTTTTTCTCCTCTTTCTCCTTCCCCCTCCTCTTCCACCCCCCTTCCCCCGCATCTCCTTCTCTCCCCCCACCTTTCATAAGTAAAGGTGTGAAAACCATGGCCTGCTGGAGTGGCTGTGAATAGGACTTAGGGTTTATAAGAGGAAGAGGAGGCTGGAGAAAGCAATCTCCAAGAATTAACTCCAAGATGGTCTTTACCTCTGTGGTCACTATGCCTACCTTCCTTCTCTATGATAGCTTAAAAATTCACTTCCCTAATATTCTGGGTATCTTAAGGAAATAGCAAGGATAAAGAAGACATGGAGTCATCCTGACACTGGTAATAGCTGTTTCCACCTTTGTCCTTCAAGGAACCCTAGCATCTTAAAGCATTAAGGAGGCAGAGAGGCTCACTCTTCTCCAGGGAAATCGCCAGGTATCCTGGTGTGGGGAGACTGGAGGAGAGAGGTTGATTTTCCAAGGCATGTGGCTGAATTGAAAAATGCAAGGTTGTTTATTGTGTTTTTAAAATACAGTGACGTTCTGCTCATTTACTGTTGACCAATGAAAAACAATATTTTAATGATTAAAACGTTAAGAACAATTGGCGTTGAAAATAATGTGCTTTGAGGGATTACAAAATGTCTTTGCCTGCTGCTGCTTCCACTTCCACAAAGCCCAAATTTGTTATTCATTTGTTAAATAAAATGTCAATTGATATGGATTCATTCAACATTGATGTCTGGGGGTATTTGAAAATCGGAAATTTCTAGAGGAGAAAAAAATCACATCTGACAAATATGATTTCTTGTTTTTGTAATTGTTCATGAAAAGATCTACCTTTTGGGATCTGATTCATTCATTCAACAATTCTGTATTGAGCACCTACTGTGGGCCAGGCAATGTTCTAGACAGTGGGAATATAGAGGTGAATAAGTAGATAGGTCCCTGCTCTCATGGAGCTTTCGTTCTTGTGGGAGAGACAAATGATAAGTAAGTGGTAAGTGGTAATATAAGTAACTAGGCAGTGAAAAGTGCTCTGAAGAAAACGAAAGCAGGTCAAAGACTATGGTGAGGAGTGGGTAGGGGTCTCTTTTAGAAGGAAGGCTTCTCTAAGGAAAGGGCATCTGAGCAGAGGTCTTAGTGAAGTGAGGGAATACGTTTGGGTTAATCAAAATGAAACAGGATAACAGGGTTTGGAGTTGAGGGCAAGGAGGGGTTTGACATGATGATCTAATTTATGTTTTTAAGAGATCACTGTTTGTCATGTGGAAAATTCTCTTTGGGAGAAGGGTGGGAAGAAGGTAAGGAGAAGCAGGGAGACCAGCATTTCCTGGTGCAGAAGAAGAGGACTGTGTTAGCCCACGTGTTTCCTGGAGGAACCACTGAAGCAGGATGCTGTGTGCCAGTATCCTATCGGGGAGGGGAGGGAAGGTGAGATCAGGGGGCGGTGCCCTGGCTGCCCTCTCTGATGGCCACGGCCAACGTTGGTGACTGGAACAGAGTGGCAGACAAGAGAGAGTGAGAAGTTGTCACTTTTAGCCTATATTTGGAAGGGAGAACTGACTGGACTTAGGATAAAAGGGTATGAGGAAAGGAGACGAATCAAAACTTAACTTTTAGGCTTTTGACCTGTTTGTCCAGCTGAATGACGTTGACATGGACGAGATGGGAGCCCGGGGGAGCCGTGAACTGAGGACTTGCTAATTTTTAGATTTCTATCGACTTTCTCAGCGGATTCTCTAGCTTGTGAATATTAATTCACCTTGGGTCCTTCTCCTCTCCCTTCCTGCAGTAAGATTTGGGGAGCCTCTTTAACGTACATGTGAGAGGTAGGAGAAAGAATGCAATGATAGGAAACAAGTGTGCTAAAACAAAGAAGGACCTGTTGTCCCTGCATCCCCAGGGCTCTGCCATGTGGCCTCTGGAGTTTACTAATGGTAAGAGAACCAATTGATTTACCTTGGTAAATGGCCTGGGAGCATTCTTTTTGCCTTAGGTTATTCTGGTCTCATGAAATTAAAAATAATCTGAATTCTTAGACTATTATTAAAAAGTTTAAAGTGTTTTAGGCAATTAAGGAAAAAAGTACTTGAGGTAGAAGGTGGAAGATTCTTGACTTTAGGCTACACAGAGATCACAGGGGTTTGAATTTAGAGAAAGCCCTAAGGGTATGGCTGTTTACATGGCATTACATAGTCAATAATTTTAGGTGCACACAGGTAAGTAGCAGCAACATACTCGGGCAGCATCATAGGTTCTTATTCACATCTATTTAATAAGGAAAACTATTGACCCATTTATATTGCCAAAGATCAGGTTTATTGTTGTGTTTATAAATAACTTAACATGATTTAACCATCTTTCGAGTTATCATGGTTTAAAAATATCTACTTTGCTTATGACCTAAACCTCACAGTCTCATTCAACAAATGTTATTTATTGATTACCTACCACATGCCAGGCCCTACCAGGTGCCAAGGAAACAAAGGAGAGTAGGAGGTCCTTGGCCCTGGAAGCTCATGGGTAGCAGAGGAAACTAACATCTATACGCTACATAAACTAACCATCATGTAGTGTGGTGAGGGCAACTTTGCCAGTGTTTACAACATTCCAAAAAGTACAGAGAAAGAAGATATTATCCTAAGGAGAAAATGATGTTTTAGTCCCAGTGGAAGAGTGGTTGACAGGCAGGGGAAAGAAGAGCATTAGCATGGCACTAGGCTCTGACATGAAGACCAACCAAGACAGACAGGAAAATGCATGGCATGCACGGGCAGTCCTCAAGTCCAGGGATGCTATGTAACTCTAAACCCACAGGAGAGTGGATGCTTGAATATCTTTATATAATCTGCCAAGGAATTTGGAATTTTTTTCTAGGGATAGTGTAAGTGCAGGTGAGAGATTGTAAGCTGGAAGAATGGACGTGAAGAAGTTTCCGCGTAAGGAAGATCAATGTGGTGGCAGAAGTGAGAGGCAAAGGGCACTGGGTGGAATGCAGGGTGAGTAGCTAGATGGCTGTTTCTCTAGTCCAGGTGAGACATAATGAGGACCCGCCCCGGGACAGGTGGGTAGGGATGGAGAATGCAGGACAGCTCAATGGGTGTTTCTGAGTTGGAGATGGGTGACTTGAGAGTCACAGAGGGAGAAAAAAAATGAGATGATTCTGAGGTTTCTAGTTTCTATGAAGGGGGGTCGGGATAGTATGTTTTGGCAGAAGGAGTGGGCAGATGTGGGTTCAAATACCAGCTTTCCTCTTTATTTGCTTGGACATGTTACTTAATTTCTAGCCCCATATATAAAATGGGGATAAAGAATCCTGTTTTTCCGCATTTTGCTGGATAGATGGTGATGCTGTCCATTGAGTAGAATTAAAAATACAGAAAAAGGGCAAATATGGGGGCAAAGATAGTGGGAATTTGGGAATCTGAGATGTTAAACATTTCTTACACAAACACAGTATTATTTGCTTTATGTCATTACTTCATTTAGTCCTCACAACCATCCTATGAGGTGTAGGTAGTATTACTGCCATCATTTTACATGAGAACATGCCAAGGCTTAGAGGGATCAAATAGCTTGACCAAGACCGCATAGAAGAGTTGGATCTTGAATCTGAGCTGAAATTAAATTCTAATTCCAGAAACTGTGTTTGTATTACCACACTCTGCAACCTCCCAAATCTTTCTTCATGTGTACACACATATACGATGCATATAATCTAAATCAGAGCTTCACGGAACCTACCTTATGCTGTATAACCACCCTGATATCTTCTATTCTGTTATTCTATTTGTTTATAAAAAATTGCTGAGCAGAACCTATGAAGTTGAATTTACAATCTTTTCATGGGTCGTGACCCATAATTTGAAAAACACAGGGATAGAGCTAGAAAAGAATAAAAGGGATTTCTGTGGCTTGCATCCTCAGATGGCTTTGGGGTTTTTTGTGTGGTAGTACATATTTGTGCTGTGGTTTCATTTTTTAAAAACTTCTTTCTATCTATGATGATCCAGGGAATATACTACCCCTCCAACAGCTCTGCTGGATAAATCTTCTCTGCCCTTGGTCTCTTTCCAGGCCTAGAAGAGGGGATTAGAAAGGTTGTAATCGCAGGTGGCCTGGGCAAGTGGCAGTGCTTGTGGTCCAGGCATTCTCTCCCTTCCATAAATTGTATTTAATCCTCCCGTAGCTATTTGTATGTTGGCCTCCCCACGTGCGACAGACAGGACTTGTCTTTGCATGTTTGCATCTGCAGCATGGAGTGCAGTGCCTGGAACAGAACAGTGACCCAACATGTGCCAAGAGATGGGGGACACCAGCCAAGCTGGCCTGCCTTCTCTCATTAACATGGCCTCCATCTCTGCCAGACCAACAGCCAGAGGGTTGACGTCTGGCAGGTCGCATGAGTACTGCTGACCTTCATCTATTCTCTTGTCACTGGGTTAGGCCTGTTTGCTTTACCGGGAAAGGATTAGTCATAGGTTTTGAGATTCTAACCCAAACCCACCACTGTTTTCCCAAACACAAGCTAGAAAATTACATTTGAGAAACATAACTATACTGATGTGAAATCATGAAAATGTATAAAACCTGGAGTTCATGGAAGCTTATGAAGGGTTTTAATGTAGAATATAATGAATAAATAATAGAGCCTCTGCAGACAGTGATTATTTGTAGAAGAAAATAAACATATTACATCTTATAATAATTGTACCCAAAGCATATGCATCTTAGCCAGGAAAAGCATAGGATGAGTTTGAAGGGAAAGGGGGAAATACATATATATATATATGTGTGTATGTATATATGTATATATTTATGTAAATGTGTAGATATGTAAATGTGTGTAGATATTTATGTACATAAATAGATGACCCATATTAGCAATGAAAGAAGCTGAGAATCACCATTTTAAGGCCTCGTGTTAATAAAAAAAAAAATGGTTTTTTTTTTTTGCTTCTTTATTCCAGAATGATTCTAAAAGAATATTTGATAGAAGGGTTTCGTGCATTTCTGAGACTTATTGAATCAAGTATATGTGATTAAAAAGAAATGAGATTCTGCTTGAATGCTTAAATAATCTCTTAAAAAAAAACCTTTGTGACTTGAATGCTGAAGTGGAGCACATATAACTGAAAGGCAAAGGAATATCCATCTCCGTGCAAGAAAAAACGGGCTTAGTTTGCAACTTGAGAAATCTTAGATGGTTATAGGAATGCATTCTTATTAAAAAAAATTGCTGAATCAATGCAGGCAAATGAGGATCTGTCCTATTTCTACTGCCCTGAGAGGAGATTAGACTGCATTTCTCAGTAACACAGTCTCAGGGGCGTGTGTCCCCTTAAACACAAACAATAGACCAGAGGACCTTCCGGTCCCGCCCAGCCCTGTAATTCAAGTTCATCCCTCCCCTTTCAGTGCGGTCGTTCCAACCAGTGGCCAGGACTCCCTGTGCTCTTAAAGTATTGCCACTGTAAAAGCCATCACTGACAGGTATTTAAGAATATTATGACTATGTTTTCTAAGAGTTGATTTAAAATTCGAATCACTTGATCAGTTCCTATAGGTTCCTTAATATAGTTTAACTTTCTATTAGGTTGACTTATGAAATTGCCATTTCTTCGGGTCCAAAAGGTCTACGGTTTCATGTGGCCAACCTATAGTTGAAACTATGTCAATGCTTTATACATATTTTGTATTTTGCTTGGATTATTGTGCATTATTTTTCTTTTTCCAGCCATTGGGAGCAGTAGCTTCAGCCCAAGACCGTCTCACCAATTCTCCCCACCACAGATTTATCCTTCCAAGTAAGATATATTTTCTCTTAATCAATAAATAACTTTTCTGAGTAGTCTTTTACCTTATTTCAAGTCATGTCTGGTGCCCACGTGTTACATCTTAATTTAAACTAAAGTGTGTTTCATAGAGACTTAAATGTATTTACGCAAATTTATTTGGAGCATCACCTAGGAGGGACACTGTAGTATTTTGGTTCTTTGTGTATTACACTTGAAGGTTATACATTAAGAAACAATCTTTAACTGGAATTTGTGATTTGGTTGTTAATCAGTTACCTTGCATGTTTCCATCTAATGCATGGGCTTTCTATTTTCTGTCATTTCTGACAAATAGCAGACCATACCCACATATTCTCCCTACCCCTTCCTCACAAACTATGGCTGCAT
This sequence comes from Mesoplodon bidens, assembly GCF_964165515.1. Classification (NCBI taxonomy): domain Eukaryota; kingdom Metazoa; phylum Chordata; class Mammalia; order Artiodactyla; family Ziphiidae; genus Mesoplodon; species Mesoplodon bidens. Next base: position 16,573,239 of record NC_138173.1, on the reverse strand, counting down.
ATGGGCAAACACAGTTTACCACAGGAATGCAACAAGCTACAGCCTATGCCACGTACCCACAGCCGGGACAGCCCTATGGAATTTCCTCCTATGGTGAGTAATCCCTCGGCTTTAGCAGTGACGTTGCCTAGTGGGCACACCTGTACCTGCGAAAGTTTCACAGGAGTGGTACTTAAAGACGGTCCTCTTGGGCCACTTGAGAAAGGGAGGTCACATTTTGTGTCTAAATTCTTAAAATGATCGTTTCTAATGAGCATTGTAAGAGCTAGTAGTTACTTATCTTGAGGTCAGAGGTGGCAAATACCATGGTTCATATGGCCTTTTGCTCTCGTTTTGTTTTGTTGTGTTTTTTTTTTCCATTTATATCTCAATTCTTAATTTGCCACTTGAGCACTTGGCTCTGGAATCCAAAGTATTTTGGTGCATATTTCTGATAAAACTTCTGTGAATGAAGTCTTTTGGGGTGAAGATTCATTTCCTATTTATCAGATGCTGAGCTATGATTAGAGAAGTACAAGCAAAGTTCAACAAACCCTGGCTCTAAACTTGAGGGGGGTGGTAGTCTCAGATTTCAGCATTATCAACCATTAGGAAAAGTGATCTATATCATGGCTTGGGCTGCACTTTAAAGAGGCCAATCAGGAAACATTTAAAGCTCACGTCCCTATTTGTTCCTTCTCACCTGGAGATTATCTTTATCTTGGTGTAATTTAACTCAATTGTTACAGGGTCAATACCTGTAAATTAAAAATAAATCCAGCCAAACCTCATAGTTTAATTTTTAAAAAGCTTAGGATTCCAGAATACCTTCACTTCCATTGAATGGTAGTTGTAATTTTAAACAAACTGCAACTTGTTGGAAGAGAAAAATATGGATTATTGGCATTTTATTAAGAAATAAATAAAACCTAGTGATCCAGAAAAAAATACATGAAAGTTTGGAAGCAAGACTGATAGAGAAAACTGGTGGAGTATTTTGTGACCAATATTCTAATTATGCTTCTGCTGCTATTGTTATTTCATAATAATCTTTTCTCAGTATATTGAAAGAAATAATGTTCTTCTTTAAACATTTCATTAATCATTAGAAGGTAAATTAGTTTTTGCTTTTTTGTTCTGTCTTTACCCCAGATCAAATTGGCCATATATAAATTTCTAATAAAATATATAGAAATTAAAATCTAAATTAGGTATGACTTCAACCTTCATAGTTTTATTTTAAAAAGATCACAACTGAATGTGATCTAGGGAGGTGTTTTTCAACCAGACTTTAAAAACAGCAATAAAATGGACTTTCTAGAATTATCTTTCATTTCCATGACTTTTAGTCAGGTTTCTCAAAATAATGTTAAATATAGATCAAATTTGTCTGTAACTTATTTTAAACTACTCTTATGCTAAAAGAGGGAAAAGATTCTATGATTTGAATTGCGTAACTTCAATTCTATAATGTGAGTTAAGGCAGTCCCCAATTTATATTCTCAACATTTATTTGTAAGCCGATTATTTGAAGTAGAAATGTATTTTCCAGTACAAACAATGCTCAAGTACTGTAGACCTATCAGTGCTGCCAGGGGAAGGTCCCATTCCTGTTACTGCCTTGGCTGCCACTCACACAACTCTCTTGTTTTTCTTTCTCTTCCCCATTCAGTCATGGAAGGGCCCTTTGCCAATTTCTGGGCTGCGGGGTAAGGACTCCTCTAATTCTAAACCATCAACAGACGGCCCTGTTGTCTGAAATAGTTGTTCCAGTAGAGTGAGATGAGCCAGAGGTTCGGAGGTTAGGCTCAGAACTAGTAGGATGAAGACAGGGATTTTCATGTGGTAGGTGGGGATCGGGGAGGTGGTGAGAGTGAGTCTCAGTGTAAAGGGCTTTGATCCCAGGACCTTCCATGCTTATATATCTCCTGGGAATAATTTTCAGTCCTTAGCATTTTTCTGATCACCTCCTTTCTTCTCTTTTTGTACCTTGAGAACAAGGAGATGCCCCAGTGCTTCTGACCAGCCATTCTCTTTTTCTTGGGCCAATGCATGGAAAAATATGGCAGCCTTCTCCCTATTGCTTGCTCTGAAGGAAGAGCACATCGTTTAGGGGTTTTAACTGCTGATAGTTAAGGTCCTGATAGTTCTAGAAGACTTTCTCCAAGGACGTGTGTCCCCTGACTTTTCACTTAGACCCAGTAAGAAAAGATAGGCAAATCTTTTCATAGTAAGAGCGAGGGGTCGGCGAGGAGGAAGAGATCATGCCATTCTTCACTGGATCTGCGTGGAGTCGACCAGTGAGATGAGTTTGACAGCTTGTGGATAGAAGCTATGGACATAGGTGTGGCTATGGGTGTTTTCTACTTCCTGCTTTTCCTTACCTGTTCTTATCACAAAGATTCCCATCCTGAGCCTCCAGGCTGAAAACAGAGGTGACACAGGTGAAGACTGAAAGCAGATCATTATAGCATCAAATGGAGAGAGAAGGGGGAAAATCTCTATTGTGACACCATGGAAAGGAATGGAGTTTTCTAGAGCCATCTAACCACCTGTCTTGGGCACTTGTTTTTCCAGGGACCATTTATAAGTGTGGGTTGTTCATTGGTTTGGGATTGCCTGTACAGGGAAAGTCACATTTTTTTTTAAATGCTAAGGTTATGTTAAGACTGAAATGTAAGGCCATTATGAGGTTACTTAGAGATACTTCAGGAATTAGAGTAGGCTCTCTTCGCCAAGAGTCAGATTCTTCCACTGCCTTAGGAAAGTTACCTAACTTCATTCTACTGATGAAATTCCCCTAAAATGGAAATAAACAGTGAGACTACTGTGTATTCTAGATCCCAAAGATACTATTTATCTTAAGTGAAAAGTAAAATTATTCCAAAAGGTGAATTCCCTTGGCAGAAATTTTCATCCCCTCCCTCTGTGGGAATTAAGGACAGTTGTTAACTTTCATGACTGTCTTTAATTATGATCCAGGGCTGAGCCCTGTACAACGATACCGCCAAACCCAAGTCCTGAAATTAGGATGTCAGCCTGGCACTTTGGGAAGTTTTGGGGGGCCACAAATGCATTATTTTTGTATTATGATGTGATGAAAAGAAAGTGTACTTTATGTTACACTTAAAACAGTTATATTTGAATAAAAACCTGAAACTATAAGGGACAAAAAGAGAACTACTTATCAATTTCTCTATGCTGTTTATAAAGCACTATGTTGTTCTACAGGATTGAGTTCTTTATTATTCTGCTTCTCTTGTGCTTCCTGCCTGGTAGGATCTGGATATCTGGGAGAAGCTTTCCCCCTGTGTTGCTTAGTTCTATGCCCAATATTGCTACCTCTGACCTCAAAATGCGTTGTGTACTAAAATCAGCTTTGTGGTAGAAAGAGTAAAGAAAAAAAATGTTTTTAATGTTATGAGGCTAGAGACTCTAATTAATCACTTTTTAGAAAAAATATTTTGATTCTGGTGTTAATCAATGCAACAACATTTAGAATAATTTAGTTCAAGTTTAATTATGGCCATTTCTGGACTGTAAAGATGATCTTAAACTCTTGTAAAGCAATACAACTAATTATAGAAATGATATCGCTAGAGTTAAATTTTACAGAAAATGGAATTCAGGAAAACAACAAAAAAGAATAGTGTGGATAGGCATTGAAATCTGTAATAATCCTGGTTTTATTCTTTTTAATTGAAGTTATAGTGAAGGGTATTTCACTTTAAGCGTATATGGCCTTGGTTATTGAGATAACACTGGCGGGGGGGGGGGGGGGTGGGGGTGGGGGGGAAACGTTTGTAATTGGATAGTTGTGGGAGTGTTTTTGTATATGGACCAGCTTTTGAAAACGAACAGATAGATAAGCTATCACTAACTGATTTAGGTGCATTGTGGGCAGGCATCAAGACTGAAGGTGGATTGTCACAGTCTCAGTCACCTGGACAGACAGGATTTCTCAGCTATGGTACAAGCTTTGGGACCCCTCAACCTGGACAGGCACCGTACAGCTACCAGATGCAAGGTCTGTATACCCACTGGCATTGCTCTTTTCATTAATCCTGTGGGATAATTATTACCTTCTAAATTGGAACCTGATATTCTGTGTAAGTAGTGGATGATGGTGAAAGTGGACTGGGCTTGGAGGCAAGATAGCTGGTTCTAGTTTGGCTCTTTACTTCCCTGCTTTCCAGGCCTAAATTTCCATATTTATAACATCCAGGGGTTAGACTGGATGATCACTCAGGTTCTTTTACAAAAAGCTCTAAAATTCTTTGTGTCATGGAAGTTTTCTGCCTTTGCTTCTATCAACTAAAAAAAGGGTGAAAAAAAAAGCAAAGTCAATGATGTAAGAGGTTGTAGTATGATATATGCTAAAAACCCTGGCACTTGGTGTCGCCAGTCAACCTGTCTCAAAGGGGTATGTTTTCTTCATTTTCATTATCACGGCTCTGGAAATAGAGCATGTGATAGGTGTTGACTAAATGATCTGCCAAAGACCAGGAGATCAAATTGACAGCCACTCAATGCATCTTCAAGCTATTGCCTCCAAGGACCCATCCCTGGGTTCTGATTTTGAAACTATAGACAAAACATAATGTAAGTGCAAGTCATATGGATGACACCTGAAAGTTTATCTTGTCAGAGCTGTTTCAAGAGTAGGCATTACTGTAATTAGCAGATTATTATCATGAAAATGTGTCTAAAATACTTGAAAACTGTTCTCGCCTAATTTAAACATTCTCCTAATATTTTGTTTTTACCACTAATCAGTTTAACAAATGATATGCATCCTTTCAATAGTGCCAAGCTATAGTAGATTTAAATACCTGCTATTTTTTAAAAAATTGTTTTATTTATTGAAGTGTAGTTGATGTACAATATTACATAAGTTAGAGAAGTACAACATAATGATTCACAATTTTTAAAGGTTATATTTCGTTTATAGTTACTACAAAATACTGGCTATATTCCCTGTGTTGTACAATACATACTCGTAGCTCATTTATTTTATACATAATAGTTTGTACCCCTTAATCCCCTCCCCCATCTTGTCCCTCCCCACTTCCCTCTCCCCACTGGTAACCACTACTAGTTTGTTCTCTGTATCTGTGAGTCTGTTTCTTTTTTGTTATATTCACTAATTTGTTTTATTTTTTGGATTCCACATACAAGTGATATGATACAGTATTTGTCCACCTTTGTCTGACTTTTTTCACTTAGCATAATACCCTCCAAGTCCATCCTTGTTGCTGCAAACGGCAACATTTCTTTCTTTTCTTATGGCTGAGTAGTATTCCATTGTATGTGTGTGTGTATACCACATCTTCTTTATCCATTCATCCGCTGGTAGACTTAGCAACCTGCTCTTTTAAATAACAGATATGTTATAGACATCTTTTCACATCAATAAAATCTATTTTATGGCATCATTTTAATGGCTGCATGGTTTCACAGATATATCTTATTTAACTAACCCCCCTGTTATTGGACATCTAGAGCAATGCCACGAATATCTTATGTGCATGCTTAATTATTTCCTTTGAGTAAACGTAAGTGTGGAATTGCTAGGTAAACTGTTTTCAACTCTTTTAAGGATTTGTTATATATTTCCACAAGGAAGGGCTGTGAATTCGCGTGGACACATTAAACATTTTACTTTTTTAAAAAATTGTCATTTTGGAAGGTCTGAGATTTTATTGTTGTTTTCATGTGTATTTTTAGAAAATTGAGCTGATAAACCAGTTTTTCTTTTCTTGCATGGTGGTGTTTGTCTTTCCTTATTATTTCTTATATTACGTCTCTTAATCTTTAGTAATGTTTTATAGATGTATTTCCAGTTTATCTTTTTTTCTCTTCGGTACATTGGGCCTCTCACTGTTGTGGCCTCTCCCATTGAGGAGCACAGGCTCTGGATGCGCAGGCTCAGCGGCCATGGCTTCCAGGCCCAGCCGCTCCACAGCATGTGGGATCCTCCCGGACCGGGGCACGAACCCGTGTCCCCTGCATCGGCAGGCGGACTCTCAACCACTGCGCCACCATGGAAGCCCCCAGTTTATCATTTTTAAGAGCTTTTTTTCCTGCACGGGAAGCTAAAATTTTATGGGACCAGATTCATTAATCCTTTCATACTTGGTTTTGCCTTTGGTATAAAAAAGGCATGGATTATAAAGTTTTGATATATTTGATGGCTACAAAATTAAAATTACCTTATGACAGGTAGCATTTAGTGTTAGAAGGATATTACTCATGTGCTTGATTCCAAACTTGAAAGCTGCTCTTGGAAAAGAGCTATGTTTCTCCATATGCTGAATATCAGTTAAGTAAAGGGATAAAAAGAACAAAAATTGATGAGACTTCATTAAAGAATCGAATAGTCTTAGGCTTTAGTAATGAAATGGATCATAAGGCAAGCAAAGTCTGTTCGCTCCTAAAGCTTTCATTTGTATCAAGGAGAGAGACCGTAGACAAACAGACAAATACGTTATGCAATTGCAGAGTCTTAGGAGAGTTATGGGGAAAAAAATCTGGCACTATGGTCAGTTCTGTTCTACTCTGGGCATCCAGTCTCTTTAAGGAGAAGTGGATCCTAAAGGTCAGAATGAAACAGGAGAAGTGCCTTCCGGAGAGGAGAGATAACTACATGTGTGATTCCTGGACTTGAGCCCACGTGCAGCCCTTTGGTTACCATCCTCAATGGGCTGAGTACAGAAATTGCGAGTTAAGTGTTTAGAAACTTTCATGGTACATCCGTAGTAAATCTTACGGTGGTGAAATCAGACATGCACTCTGTGTCTTTTCTTTTTTCATCTCATTCTTTTAGTCATACATAACTATTATATTTTGCTAAGTTGTCAGCCTGGAAAGGATTAGGAGAAGAGAAGCGTGCTGTGTGTCTCAGAGAGTTTGAGAAATATTGCCCTTGACTTAGCTTTATCTTTCTGTCCTCGCAGATCAAAAGCTTATGTGGCAAGAAAGTTCCTAAGAGGACTAACTAGCTGTCAGAGTTGTAAGCATAGCGTCAGTGTAGAGAGAAGAGTGGAAATGAAAGAGGAGAAAAGAACGTTAATTTGGAGGTGGAAAAAACTCTATTTTAAAGCAGAAATAAGAACATGTGTAGCACCAAATATAGCAAATATAGCATTGCTTTTCTAGTTATAGGTTTCATTGCATCTGGGATATTGCATTACAACTTTTTGTGTTTTTAGGCATCCCCTGGTTGAATGGCCTTTCCAGTGGGATTTTAGAGCCCTTTTTCCATGACTGAGGTATTATTTCATACGGATATTTCTATAATGGCACCTCACTCATTTTCAGAATAATCTAAAATACGACTTTCACACACCAAGCCAAAGAATAATATGCTATTAACTTGAAAGTTGCCAGTCTGATGATGGATAATGATACGTAATATGCTATAAACGCCTTATGGTCAAATGTGGATAAATAAGTACACTCTGATTAATATGTATTTCTTAAATATTAACTGCATTGTAAAAAATGAAGTGGATGAAATGATTTTATGTGCCCAGTCATGGGAGTCTATTGACCTTTGTCTTTTCAATACTTCTTTTTAATATAAAACTTTCTATAATGTCTGAAATTATTTTCAAAATTCTCTAAATTCTATTATCCTTAATGAATAACAGTGATTTTTGCTTATATCAATCTTATATCTGTTAAAAGATCTGAGAATCTTGGATGACAGTATATGTATTTTGGTGATCTGTGAGCGTTTTACCTAGTGCTTTCTCCAATATCCTTTGACCTTTTAAATATAAGGTATGATGATGAGTTATTCAGAGATTTAGTTACTAAGATTTCATAATATTAGAATTTCACAATACTAGAAGAAATATTCTAGTAACCCAGATGACTCAGTGGGTGTTATGCTGATTAACTTCAGGAAAATTTTTGATGATCACCTCTTTGTTTCTGTGAGATTTAGAAGGTTGGACTAAAGGTACAGTGAAATCTTGCACTCTGGCGAACAGCGTAAATTCTAGAGTCAGGCTGCCTGTCCAACAGCCCTGCGCTTGCTGTCCGTGGGACTTCAGCATGGGGCTTGACTTCTCATGTCTCCATTTCTTCATCTCAAATGTGGGGATAATATTATCTGTTCCCACAGCGGTATTGTGAGGTTTAATTGAGATTATCCGTGTATATCACTCTGACCAACATCTGGCACGTAGTACGCATTCAAAGGCTTAGTTTTATTTACTGTGTTCATTGTGGTAGTGATGTGGTAGTGGTGGGGGAGGGGTGAGGATGATTATTATTGTTATTATCATCACCATCATCATCATCATAATCCAGCCTTCTGAAATGGTTCCAGATTAGGAAGCATTACCTAAATTCTCCTTCTCTCCCATTCCCCAGGAGGAAAAATAATTCTCTCGATATGAAATAAATATTAAAAATTTAATATATATACTATTATATATGTGTCTATACACATATATATGTATATATATAACCAGCAAAGAGAGCTCCAAGAACCCAGTAACCAAATAAACATAGCAAAAAAGAGCCAGATCTAACTCATGTGCTGGCAAAGAAGGAGAATCACTATCAACAAAGGTCAGGCTTTGTGTACATGATACAAACATACGGAAGAAACAAGAGAAAACAGCCAAGAATGTGAAGAAGAAAATCAGAAGGGAGAAATGGCTGTGTTGGCAGCAGCGGTGGTGGGTGCTGGAAAGCAGGAGCAGTGGGTAACACAGAAGGGCCACGGACAAAGAAAGAAACTCAGCTCTGCAGTGATGGGAAAGAAAGCGGTATCAACCAGGTCCTTACGTTCCAGGAATCCCTGCAGCCACAGTGCGACTTGAGTGCCAGGAACTGGTGGGGAAAATGGAGGTAATAGCCATGCAAACACCAAGTTATTTAGTTCAGAAACCAAGATTAGGGAGGAAGATGGGAACGTGACAAGCTATGCTCTATCGAGATGGAAGACTCTGCTGCCCATAACACAAAAAAACAGCTGCTGTTCATCATATGCCCAGCACTTTTCTAATTATTTTACATATATTATTTCATCCCTGCAACGACCCTGAACAATGGCTTTGAAGGATAAGAATCTGAAAATGCTGACGAATACATCAAAATGGAGAATGGTTTAGAACTGTCAGCCCCTGCCATGTTTTCTACATGCTTAGATGACCGCACCTATAGGGGAGGCGCTTACAGAAAACTACAAAAACAACGAAATGTAAGTTGCCTGTAGTATGTTTCCTGAAGGGTGGATTTGCTCTTTTGGTAACTGAGATACTGCATTACACGGCTAGCTATGTAAGTAGTAAAAAAATACCAACTCGTGAAGCTTAGAAAAGTTTTTTTAGGGAGCTAATTTCCGAGCACTGTCTGTGTTTTAACATTTTCATGGCACTTAAGGAAAAGATTTAATTGGTAATTTGTGGGCATTTTGGCACTGCCTTATCTTGTGAACTAGGCCAGCCTTGGTGCCCTCGTTTAGTCCAGGTGAACCTTCTGGATTCTTCCAGCTCCAAAGTTCAACACTTATGTCCGTGGCAGGCTACGGTGAATCTGGCACATGCCGTTTTAAGGCAAACAAGGATCAGATTTTTAAATGCACTAGTTTTTAAATGCACTAATACTAAAAGCCCACAGAGTAAAACCTCAGGGACTGGAAAATCTGATTGCTTTTACCTTTGCTGCAAGATTCTGGAAAATTCTATTTCTGCTTTTATTGGATCTCTTTTGTACATCCTGTGAAAGGTTAGAAACTTAAGTTTAACAGAGAAAGACAAGATGTTTCTGTTCGTGGACAACTGTGGAGTTCACCCTGAGGAAGTGAAACCCTTGCTGGTAGTTTTTGACATCTTCCTGCTCCCCGGGGTCAGCTTCAGTGTTTCTGGAAGAAGTTTTGGATGGTGTGAGATTTTTCTTCACACGCCATTGACAAACATGCAAATGAGTGAGTTGAATGAGGGAGTGTGGACGGACAGAGGGTGCCTGGAGACCCCTGGGTCAACCGTGCAGATCCTGTAGATAGTGTTTTCAATGCTGCCAATCAAAGGGCACTGACAACAGGAATGAAGGGAGGGCATGTGAGTTTATGTGTATGTCTGTGTGTGTGTGTGTGTGCGCGCATGTGTGCACACGTGCGTGCGTACATGTACTAAGGGCAAGAAAACTTAGGAGAAACTGCTTTAGCCTGTGATTCACTGACCCGTTTCACAGAATATCTGCCAAGCTTGTCATAAGCAAATTTTTTCTCCTTTTATGTAAAAGAGGCATCTGACTTGAAATCAAGCTTTTAGTTATAATTTCTTAAGAACACAAGTTCCAGACCTATTGCTGGCATCCCCATTCATTCATTTACCCGCCCCCGCCATCCTATACACTATAGACTTAGGAGACCATCGACCACAGAAAATAAGAAACTGTTCAAAATTTTGAGGCTGAGTCATAGGAAGAAAATGACATTTTGTTTGGCAATCTGTTTGAGATAAGGAAATGCAAACAATTTTCACATGAAAAGTAATTCAAGTTAAGTCTGGGCTCTTAACTGGTTAAGCTTCAGCTTTGAGGCAAAGCCAGCTTTCCCTAATAACTTAGTTCTATTGATCGACAGTTGCAGGGGGTGACCATTTCTTCTCATATTTTCATTTTATTTGGTAGTGTGTCTGAAATCTACAAATGTTTTGCTGGGAATGGTCTGTGTCACAATGGCAGTTGGAAGTTAAGAATCATAAGAACTCTAGTTCTCTTCATTTGGGGAAACGAATTTGGAATTTAGCATCGTAAAATCCTTGGTTACTTTATTATCGCAGTTTGTTCAAAGCAGTCTTCCCCTGTGTTCACGCTAGTAGGTGGAGCTGGATGGAGACATCACAGAATCGCGGTGGTTGTGTGGAATGCCTTTCTGAGTGTTTTAGTGCCCCAGAGAAGCAGTGAGGTGGGGACATTCCTGTCATTCTGCAGCAAGAAGGTGTCAGGATTTGCCACGATAGATGGCAGGGACTACACAGATGCGCACGCCCGAAACCCAGAGGGCTCTGGAAACCCCGCTTGGTTTATTTTCCTTTCGGTTTTATTGCTCTCTTTTAGAGGAGAAAATCACACGAATTCTAACTCCGTCTTTGTATATAATGTAGTTTGCTCTGTTAACGAGATTGGAGTTCCAACCAGTGAGGAGAGACAAAAAAACAAGGACAGGGGTTTGTTAATGGGACGCGGAAGGGTGACAGCTCCACAGGTCTCTGCACCTCGCCGATCTGGGGCTCGTTATGAAGTGGGAACCATCCAATAATAATCTAGTAAGGACAACCACCCGGACTTACGTTGGTCTGCCTGTCTGTAGCTTTTCAAATATATAGTTGAAGTCTTTCAGTTTATTAGTTTTTTAGAGCCTCAAAATTGCTTACCAAAATGTACTGTTAACGTTTTTTCATTATCTATAGAAATGGTATTTTTCCTTACTTCAAATATATGGTTTTAAGAAAATATTTATTAAACCTTTTTAATAATCTGCTCTGATAAAGCCTTGGAGATTTGCACTTTCTGGCATAAAATGACAGATGAGAGTTACAATTGGAGAAAAGCCACTGCAGCTTGCACTGATGTTCACAATTTCTCTTAATTGCTTTGCCATTCTACTCACATTTATATTTTAGTTTGTGGAATTTTTTGCATTCTAGAATTTTTTTTTTTGCTTAAGTTGATTTTTTAACAGTAATATTTTGTTTCAGTTCTTTTGGCATCTTGTGTTATTTCAAATGACAAGTGTTGAAAATTGTATGGGGATCTTCTGAAATCCAGTAATAGCAATAATTAATCAGAGATCAATACCCAAATTATTGTCGGTATGAATCGGTTTTTATTAAAATGTAGAGAAATAGATGAAGAAAGATAAATAGCAAGGTTTTGTAGTCTTTATTACCCTAGTTACAAATTGTCTTTGAAATAGAAAAACTATTACTGAGATAAAAAGGAAAAGTTGGTCATTTAAAAGCCTTCTTGTAAGAAAAGGGGAAAACTTTGGTTTTAAATAGCCCATCTGGCCTTCAGAGGCTTTTCCGCAGGGAGCTCCACTGACTTCTGCCGCATAGATTGCGCCCGATGATGGACATAGCCCATGGCAAAGAGGCCAGGGAAGGAAAGCAAATGGACTTCTGTGAAAATACACGAGGGACAAATAGCATCCTGCTTGCCGAGTAAGTGCTAGAAAATGCTCTAAAACATGGGAAATACAGACAGGCCCCAGCAGGTTCCAGCATTCTTATGTTGGCTGGGATTCTGGTTTTTAATGCGAGTCCTTGTTCTCTGTTAAGTAGACCTTTGACCTACATGTTACCTTTTTTTTTTTTTTTTGAGGTTATAGCTGGGCAGTGTTCTCCAGGTTAAGTCACACACAAAACTTTGATTTGATATTTTAAATCATGTTATAAATCAACATAGGCTGGGTTCTTCTTAACTATGAAAAAGTAGTAAGGATTTATTAATAAAGGTTTGGAGGGGTTGGTTTATTTTTAAACTACAATTGCTTAGCATCTATAGTACTGGGTGGCCACACAGGGTCTTCTAGCAAGACTGTTTCTTGTTTGTTACGGTTGGTTGACGAGACCACCACCTTTTCCCTATAGCAACCCCTGATGGTGACAAGAAGAAAGCCAGTATTTCTGATACACTATCCTTGGGTGACTATATAATTTACTTTTAAAATTATTTACCAGCCTCAAAAGAGTTACAATGAAGAAGTCTTTTAGAAATGAGATCATTATTTATGAAATTCCTCGGACGTCTCTACCCTTTGTGTGTCTGTGATGTTTGTCCAGCAAAAAATTAATACCACTTTTCAGTCCTCCCCACCCCTTTCCCTTTTGGTAACCATAAATTTGTCTTCTACGTCTGTGAGTCTGTTTCTGTTTTGTAAATAAGTTCACTTGTATCATATTTTAGATTCCACATATAGGTGATTAGCAGATACAAACTACTATATATAAAATAGGTAAACAACAAGGACCTACTGTATAACACAGGAAACTATATTCCATATCTTGTAATAACCTATAATGGAAAAGAATGTGAAAAAGAATATATATATATGTGTGTAAGTGAATCACTTTGCTGTATACCAGAAACTAACACAACATGGTAAGTCAACTCTACTTCAATAATAAAAAACTGAAGTTAAAGTAAAAATATGACTTTTTACAATATATAATTCACTTTCAACATTGCTGAATCAGAGCATCTAAAGGGTGCATTTTGTGTGGTAGAATGGTAAATGGTGGCCTGGAAGTGGAGATAATGGCCATTCCCTAACTCAGAGTCCTTGGGCCAGGAAATCACCATTCTCTCTCTGACAAGGATCCTACCTCACATACGGATGTGGGAAATAACCTGAGACAATGGATGTGGAAATACTGAAATATAAATGGACTGTAAAATCATAGGATGTTATTGTGTTCTAAATTTGAGATTTTTCATCTGCAAGCAAGGCTCTTATTTTCATTCATGTACCCATGAAATACCAATATCTGAGCTAGATCAGTGATATTTTATGAGCTGTTCAAAATTCATGATGCTTAATTAATTTAATATTTTATTTGATTTAAAACCCTGCTGGATTTTCTTTCCGGAAATTCAGACATATTTTAAATCCTTCCAGAAGGTGCTTCTAAGTCCTGTATTTAATATTCTTCATGTAATTTACATCTAAAGTAGTGATTATAATCTAATTTTTAAAACTAAGCCTTCATATATCATCCAGTTTAAAAGAAACCAGTAAAGTGTGTGTCCTTTAGATAAAATCTGAGAAATAAACAATTATTATTTGGTTATTTTTCCTTTCCCCACTGTCTTTTTCATTGCCAAACAAATAAGGAAGTTGAGAGATGGGTCTTCAAATCGCTGTTGGGCCTTCAAATCGCTCTTCCAAACAGCCTTCTGCCACCATTACCACACACACACACACACACACACACACACACACACACACAAAATTGTGGAAAGGTTTTCTCTTGTTACCACACCTGCTTCTTTATGACAGTCGTATTCTCACTGGACCCTGTTGTCATTACCATCCTGGATTGAAACTCAAGTACCAGTTCTGTCTCCTACTGGAGCCTACATGAAACCCTTCAAAGGCACTAGTCAGACGTGGTTCCTCCTTATCCATGTGAGACAGGTGAATAAGTAAAACAAGTGAATTTAAGGAACTTATGGTCAGGATAAAAGCAAGGCCAATGAAGCCTTGTTTAGTGCTGTTCTGAGAACAATGGTATCAATTATTAGTAAGCTCGAGTTCCCAGGAGGTAAAATCAGTGCAGAGAAGAACAGTCAGGGAAAGCTTATTGGGAAGATAGGATATTAGCCAGATCATGAAGGATGGGAAATGGGGATTGACGGAGAGAAGCATTAAATAAGAGGAGCAAGAATGAATAAGATGAGTTTTCAGGATAGCAGGGACCCCATCCTGAATTCATGTAGTGAGCTGTGGGCAGGCAAGCCTCGGGAAGTAGCTTGGTGAGCATATCCCTCTCCTGGGCACCTCCATCCCCACCTCTCTACCCCAAACGCTCACCCACCCCCATCTCCAGGCCCAGTTATATAAACAAAAATATCTTTGCATTTATAACACGTCCTCCAATCCTTAAAAGGAAAATCAGAATCATAACATTTCCCATGTCCCAATATGCTAATATTGGTATGATCAACATTCAGATTCCTGGGTTTTTCCGATAAAGAATGTCATTTTACTGAACTGTTATTCTTTTCTTAAATGATCAAGAAACTTCTGTCACCTACCTTTAGTCTCTTTCCCTACTTCCCTATAAACCTTTCACCCTCAGATCTTCTCCTTTGGATAGTTTATACTCACTGTGTACCAGGAATACGCTGCTTGACATTTTCTGTGTATTTTCTGTGTATTGTCCTTTTCAGTCTCATCAGATGTTTTCATTTCATTGACTGAGCAGCTCCATGTCAGAACTTGTGGTGCTCGTGTAGGTAACACAAGCTAATGTTTCTTGGTGGTGCTTTCATGAGATGGTGTGTTTTTAAACTTTCCTCAAAGAATAGACTCATGACACCCGCTTTTTTTGGTCCACAACACCCTCTAGAGTAGTAAGTGTGCCAATTAGATGGGCCAGTAGTTGCTGTGGACTGAACTAACTTGGAAAGGTTTTTTTTTTTCACACAGTATAACATATATAATCTTCCCATTCAGAATATAAAAATTTTCAACTTTAAAAAGAAGTCAGTGGAATGAAAAATAATTTTGTGTCCTAGAGAAGTTCTGAAAGGAAAGATTTCCAGTGTTCTGGTCTGGAAAGGAGTGTCTCTCCTCCCTGTCAAAAAAGAAGAATGGCTATGATTTTTCACAATAGTAAACTATTTAAACAGATAAGGTTTTCCTTTTCACTAGTGGGGAAGAAAGTATCACCACTGCCACCCTGCTTGGAAGGTAACTTAATTCCAAACTCTACCAAGAATAATGTTGGGCATTATTGGAGCCCCATTTGAACCAATCTCTGCCAAACTTCTTGTGAGTGAGAAATAATGGATTCGAAAAGGGAATTCTTTCTACTTCGGGGGAATTTTCATGATATGTTACATAAAATATAAAACAATTTATCATAGAATATTTCTGTTCTCTTTACCTAGAGGCGACTTTTCATGTAAAATCTTTTGGATCTAGGAAGGAAAATACTTCTATATTATTTTGGTAAATGAATTCTCAATACTAAGCCGAATTCTGTGACCTAACGTTGTAAGTGAAGACTCTTGTGAATCGAACAGAAACTCTTAAGAGGATAGATCCTAATGGAAGAAGGAGGTCTGTTTTTCCTGGTCATGTCCTGCCCTTTCTCCCCTGTAGCATACATGCTTAAGTCTGGTCCATGGTGGCCTTCTACACAAATGTGCCTCATCTCCCAGGCCTGTGTAGAGTAGGAAGTGGGCTTAGTAGCTACACACAGACGCTTTCTTAGGAGCGTTGTCATTGCTATTTTGCCTTTGCTTTGTGGTGTTCTAAGCTTCGGTGAAATTCATCTGGTAATACTGGCACCCAATCTGCATCAGATCAGCTATCAGAGTGGGACCCTTTACTCCCTATGAGCTTTGTTTAGCCCAGCTCAAGGGCCACAAATACCCAAAACAGTCTTCCATTCTTTAAATTCCTAGTGAGTGTGATTACTTTCTTAGTGTAAAAACAAAACTTATACTAGTGGGGGTTTTTGAAGCAGTTGCTAAAACACCAGTTGAATTGGTACTAAAATATAGTGGCTAGAAATAAGAGACTTTAGGTGTCCAGTAAATCTGTGGATTTTCAGGTCACATCCTACCCCTCCTGCCTCAGTAAGATGGTGATTTCTGTGTCTGAGGAGGGGCCCAGATTTGTGCCATTTAACAAACACCTCCTGGTGATCCCGTGGCAGACAGTTAGCCATATGTTGAATATGTTGGTTAAAAAATATATATTAAAGGAAAAAGAACCCTGGTTACTTTGAGAGGCAATACATGGTGGAGATAAAGAACTTCAACTCTGGAGCCAGATGGCCTGGGATTGAACCCAGGTCTGCCACACTTGTTTATCATCTTGGGCAGTTTCTTCATCTGTAAAATGGGGTATAATAGTACCTTCCTGAGGGGTGGTTGTGAGAGCTCGTGAGTTGTAACATGTAAAATATTTGATTGGCCTGGCTCAGAGTAAGCCCTTGATATGTTTTAAGTATGATTATTCTTGTCACTTCTATTTTGATTCTATGTTTGCTTCCTATGGTTTTTTTTTTTTTTTTTCATCCTTATAGAATGATCCCTGGGAACACTTTAGTAAACTTCAGATCTTCCCATAAAGCAACAGAGAACAGGGTAAGAGGACATGAGAGCTCATCATATAGACTCTAAAACCAGATGGAGCTATGTTTAATTTTACTTCCATGCCATGGAAGCTATATTACCCTAACCTAACCCTCTGGTTCCCTATAGTATCGAGTTATTTTGATAGATAAAGCACGTGAAAGATGAACTTATTCCTAACATATAGTAAGCATTCAATGCATGTTTTCCATTTTTATTGTTCATATATGTCATATATATAAAATATACACATCACAGAGAAGGAGAGGGAGACAGAGAGAAATTCAGTAACCCAGGCTTAGGAGGAAAGAGGAGAAGAAGGGAATTCAGGGAAGGTTTTTCTGAGGAAAGGAGTTTCTAGTCTGTGCTGAATTGGGAAGCTGATTAGAAGTTAGCCAGGATATAGTGGGAGTGGGGAGGGAGGGAGAGGTGCAAAGAGTAACCTTCAGAGAAGCGCGTGTTGCTTCCCTTGTATGAGGCTGGAATGTGTATCTGGGTGGGTGAGGGGTGGGAGTTCCTGGGAAGAGATCAAAGAAATCTAAGAGAGAAACTACAGTCAGACCAAGTAGGGCCTAATAAATAAACCCTGGTAAGGAGTTTGAATTTGATCCTGAGGCTAATAGGGGGCAGTTACTTTTTTAACAAGGGAGTGAGAAGATGAGATATGCACCTTAGAGAAAGTATTCTACTGCTGGTGTGGAGAATGAGCTATAGGGGGCCGGAAGATGGGCAGGAGACCAGGAAGCAGGCTGTTGAAGAAATCCAGTGCTGGTGGCCTGGACTAAAAGTTATCAGCTCTCTTTCCTAAGTCCTCTGTGGAGGCGGGTGGGGCAGCCCTACAGATCTGATTCTGGGGTTAAAAATTAATACTGCCTGAGCCTGATTCTCCCGCATGTCCATCTCTGCCTGACGTAAGTTAGATCCTTGTGGAAGTTGCATTAAGTCTCCTAGGCCACTGGAGTGCTGTTAAACTCCTGCATGTGAAATGGAATGGAATCTCAGCCTGCAGTCAGCCAGTAAATGAGTATAACTTATGTTGAATTCCAGCTAATGTACAGCCGTCGAAGTAGCATGAAGTCTGGGAAGTCACTGGGGTACTATTTAGAGTACTGAACAGTGATTTACGTGGTCAGACCCCAGTGGCCTATATGTGCCAATATAGCTTCCATCGTCTTTTCTACTTTGTTCCAGGGAATAAGTTATGGAATAAAAACATCCATTTTTAAAATATATTTTCTATATCTTAATTCATCTTCTTGGTGGATGGGGATTATTGAGGTCACTATTTATTGTTCAAAAATGTGTAGTATAGGGGCTTCCCTGGTGGCGCAGTGGTTGAAGGTCCATCTGCCGATGCAGGGGACGCGGGTTCGTGCCCCGGTCTGGGAGGATCCCACATGCCGCGGAGCGGCTGGGCCCGTGAGCCGTGGCCGCTGGGCCTGCGGATCCGGAGCCTGTGCTCCGCGGTGGAGGGGCCACAGCGGTGGGAGGCCCGCGTACTGCAAAAAAAAAAAAAAAAGTAGTATAAACGAAAGTAGCAAGTCATAACCTAAAAATGTGTAGTTTAAATGAAAGTCACAAGTCCTAACCCGAAGTATTTTCTCCTATAAAATGTATATAATACAGTTTTCAAAAGTATTGAACAGAATAAATTTGAATTTCTATAAGGAAGTTTTTAAATGCTCATTATAAGTTTGTGATATATATATATAGGTATAGATATAGATTTAGTGTTAATTGTTCACTGATATACAAATAATGAATGAGTCATATGCCCATGAAGTCCAGTGTTTAAAAAGAAAAAAAACAGAACTAATGTTAACCTGGTAAGTCCTAGAGGTCCAAGCCTGTATCTTCTGTCCTCATGTAATTATCACCACAAGCCCTATATTTAATACTTGCTTAATAAGTATGTGGTTGCCACGTGCAAATGATCATTAATATGAAAAGCTTGTCTGTTGTTGCCCCTACGTTTGTGGTGAAACAAGTAATAGTTGTGTGAGAGCTCGCAGCTTATCTGTGATAGGTGTTCTGGGCACTTTGAACAACCGATGTTCCTAAAATTTACAAATGAGGAAACCTCAAATATGAGTCTGTAATAACTACGTTTAAAACTATCTTAGGAAATATTGTCCCCTCTTAATAAAAGTAACAAACCCTGGAGATTAGCTCAAGATGGCGGAGTAGAAGGACGTGCTCTCACCTGTTCTTACAAGACCACCGGAATCACGACTAACTGCTGAACAAGGAAGTACCGGAACCTACCAAAAAAAGATACCCTACATCCAAAAATAACAGATCCCCTGATGGGGTTTTCAAAGTGCGTAGATGCTTGATAAATAAGTAGGAAAAGAATTTTAGATATGCGGAGAGATTAAGTCATATTTATCTAGTTTGGGAAAGTCAAAAGAGGGAAAAGATAAATACGGTAGAGAATTTTAGAAGCGTGTACTGGAATAAACAGTAACGGTTCCAAACATTTGTGTGTTACTGTGGCTTGTTCATTGTGTTTTCCAAAACATTACTTCATTTGGTCTGTTTAAGAAGCCTATGAAATAGAGTTTCTACAGCTAGGGAAATTATTTCTCAGAGCAGTTAGGTGATTTGTCCAGAGTCCAAACAGCTCATAAGTAATGAACTGGAAACTCTATGTTTTCTGACTCTTTAGCCAGTACTTAAATGTTCAGTAGCAAGTAAATAATCGGTGTATATTAACTACCACATTGTACCGGAAGGCATCTGTGACTAGGCAGTTCACACTGAAGATGTCCTCCTTAAACTGCCCACGCATTTACTGCCAAGACTGCTCATTTGCCATAAAATTTTAATTTAAAAAAATGTTTTTTCTGTTTACAGAAGTAACACAGGTTCTGAGTAGAAAATTTAAAAATGTACATTGGCTCCATGAATATTATGTGACCATAGATTGCACCCCTCCATAGATTCTGAGATTTTTGTGCTTTTTGGAAATACTTTATGCTTTAAAAATATTTCAGATGAGATCACAAAGAACATTTTTGTTGCTTTAGTTTTTATTTTAACAAATTAGTATGAAAAAATTTCCCGTGTCGTTAAAGGTCATCATGATACTATTTCAACAGCTTCATAATATTCCATTTTCCAAATAACACCTATTAAGAACTTGGGGATGCTCTCTATGTTTTGTTATTAGAAATAACACTGAAGAATATCTTTACTAACTACCTCATTGTATAAATCCATATTTTCTTAGGTAGCCTGGCAATAAAATTGCTGGGTTAAATGATATATAAAATTTCTTGATCATGACCAAATAGCCCAATAGCTTGTCTTATTTAAATTCCCATTTTGTTGTGTATGAATGCCATTTTTTACATTTGCAAATCCCTGATCTTTTCAAAAATCTTTGCCAAAAGGATCATCAAAAATAGTGTATTATTAAAGGTACATGCACCCCTATGTTCATAGCAGCGCTATCACAATAGTCAAGACATGGAAACAACCTGAATGTCCATCAAGAGATGAATGGATAAAGAAGATGTGGTATATATATACAATGGAATACTACTCAGCCTTAAAAAAGAACAGAATAATGCCATTTGCAGCAACATGGATGGACCTAGAGATTATCATACTAGGTGAAGTAAGTCAGAAAGAGAAAAACAAATACTATATGATATCACTAATACGTGGAATCTAAGACATGACAGAAATGAACGTATCTAAGAAACAGAAAGGTTCACATACATAGGGAACAGACTTGTGGTTGCCAAGGGGTTGGCGGGTAGGGGAGGGATGGAGTGGGAGTTTGTGGTTAGCAGATGCAAACTATTACATATAGAATGGATAAACAACAAGGTCCTACTGTATAGCACAGGGAACTATATTAAATTTCCTGAGATAAACCATAATGGAAAAGAATCTTAAAAAATGTATATGTATGTATAATTGAATCACTTTGCTGTACAGCAGAAATTAACACAACACTGTAAATCAACTATACTTCAAGAAGAAAATGGTGTGTTGTCACTTTGCGTGGTTAAACAGTAAGATAGTAAATCCATTGAAGGAGGGGACTAAGATTTGCTCTTTGGCTTGAATCCTGTACAACGCCTGCTGTATCTTTTGACACAGAGACATTCAACAAACAGGATGTTGCCTACACAGCACATGTAATACATGAAACATTGGTCATGTTCCTGTTTGATCTTTGTTTTTATCAAATACTTCAAGTGCTTCCATTCATTCTTCTGTGAAATGAAATAACCAACTTTTTCGGTGCCCATTCAAATGGCAAGTGCACGTTGGAAAGCATTTTGCATTTTTGGAAGTAGCATCATAGTTTTTGAGCTAGCAGGAACTTTAAAGATCATTCAATCTGATCCTGTTGCTTTACAATAAGCGTATTTAATGTAAAGATATGAAAAATCCTGGTGTGTTTTACAAATTGAAATGGAAAACTCAGTGTCTAATATTTTTGCACATATGTATAATTTTGTCCATAGTTTATATGAGTTCCTCATGTCCTCAGAAATGTAAACCTCTGTACTTTTTAATTATTTGTAGTATAGTGAAACTAAAATTGTCAACCATTTTAAGAAAACAAAATTTTAGCCATGGCAGTGGATTCTGGTTTCAAAGATAAACGAAATGCATTTGCAGTGAACTCCAGCCCTGCTTTATCTAAATAATAATTTCCTATAGGCACATTACTTGGCATGGCTTAGTCAACCATATTTCTTTTCATTTTGTTTTAGGTAGCAGTTTTACAACATCATCAGGATTATATACAGGAAATAATTCACTCACGAATTCCTCTGGATTTAACAGTTCACAGCAGGTAATTTTCAAAGCCAGTTTAACTTCTGAAATTTAAAGAAATGCAACAGATGATTTTCTTAGGTAAAGAAAGATCCGTTTATATTACACTATAAGCGAGACCTTTCTTAAGCCTTCTAATAGTTTTTTTTTTTTTCCTCCATTAAAAATCTCTTTAGTGGTCCTATATGGTGAGTTGTTTGGTTCTCAGATTGGTTGAATTTTACCTAGAAATCGTGGAATAGAAATATGAAGAGGGAATCTGAGCTTACATAAAACTGGTTTGCAAGTCTGCTCACTTCAGTCAGCGTGTGCTTGTGTGTCCCTTTGTGAAGTCAGAGAAGACGGAAGTGCAAGCACATTCACGGTTACTTTCTGAAAACGCTGAGCAGCAGCCGTATTCTGACAGGTTGCTCTTGTGTGGTTTGATTTGGTAGGACTATCCATCGTATCCCAGCTTTGGCCAGGGTCAGTATGCACAGTATTACAACAGCTCGCCGTACCCGGCACATTACATGACGAGTAGCAACAGCAGCCCAACGACGCCGTCCACAAATGCCACTTACCAGCTTCAGGAACCGCCATCTGGCATCACCAGCCAAGCAGTGACAGATCCCACAGCAGGTAATTTCGTGCATTTTTATTAGTCCTGCGCGCTATGTTTCTGGTGGTTGAAATGCATTTTTCCACAGTCATATATTCACGACAGTGGTCGCACACCTTTGACAAGTTTTGGCAAGACCTTAAGTCAAGCAGCGTGATGGTGACCTTAGCTTTATTTTTACTTGCTTAAAAATTTTAGTACAAAGTGTGTAACTTCAAAAGTACATGAAATAGAGATTTTGTTTAGTCGTACCTATACTCAATTTTCAAGATATATATAGCTTTTTAGATGCATAAGTATAAATGTTTAGCTATAATGCTTACCTATAATTATAACTGTGTTGACATATGAATATGAAGATAAATGACATCACCTCGACTCTAATGTTTATCATCATGAAACAGTTAATGTTTTTCAAAAAAGTCAAATAGCATCAGAGGATTGATCATGGAAAATAGTGATTCTCCTGGCCTACCCTTTCCCACTCCTGACTTGCTGTGAATTTTTTAACAATGTATCTGAGGGCGGGCATTTTTTGTACTCCTGCACAACCTTTGAGGGGCCCTTTCAAATGCAAGTCTCTCCATCTCTGGAAGTTTATCTGCTAGGTTTTTAACATTTCTTCCCCGCCATTAATTCTTTCTGGAACTCTTAATATTGTATGCTTAATTTCCTGAATTGGTCTCTTACTAGGTTTCTTACGTTTTTCTCTCGCACTTCTTTCATCCTTAACTTTTTAAGAACGTAATCTTTCCTTTCATGGATTAGAGGTGAGCTGTTATCCTCAAAGCAGCAGCGAGTTTTTTTTCCTTTGCCTTTTATTCCTAGAGCCAAAGCCCACTGTGTCGGGTTAAAATGGTCTTATATTGTAAGGCTCACTTCTAGGATGTGATCACAGTGTTAATTCTAGGCAGTTATCCCAAACTGTGGGGGGTGGGGGGGAATGTAATGGATGCTAATTTAAATTTTGACTGTAGGGTTGTCTTGTAAATCTTAGCAGATGACCCTCCCGAAAACCCCTTTAAGTGTTTAGTCGTTCTGCCTTTTCTCTTTTTTTTTTTTTTTTTCTGTATGTGGGCCTCTCACTGTTGTGGCCTCTCCCATTGCGGAGCACAGGCTCCGGACGCGCAGGCCCAGCGGCCATGGCTCACAGGCCCAGCCGCTCCGCGGCACGTGGGATCCTCCCGGGCCGGGGCACGAACCCCTGTTCTCTGCATCAGCAGGCGGACTCTCAACCACTGCGCCACCAGGGAAGCCCTGCCTTTTCTCTTAAATGCATGCAAATGCTGTTTTATTCTCGAGTAGGAAGTTACATCATTCTTAATCTTGCATTACAACTACCTGCACATCTCCATTCTAAACATGTTTATCTTTGATTATCTTATTCCATTTACCTTTATTTTAAAAAACTTGCTTGATATAACATTCTTCACACAGTTCATGTGTAAAAACAGTATTCATAGAACCTCATATACGTATTTCTTCTGTCTTTTAATTAGATTTCACATCTATATAATCCCACTTAAATAAACTTTGTAGGTATTGAATGTCCTGTAGAAGTTATTGTAGAATTTTCTTCGCTACCTACATTAACTTCATATAGGTATCAAGAGGAAAGATAATGGCTTGCTGAAATTTAGGGGTATCTTGTGTTTTACATGAACCATCTGGGTCGTGCAAGCTTCTCAAGGATCAAAAGAAATTTTGAAATGAGGATAGCTATGTGAATGAGGAATAGAAAAACTCTTTAGGGTCTGTGGAATAAGAGATTGAGAAAAGGAAACAGCAGAATAATTTTACTTAATTCATGACATTTTTGTTGTGAAGAGAACAGAATAAAACAAACTGGTGAAGACTTAATCATGTTTCTTAAATTAAGGTTGATTAGAGCTTTAAAAAAAGGCCATTTGGACATATCATAAAACTTTATCTCTGAAAGGTGACGTTGTTCTGAGTGAATTTTATTTATAAAAGGGATGCTGTGTGAGAGAGTGGGGATGAGTGGGCACGAAGCCATGCCAGATGGGAAACAATGCAAAATTATAACTTTTGAAAGGTATATATAATTTTATTTTAAGATTGAATGATCTATCTTAGGTTTTATTTGAATAAATGCTTAGTGTTTTAGGTACTTATTTCAATTTCAGTATCTTTATGGCTACAGAATAGGAATGAATTGAAATGGGGAGAAAATAATTTTTCAGATCGTTTTGTATTCACCACTTCCCACTAAAACGCATGTGTAGGGATCAGCCTTTCTTGTCTTACACAGTTAGGAGAGGAAAGTTCAGTGAGTTTACACATTGAAAAAGAAATGTGGATTTCTTTAAAAATTCAAGGAAAATTTAGTCTTTTTTTTTTTAAACTTTGTGGTAAGATTGTGGATTCAGCCTGAGTTGTTTGGCATTAACTTTCCTTTCTTACTAGTCATGTGTAAAATTATAGACTTATCCTTCTTGATGAAAAGTAAGTGTTGGTGATAAAGTACATAAAAATCATTAAACTGAAGAATTAGAAGGAATGATTTATTACATATAACTTAATGTTTTTGTTTCAAGATTGAAATAAAAATAGTTAAAATAATGAATGTCTATTTTTGTTGAAGTTATTTCAGGTGTTTTTTTTTTTTTTTTTCTTTTAATAGTCTATTGGGTTTAAAGTCAGTATTTTCTAAAACTGGAAAGTTAAATTCTAGTCATTATCTGATCTTAGTATGACCAGGTTTCTGCCTTTCAGTTTCATGGAATTATGCAGTACAGATGAATCCACAGTTCATGAGTTCTTCCATACTTTATGATATCTGTTCTTTATTGTTCATAGAATCGTTATGTCATAATGAACAAATAAGATAGCCTTGTAAGGCTTTTTCGGGGCAAACATGTAGGGACTCATTTATTTTTAATTGTGCATTTTAAAATTGGTATGAACAATAGTAATCTTTCAAGTCCATGATATTATGCAGTATTACTTATAAGTATGTACCTCCTCATGAATCTTAAGTTCAAAACTTATTTTAATATGTTTGTAATTAAATATTGAAAACTTTATCCTCTTTTCATTAGGCATGTGTAATACATTAAAAATAACATAACTTGCATATGAAAGCTTACTCTCAAATTTTAAAAACTAAAAACAGTGCCTTTGCATTCATTTAAAAAAATGAGTTTATTAGTCATGCATTGACTGTCTTAATAAAATACAATTTACATCATCTGGAGATATGTAAGAATCCATCTACTTGAGAAACATAGTGAGATTTATCTGATCATTCACCAAAGTTTTAATTTACTTATTGGATTCAAGAAAATAGTGCCTACTCTTCAGCTAGCAGTGCCAGCTTCCCCACTCCCCGTTGAAGGACATCTTGGTTGCCTCCAATTTTGGCAATTATAAATAAAGCTACTATAAACATTTGTATAGGTTTTTGTATGGACATATGTTTTCACTCATTTGGGCAAATTCCTAAGAGTCTGATGACTAGATTGTATGGTAAAAGTATGTTTAGTTTGATGAGAGACTGCTAAAATGTCTTCCAAAGTGGCTGTATCATTTTGCACTTCTACCAGCAAGAATGAGAGTTCCTGTTGCTCCACATCGTCACCAGGGTTTGGTGGTGTCAGTTTTCAAATTTTGGCCATTCTAATAGGTGTGTTGTGGTATCTAATTGTTTTAATCTGCATTTTTCTAATGAAATATGATGTTGAGTATCTTCATGTAATTAGTTGCCATCTGTGTATCTTCTTTGATGAGGTATCTGTTCAGATGTTTTGCCCACTTCTTAATCAGGTTGCTTGTTTTCTTACTGTTGAATTTTTAAAGTTCTTTGTATATTTTGGATACAAGTCCTTTATCAGATGTTGTTTTATCCCAGTCTGTGTCTTGTCTTTTCATTCCCTTAACATTACCTTTTGCAGAGCAGAAGTTTTTAATTTGAATGAACTCCATCTTATCATTTTTTTTCTTTCATGGAACATGCATTTGGTTTTGTATCTAAAGACTCATTGGCAAACCATAGGTTTTCTCTTATGTTATGCTCTAGAAAATTTGTGGGCATAGAGTTGTTCATAATATTCTTTTATTATCCTTTTAATGTCCATGGGCTTGCTAATGATGGACCCCCTCTTTCATTTCTGATATTAGTAAATTTTATCTTCTCTCTTTTTGTCTTGGTTAACCCTCTAGAGTTTTATTAATTTTATTGACCTTTTCAAAGAGCCAATTTTTAGTTTCATTGATTTTTCTCTGTTGTTTTCCTGTTTTCAATTTCATTGGCTTCTCTGCTTTTTAGTATTTCTTTTGCCTACTTTTTTTTAATATATATAAATTTATTTATTTTTGGCTGCATTGGGTCTTCGTTGCTGCACGTGGGCTTTCTCTAGTTGCGGCGAGCGGGGGTTACCCTTCATTGTGGTGTACAGGCTTCTCATTGGGGTGGCTTGTCTTTGTTGAGGAGCATGGGCTCTAGGTGTGCAGGCTTCAGTAGTTGTGGCATGTGGGCTCAGTAGCTGTGGCTCATGGGCTCTAGAGTGCAGGCTCAGTAGTGTGGTACATGGGCTTAGGTGCTCCACGGCATGTGGGATCTTCCCGGACCAGGGCTCAAACCTGTGTCCCCTGCATTGGCAGGTGGATTCTTAACCGTTGCGCCACCAGGGAAGTCCCTTCTTTTGCCTACTTTTGATTTAATTTGCCCCTCTTTTTCTAGTTTTCTAAGGTTTGAAGTTTAGATGATTGATTTTAAGTCTTTCTTCTTTTCTAATATACACATTCAATGCTATGAAGTTCCCTCTAAGCACTGCTTTTGTTGCATCCCACAATATTTGATAGGGTTTTTTTTTTCATTTTCACTTAGTTCAAAATATTTTTATTTTCATTATCATTGAAGCCCTCCCTTTCAAAGAGGTGTATATTTATAAACATCCTATCAGAGAAAAATCTTAGAAATTTGATGGTATACAGTAAGAATCATTTGTTACAGCCATAGTTATTCACATCTTCCTAATTAAATGGCTTTCAGTTCTTAGAAAATGTGTTTAGTTTCTGAGAGAAGGGTATTACATGGTCCATTCAAATTCTACTTTCTATATAAGATAATTTTGGTCACAGTCAACTCTTTTTTTTTCCTTATCCAAATCTAAGTAATATTAAAATTAAATCCAATATTACTTTAATTTTTAAATGATGGATTTCATTTAAAATTTCTTTTAAACTTTTAAAAGAAAATTTTTTTTAATTTTGAATTTCTTTTTAAAATATTTTTCTTTGCAAAGTTACTGATTTTCTTCTATGTTTAAAAAAATATAGAGGTAAGAAATAAAAAAAGAAAAAGACATTTTAGGATGTTTCCCTTTTGTGCAAATATCTAAACTCTTATCCCTCCTAGCCACTGAAGTGTAAAAAGTATATTATTTCCTTGTACTGAACCCTAAAATCTTAAGGCATGTTGTTACCAACATAATTGAATACGTTTTTTTTTAAAGTGGTAAAAAATAATTTAACCACTCGAGAGTTATTCATGAAGGAATTTTTAAATTGATTTTTATCAAAAGAACACTTAAGCCATTCTTTAAAAAATGTTTTTTTATCATATGTCAAAATATGAACACTCATTTGTAATCCAGTTACTGTGCTATATTTAAATAATTTGGCTTGAAAACATTTTTCTTGTCCAAAATCTCTTAGAACATCTCATAATAATTATGACCGTGATCATAATAATAATACATAGTAAAAACACAATTACTGTGTTTAGAGCTTTACATTATATTACCTTCAACCTTATAAATATACCCATGAATTAGGTACTCTGTGTCTCCATTTTACAGATGAGGAAAATGAGGCACATAGCTCTTGAATGCTCAGTAAATGTTAGGTGTTATTAAGTTAATCAGGAATTTTGAGGCCAAATTCTTATGAAAGGGCTATTCACCTGTAACATTGTATTTTTAAAATAGTACAAAGCAATCAGAGAGAGAGGGATAAAAGTAAATGATAAATAATCATTTTAGGTTAATGTGAAATAAAAGCTAATTATGTATTTATTAGGAACGAATTTTAGCACGGATGCTATAGAAAAGTTCCTTTTTCAAAGGATTTGTTCATTTGAATTTCTTACAAAAAACTTGATGTTGAAATCTACCTTTTCATGCTCTGACTGCGTGCAGACAATTTACTGGTTAAGGTGATGTACAGGAATCTTGCCAATATTGAATTTCAAGTGACAGAGGAAAAATCAGTATAAGAGGGAATTCAATATGCATGGGAAACCATTTGTTCCCTTTGCTTCTTTGATCCTTGCCAAGGCCCAGGAAAGTAGAGCAAAGCGCATGAAAAACAGGGGAACATTCTTGTGCAAAGTGGCAGGAGCGCTCTGAGCTCTCACAGGAATTCAGTGTGACAGGATGAAAAACGAAACTGCCGGCCGTCTTCCCTGTGAATGTAGGAAATTTGGGCCACATCTATACTACCTAACATGTCTATGTCTGTTCGCTATAGATATCATCCTGAGGTTTGCAATAAGCTTCCATTTTGACTCCTATACGTTGCCAAGTGAGTGGTTTTGCAAATCTTCAGGCCATATTTGCTCCTTTCCACAGATGCCTTGTGGACTTTGGAAGAGTTTGCAATTTGTTCAGCTCGAAAAGCAACTATTTCAGCAAAACAATTTTAACTAACATTTTGGAAACATTTGTCAGCAAAACAAATATTTGTATCTGAAATAGCCAGGCTATTGAGATGTGAGAAAACAAAACAGATGTTTGTTTGGCATTCTTGTGTTTGGTTGTCTTGATGGCATTTGTTTTCTTTCTTTCTTTTTTTTTTTTTTTTTTACCCCCAGGGGATGTACAGCGTTAACCTTAATGAGATTATAAAATTCTTGGAAATAAAATTCACTCTTTTTTTATATTGCCAGGAATGTAATAAAAATGAATTGCCGTACCTGTGAATTTTGGACTTGTTTCTAAGAAGCGAAAAATTCACTGTTTTAGCATTTACCCATTTTGTGCCTCGTTACTGGTTTCACTAATTTTTTCAGTTAGCTGGCATGAACTCAGGATCCCTTATAGAGTCAATTTTAGTACACTTGGATTCCAGTATGTCATTCTTTCTGATATTTTTACATAACAGATGATTTGAATATAAATAATAAAAATCAGAAAGCATATATTATAGAGCTAATTAAATTAGTTCACTAACCTCCCAAACATTTATTATTTCATCTTCTTTTGTAGCTAATTAAGTCATTGTTTTTGTAAAGTATTGGTATTAAGCATCCTATGGGGCCAACACAAATCAATGTAATAAGTTCCCTTGTTTAAATTAAAGGACATCAGCATTTACTGATTCAATTTTGTAATTGGAGATTGCTGGGGGAAAGGACCTAGTAAGTTACCTGTGTTTGCCATCCCTCCACCTCATTTAATTGGGATGGGATGCTTTAGTGGATGAGTTTGGGATTCACTTTTCAATAAAGGTAGTTTTGATGATTAATGGCTATCAGTTTTATTCCTAGCTTCATGGCCAAAAATCAATTTAAGTTTAATGAATGTCTTTTTTTTTTTTTTGGCGGTACACGGGCCTCTCACCGTTGTGGCCTCTCCCGTTGCGGAGCACAGGCTCCAGATGCACAGGCTCAGTGGCCATGGCTCACGGGCCTAGCCTCTCCGTGGCATATGGGATCTTCCCGGACCAGGGCACGAACCCGTGTCCCCTGCATCGGCAGGCGGACTCTCAACCGCTGCGCCACCAGGGAAGCCCTAATGAATGTCTTTTAAATTTATTGAATAATAACAAAAGAGCATGGGACAGAATTATAAAGGTCCACGAGGGTTTACAGAGAAAAGTAAAACCCCTTTCATCTTCTACACCCAGCTCCTTGGTTTCTTTCAGCAGAGTTTCCTGTGTATCCTTCTACGGATACACTTTGCTTATATAAACATAGACATAGCACCTGCCCCTGAGCACTTTTTTTTTTTTTTTGCATATTCAAGTATGTATACTTTTAATTAGTTTTCTTTTTCCTTAAAGATATTAGAATACTATGCATACTATTCTGTACCCTACATTTTTCTCTTAGTAATATACAGAGAAAAATTCAATATGTAGTTTTGTTGTTTTCTATATTTCATATACAAATATAACAATGGCAAATATATTCTGAGCACTTACTATGTACCGAGCAGCATTCTAAGCACTGTTCGTGCATGACTTAGTTTGTTTCTACCAGGGCCAAGAGAATAGGCAATGTCATCATTATCCCCATTTTACAGGCAAGGGAAGCTAAGGAGAGGTCAGCTGCAGTGCTGGATTTAACCTCTGGCTTCAAACTTGAGTTCTTAATCAGGAAAGCATGCTGCTTCTTGAAACCACCGGGTTTGAGATTTCAAACAAGCGGAAACATGAAAATGTAAACAAAGAGTCACAAAAGGTAGTAGCTATATGGTGTTCATTTTCTTTAATCATTCATAGCATATATGAGCATAATTACTCAGCAAAGGCATCTATTAGGAGGCATTCAGTTAAATATATGTTCAACATTTGAATGAGCTCTACTCGCTAATAAAAATAACGTAGGTCTGTCTGAAATTATAGGGACATGGTATGTAATATATCTAAGGTGCTCTTTTACTGTATTTCCTGAATTATAAGGTCAGTTTGTGGGTCTCTTGAATGATCCGACAACCAGTTGTACACTTTCTTTCTTATCTTCCACTTTCCTGCATCTGTTCTGTCTTTACTCGCTATTTATCCTGTTTAATAATTACCTACTGTGGACCTGCTTAGGAAACGATATTCACAACAGCCCTTTACCCTTTCCTTTCCCTGCAAGGACCTCATTCTCTACCTTAGGAACTTTTTCTTTTTGTCTTTATTTCTCCACTCACAGCTCACGGTTGATGAGTGTTGAGTATAGGGATAATGATATTCTTGTCTCAAGGAAAGCCATTCATCTTAAAGTGAAAGCAGGCATCTTAACCCAGTACACTCATCTTCCAACACTTTTGAAAACATGTATGTGACCCCCTTTAGAAACTTTATAAAATTTAAATTGCATTTTCTTCAGAACCATTATGTAAGACAAATTTTTCTATTTTTCACTTTTATGTAACTGCCGATATTTGAGTACAGTTTTCTAATGTTTTATGTTGCATGTGTGCAGTTTTCACCTGGATTATTGATTGACTTGATAATCATGGATTGGTTTGGAAATCATGTCTACCATTGTTTCTGTGAGAAAATAGCTTCTGAGTTTCAGACAGCTCATGTAAAAATATTTAGAACATAGCTGATTTGAAAATTGGCAACTCTTTTCTATCTACAAATCCACTTGAGTAACTTTACCCTGGAGCAGTTGAATAATTTTAAAGTTAGAAGTGACCTTATAGATTCTTTTGCCTAAGACTTTCACTCTACTGATGATGAATAAGGAATCCAGAAAGGTTAAATTTTTCCAAAGCCGTGTGGCCTGCCATCAGCAACATGTCTTTACGGCAAGTTGGAGTGGCAGCCTTGGGAGATATGACGTGGTATGGATTTTCCCACACCGCCCCAGGCAGCACTGCTATCTCCTGAAGATGGAGATGGGTGTCCTTTAATGAGTTCCAAGGTGGAATCTGTTAGGCACACAAGTTGTCAGGTTTAAAGTTATCAGGGTTCCTCTACATTAAGTCTTTTGTGTTCATTTGATACAGTAATATTCACTGAGAATTGAATATAATGCACAGTGTCCTAATCACACCTGCCTGGGTACCACTCTCAACCCACCCCCACAGGACATATCTGTGAACTTCTCTTGGGCACCACACACTTCCTTGGAATATAATTGAGAGAAACTGGAGTGGTACCTAGGGATTCGGAGTTGGGCTAACCCGGCTTGGAATCCTGGTTCTGTCATTTACTCTGGGCACATCACTTAGCTCTTCAGTGTATCAGTTTTCTATGAAATGAGAATAATACCTCTCTTGTGTATAAGATGAATGAGGGAATGAAATTATGTGGTGGCCAGCAAAGTGACTGACAGATACTAGGCTTTCAGATATTCGTTTCTTCAGCTATGCGTTCAACAGACGTGTACAAGTGCTTGCTGTGGCACTGCGCCTGGTGCCAGGGACATAGAGGTGACAAGAAAGGCAAGGTCTCCAGCCTCGGGAGCTGATGAGTCCTCCCCTCTTGAAGATAACTGTAGTGCGTTGTGCATTGTGGTTATTTCAGAGATAAAGCCCTCAAAGTGTGTCTCACCTGTTTTCTTCACATAGAATGACTGTCGGGGATTTAAGCCAGAGGTTGAAGCACGTGAGAAGGATGATAGATGTTTCTACGAGGTCGTTCCATAGAGTACCGGAGAGTGGATGATGGCCTGACTCCAGGGATGATAAAGTTCTCTTAATTTAGTCACTAGACCTTGTCTGAGGACCTAATTTACCCGCGTTAGTAATTCGTGAAAGGGAAGCAATAGTCATGGAAGACAGATAGAGAAATCAAAGCAGTTCTCTAAAATTAATTAATACCTATTGGTCTTTGACTTCTGGTGACTTCTATGAGACGAGTCAACAAGTATACTTGCCTTGGCTTATTTTACACAAGTTTTTATGGGAGGATTCTATGACCGATCACTTGAAGTTATCAAAGTTTCTTTAAGTCTTCTCTTATCCTTTGATGAGGTAATATTCACTGAGAGTCTTATATGATGAAATGTAATTTGTTCAAGGCTTTGATGAAGTTGTTTGTTTGTTTGTTTGTTGCCAAGATAGATAGCTCCCACTTTAAAAAGCTCCCAGTATAGGGGTTTCCCTGGTGGGGCAGTGGTTGGGAGTCCGCCTGCTGATGCAGGGGATGCGGGTTCGTGCCCCGGTCTGGGAAGATCCCACATGCCGCGGAGTGGCTGGGCCTGTGAGCCATGGCCATTGAGCCTGCGCGTCCGGAGCCTGTGCTCCGCAACGGGAGAGGCCACAACAGTGAGAGGCCCGCATACCGCAAAAAACAAAAAACAAAAAAGCTCCCAGTATAAAATTGGCATGTCACTTTGGAGGCTTGTTGACCCATTACTTTGTAGGTCTCTGTGGGTCCTACATAGCTTTTTGAGGAACGTCACTGGCCTTCGCTCAGGGCTGCGGCCTTCCGTCTGGGAATCGTCCCTGGACATGTCTCTTAATTTTCATAGGGGAATATCGTTTCCATTCTCAGTGCAGCTAACTTAGTAACAAAGCTCGAGTCTCCTCTCAAGCCAGCAGCCAAGAATCACTCTCCTCCGAGTAACTCATCAGTATAACCTCCTCCTTCATCGCCGTCTAAAACCCAAGTGGAAACTTGCTTCTGTTCGCTGCCAGAAGGGTAAATCATGGCCTCGTTCTTCTAGATATTTTGTTTTACCCTTAAGATAAGCAAGATGCCTGCCATCCACATTCTGTGCTCTGAAGCGCCGAGTCAGCCATATGGAGTCCAGTGTAATCAGCCTTAGGAGTCAGAGTCTTGTGAAACGTGCTGTTTTATTTACCAGGAAGGTATGTTCCTGGCATCATACACACCCTCTCAATGAGCAGTCCCATGAGGTGTTTCCTTCTCGTTTCTGTAGAGAAATTGGTTTGTCTCACCTTATATTACCCATGCGTCTTTGAACTGTTTGTGCCTCTGCCTGTGTTGACTGCAGACTTAGGGCAAGCAGACCTGTGCTGACCACTCTCCTCCCAGCTTTATTTTATTTACATTCCCCACTGCAGTGTTTTCATCTAATGCACTCGTTCATTGTTTTAAAAGACCGCTATAGAGTTATTGTGTATGTGTTTGGTGTGTATCTTAAACCCTTTTTGGAGAAAGGTAGGATTTAAATTACTCAGAAAATAAAATAAAGAATTTAAATGTTTTATTCAATAAGAATAAGGGCCAGAGAAAAGATTCACCACAACTACTCATGCTCAGGAAGCACCTGTTTTGCAAACTACATTACAACCATCTTTTAAATGCTGCCATTTTGGTTAATGTATGCACAAAAACCTCTTTAGGATTCTCATAATAATAGCCTCCCAAGAGCACACGTGTCTTCGTCTCTTCTTCTCTCTGCCCAGAGTCTCATACCTCCCCATCTAATTCATAGGCTTTATATTCATTTCAGTTCAGCTAATTTATATAAAGAAGCATGTTGCCAATTGTAATATGTTTCCCAAAGGTAAGAATTCACTTTCTCTACCTCTGACATCATTTTCAACTTCTGTAGTTTCTTTTCTTTTCCATCCCCGATGACATTTTAAATGTTCTGAGCATTCTAAGAATTTTCTTTCTGAGGGATCTCTTTTCTTTCCAGCTTCTCATTTAGTGTTTTCCCTAATGTGGCCGTTTCAGTACATTTGTTCATCTAATTACCTCCCTTGACTCAGCTGTGATGTTGAGAAAGGTTATAGAGGAAGCATGTTTCTCTTGAGATTTATTCCTTAATCTGGCCGTTAAATTTTGTTACACTGTTCCATAATTGAAGGAAGGGCAAAAAGCATGGTTTCTTCTGCTGCCACCTGTAAATGAGGATTTGATGATGTTCTCCAACATGCCCTTAGCTAATCATTGTGCATCTCTTAATTACAAAGTACTCTTAGGTTCGGTGGGGATACAGAGAGCAAGAGGGTTATTCTCTGTCCTTAAGGAGCATTCTGTGTGAACAGTCAAACCTAAGAAAGGTTGAGTTGAAACAACGTAGTGCTAGGAGAAGTAGCAAAGTGCTCCAGAAGAATGCAGGCACCAGAGATTTCTTATGTAAAGTGTTT
The DNA here is from genome assembly GCF_964165515.1 of Mesoplodon bidens. Lineage (NCBI taxonomy): Eukaryota > Metazoa > Chordata > Mammalia > Artiodactyla > Ziphiidae > Mesoplodon > Mesoplodon bidens. Next base: position 16,538,277 of record NC_138173.1, on the reverse strand, counting down.
GGGGAAAAAACTAATAAGGGAGGTAAAATTTATCCTCAGCATCAGAAGATGGGAATGAGTGAGGGACAGAGGATAGGGAAGGGATATTCATCCAAGGCTGGAGATATAGACCCTTTTCAATGAGCTCAATGATGGTATCATTTCTATCAGAACAAACTTAAACTATACTTGCATTTCACTGAAGGATGAACAGCATTTCTAAGCTGGAAGATCACTTTACGACTGTCTTTACCAATAAGATACCTGCATCCAGGGAGGTGACTTTGAACATTCACTTCACACGACGGCACTAACACGTTGTACAAAATACTGCAGCATAAAATTATCTTACCTACTCTTCATAATGGTGTCATCCTCATTTTACTGTTGAAGAAGCTGAAGTCCAGATAATGTGCAGATAATTATTTAAATGACGACGTACCACGCCCATTCAGATCATACTGTCTGGATTTGTAGGTTACACTGTCCCCTGTGATGACATTTGAACTGCTTAGTTTTCCATGTTCTGTCCTGTAAGTTAGAGAAAAGTGGAGATGGACCAAAACCTACAGGATCCACCCCCTCCATAGGTGGATTATTTCCCAAACATTGAAAGAGAAGAAGGTCATATTTTCAGAGTCGCTGCAGGTTCCATAATTGATGTGGCCAAGCCTGGGTCCTGGGCAGCTCCCCTCCCCCAGCCCCAAACCTCTGGGAGGAGAAGGTGCGGCCAAAGCTCCCCATCCAGGAGCCCATCAGAGGCTGGACCACCTGACGCTGTTCTCATCACTGCAAAGCAAGGCTTGTGGCATAGAGAAGTGACACTCTCTCTGAGAAAAGTCAAGGCAGGTCCGGTTAAGTGTATGAGGCAGAGAAGGCAGGTAGAACGAGAGAAGTCCTCTCAGAGCCTAGAGGAAGCCCTGTTCAATCTACCGTCCACTTTTCAACCTACATGTGCCCTCACTTTTCTTTTACTGTGAAGGGTAAGGTCTACCCCCAGCTATGCACTGGATGAAGTCAGCTGAACCCAGAGGGTGGAATAAGGAACCGAGTGTGTCTGAGTTCTCCTTCTGTCAAATCCTCCCTGAAAGTGTGTGACGCCACATTGATAAGTACTCACTTATGACACATCCCTTAAGAGAGTGTTTAAAATTAAATTTTACCCTGCGGATTGTCGGTGATCATGTGCATTTTGTGAACCAGGGATGTTCCATGTGCCAGGTTGTTAGTTCATTCAACAGCAAATGTTTTTTGAGCCTCCGGAATGTTCCAGGCTCTGTTCTTGACACGGGGGACTCAGCAGTGAACAAAATGAAGTCTCTGCCCTCTGGGAGTTTACATTCTACCAGAGCGCACAGACAATAGTAAATATAAAAATGCATCTAGTCGACAGAAGTGCCTGGAAGGATGACCTGGTGTGTAAAGAGAAGAGACTTAGGGCAGGTGAACTGTTTCAGAAGAGTGGTCCAGCAGGGTGACATTTTAACAGACACCTGGAAGGGGTGAGGAAAGGACCACCTTGATATCTAGGGGAAGAGTGTTCTGGGAGAGGAAACAGAATTACCAAGGCCTGGAGGGGGGACTGTGTTTCGTGGATTCGGGGAGTGGCAGGAGGACCAGTGTGGTTGGAGCCCATTGGCAGAGGAGAGTGTCGGGGCTGAGGGTGGGGAGGTAGAGAGGCCAGATCACAGCAGGCATGTGAGCACGGGGCAAACTTTGGATTTTATTTTGAGCGCGGTGAGAAGTGTTTAAGCAGAAAAGTGACAAGATGTCATGACATTTAAAAGGAATCTGTCTGGTTGTTGGGCAGAGAATGGCCTGGGGCAGGGCAAGACGGGGAACGGAGCCATCACGTAAGAGATGCTTCCAGTGGTCCGGGTGAGATGTAATGGGGGCCAGGCTTGGTGCTTGCGGTGGAGGTGGTGATGGCAGTCAGACTTGAGGGGGATTAGAGGGTAGAGATACCACGATTTGTCAATGGATTAAATGTGAGAAGTAAGAAGAGAGGAGTCATGGGTGACACTGTGCTTTGGGGCCCAAACAGCTAGAAAAATGCATCTGCCATTTATCGATACGGGCAAAATGGCAGGAGGAGAAGGTGGTGTTGAGGACATCAGGATTTCAGTTTGAGTTTGAGATGCCTGTTAGAAATCCACAGGGGAGATGGCAAGTAAGTTGTTGGATAAATAAGTCTGATGTTCGTAGGTTACTTGAGGGCCTAAATGTGTCAGTCAGCACAGATGCCACTTAGAGCTGACGTGCCTGGATGAGTTCAGCAGGGCAGCAAGTGTGAACTCAGAGAGCCGGAGGAAGCATGGGGCCAAGGGAAGTAAGTATCCAACAGTGAGGTGTGATCCACTGTGTGTAATGCCGGTGAAGGCTTGAGAAAATGGAAATCGAGACTGTGCCATTGGATTGGACAGAGTGGGGATGCTGGGGGCATGTTGGAGAAAGTAGCGTGATTGGGATGGATTCAAAAGAGAGGGGGAGGGCTTCCCTGGTGGCGCGGTGGTTGGGAGTCCGCCTGCCGATGCAGGGGACACGGGTTCGTGCCCCGGTCCGGGAAGATCCCACATGCCGCGGAGCGGCTGGGCCCGTGAGCCATGGCCGCTGAGCCTGCACGTCCAGAGTCTGTGCTCCGCAACGGGAGAGGCCACAGCGGTGAGAGGACCACGTACCGCAAAAAAAAAAAAAAGAGAGGAAGAGGAGAAGAAATTGATGCAGCTAATACCATTCTTTCAGCTACTTTCGCTGTACAGTATAGGGTAATAGAGAAATGGGGCAGAAACTAGAGGGAGAATTTGGGGGTATTTTTAGGCAGGAAACATATCCAGCCTGTATACATAGGTGAGTGATCCGGAAGAACACTGGCTGAAGTAGGTGACAGGGCGCTGGGGTCTCATGCCCAAATGAGGGGCTGGCCTGGGGAGTGCAGAAATTCATCCATCCTAACAAGAGGGGAGGAGACTGTTCCTGAAAAGTGCTGGCAGGGGGTTTACCCAGGCATGGAAATTGTGGAGAGTGGGTGCTTCTATTTTTTCAGCGAATAAGGAGGCAGGTAGGCAGGTTTCTTGCTTGAGGCTAGAAGGAGACTTGGTCCTGAGGGTCAAGCTGTCCCATGCTGTCGCTTGTGACGCCTCACGCCTCAGTATGTCATGAATATAGGCAGCACTGAGGTTCTGTGAGGGCAGGAACCACCATCCGGCTCAGTTGGGTCCCCAGTGCTTAGCACGTTGCCTGGAGCAAAGTAGGTGCTCGGTCTCAGCACAGAATCCTAAAGTGGCGTTTGCTCCACTGGTTCAGGGATTTGTTCGTAGCAGCCACAGGCAGGATGGCTACATGGTGTGTGGGCCCCAGGGCACAAAATGCAGGCCCTTTGTTCATAGATCAAGACTTTCAAAACCACACAGCAGAGCCTTCAACCGCGTGCAGGGCCCATCTGAGCACAGGGCCCCTTGTGACCACTCAGGCCACAAGTCCATGGAGCTCGCCTGGTACACAGTTACCAGTCGAATCTGATCAAGCACATCCGTGGGCAGTAGGCCAGGGGCACTGGCCGGAGCCAGGACTTCCTGAGAAGATAGCATTACGTGTTTACCATTCTCTCCGAAGTTTAAGACAGAAAGATCAAATCCGAAAGAGAAGCTTCTGGCATCACAGATGGAGAGAGGTAAAGGTATAGCAGCATTCTAAGAAAGTGAGCGCAAGATGCATCAGAGCTGTTTAGAAACCTTTATCACCAAAAACATTTGCTAGGGGTGTCTCCTGAGTCAGAATTCCCCAAATCGCAACAGTGGAAAGGGGAAGGTGGGAAGAACTGAAACTCGGCAATGGAGTTTACAGTCCATTATCAGTAAAGATGTGGCATCAATGACTAATTTAAAAAGAAAAGACATAAGAGAATCCTCCCCATTCATTCCTCAAACTCCAGCAGAGAAGGACAGTATGAATGGAAGATTAGATCCAGGGCAAGGATAAGATGACCAATTTTTAGCTGCTTTAAAATTGACTTGTTTCAAAGATTGCTTTCAAAAAACAATATATAAAGGTCTTTTTGAAGACGTTTTCCAACATTGTTCCCCTTTTATTGGGGGGAAGAAAAAAGCAAGTTAGCTGAATGAGTGTGTATGTACACATCCGTGCTCTGCTGTGAGCATTTGTCTTCTGTGGTAGTGACTCTGTCACCGGACAGTGCAAGCGTGAAGTTTAGGCCACCACTGGCATTTCTTTAGAGTTTGGAGAGTAATGGGAATTGCGGGGAGTTTTGTATTGTCTGAAACTACTTTATTTTCATTTTCATTCAGGATGACTTCAATCTACTAATAAGTGAACATCGAGAATGATCAGGAGCCTTAGTTTAGAACATTAGATCAAGAACAATTAGTTTACCTAATTGTACTTGTTATCCAGTTTTACATCTTTAATTGTTCCCAAAGTAACACGAGCCTTGTCAACTGTATTTTTTTAAGTGACAACGTTAATTTATTCTGTTTTACTGTCAAAGACTATCAAGCTTTAAAAATAAATGTCAAGAGCCTAATCAAATTTAATTAGGTCTTTTTACCAAATGTATAAATGTCTGCTATACATTGTATGCAGTATTCACAAATATACATTATATATAATGCTCACATTGACAAAAGATCCCTAGCTCTCTATCTCAATACACCATGTCAAAATGGACATTGACTGATTTTCCTCTTCATGAATAGGAAGCAGTGAATACATGAATACATAGCAATCATTACCTCAAAAGAAGTATCAGTGCTTACCAAGTGTGCTACAAATTCAAACTGGTCAGAAACCATTGTCAGAAAACTTCCAGGAATATCAGTTTTCAACTCTGAGGATCTCTGACTTAGAGAGGTTGATTCCAGGCTGACTTACAGGAGAGGAGAATCCGTTTTACAGAGTGTTGTTGGCTGACTGGGGGAGAGCCTGGGAAGGAATAGCTGTCAGATTCAGTTGTCACAGGTGACTGCAAGTCAAGGAAAATCTAAGTGTTAGGTGTGCAAGACATATGTGCTCCTTTGCCCTTTGCCCTTTCACCTAATTTCCTAATTCTCCTGTACAGTCATCCCTCAGTATCCTGGGGGATTGGTTCTAGGACACACACCCTCCGCCCCATACCAGAATCCACAGGATGCTCAAGTCCCTTATATTAAATGGTGTAGTTGTTTGCATATATCCTATGCACATCCTTCTCTATACTTTAAACCCTATCTAGATTACATATAATACCTGATATAATGGAAATGCTATGTAAATAGTTGGCAGCATGTGGCATATTCAAGTCTCCCTTTATGGAACTTTCTGGAATTTTTAAAACTATTTTTGATCTGTGGATGTGTTACCCTTGAGGATACAGAGAGCTGACTGGTTGGCGAACAGTATGGCCTGACCATGGCAGGCAGGGCCTTTGAGTTTTTCTTTTCTCATAAACAAACTTAGCTCATCATGCAGTGTCACTGGAGCTTGCCTGCTCCTGTCATTTGTGACTGTGTCCTCCCGATTCAGTCAACTGCAAAGAGCCCAGTACAAGTGTCCCAAGGTCGCACACCTGGAACAGTGCCCATCGTACAGTGGTTTCGTTAGGCTTGGTGCCTGCACGGAGATCTGTTCTGTTCGAGATGAGAACACAGAATCCCTCCCAGGATGGAGGTGTCGGTGCCCGTATCAACCCGAGGGGGATCTGTAATCTGTTTTGCATGTCAAGTTACTGTGTTCATGAGGAAAACAAAATCCTAGCCTCCTCTTGCTTTGTTTGCATATTCAAGGTAGGGATGTTTTGACAGCATGATGACTCAGCTCTCTTAGCACCTGGGATAGGGCCTTTTAAAACGTATATATTAAATTCCTTACTCCCCCAAAGTTAGCTCCTTATTTCGGACCCTGTTCTCCAGTCAGTTCGGCAACATGTTTCACTTGCTATCTTCACTGCACAGCTTTACCGTTTACTAGTGAACACATTTGAGGAAGCAACAGCAGCCAGAAAGGTCAGGTGACAGTCGCTTGCTGGGATCTCCGTCACAGCCACACAGTTACGTTAATGAATGCAGTTATATCCTCCCACAAGCCAAAGCTGCTTTGTAAATAAAGTTTTGTTGAAAGACTCCCATACCCCTTCGCCAGCATCCTGGCTGGGATGGCTTTGGCACCGTAATGGCGGACTTGAGTCACTGCAACAGAGACCACATAGCCCACAAAGCCTAAAATACTTATTACTATCTGATGCTTTGCCAAAAAAATGTGCTGACCTTCAATTTCAGTGTGTCCAAAGCTGGACCCAAATTCTCACCTACGTTTTTCCCTCCATCCCTCCTTCTGCCTAAGCCCCGTGCTCATACTACAGTCTGCCTAGTTGCCAAACCACTAGCATGAGCATCAACCTTCCCCCTTCTTCTTTATCCCATTAGTTATGGATTTCGCTGCCAAATGACTCTTTTTTTTTTTTTTTTTTTGCGGTACCCGGGCCTCTCACTGTCGTGGCCTCTCCCGTTGCGGAGCACAGGCTCCGGACGCGCAGGCTCAGCGGCCATGGCTCACGGGCTTAGCCGCTCCGCAGCATGTGGGATCTTCCCGGACCGGGGCACGAGCCCGCGTCCCCTGCATCGGCAGGCGGACTCTCAACCACTGCGCCACCAGGGAAGCCCCCAAATGACTCATTGAAACTGTAACTCTTCCTTATCCCCACTGCCTGCATCTGGGCCACCAGCATATGCATCACCTGGATGACTGAGTTACCCTCCTGACTGGTCTCCCTTTCTCAGTCTTCATTTGTCTCCAGGACCCTTGCTACCCTGGAGCTAGAGTCCTCCATCTGAAAATGTAAATTTGATGACATCAGCCCCTTGTTGAATTCTGTGCCTGCCCCTCCAGCCTCATCTGTGTACTCTGTAGAGTCAGGTCACATTGATTGTTTTTTAGTTCTGCAACATGCTCTCTCTTTCTGCACCTTCACACGTGCTCATATGACTACTTGGAGCACGTTTGTATACCCTTTTTATTGGCATATTTGTCTTCCATCATGAGGAACCTTCTATGACCCTGCAAGTCTGAGCTACATGCACTTCCTCTGTGGTCACCTAGCATTCTGCTTTTCCCATTTCATAACCTTTTCCAAGTTGTTTTGTAATCTCTCATTTTTATTCATGAATCGGTGCCTTCCTCTGAGTGTTAAACTCCAAGAAGGCAGGAACCATATCTGTTTGGTATACATCATTGTACTTCAGGCTTCTAGTACGGTGCCTGGAAGAGTGTGAACATTCAGTCAGTGTTTGTTAAATGAAATGAATGCTCCTCTGAGCGTTTTCACATCCATTATCTCAGTCAGGGTAAAGTTGAACAATTTAAAGAGGACTTTAATGAAACATGAGATGTTAGTGGACTAGAAGATTAAATTATTTGTTGTTTTGTACTTGTAGGAGGAAGGAGAACTAAGAGGCGGGAAAGCTGGTTAGGAGAGTAGAAGCATTTAATTCTACCTCGTAAAACAAAGAGGAGGAGTTTTTGAAAAAAACTAGCTTGCATTATTCAAATTTCATATTCCTTCTAATAAGTTGTCAGATTGTCCATCTTTTAGGGCTTCTTTTCTTCACCTGGAAAAACTCTACATAGCATGATTTAAAAGTCTTCTTGTAGACTTTGATCACTGAATTTGTTTTCTTTGGGGGGAGGTTTACAGAAGTAAGTAATCGATTTCATTATAGCTTTTCTATTTCCAAACAAATTGAGATGGAATGTATTTTTAAAGATTTAATTGAGTTTTTAAAAAAGAGATAAAGAAGTAAACACCAAGAAATAAAGGAATAGGCAATCAATTGGAGGAAATCTAGGCTCAGAAAACGTAGGTAAGATAAACTACTTTGAGGACAAAATTATCTCTAAACTATCTAGAAGTTGAGGTGTAAAGCATAATGCGATAAGACACATTGCTTGGTGTCTTTAGCTTCTTCTCAGATATGAACTTCCAAAGCTGGAAAACTCAGCACCATTCAAGATAGACTTTACAGACAAGTGCCTTGAAGTCCAGCTCCGTTTTGAAACTGTTAAAAGAGATTGGTGTGTGTTCTGTATAGGGTGGTGGCTATAAAGATTCTGTATGGAGATGTAGATTGCAGAATATTTTTTAAAAAAAAGAGGTCAAGATTTTTTCTTTAAAACACAACTTTGAATCTAATGAACTCCATAAAAAATAAATTCATTTCAACTTCCTGATTCTCTATAAAACATGGAAGAGAGATGCTTGGTTTGGAACATCTTGAGAAGATGACACAAACGTCTACCTCTGCAAGAAAAGAATCTAATATAGATTTAGAGAATGCTTATCGTTCACCAGGCGGCACTGTATTCTAACAGTTCTATGAGATGAGTTAGCTCAGAGTTTATGTTAATCATCCTGATTAACATAAATTGAGCATTGAGTGGAGTTGTTCTGAATTTTCTGGCCATAATTAACCAAGAGCCTTGTAAGTCATCATGGTGGTTTCTAGGTTCAAGGATCACGTGTCCAGTTTATATGAGGAAGTTTGCCATCTTGTTTGCTATGCCAGAGGACATGCAAAAGCTACATCTAAAAGTGATAGGAATCAATTAGGTTTTCAGGTTAAACAAGAGACATAGGGCTGTTTCATGTGATTTAAAAACAGAATTTACTCTGTCAGAGTCCATTCCTATCTACCCCGACTCATAAGGCTTTGGAGAAGCCCTTCAACTTGGAGGTAATACTGAGATCACACAGTTTGACACATGGAAGACCTTGTTGGTAGAGTCAAGGCTGATAGTACATTAATAAAGGCTACCACGTCTTTAGCTGTTCTCCACAGTTCTGTTTGGTGAAATGTCACATCAGCATCTTCGTGAGAATAATCATTCCTCTTATTAGACTGAGAGATCCAACCCATATCTAGTAGAGTGATCTGGCAAAGAGGTTGGGGGGAGAGCCAGCACACCGGCACATCTGGAGTTTGGGTAGGTAGAGACTGTCTGATGGGTGAACTGGATGGACTATGAAAAGAACGTACCTAGGGCTAAGAGTAGAGGGTTTTTTGTTTATTCTGGAAACAGGGTAAGAGTCTCTTCCCGACTCCACAACCACTGCCCAGCTCTTCCTCTGAGCTGGTTGGGGGTTGTTTTTAATTTTGTGGTTTCTCCACGATTATTTCTGTGGTTTTTCTGAGTTTCCCAGATGAGTACTTTTAATGTGCTGCCTGGTTTGGGATATTTGCTTCAAAGAGATGAAGACACAGGAAAAGCCTGTGATGAATGCCGTGCAGAGTATGGCATTGCTCGTACATGAGCTCTGCTCATCTTGCCGCTCCCTTGTTCTCACATAAAATGAGGGAGAAAATGGAGAATTTTAAAATTTCAAAGAAAAATCCATCTGATTCCATTTTCCCTGGCCCAGGGGTTTTTCTTTTCATTTCGTTCCATGAACCAGAAGCCTTTCTGTAGGCAGGAGCATGGCTGGTAAGGCAATTGTGTGGACCTCTCAGTATGGCCAGGAGCTATTTGTGGGGTGAGAGGGAAGCAAGTGGACCTGGAGATGGGGTCTCACTACAGAGAACCACAAAGAAAATCTCCCCCACTTGGTACAACCTGTTGTCTCCCACCTTCCATTAATTTTTAATTACTTCTAATCACACATCCTTTCCAAACAAGTCTAGCATCATCCATCTCTTAACTTATTTACTGATGTCCATAAAAGATAATGTAGAATTTGAGCAGAATGAAATGTGCTTTACTTTTCCAACTTCCCTATGGATTAAAACAAGGATAATCTTGGCACCGTGGTGATAGAACAAGAGATGAAAGTCCTTGCTGTATTTCCACAGAGTACAGTACAATCCACAGCCCGTCAACACCCATTAAAGATTCAGATTCTGATCGATTGCGTCGAGGTTCAGATGGGAAGTCACGTGGACGGGGCCGAAGAAACAATAATCCTTCTCCTCCGCCAGATTCTGATCTTGAGGTATGTCATTGCCAAGGCCTAAGTAAATAGCAAGGTGTTTTAGTAGCTAACTGGTGATTCTGTATACCTGCTGTGAGCAAGGTGTCCAAATGCCTTTGTTACTACATTCTGTTCCATATTAACTATAAGTAAGCCAGTTTTTTTTCCATATTGAAGATAAAGCAGTTATTTATTTCTGTTTTCTCTTCCACTTTAACTATGTAGTAAAGCATTTTTTTTTCTCTTTAGTGAAACATCGTAAATTATATAATCCTGCTTTGACAAAATTCTCTTGTACTGCTCTGTCGTTGCCATTTAAATTAAGTGTTGTACGAAAAATGCTTAATAAAATCCATTTGGAAATTAAAGACATGCTATGTATATTGAAAAAGGACAACCCAGGATATTATAAACAGAAGTGGTTATCACCTTATGAGACACATTTGGGTGGAGTTCAAAGCAGGAGGGATTAAATAAATAAAACTTTAAAGGGTGATAGATTTCATAGCCTTGAATCCACTGGAATTAAGTTTCTTTTTATTGCCCAAGTGAAACTGATGGTACAAAACATGATTCTTTTGGCTGAAAAGATGGAAAATTTCCAGCAGAACTTGTGTGTATGAATATGTACTGGTGTAAGTGGGATTGGTAAGAAGAAAAGCAGGGTTGGGAGGCCTTTTGTGGTATCTCAGAGACCTTTTTGAAATGAGTTCCTTCAATAATTCAATTCCAAATATCCCAAGAGTGTGTCAGGAGCATGTGTGTTCCATCTGCTTAAGTTGTTAACTCTGAAATCTGAAGAAAATTGGGCAGGAACAGTATATCATCCATTTGATAACATCGCAACAGATAACCTAAGGTGAATAGACGATGTAGTTTCAGTTTTTATGTGCAATTTTTAAATACTGGACTTGATAAGAATAAAACACAAGATTAGTTATTTTAACACTTCTTAATGAACAGAGAGCAGAGATAAGGAAAAGATCAATTGAGTGATTTTTCACTGATTGCCCCTCTCTGTCTTAGAAGTTATAAACAAACTCACTTTAGCTTATGTTTCATTTCTTTAGAACTAAGACTAAGAAGCAACTACAGAAGTAGGAAGGACATATATTCTTTTTTCCTACATTTATGTCAGTGTTGCTAATGTATTTATCCTCTTGCACCTCATTTGAGGTTATATCTGAGGAAAGCTAGGAGATACCCTTTGGAACAGCTGTGTTTAAAAAAAATAGTAAATTCACGTTTTTCATTTGTCTCCCATTTAAAGACTACCTTTTCATGTTGAAGTTAGCTGAATAGCAGGTTTCTCAACCAAGAGAAAGACACAGTGATTGGTTCTTCCTTTGTAGAGGGTGTTCATCTGGGACTTGGATGAGACAATCATCGTTTTCCACTCCTTGCTCACTGGGTCCTACGCCAACAGATACGGGAGGGTGAGTACCACGAGGCATCAGTTTTTAATTTCTTTAGAGTAAGTATTCCTAGAATTGAATTTTTTTATCCAAATGGGAATGTGGCTTAACTTTAAATAATACATTTAAAATATAAAAGGAAGATAACTTGATTTATTGAAATAGTCAAATATATATGTAAGACAAGAACATATAAATGAACAGAAGGAGTTCTTTTTAGGCTCTTAAAAATGAGATAAACTTTATGCAATTACATTCATTCTTATTTCAGACCCCAATGAATACAGGTGATTGGATGCTATTCTAGGATGAAATAGTAAACTATATAGATGATATAGAAAGGTCTTTTGCGTTGTATTTTTTTGTCACGTCCTTTTAGTCTCTTTATTCCCAACATATTCAATGGAGCAAATATTGTGCTTGATATTGTCTTCTGTGATTACCAGTGTTAGTATTTTATTTTCAAAGTACCTGTTATGAATGTCTTTATTAGTCCCTTTGCTATGGAGCTAAATTTACATGAATGGTTTGTAAAATTGGGCCTCTGAATGACAAAGGACCAATACGTCCAATTCTGAGTCGTTACAATATTTATCTTGGTGGTATAGGTACAGAATAATGTTATAGATCACCTTCCATGAGTACAACTTCAATTTCAATGTTCTGAATTTGGGTTTCTCAAAACCTTGGAAATCCTTTCTGATTGCTTGGTGGTTCCATAAACCTTTCCCACGCAAAAATCATGTTATTTAAAGTGCGTTTAAGTAATTTCTGAAATATCCTGTGAATATGATATTTTTCATCTTTTTAATCTTTAAAGAAAGATTTAAAGATTAAATCTTTTTGAAGCCTTAGGAAGTGAATTCTTGTGTCTTGGTGACTCCAGATTTGTATCACAGTTAAATGTTAAAATTGATACTGGTAAAATTGTCATGCTATCTTTACAGATTTTATGCAGGTATTCATTCTTTCAATAAATAGTTATTTCAGTAAATACATATTGAGTGCCTGATATGTAGGTGTCTGAAGGTGAAAGTAGAGAAATGATCAATGAGCTTCACAATGCAACTTTCCTTCTTTTAACCCTAAAGCTACACCTAATCCGAAAAAGGGTTGGAAAAATGCACATTTGTAAGAGCAAGAATATTCCACCATTTGAATGTCTGTCAGAAATAAGATATATGTAAAACACAATATGTCCCATCTTATTGTTAAACAAATTTTCTATGAGAAGAAGACAATTAACAAAAACACAGATTATAAAAAAATAAGGTCATAGAATCAGTCATTCAAAATAAGTCTCTATTTGTGGCTAGCACATAATAAGGATTCAATAAATATTAGTTGTGATTTTTTATATTATTTCTTCTATCAATACTATTACTATCCCCATTTCTACAAAAACTACTACTTTATAAGCCTGAAATATCAAAGTGTAATGAATATGAAGAGTCTTGAAGATCATCTTAACAGAACAATTTTAATCTCCCTACAACTAACTCCTAAGGAAGAGAGCTGGCTCCTGGGACTCACAGAAAAGTGTTGAAAAGGGCATGCACTTAGGAAACCAACATTTGAAAACCACCCAGAAAGTCTCAAGTCTTTAAAAGCTTTGTCACTAGAGGCCAAATTGATGTAAAGAGAGTTGTCTTGATCAGTGTGCTGTTAGCCATTGAAAGGGGTCAGTTTAGAGAGAGGTGGTGAACATCCCATGACCGCATGACCTCGTGTCAATCTCTGGCCATAAATTATTGGTTTACACATGGAATTCACACCTAACCTAGAAGCCACTGGCAGCTTAGAATTTTTCATTTGAATTCTTGACAAGATCTAAACCAAACATTACAAATATCATGAATTTTATTTTTACAAGTGTCAACCATTAGTATTTTGAGACTTCAACTGATAGTATTTTGTTTGTTTGTATGTTTAGTTTTCTCATACTAGGGCATGTGATAAAAAGTTTTACCTTCTGTAATTTCCCAAAGCCAAATGTATATATTCTTTCAACTATGGATGATTTGAGATGTTTAAATGTAAGCTTACCCTTCGTTTATAAGTTGATGGGGGTTGGGAAGAGAGCAACTTCAGAAAGCCTGGTTGGGGAAAATCTTCCTGAGCATGACCCTTTGAGCCTGAGGTCAGAGTGACCTGAAGGGTCCAGTTGAGAATGCACCTATCAGGAGAAAGAGTGTTCTAAGCAGAGGAAACAGCAAGCACAGAGGCAGGAAAGGGTTTAATGTTTGAGAGACAAAGAGGCTGGTGTTGCCTAGCTTAGTGCTGGAGATGCAGAGTCAAGAGAGGTGTGGGCTGGGATGAGGGCAGGTACAAAGTGCCTCCCAACCATGGTCAGCAGGGTTAATCTCATTGCACGGCTGTAGGAAATCCTTGGAAGACTTCGAACGGGGACATGACAAGGTCCGATTTAGATTTTTAGACTACTTTGGTTGTGTGTGGAGGATTAATGGTACAGGGAGAGGGGTGGCCGAACAGAGAGGAGGTTTCAGGGGTGATCTGATGCATTAGCAGTACAGATGGAGAAGCTGATTGGATGATGGATTCTGTTGTGTCACTGAGTCTAAGCCTGTACTCCTGACTGCACCACAGGCCAATAATCTAGAGACAAGTTGTTGGGGCAAGGAATAACGACTTTATTCAGAAAGCCAGCAGACCGAGAAGATGGTGGACTCGTGTCCCAAAGAAACATCTTGCCTGAGTTAGAATTCAGTCTTCTTTTATACTGAAAGGGGAGGGAGTAAAGTCAAACATTTGCTGGTTCCCATCAGCCTCTGGAAGGGATGTGTTAATTTCTTCCTCCCTGCAGTCATTCACAGGTGGGCCTAATCAGGATGTTCCCTGTGAGCTAAACAAAGGTATTTTAGCTTAATGCTCATTACCTGGGAGGCAGGGTTCCCAGAGATGGGCCATTATGTATAATTTAAGCTTATAGGTGACATCCCTTTAGTGATTAACTTATAGTAGAATACAAAAGGTTCTTCCCTATTACAATTGCAGATAGAGAATTAGGATTTAATTGGACTGTGCTGGTGGGCAATAAGTAATAGGCTCAGGGTTTTGTCCTGAGCAACTGGGAGAATAGTCAAAGATTTGTTGAGATGGGGAAGAACTAATTCAGAGGGAAAATGGAGAGTTCAGTGTTATACTGGTTTGAAATGCCCATTAGACATCCACTTGGACTAGGCAAGGAGATACTTGGAAGGTGAGCCTGGGGCACAGGGGAGTGGTCGGGGCAGGAGATGTCAGATTTAGTCCAACAGTGCACAGCTGAGGATCAGAAGGTCCTCAGACACTATTAGCTTGCTTTCTTCCTAAACACCTTCTTTGTGCTGGGCACTCTTGGTCAGCCTGTGGTCTCATTGCTGGGACACGCCCCTTCCTGATGTTTGAAGATGCTCTTGTTGAGGATGTTGAGTTGCAGCCTGAGGCATATGCAAGAAAGCTTGCTCCATGTTCTCTTTATTAGAGAACTTGAGAGTCTGGCAGAACTGCTCTCAGGTCTGATAATCATGTCTTGTAAAACTGTGACTCACCAAGGATTCTTCCGAACAATAATAATAACCAAGCTGATCAGAACTTGCATCCCCCTAGAAAAATGGTACAGATGAACTGGTTTGCAGGGCAGAAATTGAGACACAGATGTACAGAACAAACGTATGGACACCAAGGGGGGAAAGTGGTGGGGGAGGCGGGTGGTGGCGTGACGAATTGGGAGATTGGAACTGACATATATACATTAATATGCATAAAATGGGTAACTAATAAGAACCTGCTGTATAAAAAAATAAATTAAAAAAAGAAATAAGAACTTGCATCCCTCTTGTTTACTCGGGGCACAGGAGAGAAATCTTAAAGCACTTCAGGGGCGGGCCACCTTTCTTGGAGCATAGGTTCAGGGATGTTACTGGGCTTTGTCAAGGGAGCATGTGGCTGTGCCTTACTCTTCAGGCATATAAAGCATTGAATACCCGACAATGTGATCGCTGTCCGGTCTCTATGGGAACCAGACACTTGAGAAGTAGCTTAGTCACAGTAGCTTAGGCTCCTGGATGAGTAGGCTATTCAGTAAGGGGATACAGGATCTGGTTGATATAATGCAAAATTAGGGCATGTTACAGCAATATGTACCCAAAAAAAGTTTGAGAATGTCCCACCTTCCATGTAATCCTAGCTGTGGGAAGCAGTCCTGCTGGGTGTTATAAGGAAGTGTTGTTTTATAACAAAGGTGATGGGAACAAAAAGAGGGTGCTAGCTACAGTTCATATTTTAGGGAAGAGAAAAGAAAGAGCATATTAGCAGGAAAATGAAGTCCATGGGTGTTACTGTAAATTAGGTTGTTGTTAATAATATCCTAGCTTTTTTTGTTTAATGCTTCTTTTTAAGTTGCTTTCAAACTAAATCCAAATTCCCCAACTTTACTGAAGGAAACTATAGTCTTGATATTTTTTGTTGAATGTTCTCTTTAAAATAGACAATGTAATAATCTAGTTGTTAATATCAAAGCACAGCCCCCAGATTTGTATTTAAAATAAGTCTTGTGCGGATGTCCCAAGCATTATTCCCTTTTTGTGGGAGGACTTCCCAAGATACCCAGTATCTTGATTGTTTTAATACTTTATTTTTATTGTTGCTTTAACACCTGTGTCTCATACAGATTTGGGCTGAAATTTAGGTCTTCAAAGTCTTGAGCCTCACTCCTCATTTTACACAGAAACCTAAATGCGTGAACACTTAGGACAGCATAAAGCTTAGCATTTTTAATTGTAGGCCCTACTTATTAAGAATCTCCTGTGTGCCCAGTACTCATTTAACTCAACTTTAAGTGCTCTGAAACTGCTATTGCCAAACCCATTTACAGATGAGGAAACGGAAGAGGTGGAGACCAAATGTGAAAAACACTTCGCATCGTGTCTGGCATCAAATAAATATGTATTAGTTGTATTTTAATGTAGCTGAACCTTGGCTGTCAAACAAAACAAAAAACTCCTTGAATCTGGCATAGTTGCTAGTGAGTAAATTATGGTAGTGTCTTTAAATTTTTGAAGTACCAATATGTGATAGGCCTTATGGTGTAATAGAAAGAACATCGGATTTGAATTCAGATAGAGCTAGACGCAGACCTAAGCTCTGATTTTCAGTTCATTGACCTTGGGCAAATTGTTTATCCATGCTGAGCCTTAGTTTCCATATCCATAAATCTGACTACGTATAATTGCTTTAAGAATTCATTAAGTGCCAATGATTTCGCAATAAGGCTGGAGGGGAAAAAAAAGATGTAAGTCGTGTCATGAATTTGAAGGGCCTTATTAATAGCAATAATCCAATAATAAAAACAGCATATGTCACTGATTGATCTTGTGTCTGCTGTCTAAGCATTTGTTTTCTAATGTACCAGGCTTCTAGGAAGGTCCCCATTGTCATAGTGAATTTAGATCAACTGAACCTCCCTAGTGAGTGTATTACTGATCATTCAGCACATTGATGAAAGAAAAATTTGACAGCAGCTTATCTAACCCATTTCATCAGAATACTCTAGGTAGCCAGTAAAGATAACTGTTCTTACCCTGTTTTAGGGTAAGAACTCCCTAAAACTCCAAACTCTGTTGAGCCACCTTCCATGGTGGCTATAGATGTCAAATTCTTAGCATGGCACCCAAGCAGCCAGACATCCAGTGTCCTCCTTGGGCTATAGAGGATCTGGTTACTTAAACAGGATGATCTCTCTTTTGGAACCTCCAGACCAGGGTTTCATAAACTTTTTTGATAAAGGGTCAGATAATAAATATTTCAGGCTCTGTGGGCCATATCCTGTCATAACTCTTCAGCTCTGCCCTGGTAGTGCAAAAACAGCCACAGATAATATGAAACTGAATAAATGTCAATAAAACTTTACTTACAGTTCCCAAGTTTGAATTTCATGTAATTTTTACATGTCATGAAATATCCTTCCACTGGATTTTAAAAATCTAGACCAGGGATTGACAGATCACATCTCATAGGCCAAATCTTGTTCGTGGTCTGTTTTTGTAGAGCTTCCAAGCTAAGAATGTTGTTTGAATTTTTAAAGGGATATATATTAAAAAAAAGAGAGAGAGAGAGATGAAGAATTTGTCTCAGAAACCGTATATGGCCTGCAAAGTCTAAAATATTTTTTGTCTGTCCCTTTAGAGAAGAGGTTTGCCTGCCCTTGATCTAGAACATGCTCTGAACTTTGCGTTACTTAATATTACTCCTGCCTTCAGGACATCAGGACAATTCAATGACGGCCACAGTGTGGCTGACTAGACAGTAAACTCAATGCAGACATTGTGTGTCTGCATCTGGGGCCCCAGTGAAGCACAAGCCAGCACATGAATTTGTCCGGATAGGCAAAATGGTGGTAACAAATAGGCCCCAAATCTCATGGCTCAAACACAACAGAAATTTATCTGTTTCCTACTGAATGGTCTTGAGTGGATCTCCCAGGTTGCTTGGTTTAGGCAGGCTTTGGCCCTGCAGATGATGGTTGTACCATCTCACCGTGTAGCTTCTGAGGCTTCTGTGATCCTTGTCATCAGCTTTCTAGCCCACAGGGAGAAAAAGCCGGGGGGGAGCATGAGTGGCCGGCTTTATGGGCCAGGCTTAGAAGGGTACATAACCTCTGCTCCCTTGGCCCAGTGCAAAGGAGACCAGGAGATGTAGCCTAGCTGTGTGCCCAGGAAGAAACAGAGAATGGGTTTTGGTGGATGGGTGTCAGTGGCAGCCACAGTTCTCAGCTAAGAAATATTCGACAAATGAGTAAAACCCAGAGCACACTTTCAAACCTTTGTGGTGGCTCTGGTCATCCCAGCAGAGAAGTGCCCTAGGGCTATGTGACAGGTGTGCTGAGTGGCCACTTACTCCCAGAGGATTGTTCCCTGATTTTATTCTCTTCTTTGTGTATCAATGCCAAGTTAGATCAAAATGATGAAATAAATTAGGGTTCCAAATATAACCTTTGGATACTGTGAATTGACATGGAACCTAAACTCTCAAAATGAACCAAAACACAATGTTTTTGACTATCAAAGGGATTTCCAGCTGAAAGAGCCTCCTTCATCCCTTTTCATTGCCCTTATCCTGACAGTGGTTCTCTTTCCCTTTAACTGGCAGCCTCTTCCTCCTTACTGGCTGTAACATAGACTGAAATGTATGTTCCTGCTACCTTATTGAATGAAGCCTATTTTTCATGTTCATACATGTAAAAGGGAACGCAGCGAACAAACATGAATCATCACAGCTTTCCAACCACCATACTGGGCTGCCACCACCAGCTTTGGACCTCCCTTGCTCTAAGGCCTGGAAAAGCCCCTTGGAGATAATGCAAGTCTCACTCGGTCTGTCTTAATCTTCCCATCTATAAAATGGGAGCAATCACAGGGCTGTTGGGAAAACAATGTAAAGCACCTAGAAAAATACTCATCGGCACTTTGTAAATAAGAGCTATTATTGCTTACTTTGGGGGGTTCAGAAGAGGGAGTGAGCAATAGTGAATACTTTGTTGTTCCAGGTAGCAGACTGGGAGAGGTGGCAGGAGAGCATAACCATTTAGGGAAATGGGCGGCAAGGTGGCTGGATATCTGTTAAGTACATATAGAGGATCGGACTTGCAGAAGATGAGTAGCAGAAAATGTATTGAAATGGTAATAAAAATACTGCACCTTTGTTCAGCTTTTACAGTCGGCACTGCCATCTCACACTGATTAAATATCCAATTAGTTCCTTCTTTTTTTCTAATGAGGAAGCTGTGGCTCAGAAGATTAAATGATGGGCCCAAGGAAGGACATCTGTTAACTGACAACATCAGGAATTTCATCTAGTCTTCTGATGGGCCCATCACCCTCAAAAGGGGGGTGCCAGGAGCCCTGAATACCAGGATTTTGTGATGTGGGCATGGGGATGCCATGAACGATATTGAAACAGTAGAGCGACATGGTGGACGTGTACCATTTGGAAGACCGACGAGATAGCAGAGAAGATTATTACAGTCCTCCCAGTGGGAAATAATAAAGGTCTAAGAGAATGGCTGTAACACTAGGAAGGAGAGAGAGAGAGGAGAGTGGTTACAAGTGAAATCTAGATGTTTTTCGATTGGATTTAGCTGTGTAGGCTTTTTGCTGGCACTGCATGGGCCCCAACTTGGCTAGATCTGTTCTGGCTTTCTTCTCCTTCCTCCTTCTTTGTACCACGTCTTGGCATCTGTCCCATGTTTGGGATTCATTGGGTTTTCTCCACAATCACAATTCATCTTTGGAATGGTGAAGTTCTTACCCTTATTCTCTACTTGGGTATTATTTTCATGATGTTGAAAGAGAATCTCTTAAATAGGAGAAAATTAGAGCAGTCGAGTGTCACATATCTAATCAGTAAAAATGACCTGATTAGCCCTACCACAAGTGCGGATTTTTTTCTTTTTAAAATCATTCAGTGAGTAATTCAGCTGTGATTTATTTTTCATGTGTGTGCCTTCTCTCCTGGTAATCCAGATTATTTCTTAATTGGCATCAGAACTATGCCCAGCTCCTAAACCTTGGCATTTCACACCAGCTGTTCAGTGTTAGGGCCTTATAAAATTACAAAAAGTTAATATACCATTGATGGTGTTGATAACTTTAGACAGGTTAGAGAAAAGAAAGAAAACAGTGGAATCTTTGGGTCTCATAGGTTGTACATATCATTTACATAACACTTTTAGAAATATTTTTAAATGAAATAACATTTCAGCATATTTTGTTTTTCTTCTCTCCAAGAAGGGAGCTAATTTTCTCATCTTATCTTTAATCCTTCCCTTGTGAGCAACCAGCATGGGGCCTTGAAAATAAGCCACTCCTGGACTCAGAGTGCCTGCCCATTCCTGTTTTTCAGCTTCTTTTTCTCCAAAACAAAAGATCCTGAATGGGGAGAATTTATTTTAAATGGCATTTGGGCCCTGTCTGTGGCTGTAATATTAGCGTTCTAAATAAGGAGTTGCTTAAGGGGTCCAAAATGGGTATTTTTTTTTCTTTCCTTTGATTGAGACTGGCCAAGATTTGTTGTTGCTTCGAGGATACTTTACAAGATTTTCACATTGACCAACAAATCCTCATAAACCTGTTCACATCCTTCGCATCACACCTCACTGGGCCACTTCAATCCCAGTAATTGTTCGCCAGTGGAGGCTTAGCTGCCCACTTAGGATCAGAGCAGATAGAATTTTTAGAACCTTACCTTTTAGTCCACAAATTAAAAATGTAAGTACCATATCCCAGGGAACTAGTCAGACTTTCTGAAATAGTTGAACCATCTTCTGGCACCTCTTTCTAGCCTAAGATAAACTCTTTAAATAGCATTTTTAAAACATCATAGATTCTACTTTTTGATCCAAAGTATTAGAATAGCAATTGCCAGGATTCTGTATAGGTTTGATCATATAGATGTAGTGGGGTACATATTCAGATAGGAGAGATGCAAAAGACATTTATCATGTATTTAAAAGGTACTTGGAAATTGGAAATAGTAATAGATAAATTAAAAAGCAGGGCTTCCCTGATGGTGCAGTGGTTGAGAGTCCGCCTGCCGATGCAGGGGACACGGGTTCGTGCCCCGGTCTGGGAAGATCCCACATGCCGTGGAGTGGCTGGGCCTGTGAGCCATGGCCGCTGAGCCTGCGCGTCTGGAGCCTGTGCTCCGCAACGGGAGAGGCCACAGCAGTGAGAGGCCCGCGTACCGCAAAAAAGAAAAAAAAAAAAATTAAAAAGCAAAATTAATTTTTTTGGCTTTCAGTAAAATAAATCCCCAGCATCACTGGTACTTTGTAGAACCCTATTACTATTACTGTAGAATTACTACAGTAATATTACTATATTACTATACTATATTACTATTACTGTAGAAGTCCCATTACTTGGAATGCTGCAGCTATCTAATATTAGAACAACGACTTAGGTATTAAAATATTTCTTAAAGGTCTCAGCTTAAATAATTTGAATTGGATAAATGTATATTACCTTATACTTTTGCTTGGTTTATTTCACTGTTAAATTTTTTTGCTTTTCAGTTTAGAAAACTAAGATGGTAAAAGAAAAGGAATAAAAGGGCAAAATTTCAAGGGTGTGGAAGTAGGAACCAGAGTTATATTAATAATACGAACAATTTTTTCTTTTAATATTTTACTGGTATATCTAAGCAATAAAGAGAAATTGCTTTCTTATTAACATTTGGTGCTATTTTTAGTTGTTTTTACAGTAAAACTTAAGTGACTTATTCTTTTTGGACTATACAAGATCTAATGCAATATTTGGCATTGGAGCATTGTTAAACCAAAACTAAAAATCTTGGGATGTATCTTTTAAAATAGTCATATAAAAAAAGAGATATTTTTATGGCTAGATGAATGGTTAGCTTTAAGGTTTCTAGAGAAAGGACAAAGTATTTTATTTTTGTACTCAGAATAACATTCTGGATCCTGTTCTAAAAACCCAAGAAGAGATAAACAGGTTTTCCTCAAACTATCTATTTTGAGGCTCAAAGGGCCATGGACACTCTGAGCCAAAAATAGAATTTTGAGAAAGTAATGAAAATGGGTTAAGGAAAGCTTTTTTTTTTTTTTTTTTTTTTTTTTGCGGTACGCGGGCCTCTCACTGTTGTGGCCTCTCCCGTTGCGGAGCACAGGCTCCGGACGTGCAGGCTCAGCGGCCATGGCTCACGGGCCCAGCCGCTCCGTGGCATGTGGAATCTTCCCGGACCGGGGCACGAACCCGTGTCCCCTGCATCAGCAGGCGGACTCTCAACCACTGTGCCACCAGGGAAGCCCAAGAAAAGCATTTTTTAATCAGTCTCAGTTCGAGGGGTGGTAGGTATGGGGGGTGCTCGTGTTTGCCATTAAAAACATTAAATTGCCATTGAAGCCACGAAATGAGAATTAGGGCTGAGTGCCTACCATCCTTCCAAACAGTTTTACAGATAGTTAAGATCAAATATCATGTACAAATACTGGAATTAGCAATGCAGATGTAACTATGATATTTCTCAACATAAATGGCCAACAAAATAATCTGAGCAGCATGAACGTCAGCTTGGTCAGTGAAATACAGCACAAGTCATGTCAGAAAGTACCCCCTGCTGCTCCTCCTCACAGATCGGGGTAAGAATCCATGCTAATGCCATGTGGTCCCCATGTTAGGACTAACCAAAATTTAAGACCCCATCCAAAGAATTTTATCATAGTAGAAGTAGTAGATGGCATGCAGTTCCTTAGCCTTCTGGCCTATAGTAGTTTCGTTGTGAGTAATGATCACTGAAAACATCCATTAAGTAATTCAAAAAATTGTACCACCAAATGGCACCGTTCCAAGTTGCACACGCAAAACCACCCATGTTATACAGGCTGTAGTACCTAAGACACACTTGGCTGTGCACCCCTCTCCTGCCTGAGTCACCATTTATCTCCTGGTCTGATACCAATGAGTCATTCAGAATGTCAGTCCTTTATGATTTCTTTTTTTTTTTTAATTTATTTTTTATACAGCAGGTTCTTATTAGTTATCTGTTTTATACATAAGAGTGTATATATGTCAGCCCTTTATAATTTCTTGAATACATACATAGCAATGTAATAGGTGCCTAGCCGTAATTCCTGCCTTCAGGGAGCTTATAAATTAATAAAGGAGGCAGTCGGTAGGAAATGGATGAGTCTTCAACAGCAGTCCTTCATTGGGGCAAAACTGATCTAAACTAATGCCACTCTAAATCCACAGAGAGTGAAACCACAGAATCTCCAAAGGAATAACAATATTAAGAAGGAAACAAGTCTTCCTGTATTACTCAGGACAAGTGTTCTCTAATAGCTACAATTACTTAGCTAGTAAGAAAGAGCCAATAATAGGATGTCAAATGATAACACTAGTATTGTGAGCCAGAAAAAAAAGATCAGGATCCACAGGAGCTGCACAACCAAAAAATAAATGCCAGAGGCCCTAAATGAGATGCTTCTAGGGTTACCGCGATTCTTAAATTACACTGGGAATTCTCCTTTGCAGCCGATCAGCATTACAATGTGACACTGCTGCTCCTAAATATATAAGACATAGGTCCTGTGGCTTCCATTATGTATGTAGGAGTTTCTCTGGTTTTCTGGAAAAGACCATCCCATATGATAAAAAATTAGTAGAGTTAATACAAGAAAAGCATTGTCTTCTGACCTACATCCTTCTGTATATGACAAATCTCACTTAAGTCTGAGTACAGATTACCAAGCAACTCCTAGCATCTTTTCAATAAAAGGGAGATACTGAGGAATTTTGCAAGACTTTTGACAATTTTGACTTAAAAATTTCTTTTGTCATTTTAAAAGAATGGTTTGAGTGTGCTTTACATTTTCAAAATAAATATTTTTAATCTATAGTTTCACCACCAAAAGACAACCAATCTGGACTCAGTGAATATTTTTTTAAAATTTATTATAGAAACTTCTAAACATCTACATAAGTAGATGAAATGGTATAACGGAACCCAGTGTAACCTCTGCCAGCTTTAACAATGATCAGATCCTAGTTAATCTTGTTGCGTGTATGTCCTTTACCACATCCCTCCCCTATCCTGCTCTACCCTAGGGTTATTTTTCAAAGCAAGTCCCAGAGATCATATTATTTCATTTGTATGTATTTCAGTATGTATTTAAGACTCCATTAAAAGACTTTTTAGAATAGAAATAGTAGATGTTACTCAGAACTTTAGCCATCTAGCAAAATTAATAATAATTTCTTAATATCATTGAATGTCTAATCAACGGTTACATTTCTCCGATTCTTTTTTTTTTTATTTTAAATTGTAAAATACACGTAAGATAAACTCTACTTTCTTAGCCGTTTTCTTGTTTGTTTGTTTTTTGTTTTTTTTTTCCTGCGTTACACGGGCCTCACTGCTGTGGCCTCTACCGTTGCGGAGCACAGGCTCCAGATGCGCAGGCCCAGCGGCCATGGCTCACTGGCCCAGCCGCTCTGCGGCCTGTGGGATCTTCCCCGACCGGGGCACGAACCCGTGTCCCCTGCATCGGCAGGCGGACTCTCAACTGCTGTGCCACCAGGGAAGCTCTCTTAGCAGCTTTTAAGCATACAGTTCAGTGGTATTAAATTCATCCACATTATTGTGCAACCAATCTCCAGAACTCTTTTGATCTTGCAAAACTGAAAGTCTATACTCATTAAATAACTCCCCATCCTCTCCTCCCCACAGCACCTGGCAACCACCATTCTACTTTCTGTCTCTATGATTTTGACTGCTCTGTTATTTATTTATGTTTATTGAACTATAGTTGATTTACGAGATTGTGTTAGTTTCAGGTGTACAGCAAAGTCATTCAGGTATATATATGTTCTTTTTCAGATTCTTTTCCTTTATAGATTATTACAGGATGCTGAATACAGTTCCCTGTGCTATACAGTAAATCCTTGTTTTTTATCTTTTTATATATAGTGGTGTGTATCTGTTAATCCCATACTCCTAATTTATCCTTCCCCTGTGGTAACTATAAGTTTGTTCTTTATGTCTGTGAGTCTGTTTTGTAAATAAGTTGATTTGTATTATTTTTTAGATTCCACATGTAAGTGATATCATATATTTGTCTTTCTCTGTCTCACTGACTTCACTTAGTGTGATAATCTGATTTTGACTCTCCTGAATACTTCATATAAGTAAAATCATACAGTATTTGTCTTTTTGTGAGTGGCTTACTTCACTTAGCATAATGTCTTCAGGGTTTATTCATGTTGTATGCATGTATCAGAATTCCTTTCCTTTTTATTTAAGGCTGAGTAATACTCCATTGTATGGGTATGCCTCATTTTGTCTATTCATCTGTCAGTGGACACTTGGGTTGCTTTTACCTTTTAGCAATTGTGAATAAGGCTGCTATGAACATGGGTGTACAGATATCTCTTGGAGACCCTGCTTTCAATTATTTCGGGTACCAGAAGTAGAATTGCTGGATCACATAGTAACCCTATGCCTAATTTTTGGAGGAACTGCCATGCTGTTTTTCATGGCAGCTGTGCCAACAGTGCACAAGGGTTCCAGTTTCTCTATATCCTTATCAACACTTGTTATTTTCCAGATGTTTTTTTTATAGTAGCCATCCTAATGAGTGTGAGGTGGTATCTCATTGTGATTTTGATTTGCATTTCCCTAATGATTAGTTATGTTGATCATCTTTTCATGTGCTTGTTGACCATTTGTATATCTTCTTTTTATTTTAGCTTTTTTTTCTTCCTGTTTTACTGAGATATAATTGACATCCAGCACTGTATAAGTTTGTGTACAGTGTAACGATTTGACTTACATACATCTTGAAATACTTATCGCAGTAAGTTAAATAAACAAAAAAGAAAAAGTATTTTTTACCTGTGATGAGAACTCTTAGGATTTATTCTAACAACTTCCATATGTATCATACAGCAGTGTTAATTATATTAATCATGTTGTATATTACATCCCTAGCATTTATTTTATAACTGGAAGTTAGTATCTTTTGACCACCTTCATCCAATCCCTCATCCCCCCACTTCCCACCTCTGGTAACCACAAATCTGATTTTTTCTATGAGTTTATTTGTTTTCTTTTTAAGTATAATTGACCTACAACACTATGTTAGTTCCTGGTGCACAACATAGTGATACGATGTTTCTATTGTATGTCTTCTTTAGAGAATATCTATTCAAGTTCTTTGCCCATTTTTTAATCGGGTTGTTCATTTTTTGTTGCTTAGTTGTAGGTGTTCTTTGTATATCCTGGATACTAACCTCCTATCAGATATGAGTTTCAGTATTTTCTACTATTCCATACGTTGCCTTTTTATTCTGTTAATTGGACCCTTTGATGCACAGAGTTTTTAGATATAGTCAAATTTATCTATTTTTTTCTTTTGTTGCCTGTGCCTTTGGTGTCATAGCCAAGAAGTCACTGCCAGATTCAGTGTTATGAAGCTTTTCCCCTAAGAGTTTTATAAATTCACTCTTAGGTTTAGGTCTTTGATCCATTTTGAGTTCATTTTTGTATACGGTGTAAGGTAAGGATCCAACTTTATGCTTTTGCATGTGGATATCCAGTTTTCCCCACACCATTTGTTGAAAAGATTGTCTTTTCCTCATTGAATAATCTTAGCACCCTTGTTGAAAGTCATTTGACCATATATGTAGGAATTTATTTCTGAGCTCTCTGTTGTATGCCATTGGTCTATGTGTCTGTCTTTATAGATCACTCTATACCACACTGTTTTGACTACTGTGGCTTTGTAACTAAGTTTTGAAATCAGAAAGTGTGAGACCCAACTTTGTTATTCTGTTTCAAGATTGTTTTGGCTATTTGGGGTCCCTTGAGATTCCATATGAAACTTATGATGGATATTTCTGGTTTTGCAAAAAACATCATTGAAAACTTGATAGGGTAAATCACTTTGGGTATATTGATATCTTAATGTTAGGTCTTCCATCCATGAAAATGGACTGCCTTTCCATTTGTTTGTGTCTTCTTTGATTTCTTTCAGCAACATTTTGTAGTTTTCAGTATACCAGTCTTTTGCCTACTTGGTTACATTTATTTCTAAGTATTTTATTCATTTTGATGCTATTTTAAATGAAGTTGTCTTAACTTCCTTCCTGGATTGTTCATTATTAGTATATAGAAATGCAATTGATTTTTGTGTCCTGATTTTGTATCCTGTAACTGTGCTGAATTCATTTGTTAGTCCTAACAGTTTTTAGAAACTCTTTGGCATTTTCTACATATAAGATCATGTCATCTGTGAACAAAGACATTTTACTTCTTCCTTTCCTATTTGGATGACTTTTATTTCTTTTTCTTTCTTACTGAATTGCTCTGGCTAAGATTTCCAGTACTATGTCAACTAGAAATGGCAAAAGCAGGCATCCTTGTCTTACTCCTGGTCATAGAGGAAAAGCATTCAGACTTTAACCATTGAGTATGATGTTGCCTGTGGGCTTTTCATATATGTCCTTTTTTGTATTGAGATAGTTTCCTTCTATCCTCTGTTCCTACTTTGTAAAGTGTTTTTCTCCAGTGGTTTTATAATTTTTTTTTTTACAGTTTATTGTATGTCTCTTACATGTCTTTAATCTGTACATTCTCACTCAATCTTTTTTTTTAACCTTGAGTATTTCTGTTGAAATAACCAGATCATCTGTCTTACAGAGTGTCTGAGACTCTGGGTTTTCTTGATTGCATCTTCATTGTGTTCCTTTGTCACATATTCTTTTGTCCCCTGTATTTCCTGTGAATTAGTAGCTAGATCCAGAAGCTTAATTAGATTCAGGTTTAATGGTTTGTTTGTTTTGGTCAAGACTTCATAGGTGGGGTATATCCTTCCAGTAAGAGATGTGTAATGTCTGGTTGCTCTTGGGTTTTTTTGGGGGTTTTTTTTGTTGTTTTTTTTTCTTTTTTTGCAGTACACGGGCCTCTCACTGTTGTGGCCTCTCCCGTTGTGGAGCACAGGCTCCGGACGCGCAGGCCCAGTGGCCATGGCTCACAGGCCCAGCCACTCCGCAGCATGTGGGATCCTCCCAGACCGGGGCACAGACCCGTGTCCCCTGCATCGGCAGGCGGACTCTCAACCACTGCACCACCAGGGAAGCCCTGGTTGCTCTTGTTTTAAACTTCAGCTTGCTGGTTGGACAGTCTCCTCTAACAATCCATTGTAATTATCCTGTAAATCCTTTCTTATTGGCTCAAAGTTAGTTGATTAGGAAGGACCTAAAGTTAGTTGATTAACTAACTGATTAATCAAAGTTAGTTGATTAACTCAGCAGAACCAAGTATAGGTGGATGCACATCAGAAATAAAAACACGTGACAGTGCTTGTTGCAAATAACTGGCCCATAGTTACTTTTGGTGAGAGGCCAGGTGTTGAGATAAACCAAAACTACTTTCTGAAGTTAGAGATTTTCTCAGCTATCTTCTCTCCTTGAATATCTCTCCAGTATTAGTACAGATCCTTGTTAAGGCTTCCTGGTCACCTCTAGGAGACAGATAGATATCCTCAGTGGCTCATGCAGGTGCCACATTCCTTTATTATCTTTTCAACAGCATAGTGAATTTCAGTTTACCAGCCATAGTCCTGAGTCAGTGAACTAGTGTGATTAATCTATAGATTTGCTTGATGCTTGGTGGGTAACTTTAAAGGTAAATCCAACTCTGCCCCTTGAGGCTTAAGTCTAGCCTTAGGCATTTAATCTACAGGCAGTTTCCTTGCAAATCTCAGTGTAAGAATACTATTTAACAGAGGTTTATGTACAATGTATGTACATTGTAATCTTGACTTGGAAGTGATCAACTATTTACATTAGGGAGAGAATGCTATGCTCACATCAGAGAGCTGACAAATGGAATACCTTTCCCTGGTAGTTAATCACATGACAATCAGAGGTGCTATTTGTGGAAGAACTAATACTAGAAGACTCCACTTTTCTTTCTTGTTATGTTAGCTGATAATTTTATATGATGTTGATATTCTTAAAGTGGTCCCACAAATTTATCCTTTGACCCTACCACAAACAAGACCTCTTTGAATTATTATGTTGTTCCTCAAATGCTAAAACACAACATCATTTTGTGAATACTGAAATTTTTCAGGGACTACACATTGAAGGTACTAAATTTGGAATGTACCTCAGTAATTAACTGTTTATTGCCATTTATCACTACCAGCCATTTGTTGATAAA
This sequence comes from Mesoplodon bidens, assembly GCF_964165515.1. Lineage (NCBI taxonomy): Eukaryota > Metazoa > Chordata > Mammalia > Artiodactyla > Ziphiidae > Mesoplodon > Mesoplodon bidens. The sequence continues at coordinate 16,509,186 of NC_138173.1, read as the reverse complement.
CTTGGGAAGAGTCAAGATTTTTCCAAGACCTGTTCTTCCAAGTCATTTGTTAATTGACTGTAAGCAATGGATTTGGGCTGTGCTTAAGTGCCTGTTCATGAATCTGACCCTTTAATGATTAAAGGGTATAAGCTAACAGGTATGTGACCCACCCATGGAGATCACAGTGCTTGGCTGTGCAAGTAATTAGTTTTTTTTTAAAGAACACTTCTAGGTTTCTACTGAATTGGTGCAGTATTTGGATCCTATCTGAATGACACTTCCTCCCCTTTAGTTCCTAGATCTTCAGAGTATGGGACAACACCTTTGCCAGTTTGCTAGAGTTGGGTCATCTCTCCTAGTGATGAGAAGCTTGGTTGACATCTTTTGGGAGAACCAATGACAGTCCTCCTAGGAGTGGTCACACTGCATGTTCCCCATTTAACATCCACACAAATCAGCTTTACTGATGATTGGTCTCTTAAAAACACAGTCACCTCAAAAATATTGGCATGAGGCGCTTCCCTGGTGGCACAGTGGTTGAGAGTCCGCCTGCCGATGCAGGGGACACAGGTTCGTGCCCCGGTCCGGGAGGATCCCACATGCCGCGGAGCGGCTGGGGCCGTGAGCCATGGCCGCTGAGCCTGCATGTCCAGAGCCTGTGCTCCACAACCGGAGAGGCCACAACAGTGAGAGGCCCGCATACCACAAAAAAATATATATATATATATATATTGGCATGAGGAATTTAGGGTTGCCCTTATCTTTAAAAAGCATGAACTTCACATCCAATCTGAGTGCAGAATGTTAATGCATCTTTTTGTAGTGGAGACATGGTGTCCCATGTTCAGGTTGATCTGCTGTTATTACTGTAGTATAGTGATAGTAGAAATCCACCACCACCCGTAGCAGCAGCAGCAGCAGCTTAATACTTGGCAGGCATTATGTTCAGAACTTTAAATGTATTATCAGTTTAATCCTTCAAGCAAACCTGTTGTGTTCCTGTTCTACTGATGAGGGACCTGAGGTCCAGGGGTTTAAGTAACTGAACTTGCCCACCACACAGCTAGTAATTGCAAAGTTAGAATTCCAATCTAGACTCCATGACTGCAAAGCCCATGGTACGACCACCATGAGAGTGTGCACTTCCAGTGTCCTTCTACCGTGTATGCCTGCAGGTTGGAAGCACAATTATCTTGGAAGAAGCTCCTTCAATTTCTGTGACATGTAGCAAAAAAGTACCCCTGCCAATGCCTTGTGTTGGGGTTACTGTTACACTAGTTCAGTCCAAAGATGAACTGGATGGCATCCTTGCAAGCTCTGATCACAAGGAGTTTCATTACTTGTCATCCTGAGAGAATTCCTAGATGGATGTGTGGAAGCAACGACACAGCCCTGCAGTTACAACAGTGTCTTCATTGGTGTTTGAGTCTTGGTGAAATCAAATTTCTGAACTGCTATCGATTGTGCTTACTGAAATGTGCATTTTTAGTGACGCTTGAAGTTTATCCAATGCCCTAGCTCATCTGTAAAGCAAAACAAGGTGACAAGAGCCCACATTCCTAGTCCTCCAGTGTTCTAATACCCACATACATTTACGGACACCCTTTTCTTTCATTTACTTCAAATCACATTATAGTTTTTCAACATGTTAATTCAAGACTGACAGACATGAATCTCCCTAGAAGATGAATTTAATGGCATTTCAGCATTTCTATGCACTGATTTTGTCGAGAATTTCTTCTTTTTAAAGCATTTTCATCACGTGAGGATCTAGTGTAATAGCAGTGATCAGGCTAAAAAAAACCAAGGAACACTAAAAGAATGACAACAGGCCAGGGATGATGCTGATGATTTGAATACACGATGATAATAACTTTAGTCTCTGTGGGCAGCTCTGTGTTCTAGAAACCGGAGAAAAAGATCTTGAGGGAATGGGATAATTAAAGATCACTGGATAGAAGATGAGAGCAAAACAATTGTTTTAGGCTTGGGTCTAATTTATCTGTATAATGTTGCTTTCTCTTCAATAGACATAACCATTTTTTTTTTTTTTTTTTGGTACGCGGGCCTCTCACTGTTGTGGCCTCTCCCGTTGTGGAGCACAGGCTCCGGACGCGCAGGCTCAGCGGCCATGGCTCACGGGCCCAGCTGCTCCGCGGCATGTGGGATCTTCCCGGACCGGGGCACAAACCCGTGTCCCCTGCATCGGCAGGCGGGCTCTCAACCACTGCACCACCAGGGAAGCCCACCATTTTTGACTTACACAAAACAGCCCTGGGTAGCCTAGCATTGCAACGAGTTCCTTCACCTTATTTTCATGACTTCAAGCAGACAACTGCAATTTTTTTTAAGTTGAAGTATAGTTGATTTACAATGTTCTGTTAGTTTCTGGTGTATAGCAAAGTGATTCAGTTATATATATATATATATATATATATATATATATATATATATATATATATATATATATATATATATATATTATATATATAGAATATATATATATAGAATATATATATAGAATATATATATATAGATATTCTTCTTCAGATTCTTTTCCATTATATGTTGTTACAAGATATTGAATGTAGTTCCCTGTGCTGTACACTAGGTCCTTGCTGTTCATCTGTTTTATATGCAGTGGTGTGTATCTGTTAATCCCAAACTCCTGATTGATCCCTCCCTCCCCCACCTTTCCCCTTTGATAACCATAAGTTTGTTTTCTATGTCTGTGAGTTTATTCCTGTTTTGTAAATAAGTTCGTTTGTATCTTTTTTTAGATTCTACACATAAGTGATATTATTTGATATTTGTCTCTGACTGACTTCACTCGGCATGACAATCTCTAGGTCCACCCATGTTGCTGCAAATGGCATTATTTCATTCCCTTTTATGGCTGAGTGATGTTCCATTGTAGATTTGTACAGCATCGTCTTTATATCTTCATCCGTTGATGGACATGTAGGTTGCTTTGCAATTTACTATCATATCAAAATAATTTCAGATCAGAGTTAAATTTCATTCCTCTGTGTGTGTGTGTGTGTGTGTGTGTGTGTGTGTGTGTGAGTGAGGGGTGGTGTTGGATGCTGTTTGTCTTGTCTTCTTAAGGAACAGCTGGTAGAATTTCCTGGGCAGAAGAACTTTAGTAAGTTTATACTGTTTATTCATTAAACAAGAAAAATGATAAAGCATTTGATTATATTTTCTCTCTTTGAGCCTCTTCACTGAACTGTTCAGTTTTTACTAGGGAAGTAGATTGCAGACAATATGAGACTATATTTTTCAAGATGTTGTAACGCATACCACTGATAAATTTTAAAAATAAATAATTGTATGCTGATCTTATGTTAATCTTATTCACTGCATCAGATAGATAAGAAAGGCTTTGTAAGTAGCTCTTCTAAAAATGAGCTGCTCTTTAATCAGGTACAAAGTATGAATGAATGTGTTTAATATTGATACCATATTATGTAGATAGAATGACTTTTAGGAATCAAATGTCCTCTTTTCCCCCTAAGCTAGGTATCTAGGATTTTTTTTTTTTTTACTGACACTAAACACTAATAACTAACTAAAGATCAAATTTAATATTTTTTTCTTCATTACAATTATTTGAAATATCTGCTGTTTATTTCTTTCATTCATTTATTCCTCCACCAAACTTTGTGAAAGCCCTGTGCCAGGCATTGTGCATGGTCCCAAGGATGGAGAGAGAAAGATACAGGGATATGCCTCTGACATAGACAAGAGCACATACAGCTGTGGTACCCAGCGGCTGATGAGCCCGGCTGGGAGGAGTCGGGGAAGAGACTCTGGATTAATGGAGGGGCACTGAAAGAAGCACTCTGTGGGATGCAGGACTGAGCATGGGGGTTGAACAGAGACTTGGTTGTATTCATGTCGGTAACCGGGGGAGACCGATCCAGTGAGGGAAGCTACTACAGATAGCTACAAAGGAGACACATGGCTGGAGAAAAGAAAATGGTGGCGAATATAAGGAAGGTATGAATTCCAGGTCCAAGGGGCAGGAGCTTGTGGTTCATTGGATGTGGGAAATATGATGAATCCAGGTTGCAGCCCATTGAGTTTCAGGTGCTCTATGGGTCATCAAGTACAAAGGACCAATAGGTGATGGATATATGGGCCTACAAATGAGGTCTGAGGTTCAACAGAGGGGAATGGGGTGATAGTTGAAGGTATGAGTGTGTTGGAGTCTGTAAGGCAGTGTGAATAGAATGAGGAATGGATGAAAACAGTCCTAGGAACCAACATCACTGAAGGGATAGGGGATGGGTAATCAGATTCTAGGAAGATGCCCAGAAAAGACTGATGATATTACAGACGTAAGGGAAGAAGAAATTAGAAGTGGTAAATACCACAGAGGAGTCAAGTTCAGAAAAGAATGGAAACATTTGGCAACAAGGTTTACTTAAAATGAAATGTTTCTTGGAAGTGGAGGCGAAGTTCTAAATAATTTTTCAAAAGTGATGTAGCAAAAAATGGTGTTTTAAAAGGCACCATTTCACAACTACAGCTCTGGAATTCGTTACTGCAAAGCACAAGGAAAGTAAGATTAAGCCAAAGACATGGTGATTTTAATGTCTCAGTTTGGGTCTAAAAAATGTGTTTTTTCTTTCTTCCACTATATATGCCAAAATAAGCCATCAAGCTAGGACTAATTTATTAACTGTTCAGTGTTAGCTTTTTTGACATTTGACTTGTATCAGCCATGTTTGAAAAATACGAAAATATTGAAAGATTATTATAATAGGAAGATCAAATCCAACCTTGATTTGAGAAGAACTCCAGTTGCTAGAATGTGGAAGCAGATCTGTGACCATGGTTACCTATCTGTTCTTCTGGCTAGTTTCCCTTCAGGTAAAACCCTTAGGGTGAGGTAGCTCTGTACCCTAACAGCTCTGTTACCACAAGCAAATCATAACACGGCTGCAAATCAGTTTTCCTGTCTCTGAAATCAAAAGTAGGTGTTCTTTAGAACTCTGCTTTCCAAACTATAGACTTCGACACATTAACGGTCGATGAAATGGAAAGTAACAGAGTTCTCTCCACACAGTGTGGAAAGCCTTGTTTTGCCAAGCTCACATTTCAGCTGTGTGTGTGTGAGAGACACAGAGAGAGAGATGTTACTAGATCATAGTATACAATGATTTTTCTTACTGTGGATTATGGTTAAAAAATATTTGAGAAACACTGCTTTCAACTAGATCCGCTTCCTATTCTAAAATTCTTTCATTCCAGTTAACCGTCAGGTTGTTCTATTGGTGGTGTAAATGTTTCCTAACAATACTGTGGAGTGACAGGTGTGAAAACTGTTAAGGAGTGACCGCTAATAACAAAAGAGAAAAACATTAAAAGGTAAATAAGGCCAACATCTATGTTGTATTTGACCACAAGACTGAACAAGCCTTTAAGATTTATTAGTATTCCAACTCACAAGTCATTACTATAATTTATGAAGAAAAGTTAGAGTATGCTATGTATTCACAAACAATGGAGTAATACTTTTGATGGTGGTATAAATAAGCAACCATATCAAGGAGAAATAATCCTTTTTCAGAAGTAACAATACCATGGCACATCAATTTACAATTGCCCATTAAATAATGGCAGTGAGTCTCCTTCGCCTGGCCCCATAAAAAGATTAATTGATGTGGTTATGAGACAAGTAGTGTATTTTTATTGGCCTCAACTAGAGGGAGGCCACACCTGAGTCAGGTGTTTTGTTTTAGAAACAGCTGTTTGAACTTCCCCTACTGGTTAATTCTGCTCTAGGCTGTATGTATTTGAGCATTTGTTTTTCCCAGCACACTTATTGATACTTGGAATTCTTGGAAGTGAGCAATTTCCTATAAAACCAAGATTCAGTGAGAGTTTTTCTTTACTTCTTTGTAAACAGTTTTTAATTCTTCTACAACCTATGAAATTTCATAGATTTTAGGTGGTATCAAGCAGGGAAGATTTAACAAGGCTAAATCATTGTACAAGAAATTTGAGGGAAGTGTTTTTATTTGTCCCTCCCTGCACAGCTCTTGGACACTCAGTTGGTCTATGTGTTTTTATTTCCTGTCTGCCCTCTTACAAACCCTGGGGTATTTGCTTTGCCCCTTTGCCAAGCTAACCCCAGATTTTTGGCAATAATGTGTTTTCTCTCTCCTTTTCATTGCCAGTCAGCTGGCAGAGGAGGCCTAGGTGGGAGGGGAATTGAGACCAGCAGTACCATCCTGCCATATTTTCCCCAAACCTCCTCTTGTCCGTCTCTGGGACTCCTGTGAGATAAACCATGCTGGTGCTGGAGCTGAGGGTGTGCTGGTGGGGTGGGCGGAGCTAGTCGGATGGGTGGTGCAGGGATGGTATTGACTCGGCCTCCCTGGCCACAGTTGATTGGCCCATGGCTGGCACCCAGTGAATCTCGGCCCCCTCCACCATCCCAGGCCCCTCCTTTCTCCCAGGTGTATAAACACATATGATTGTGACAAATGAAGAGACGGAGTTTTTTTTTTTTTTTTATTCTACGGGAGAACAACATATTTGCCATCTAGCCACCTGATTTATTAGATGAGCAAACTGAGGCTCAGTGAGATAAAGACACCAAAGTAACTAAGAGAACAAGGATAGGGCTTGGCCTCTGGGTCTAGGGCTCTTCTACCATTTGTCGCTGCCTCCCAAAGCCCATGAGAAGATGGGGCTTGAGGTTGATGGACTTTAGATACTTGGAGGGTAGGGGGTAAAACACAGGCAAGTCTTGAGCTTTGAAATGAAGACAATAGAGAAAATGTACAAGGTTTATATTGGACAGTATTAGAAAGCAAGACTTATTTTCTCTGGGTTTTTCTCCACTCTAAGACTCAAAGACAGGTGGTGATACACAAAGTACACCCCAGCTAGATGGGTGGGCGACATGAAGGCATAATTTCTCTAGTTACAGTTTCTCTAATTAAATGATCCACATAGATTCCAAAGGTTTGCTGTGATAATAAAATAGTATATCAGAAATTATTGTTCTTTGGAAAAATTTAAAGGCCATAAAGGTGAAAGTTGGTATTGCTATTAAAATGCCAATAAAAACTTGAAAAACTCACATTATATCCTTGAATACTTTCTCTACAGAATATTTTTCCTTTTTCACTAATTATGCAGGATATTCACCATGAACAGCGTTGCTTCCTGGGTTTGATGCATTACGAATAGAGTAACACCATTAAAACCTTGCAAATATCTCTCTATCCCCCATCTTCAATACCAACAGATGTCATCAGGATATGTGTTGTGTGGGACAGACTATCACTAGTGTCGAAGGCTTGAAGCGTTGGGTAGAAGCCACTGTTCAGAATGCTGGTGCTCCCCTGTGTGTGTTACTGGCTGTTTGATGACTGGATAGTGTCACATGAATGTCAAGATCAGCTTCCTGAACTGGCATGGTGCCAGCTGGTCAGAGTGGCCATCACTTCCATTTTGAGTATACTCAAAATTGGCAGGCGATCTGAATAAATAAAAAATAATGGTAGTTATCATCTGGAGTGAAATTGGTATTTTCTATCCTTCTGAAATTAATCTATATTATATCTATTTTCTGATATTTGTGGCAGTGCTTTTAGACACTCTTCATGGATTGAGGTGGAACATAAAAAAAAATGTCTTCCTGATTCACTGAATTTCTTGCTCCTGAAACAGACGTGTGAAGCTGAATTTCCTCTACTCTATATGTCTAAGTAACCCTAGATTTTATATTTTTTGCAGTCCTATAAGCAGCAATTTTTTTCTTCATTATGCAAAGTACCAACAACATTAGAGGTACTTTTTAAATAAAACAAGTCACTGAAGTTCAAATACAGAATAAACCACGCACTCTAAAAGCAGCTGGAGCCCAAGCCTTTTGTCCTTTCCCGATGCTAACTCCCTCTCAGCGTGACACTCTATTTCCTGTACCCTGAAGTATGTATGTTCTTGACCTGTAAAATTCTTCTTTTAGGATCCACCTACTTCCGTTTCCCTTGGACTACGAATGGAAGAAATGATTTTCAACTTGGCAGACACACATCTATTTTTTAACGACTTAGAGGTAAGTTCTGATTATTTTATATACTCTTCATGTTGCATGTTTGGAAATAGGTGATTGGTCCTAAAATAACGATGGGATATTATTTTTTGAATATATAATTGGAATAAGGAGATAAAGTAATTATTATATGGTCATGTGTTTTGCCTTCATGGAGTTTCTGTTTTGCTTTATTTGGCTGTTGTATTTCAAAGTTCGATTCCACATGATTATTGGTAGGGGTTAAAAGTTGATGTCAAGAATGTTTTATATTAAACTGTGTTGATTATCAGAAGCTACAGATTTCTCAGTTACATAATCACTGTTGAGATGGGTTACCTTTAGAATCCAACAGAATTTGTGATCCTTTCATATGTTGTCCATGTCAGACTCTTATCGTATTGGGTCAGATTCTTTTCTGTCTGGCCCAGTTGGTCGTATAACATTTTAGTCAGGCCTCTGCTCTTTGGGTTGCCTTAAGGATTCCTTATGTCAAACTGCTGATGATTTTATTTGTCCTTTATAATCTGGGGGGAAACTTTTGTAAGATGGCTAGTTAAATGTGTTACGGGCAATGACAAACATGCTGATCTTGGTTAGAAGCTTTTTATTTATTTATTTATTTATTTATTTTTGGCTGTGTTGGGTCTTCGTTGCTGGGCGCGTTCTTTCTCTAGTTGCGGCGAGCGGGGGCTACTCTCTATTGCAGAGCGCGGGCTTCTCATTGCGGTGGCTTCTCTTGTTGCGGAGCACGGGCTCTAGGCGTGTGGGCTTCAGTAGTTGTGGCACGTGGGCTCAGTAGTTGTGGCTCGCGGGCTCTAGAGCACAGGCTCAGTAGTTGTGGCGCAACGGCTTAGTTGCTCCGCAGCATGTGGGATCTTCCCAGACCAGGGCTCGAACCCATGTCCCCTGCATTGGCAGGCGGATTCTTAACTACTGCGCCACCAAGGAAGCCCCAGAAGCATTTTTAAGAATAAAGAATATTGGTTTTCATAGCTCCATTATGAGAAAACATGCCTGTAACTACATTTCACTCCCTTCATAATAGAGATAGTTGTTTATTTAAATCCTGCTATTAAGCAAGCTTGTGGTAGGGCTGCCAACAGGCATTAATCATCAAGTTGTTGTTTTCCTAGATTTTATAAATGTATGTTATTTCAGACAGGAGAAGAATCTGAAAGATTCAAATAGAACTTTTACTGATCAAAGTTAATTGGCAGCAATTGGCCTTTAAATATTTCCTTATGTTTCCCCTTTTCAAAATCAAGCAAAATGCACCTTATTTCATAGATGAGCCAAAATCATTTGAAAAATGCCAGTGTGTGACAGAACTTAAATGCGGTTTGTTCAACATCTGTCCTGTATTTTGATTTCTTTTCATCTGCAGTGAAACTACTCACAGACGAATTGGCAACTTCCAGTGCAATGAAATTATTTAAATGTGCTTCATTTTTCCCCCATTCCTTAGTGAAATATTTATTTTTACACTTAGGGTGAAATACAGAATTTTTTTTGCATTTTAAAGTGTTTGCTTTCCTTAAGGAAATTACATGTAAGGCATTACTGTTTTTTAAGGTGGAAATATTCCAAGTGAGTGACAAGTTCAGAATTGCCTTTCTAAAAGCTTAATAATCATACTTATTTTCAAAAGCTGTTTCTGCCTTATGGTTGTGATTCCCTTCATAAGAGAACAGCACCAAAAAATTCCATATTTTACTAATATGTTAAAATTCCTTTCCTAAGTTTCGGTTGTTTCCAACGATACAGACTAGGCTGATATTTTGTCTTGGGTTCAAACCTGTTACTCTTACTGATGTTAATAGGTATTAATAGCATCCATCAAGAAGAAATTAGCAGTAATTTTCTATTGTTTTTAAACTCTACCCCTTAAAAATGACAAAGCTTGACTGTACAGTGCCAAAACTATGTGGTAAAAAGTGAGAAGTTAGACAAAATAGTAACTTGGTATAATATAGACAGAAAAGCTTCCTAACTCAATTTGGATATAATACAGCCAGATTTTTATTTATTTACTAACATTATTCACACCGAACTATATAGAGAAGGTCTGAAATAAAAGTAAATATTAAAAGTTCTAGTTTAGGTTTGGAGTGGATGTAGTTTTTTCATAAGCCCAAATTAAAAAAAAAAAAAAAAGAAGAACTAGGAATCCACACAGATATTGAAGTATCAGATTTTACTCTTGGCATGAGAACTCTTTTTTTTTTTTTTTTTTGCGGTACGCGGGCCTCTCACTGTTGTGGCCTCTCCCGTTGCGGAGCACAGGCTCCGGACGCGCAGGCTCAGCGGCCATGGCTCACGGGCCCAGCCGCTCCACGGCATGTGGGATCCTCCCGGACCGGGGCACGAACCCGTGTCCCCTGCATCAGCAGGCGGACCCCCCGCGGACCCCCGACCACTGCGCCACCAGGGAAGCCCTGAGGACTCTTTCTTATAAGTAAAGTAGAGAAGAGAATGAAGGAATAATTCAACCAAATGTAAAAATCAATAGTGAAAAATTATTTAAGCTTGTAACCTTCCCAAAATTGATTTTATTTTACTTGCGAATAATGTAAAGCAAAAGTATAAATGAAAGATTCACTTAGCCTCTGTCTTCGGAAATTATTTACTTGCTTTAGATTTGTGCAATATTTAAAAAATACATTGGTTTTTATACTTATTTCAATTCTTCATTTTATATTTTTGTAATTCAACAAACCTGAGACTGGTCATTGCAAATATTAGTTTCTTTCAAAATAGAGTAAAATTATTTCCTGGCAAAAATAAATGTATTAGCTTAATACTCTTTAGAAAACCAAAATTATCTCATCAGGCAAAAATGATGTGGTAATGCTTGATTTCACATTCCAATTAGCAATGTACTGTCGTAAAGGACATGAATATTTTAATATATTTTAATTACATGTTTTTAGCTTTTGAAGATCTAGAGTACAGGTAATTTCAAGGAGATTAACAATCTATTGGTTAGCTTGAAGTGTGATTTCTGAACTCTAATTGTTGACTTAAGCCTCATTTTCTTTTAAAATTTTAACTTTTTGCCAGCCACTCTATAATTTGGTTAGTTCAAGCTGTGGCTTAAAAGAGATTCTGAATAATGAAATATACTATGTAAGGAGCTTCCAGTAACAATTCTTGTGTTATCAAAGTATTTGCTTAAAATGGTTATTAGGATATTATTTAGGAAATTTTCGATATGATTTTAAATTTAGAAATATCTTCACTGAATTTTAAGACATAATAAAGTTAACCATTTTAGTTTTAAAAGTCTTATTTGTCATATCAGTTAGTGAGAGTTTTTAATAAAAGCAATCACAATTTAATTCTATTGACACTTCAGGAAAAAATAAATAAGAAGGAGAAAGCTGGTTTTTTGAACCATTAAAAATGTTTGACATGTGAAGGACCATGAGTGACAGGGAGACACAATTATCAGAGGAAATAATATTTTCCCCCCCACCCAGAGAAGGGTTTAGACTTCAGTTCCATGCACTCCTGGCTTTCCTATTTCCAAGTCTGACTAACACCCTGCGTATCATTTTACCAAAAGGTCTCCGTGTGCAATCCGACGATGCTTATTATGGAAGTCATTTTTTATGAATGACAGTATGAAATTGGAGGGTTTTTTCCAGCTTCTTTAGTAAAGTCTGTCTCTTTCTGACTGAATGGAGAAAGAGCTCTTTCTGTTGGATTTTTATTGAAAGGTGATCAACCTTCTGAATACGATAGCATTTCAGTTTTACTTGCTTTTTGTCGATTATCCTGCTGGATTTTTCCACAATTAAAGGACGATATTTCATCAAGATTAATATGAGTCTAAAGAAAAATAAGGTACAAGCTGATGTCGAATGTTCTCTTTCTGTCTGGTGTTAAGTAATATCATCTCACTGGCGTTATGGTTGCCATCCTAACTGATGTTATCAACATGGTAGCCTCCAAGAGTCTCTGCTGTCAGGCCACAGGGGTCAGGGTTGGGAAGCAGCAGGGACCCGCCTCTTGTCTCCTGGGTTGTACACACCACGTTCGCCTAGTCAAGTGTGAAGCTGTGCTACAACTTTCTCCTTCATGCTCCTAGTTGTGTTGGTTAGCTGGGACAGACCAGAGGATTCTTTGGTGTCAAGCTTTACAATGTGAATACCCCAGCCCTTTCTTGGGCCTTTGATATGTAGACTCCTGTCCCAGGTTTGATTTTCAATCACCTACTCTTGTAGCTCCTTGTTTTCACATTTTCTATTAAGAAAAGGCCTGGGACCAAAGGTTCTGGTCTCAGTAGAGCTGGGTTTGATGAGTCAAAGGCCAAGGAAAAGCACCATGGACAGTCTCCAAGTAATGCCATAACTTAAAGCACGTAAGCTATAATGAGTTTTCTTATAAAGCAAAGAAATTAGTTTGCCCCTTGGTTTCATTCAGTCTTTAAATTTGCAGTAATATGTTATGAGTCTAAAACTTAGGTTATCGTCTGTTAATTACTTTAATATATCTTGTTTATAAATTGATTTTTAGCTAGGAAAAAAATCTTACTTCAAAATGTCAGTCATGCCAATGCTAAGTAGCTTTGATCTCAAGCGAAGCGTTCTGTAGTGACCTAATGCTTGTGCTTCCAAAAGTGGAAAAGTTGTAAGCTAATTGAGAAGTTGACTTTTTGAGTGGAAAAGTATAATTCACCTAGAAAGTGCTTTGTTGCTAAACAAGAATGAACTCTGATGCCCAGGGTCCAGCTTCTTTGTAGACGCTGGATGCTCTGGTTCCATAGGTGCTTGTAAAGAAGACACTTCTGGAAGAGCTTGAGCTGTTTTCTTCTTTCAGTGCATATCACAGCCAAGAAACAACTCTATGAAAGTGTGTGGGCCTATCAGTAATTGCATTCTAAACATAAATGTACCATAGGCATGTGTTTGCCACTTGTCATTTTCAGCTCTGGACATAGGCTTTTGTATATGTATTTAATTTTCTTCTGATAAATTTAGCAAACATAAAGGATTACAGTTTTTTTTAAATCCTGGTAACATCCTTCATAACACCTAGAATATTGCCCTATACATGTTGACCATTAGTGAGTATTTGTTAGATTAAATTCTTATCTGTTGTCTCAGATAGAAGATCGATTTCTGTGTCCTTTCCCATGGAAGACAATAGACTTGACCTTGCCTTTCTGTTTTAAGATAGGTTGCTTGACCTCGTCTATTTTCTTAGTTAATAAGAGTAACACCAAAGCCCTCAGTTTAGGAGTCAAAATAAGTTTGCAAGCAGCAAATGATTATTAGACAAAATACATATGTATTGAATTTAACTATATTGTAACTGGTGATCAGAATGAAGCAATACCCATATTTTATCCATTATTGTTACTCATGAATAAGTATATGTGTTCTTCCTATCTCATCATTTCTCACAAGATTCTATCATCTTTATTTTATCTGAAGTAAAAAATAGAAACATAAAGCTATATTCCAAGACTTCCTTGATTCTGATGTTTATCAGAAAGTTAGTCAAAATATGTGGCTGTTTAACATAATAAAAGATATTTTCCTTTTACCAACAGCCAACATTGTACTTAGCAATAAAATAATAGAGGCAAATTGTCATGAAGATGGAAACAAAATAAGAATGTCCTCTGTCACTACTATTAGTCCGCATTGTTCTAGGAATTTGGAGCAGCGCAATAAGATATGAAAGAAATGAAATGAAAGATTAAAATTATTGTGCTTTTTTGCATAATATTTGATATACATAGAAAACTGAAGAGAATCTCCAGGAATTGTTTTAGAATTTACAGTGGGCTTCAGAAAAGTAAAAGACTATAGAATTAAATTAAAAAATTAATAGCCTTCTTCTAGCCACACATGTAGAAAATTTAATTAAATTATAATTTTTAAATAGCTGCAGTAACTACAACACAAAAAAAATTAAAGGAAAGATAAGGAGTAACCTATATAAGAAGTGTTTATAGGAAATATATGAATAAACTTTGACATCCTACCGAAGGATCTAAAGGAAGATTTGAATAAGTGAGATTTCTTCTATTCCTTTTCTTTTCTGTAATATGACAAAATTGTTGTAAGGTCCATTTGAAGGATAAATAGGCAAAAATACCTAGAAGTTTTGGACAGAAAGCAGTAATAGTGAGCACCCAGCTCAACCAAGTATTAAATGTTTTATAATTCGACAATAATATGAAGATTTATGTTGGCACAGCTTTGACATTGAACTATAGGGAGAAGAGAGAGCTCAGACATAGACCCAACTTGTAGAAAAATTTTGTATGTGTTAAATGAAACCAAACAAATTAACCAGTGAAGGAATGGATTATTCAATTTATATACAGAAATAGGTAAATTATAGAGTTAAAATGTGAAAGAATAAAACTCAAGGAGAAAATATAGGTAGATCAAAAGGAGATCTCACACTGCTTACAGGAAATAAACTGTTGGATAGCCATTTGGCAGTAAGCATCAATAGCCTAAAAAAGATTGATACCATTTGTGCTAATTGTACATCTAGGAATTTTTACTTGTCAAAGACAAAGGCAACTATTTATAAATATTTCCAAATTATGGAATTCTGATCATGTTTCATTTCTTGTCCCAGGAGCTGGTTACATGACTATGTTCCATTTGTGAAAATTCATTGAGCTATAATATACACTTTCTTCAACAAAAAGTTATTTTTTAAAAAGTAACATTTTGAGGACTATACACACAGACATAGTTTGCTCTCAATTCTGTTAAAAATTATATACCCTATGTATAATAATAGCCACTACTGTTTCTCTAGCACAGTGCCTGGCCCATAGAAGGCACCCAGTAAGTACGTGTTAAATAATAAATAAATGGAGGAACAAAAAACAGATGGAAAGAGGTACTCTAGAATTTTAATGTTATTTCTATCTGAGATCCCAGGTTTTATTTTCTTATTTGTACTTTTCTGTGTATTCCAAATTCTTTATAACATATATACTAATTTCTTTTGTAGTCAGGGAAGAAAACAAACACTGTTTTTGAAAACCATAGATAATATTAAAAGACAAAGCTATTTCTAACCAATAAAATAATCAATATTATTGCAACTCATTAAGAAAAACCTAAAGAAATTAGCAAAGGACATGAACAGATAATTCACAAGAGAAAAGCATTCAAATTTTCAACACATAGAAAAGAAAATTTTGGATTTCACCTTTAGTAATCAGAAATGTTAGAGAGAAAGTGTTCAGCCTCTTGCCCATCAAATTGGCAAAGCTTTAAAACAGATAATTCACAAGAGAAAAGCATTCAAATTTTCAACACAGAAAAGAAAATGTTGGATTTCACCTCTAGTAATCAAAAATGTTAGAGAGTAAGTGTTCAGCCTCTTGTCCATCAAATTGGCCAAGCTTTAGTATGGTCTACAGTGCAGTAGGAGGAACACTTGTGTACATTACTGATAAGGATAGAAATTGGTACAAGTTTTGAGAAAAGTAGCTTGATAATATGTATTCAGAACCTTAATGTATGGATCCTTTTACTCCGTAATTTCACTTTTAACTTCTAAGAAAACTTCTAAAAATAACTTCTAATTATAGGCAGAGAATTGATACAATATTAATGAACATTTATTAAACACTTGTCCTAAGTGCTTTACATGTTATTCCACTTAATACCCTGATATTTCTATGATAAGAGCACTGTTATTATCTCCATTTTATAGAATAGCCAAGAGAAGCTTAGAGTTGTTAAAACAAAACTGGTCTAAGGCCACACAGCTGAGTGGCTTAGACAAGTGACTCAGGTCCAGTGCTTTCTAGAAGTCCACTCAACCCCATGCTATATCATCTCCCAAATGGTGTTTTTTACCACTAAAATATAGAACTATTTTAAATATCCTAAAATAGATGAATAGTGATAAATGATACATCCTCACTGAAAATTGTTTTCAGACTGCTTATTAAATATAGGGAAAATATTCATGGTCCATTTCAAGTTTTAAAAATAGACTGTTCAGTACAGTGTAGCCTTAATGTTAAAATTTATGGCATATTATCTGAAAAGGCTACATACTATGAGACCAACTATTTGACATTCTGGAAAAGGCACAACTGTGGATCACCCGGCTGCCAGGGGTTGGGGGTAGAAAGGGATGAATTAGTTGGAGCACAGAAGATTTTTTGGGCAGTGGAACTATTCTATGTGATACTACAATGGTGGGTACATGTCATGAGACATTTGCTCAAACCCATAGAATGTACTACACCAAGAGTGAACCCTAACGTCAACTATGGACTTTGGGTGGTGATGGTGTGTCAATATACATTCATTGGTTGTAACGAATGTACCACTCTAGTGTGAGATGTCGATACGAGGGGAGGTTTTGCATGTGTAGGAGCAGGGGGTATATGAATAATCTCTGTATTTTATGGTCAGTTTTGCTATAAACCTAATACTTCTCTAAAAAATAAGGTTTATTAATTTTTTTTTAAAGTGTGGCATACTAAGAAAACTGGAGGAAAATATAGTTTTAAAAGCTACCATTATGTAACTTTAAAAATAAGCAGTCTACAGAATAAATTATACTGTATAATTCTGATTTTAGCATCTATGACATATTAAAAATAACTGGGGGGCTTCCCTGGTGGCGCAGTGGTTGGGAGTCTGCCTGCCAATGCAGGGGACACGGGTTCGAGCCCTGGTCTGGGAAGATCCCACATGCCGCGGAGCAACTGGTCCCGTGAGCCATGACTACTGAGCCTGCGCGTCTGGAGCCTGTGCTCCGCAACAAGAGAGGCCACGATAGTGAGAGGCCCACGCACCGCGATGAAGAGTGGCCCCCGCTTGCCACAACTAGAGAAAGCCCTCGCACAGAAACGAAGACCTAACACAGCAAATAAATAAATAAATAAATAAATAAATAAATAAACAAACCCCTTCCCAACATCTAAAAAAATAATAATAATAATAACTGGAGGTGAATACATTATAATGTTGCTAGTCTGGATGATGGGGTTATAAATGCTGTTTCTCTGTGACACATCAAAACTGAGATGCTCATAACATTGTATAAACTCTTTATACCTTCTGTCCTTCATTCAATAGTCAATATATATTTATTAACTTTTTTTTTTTTTTTTTTTTTTTTTGCGGTACGCGGGCCTCTCACTGTTGTGGCCTCTCCCATTGCGGAGCACAGGCTCTGGACGCACAGGCCCAGCGGCTATGGCTCACGGCCCCAGCCGCTCCGCGGCATGTGGGATCTTCCCGGACCAGGGCACTAAGCCATGTCCCCTGCATCGGCAGGCGGACTCTCAACCACTGTGCCACCAGGGAAGCCCTGTATTTATTAACTGTTAAGTGCCAGGCACAATTCTGGATGCTGAGGATGCAGCGATAATTGAGTGAAGGTTACCCTCTTCGTGGAGGGGAAGTAGGAAACAAACACTATGTAAATAAAATAATTTCAGGCAGAGATAAGTGCTAGGAAGAAAATCAGAGAGTAATGTAAGGGATAAGGGCTCTTTAGCTGAGATGGGGCATCTTTAGCTGAAATATTCAGGAACAGGTGTCTCTGAAAAGAGGACATTTGTGAAGAAACCAGGAAGTTGGGAGGAAGCAGCTGGAACAGCAGGAAGTCATTCTGGAAGGGGAATGGCCTGTGCAAAGGCCCTGAGGTAGGAATGCAATTTGCTCCTTCAAGAAATAAACACGTGCTTCATTTGGTTGGGGTAGAGTGAATGGGGGGAAAGTGACAGGGTCCAGATCATGAAGGGCCTCGTAGACTGTGGTAAAGAAGTTGGATTTTTTTCTAATTGCAATGGGAAGCCATTGGAGAGTTTTAAGCATGAATATGATAGACTAGTGTTTACTACAGACTGGTTATCATATGAGGAACTGGACTCAATGAGACCAGTTAGTAGACAGTTGCTTTGGGCTGAGGATGCAGCAGTTCCGGACGTGGTGTGAAGTTGCAGGATTTACAGTATAATTTGATGGAAGCACTGGCAGAATCTGCTAATGGGTCAGATGTGGGAGGAGAAGGAGAGCAGAATCAAGGAGGGCCACTAGGTTTTGACCTGAGCAACTGCATGGGTGGTCACGTTATCTGAGATGACGAAGAGCGCTTTGGGGTGGCGAGGTTGGGGGAAGAGTTGTCCTCAAATATTTTGCATTGAGCATATTAAGTTTGAAGTACCTATTCAACATTCAGGTCAAGAGATTATGGACATTTAGGTTTGGAATTCAGAGGAGAGAGGCAAATGTGAAGATACAGTTTTGGGAATCATAGAGGCATGAGACAAAACATCTCGTAGGGGAAAGAGGAAATTGAGAAGAGGGCATAAGATTGGGCATCAGACACTTAGAAACAGGACCAAGAAAGTAGACCTCGCAAGAGAGAGTGGTAAGGAGTAGACAGTGAAGTCGGTGGAAAAGTACAAGGCATCACAGAAATCTAGGGAATAGTGTTTCAAGAATGAGGGGGTTGCACTGCTGTGTCGAGTGGCTGTTGGATTTGCCAAGAACGGTGGCTGGTAATGGCCCTGGTAAGCACCCTTTCAGTGAAGCGGAAGACGTAAGCCCAATGGGAGTGGGTTGAAAAGAGGATGAGGGTTGACACCGTGAAACCAGGAAAGATTGAGAGTTTCCACAATGACAAAATGCAAAGAGATGGGTAGGATGTGGAGAGGATCATAAGACCAAGGTGTATGTGTGTGTGGGGGGGGGCGGTTAGTGTTCAAATAGAAGATATTTAGACATGTTTGGGTGTCGGGGGAATGATCCAGGAGAGATGATACAAGGTGTGGCAAAGAGAGGGAGCAGCAGAAAGAGTGAAGTCCTTGGGTTTCAGGAGAGGATGGGCTTCAGGACACCAGGTGCAGGGCTGGGCTTCAGTAAGAAGGCAGGCAGACTCTGCAGGTGCACAGATGCAGGCAGGCAGCTGGGGTTCCACAGTGGGAGAGGAGGCTGTTCTCACTGTAAAAATACCTCCCGTAATATCTTACGATTTTCTGTCTACCTCTTTCTATACCTGCACCCCACCCCCCCGGCAGTCCCTTGAGAGCAGGGACCGTGACTTATCCACTTGAAGCCTAAGCACTAACACCAGATTTGGTTACACGGAAGGCTCTCCTATGTCTTTTTAATTTTTTCCAAATTTTTGAAAGTAATAGTCTACAATGAACCCTACTCTTTTTACAATTTGCAAACATTAACTTGCTAAAAGTAAATGACTGATCACAAATCCTAAAAATAACTGAAATTGTCCAAGAGGTTAAATTTTGATATTAGCCTTTTTTAAGTCATATTTTCAAAGTCCTTAGTGGCAAAACACCATGGACGTGCAAGAGGTACGATATAAAAATAAGGTGCATACATCCAAAAGAAGATACAAAGATTTTCCACATTAAAAATGTTACAAAAAATAAATAATTTCTACAGTAAAAATTACCTCTGGATAGTGGGATAAGACTACCATGAACTAAACTATAAGTTCTCTTTATATTTTTTCTTTTCTGTAGTTAACATTTCTTATAATAAGAAAGTTGTTGAATAATCATGACTCAACTCTTCCAACTTGACTCAAAGCCCTATATTTATGTGGTGTGTTATCTTGCAATTCTAGGGGTACTGGAGGTTAACTCACAAATTCATTAGTTCTTGAGGGACCCCTCTGTGCCTCAGTTTCTCATCTGTAAAGTTGGATGGTGATAGTACCCACCTCCTAGGGTCAGTGTGAAGACTCAAGACGCGAATACCTGTTAAGTGCCTAGAGCTAGCTCTAGCACACGGGAGGCACTAAGGAAGTCCAATCTGCTATTACTCTTTATTGAGTATCTTTGATGCAAAACACTGGAGAGTAGGGCCACGGAGCAAGAAGAGGGGGTGACTTGGGGAGTGGTTAGGAAATGAAGCGTGGGAAATAATAAGTGGTTTGCCACCAAAGTCCCCGTGTAGAATTCCAACAGACATCACACCAGAAGAACAACGGAAACTCTGCCGGTGTTCAGTTTGCAGATGCAGACGGTTCCAGGCACGTCGCAGCGCACTGTCCTCCTCCTGCTCTTGCCCCGTTCACATGCTCCTCCCACCCCCAGTTCCAGGAGGGGAGGTTTCCTCTGGGCAGTTAAACAGCTACTGTATCTGGCTTCCCTCACCCTGTGCTGCCCCTTCACGGAAAGCGAGGATGCTGGCGTCACGTCCAAAAGACGCGTGTTTCTCGGATTGTGCTAGTGAGCTGTCCTTTCCTTGTCCTCTTCCTGCCTTGTGTTCGAGGGGTGGCTCCTGGATCTCGCTGGTGGTGTCCCCAGCGTGGAGCAGAACCCTGCCGTGTACACAGCGATACAGGAGGGAGAAGGACGGCGGGCTTTAGGGAAGCTCCTCTCACAGCAGTACAGAGCGTTGACTTTGACGCTCCGTCAGCACTGGGACCTCAGCCTTCTCATCTCCAGTGTACGTGTGTGGACAGTTGAAGTGAAGCGATTCTTGCCCAAAGCCACTTGGTGAGGTGATGCTAAAGCTAAGGTGGGAACAGGGGTTTCTGATCCAAAATATCATCGCACAGACCTCTCTAGCCATGTCCCATGACCTGGCTATTTCTCTGCAACAACACAAAGGAAGTGGTGGCATGTTGGTGCCTACGGTTGTCACTAGATGACACTATACTGTTGTCATGCAGCAGATCCCAATAACGAACGTGTTTTCTCTAATGGATTATTTGTTAGCTTTGTTTCTCACTAGGTCTTACTCTACTGTTAGTGGTCACCAAGGAAGCTAAAATCTGTCTTGGAAAGGTTTGGAGGTAGATGGGTAGGTAGATAGGTTGTCAGACAGATAACGGACAGACAGACATGTGCTTGTCAATTCCTGTTGTTGAGTAGACAGAAATATATTAGCTGCCTGTATCTACACTGCACAGAAAAAGAGCTACAGTGCTATAAATTTACTCATGCTTACTCCATTCTGGACACTATACTAGGCATTGAGGAGAAGAGATGAAATATATTCACTGCCCTCAAAGAGCCCAGATGGGGGGTGAAGATAGAAAAGCAAGAAAACAGTTAGAGCACAGTATATCTCCACAGTGACGGAGACACGTAAGGATCTTAATAGAGTCCAAAGGCAGGGTGGCCAACCCAGCCTGGGGGAGAGGTGGCAAGGCAGAGAGGGCAGGAGATATGACTTCCCCATGACGTAACGTTTGGTGTGAGAGAGCATGGCATTTAGGAACGGTTGGAGTAGAGATATAAAGCTCAGAGCACATGTAGAGCAGTTGTGAGATAAAGAAGACAGAAAGGGAGACCGAAGCCAGATCGTGAGAGGCTTTGTACACTCTGCTAAGGAAGCTGAATGTCATATTGAATGCCAAGGGTAATCACTAATGTTTAGCATTGCTATGGAGATGAATTGTATGGTGAAGTCAGAGGTGTCAGTAAGGTAGGTTAGGAATCACCAGGGTTCCTTTCTAGGAACAGAGTATGGGGGCAGATGGGAAAGTTCTTAAGAAAGTCGTCTAGAGCATAGGAGAGAAGATTTGATGTAATGGGTTGGGGAAATAGGAATCTTACTTTCCGGCTTGAACAATAAGGTAGAGATAGAAAACCCAGGACAACTAGCTGGCTTTGGAAGGAAGATGCTACATTCGATTTTGAGATGTTGAATTTGAAGTGTGTGTTGGACATCAGGCAAACTACAGCAAGCAGCAGTGTATGTGGGTCTGAAGCTCAGAAGAGAGAATTGAGCTTGAAGTCATCACCCATAAAATTGGTTACAATTTCTCAGGAAGAATGTATTGAATGATAAACATTATCTCAGAGCAGGGATCTCTTTGTGAGATTTTTGTTTGGAAACACAGAATCTAAATGTTTGTTGATTCCCTGTTCAGAAACTTAAATAACGTATGTAAAGCAAAAGTGGTCATTCTAGCAAACTGATAATTGACCTGCCTGTGAAACTATCTTCGTCGTTTTACCATAGTCTCTTTTTTGATTATTTTTTTTGAGGTATAATTGACTTACAATAATTGTAAGTTTCAGGTGTACAACATAGTGATTCACAGTTTTAAAGGTTATATTCCATTTATCGTTATTATAAAATATTGGCTTTATTCTGTGGATGAAGCCACTGGGAGGCAGCGTGGTCTGAGGAAACAGTGAACACTTCTTTGGAAGTGACGCAAGTTCAGGTCTCGCTTAAAACTAATGCTCGACCTTCACCCATCAACCCCAACAAGCGTCAGAGATGGCCCAGGGGTACAGTGCAGTTAGGCGAGAGGATTATCTGGAACCCCAGCCAATGCCTGGCACATGGTGGTGGGCCTCAGTATTCAGGAGTGCCTTTCCTTCTTCCCAAATAGAAATGCCACTTCAGCTTTCACATAATTGGCCGATGGCTGTCAGTTTATTTAAAAATCCCGAGAAATTGACCTGTTGGTGTCACCTATGACAGACTTTTTGTTTAGATTCTTCATTTTGACAGGTGCTCAGTAATCTTCAATCTGGGAGATTTTACTCGCTTACCTTCATAGGAAGTTTGCTTAGTAGAGAAAAAAATTCTTTAAAAAAAAAAAAAAATTGACGAGTGCACGAGTAAGCCTGTAACTTCAACTTCCCCAAAATGTGCTTAAGTTGTGGTCCCTGGAGTCTTCTCCCGTTTCGGGGCAGTTACAATAGAGCCTCTATCTGGGCTCAGCCAGTCCAGTATGCTAACAGCATTTCTAAGTAAAAACTTTCTAAATCCTGGATTCTTCTTGCTGGTAATTGTGTGCGACTCCTTTGTAAGGCAGGTAGAGTGCAGGGGCAGGCGGAGAGGATGCCGTTTTTGATCAACAGTATTTGGTGATTTTGTTTGTCTCTTTGAAAATAATGGACTAAGAAGTATCTTCTAGTATTGGTGTTTTGTCAAAAAGTTAAAGGAACCTCTTAGATCCAAGATACCATCCCTTTTAATTGGTGGGAATTGTTTGTTTTAAACACATACTAATGCAGTCCCCCTGGACTTGCAGATAAGATGTTTCTACTAAGCAAAAAGTAAGTAGCTTGGAGCATTAACAGTTGAAAGATTGTATTTAGCATGTATATCATAAGAACATGTAGAGGTGTGGCGAAATAATATTTTCTCTTTTCAAAGTAGTAATTACAACCTTTACTTTCTTTAAAATATAAGGAAAAGTACTTAAATTCAAAATGACAAAAATGAATAATTCACTCTACTTTCAGTCACATACCTATTCAAATGGTCGTAAGCAGAAGTCATACCCCATAATTGGCCAAGGCCTTAAGTAAATTGACAAGGGCTTTTCCAAAATCCAGGAGAAAAATTTTAAACTTTATATTTGAGTTAAGAAACAAATGAATTTTGTAAAACTTTTTTTTTTTTTTTTTTTTTTTTTTTTGCGGTACGCGGGCCTCTCACCGCTGTGGCCTCTCCCGTTGTGGAGCACAGGCTCCGGACGCGCAGGCTCAGCGGCCATGGCTCACGGGCCCAGCCTCTCTGCAGCATGTGGGATCCTCCTGGACGGGGGCACGGACCCACGTCCCCTGCATCGGCAGGCGGACTCAACCACTGCGCCACCAGGGAAGCCCTGTAAAACTTTTTAGGGATGATAGTAAACAAGATGAAAGTCATGTTCTCAAGGTGCTTAAAGTCACATGAGCTCAGAGTAAGGAGTACTCAGAAAGATGAGGGTGACATTGAAACTGTCACAAAGGATTAACAAGAATAAACAGAGCTGTGTGGGGTGGGCTTTAGAGAAGAATGTTCTAAGCAGAAGGTATATAGTGAACAAGGCTCAGAGATT
The DNA here is from genome assembly GCF_964165515.1 of Mesoplodon bidens. Lineage (NCBI taxonomy): Eukaryota > Metazoa > Chordata > Mammalia > Artiodactyla > Ziphiidae > Mesoplodon > Mesoplodon bidens. The sequence continues at coordinate 16,485,371 of NC_138173.1, read as the reverse complement.
TGAGTGATTAAAAATATCATGTCAGGAAAAGTATAATGTAGCCTAAAGAGATAAATGAATGTCATGAATCTGTCTAAGCTTGTTCATCAGCGTGGTCATTCACTTAAACATTGATCAAGTGGTGACTGTTCTATGCACAAAAATGCTTAAATATTAATTATTAATGAGTAATTAATTTAATTAATAATTAAATATTAATTATTTTAGTTGCTTAAAATGGAATTGTAAGGAAGATTGACAGTTGTTGCCCTACTTAAATATTAGGGAATTAAGAAAATATTAGAAACTGTCAGCCGTTGCTTGGTTAAAAGAAATATGAGACATGCATAATGTGGAATAGTATACAGCAATTTAAAAGATAATACAGATGATTAATTGATTTAAACGATGTTTATTCCATATTGTTGAGTGGAGGGGAAAGTAGCTACAAAACATGTATCTGGTTCTACCGGCTTTTTTTTTTTTTGCGGTATACGGGCCTCTCACTGCTGTGGCCTCTCCCGCAGCGGAGCACAGGCTCCGGACGCGCAGGCCCAGCGGCCATGGCCCACGGGCCCAGCCGCCCCGCGGCACGCGGGATCCTCCCGGACCGGGGCACGAACCCGCGTCCCCTGCATCGGCAGGCGGACTCTCAACCACTGCGCCACCAGGGGAGCCCTACCGGCTTTTTTGGTATGTATCCCGTGCCAGAATTTAAGCTCTATGAAAAACATGAAGAACGCTGGATAATTGAGTGGGTAGGACCAGGAAGAATGATGGAGGAATTTTAACACTGGCTCCTTCTGAGGGATGGAATTGAAGTTTATTTGTTTTATATATTTTTGTATTTTGCATGTGTTCTCTACATGAATATGTATCATTTATAATCAGATAAAATAGTAAATTTATTTTCATAAAACTACTAACTTTTTAACACTGCAATGACAAAATGCAGTAATGTTAGCAACTAATTTCTGGTTGGGTCACCCCATTTTTTCAAATTAAATTCTGTCAGCCAGATAATCTGGAAGGTTTCCTTCCGTATCGTCCATGTGCTTGGTCCACCCAGAAAAGGAATAGGCAGGAATAAGGTTCTACTTAGAATATAAATAGGGAGAAAAAGACCCATAAAAAGTTCTCTCTTCCTTCAAAGCATTTGTTACCTGGTGGGATACACAGATCTGTGTAAGCCTTCATTTCCTTATCCATCAAATATAGAGTTTAAGGGAAGATTGGAAATAGCGTGCAATATACGTGCCTGACACATAGTGGCTCTTAATGATTGTTGCTTCTGTTACTCAGACAGTGAGCTCCAGAGCATACATCAGGGTTGAGAAAGAAAAGAATCCATCAATTTTATTGGTCAAATAATAATAAAAAAAAAAGCTTGCCAGAGGAATCTCGCCTTGACAGGAGAGAAAGGAGAGAGAAGACATTCCAGCAAGCAATAGACACAACCGTTATCTGGTGAAAGCGGGAAGTGGAGGCCAGGCTGATTGAGGCTGGCCTGCGAGGAGCATGTGCCTCCTCCAGATGGGCTGTGAAGGAGAGACAGACAGCATTGGATAGGCAAGGTTAAGTCTCATTATTGAAGCCCTTGAATGCCCATGTGCATTGGAATATATAACGTATTTCTAATTTAATTTTTCCAAAGCATCTATTGATCACCTTCTGGTTAAAAGGCAGAGACAGACAGAAATAGAAGTGAAATGTATTACCTGCCCCCAAGAAGCTAATCCTCCATAGTGGATTAACTGGAGGATTTCCACCAGCTCTCCCATCGTATTTCCTGGGAGAGCAAAACCTTCTTTGAGAAAACTGTATCTGAAGGTGATTAATGCACAGGCTGGGTTGAAAGGAGAAGGGCGAGAAGCATGATGAATCCCATGTTCCATTCTTGTAGCTTTGTGAGAATTCTAATTCCTTCTCTGAGAGAAAAATCATAGTGACACTCACTTATACCCTCTCTCTCCAGCCCCTCCCCATGTTTATGAAGGCTTACTGGCATTATCTGCATCTCATTTATTTTCGTGTGCTTGATGCCTGGTATATAAATAGGTGGTCAGTCATTATTAGTTGAATACATGACAAAATGAATGAAAGAATACAGAATGTGTGTCCTATATATATTTTCTAAAGATATTTCCAGAGGTAACATAGATCATATTAATGCTATATTAATGGTATATAATATACTGTTTTCCTGAATAATATATAAACAACCAAAACATAGTCTTTGTGGCTTGAAATATATAATTCATGGGAAAAGGGGTGGTTTTGTAGGGAGTGAGACTATGAGTATGAACAAGATTTTTCCTTAGTTTTCAGGCATTTGCCCCTCCCCCCTCCCCTACTGACACCCATTGGTTTGGGGGCACACCAGAGCCCCCATGCTGGAGGAAATTTACCAGATAGGACAGTTCACACCAAAGTAATGGAGCTTAAGTCATTTACCCTTACCAGAAGTCTTTGTCTTATAAAAGAAGATTGAAAAGGGATGATTTCCACGGGTGGAATTTCAGACCCACTGATACTTGGAAGAGAAGAGAGAACTTTTTGAGTCAGAAAGTGGCCTCCTCTGAGGTCCTCATTCCCCCCATGAGGGGCTGACAGTGAGGGAAGGTGATGATGGAACCTTCCTGAAGCTCATGGGGAAACTTTTTTTTTTTTAAGTGCCCATGTCCGTTTCTGCCTACTTTTCTCTCTGGAGTCAGCAATAATTTTACAACAGAGGAAATCAGCCTGGAGAATTTTTATTCACTTATAAACTAAGGATGTTATTCCGAGCTACACATTCTTTTATACAAAACTGATTCTTTTTTACCATTATAAAGTCATCTGGCTATATGATAAAAGTTAACTAAAATTAATAAATTGATCTCTTTTAAAGTTTCAAATTTTACTCCTCAACCCTGCAAAAAAGAGTCACTTAAAAAAATCAATTGCATTGAAATATGTCCTTAAAAATTGTCCTGATGTATGGTTTGCAGTTCAATAAAGAGGAACCGATAGACATGAATGGTAATAAACTGGAACTTCTGTTGGTCGCAAATGTTGAATTTTAGAGTGAAAAATTATTTCAGAAAAAAAGAGCTCTCTTATAATATGACCTGTTTAATTATTACAGCTTTAGTTCATTGGTTTATGTGTGATCAAGACAGAAATATTCCATGTAAATGAAAACTTCTAGTTAAATGCTTTGTGAATATATTAGTGTGTGATTAATTTTCTTCAAATGGCAGCGAAGGTTAAAAGAAAGTGGTTGCAGAAAAGTATAAAAGGTTTCCTGCTTTGGGTATGTTTCCATGCTTCTAGCAGCAAGTTTGCAATAAAAAGAATGATTTTTATGAGAATATGGTTATTCACAGCAAGACTAGAGCTGGTGTCACTGTGAAAAATTCTTCTTTGGTAGATACTCTCAGCAGGAATAATAGATCTAAAAGAAAGGCAACAGGAATTACAAAGAACACTGTGGCCAGTGACAAATTATGTTTGCAAAATGATGGGCAAACCCACTGAAAACTGAGAAATCAGTTCAGCAGTAAATCAAAGTCTTATTCTTAAGAATAAATGTCATTCCAAAGAATGACATTTATATTAGCTATGTGCTGAGGTGTCCTTTTTTTTAAGGCTCTGAATTATTATTTTGTACCTAGTCAGCCTGTAGTCTTTTATCTTACTACTTGATTTTAAGTTACATTATATAATTAAAAATATGTATGATATTTTATTTTTTTTTAATTTTTTTAAAGAAGATGTTGGGGGTAGGAGTTTATTAATTAATTTATTTATTTTTGCTGTGTTGGGTCTTCGTTTCTGTGCGAGGACTTTCTCTAGTTGTGGCGAGCGGGGACCACTCTTCATCGTGGTGCGCGGGCCTCTCACTATCGCAGCCACTCCTGTTGCGGAGCACAGGCTCCAGGCGCGCAGGCTCAGCAGTTGTGGCTCATGGGCCCAGTTGCTCCGCGGCATGTGGGATCCTCCCAGACCAGGGCTCGAACCCGTGTCCCCTGAATTAGCAGGCAGACTCTCAACCACTGTGCCACCAGGGAAGCCCCTGTATGATATTTTAATGAAAAGCTATATATAATACAATTAGACATATCAAACACTGATGCACTGCCCTATTTTTGTATTTGAAGGTATGAAACATTTTCACTGATTTCTCTGCAAATTTGTAAAATGCCATATCTTCTTGTATTAGCTGAACGATAAATGAAGCTGTGTATTTGGGCCAAAGCTTTTTATGTATAGTATCATGTGGTAGGGGTATAGAATGCACTGAAATATAGTTTGTGCTATTGCACAAAACATAACTTAAAAAAAGATGGATCTTGTAGCATTAGATATTAGGCATTCACTGTATACCTTTTCATTCACTCTGCTTTTTATTCACTTTATTTTTTTATTCACTGTATATTTTTTAAAAAGTAAAGAAAGTTATGTGTTGATATCATTTGATCAAATGTAATAATATGCCATAATTATCAATTAAATGAATCCCTTACTTTTAGAGATACAGTGTTGAACGATTTTAAATAAGCCCATTTTATTTTAAAAGCTCATTTTCAATTCTTTCTGGCTTTCATTAGTAAGCCTTTCTTTTCCTCACCCTAAGGTGGAGGGTGTAAATAAAGATAAATATATTTAATATAACCAATGAGGGAAAGAAGGTATTCATGATTAGAAAGAAGGAACTCCAAGCAGAGTGAAACTGACATATTTATTAACACTGTACCACTCTCTAAGAAGGAACCAGCTTCATGTAATTCCTTTGGGATTCTTCGAGCTGCGTGCTGCAGTGGTATTAACATGACATCTTACTTTTAGTGAGCACATTTTTAAAGGAATTAATATTATAAGAAAATATTACAAATTTAAAAACATGCTCTCATCTTTTCTTTATTTATTGCAAATAAGAAGCTTGAGAGTCCTGTAATTTTTATTTAGTGATCTTACATATTTAGTATAACTTCGTACATACACAAAAACGTAGCTTAAGCACTTTATCTTTTGCCTTAATATGCCATCTCCAGGTACTTTCAGTAAAGATTTTATTCTCTAAATGTTTTATGAATATTCATCTAAACAGAATGAGATTGAAATAGTTAATATCTTGCCTTTGTTGAAACTGCTGTAATTCAAATCTTGGGTTTTGCATACAGGTACCTAGGTCTCCTAGCTAAAGTAAACATGATTCTAGTAAAATCTCTCTCTCGTTTAGATAATCCCTACAGGATATGGTAACATTAAATATATTAAAATACTGTTTTTCTAAGTAAGGAACAATAATTAAAAACAGCACGTGTCTCCACAAGTTGCATCTTACTACCAGATCTTAAAAATAGATGTTAAAATTCCTCTTATCGGTTTCTGAAATTCAAAATTCTGTTTTTATTTTTATTTTTTTCCTACTGGCTTCTATAGTTGTGTCATCCTGTTCCTATCAAAACAGATAGGGTTATTTAAACATTGACTTAAAATATGCGTTGGCACTGCTGCTGTGCTGAGTAGATAGTTTCAAGTGGGAATGTGCAGATAAATTTGTCCAGCTATATTTTAATTCCTTAACTTGGTGTTTCCCAAACTGTCAAACAGAAGGATTTCAAAAACTCCCTTTGTTCTTCATCTCCTGTGCCTTAGCCCTGGGTAATCTGCACCCTTTTCTTTTGCAAGGAAGCATTGTAGTGGGAAAGCACCGGCAATTGACAGGTCACAAGGTGCACCCCAGACAGGCATGACAGGTCCTGCCGCTGAGCGCCAGAGCCACCAGGCTGCAACCCGGATACTCTTCTTTCCAGGTGGCCCGCGCCGCAGGCTTGCCGCCAGTCCATGGTGAGGGGCACAGGGACGCAGCAGTTCTATGGCTTGTCATTGCATCCATTTGAAAGTGCAGTGAGGATTTGGACACACCTTTAGAAAGCACGCTACAAGCATATTATTCCCCATCAGTAAGTCTAAATACACAGCACGTTGATCGGGCAGCCTCCTTTATAAAGCAAAAGAGCGAAATATGCAAGTCAAACCCTGGTTTCTGCAAATTTACTAACTCTCAGACAGAATTTCTTTCTTTTTTTAATTGAAGTATATAATTGATTTACAATGTTGCGTTAGTTTCAGGTGTAGAGTAAAGTGACTCAGTTATACATATATATATTTTTTTCAGATTCTTTTCCATTATAGGTTATTACAAGATATTGAATATAGTTCCCTGTGCTATACAGTACAGACAGAATTTCTTAACCACCGAGCTCGACGCGCTGACTCTAATTGTCAGTCAATTAGAAGCAGGATTCTTCACATCTTTGTCATTAATTAACTTGTTTGTTGACCACTCCTTCCCCCTCCATAGAACTTCTGAATAACAGAAAATCTCTAGGGATGACCCATTTCACCTTATTTTTCCAACAAAGCTATGCAAATATCTAGGCAGTCGGGAGTTATTTCCAAAAGCCGCCATGGAAATCACTCCCTTAAAACCTCTGTCACTCAAATACTGGTCACCCCGTAATGCCATCAGTACAATTTAGATTTTCTATGAGAAAGAGGATAGTGTGGGCAGATTCACAGGTTGGGGGGGGGTCCTTTTTTTTTTTTAAACATTTTCAAGCACTGCTGATCACTTGTTAAAGCTTTCAGACAATTTGTGTGAGTTGTCTCTCAAGTACTAGAAATACTCCTGTACTCTGTATAATTACACATTTTCATGTTTAGGAATAAAAGGAAGACTTCCTCGTAACTTGTAGGTGTCTAAGGTATCAAGCAAGTATCTGTGTTGTTGGAAGGGGGGAGGTCAGAGCAGTGGATGTAACTGCTTGATGACAGATGGGGCGGGAGAGAGAACCCAGCCGTCCTTTCCTTGGCCTTCACCAACTCCAGGGGGTCTCAGTAGGCTCCCTGATGTAGACAATGAAAATAGCTCGTTCTCCGGTGACTCTTTCTTCCTTCCTTCTTTACTTTGTAAAGAAAGTTATTGATACAATTAGTCGGCAGTACGGTCGGTGTCCGTTTTCTCATGGTAAATTTGGGAAATGGAGCAAATACCGCTTCAGTCAGCAGAATCAGGGCTTCTATAACTCAACTTCTCCAAAGACGTGTTTGTAAGAATTTTATATTGTTCCCTTTCATAACATGCAGGCTGCCTCAAAGTCTTCTAAGTGTCTCTGTTTATTCAAAGCCTGCAGGTTTATTTGGAGTTTATGTTTCTAGTGTCGGATTCAGGGGTATAAACGCCTCAACATCCTGGCGATGACGTCACTGTGCTTGGCACAGATAATAAGACCCATTGTAACTGTCTTAATTCTTTTTATTAATTTTCCTAAATGAATGTGAATGGTATGGTGTATTTTTACATAATTATGGCACAAGTGAAAGGCTTGGGGGGAAAAGTCCAACCACTACGGTATCAAAGCAGAATAAATATTTGCAGAAAAATTCTGCCATAACTTAATATTTTGCATATGAGCCCCTGTACAAAATCGGAGTTATTCCCGGGGCTTGGTCCAAAAGAACATGTCTGTGGCCCGGCCCTGGAAGGCCAGAGATGATGACGGATCAGAAAAAGGTCAGCTTGAGTTGCAGTGCCAAAAATAATGACAGAAGGGACCAAAAAGGCAGAATAACAGTGCAAAACCAGAGTTCTGAGAGAGACTGTGCCTTTGCCGCCTGGCCGTGAGACGGTCCCCGTGTGGCTTGCTTCCGCTCCCAGCCTTCCCTCTCACCTCCGGGACCTGCTCACTAACTGCACAGAGTCCCTGTGCATCTCTAAGTCTAGACCTGGTATTCAGTTCTGCTTCATGCGTTGGCAGTTTTCCCCAGCCACGCATGTGAGCATTTTATAATCCAGCCCCACGAGTGCTGAGATGTCTGAGCTGAGGGCCGGGAGTAGCTGAAGCTTGCTAATTTTATTTATTTTACTGCTTTGTGAAGCACAGGCCATGGAACATAAAGGGAAGCCAGGCGAGGGTAAACTTTGGTCGTTTGGTTTGTGGTGTTTATCTAGAGGATGCTCCTAGGAGGCTTCCAGGTAGAACAGAGCCTGTAGGCCAGCACCTGTAGGCTCAATCTCATGCCTCCCTGATCGGTGACTGTGGCCAAAATCCTTGTTCCTGGCTTCAAGGCTCCTATGAAGACATGTGTCAAAGTCACACTAACACCTACGCCCTCACTGCCTACCATTGTGCCCTGTCCCCTCCACCCCAGTTCCCACGATGGCTCTCTTTCCGGGACAGTTTCCTTCTGGAGTGCCATTTGGAGGCGTGGTGGAGAGATGATGGGGCGGGGCTTGAACTGGAGAATGGAGGACTCACATCCACGCTCCAGGCTGGGAGAGGGGCTGTGGTGACAAACTCTGGACCCAGGTGGGTGTGGAGCAGACGACGGGGAGGATGCATCCTAGAGCAGGGGTCCCCTAAACGTGAAACAACGGGTGAGGCACCAGGGTCCCAGGTCGTGGCCACCTGTCTACACTGTGTGAAATCCAGGGATCCGGGAAGAAACAGTGAATGGGGGTCAAAGACCTGTGTAGTGTCTCAGCACTTAGGTTATTTAACTTTTCTGAGTCTTCATTTATTTGCATCTATAAAATGGGTTATAACGTTAAACACTATTTTGTGTTCTACGCAAGTAACAGTAATCCAACTCAACAAGAAATAGGAGTCTGTGTAAGAGAAACCGTGGGCCTGTCTCTGCAGGAACTCCACAGAAGTATAAGAAACGACTCGGAGTCGCTCTCCATCACTGAGGGAAGGAGGAATACGCTCTTTGCGGGACACGAAGTGTCAACACGGGACACTTTGGTAACTGAATGTCAACGGGGATGGTGCATCCCTGGTGCTTTAGGACTTCTGAAAAGGGAGGGACTGAGATCAGGATGGCAACAGTGGGCCAGATGCATTAGCAATATCTAATTCGGTGTTGTGAACTTTTCCTAGTAAAGGATAATCACAGCTGTGCCCAGCACTGGCCTGACTCTTCCTTAGAATCTCTTTGTGAGATGTGGGTATATGTGAAAACTGGTTAACTAAAAATGTTAATTATATATTCCTTTAGGATTGACGTGACACAGAACCTTTACGCAAAAATACTGATTCTGACATCCCTTTGGAAAGTCGTGAACAACAAATAACTCTTTGCCCACCTCTTGATCCCTTTCCTGTCCCACATTAATTCTCACATCTATAATTGGGGGGGTAAAAGAAACTATGTTCAAGAACCTTCCCTCTCACCTCTGGGACCTGCTCACTAACTATACAGAGTCCCTTTGCATCTCTAGGTCTAGGGTATTTCCTAGAGAGAAGGTTGGCTTGCCCCAAAAGTGCCACCTTCCCCTGCTCCACCCCACAGCCACTCAAAAGTAGAGGACCGGCATTGACAGTCTGGGATCAAAAAGCTATGTTTTGTTTCTGTTACCGTAGCTTCAGGGATTGTGAACCACCTCTAGCTGTCCACCATGTATCTGTGTGTTTGATTACTTTAATCACAAAAGCAACCAGAATAAACAGTGGGCCAGGCTGTCCCTCTCTGATCTAGCAAACTATAATTTCAGTTTTTCAGAGCTCTGCAGCCCTCTTGGACTAAGCAGAATTCCACCATTCAGCAAGAGGATAGTCCTTTGTTTTTATGTTTTTATTTTTGGGGAAATGTGTACATCTATACATTCTTGTTTTATACTCTTTTCCATTATGTTTGATCACAGGATATTCACTATAGTTCCCTGTGCTATGCGTTAGGACCTTGTTGTCTATCCATTCCAAATGTAAGTTTGTATCCACCAAGCCAAACTCCCAATCCATCCCTCTCCCTCCCCCTCCCCCAACCCCGGGCAACCACAAGTCTGTTCTCCATGTCTACGAGTCTGCCTCTGTCCATTTGTAGATAGGTTCATTTGTGCCATATTTTAGGTTCCACATATGAGTGATATCATATATTTGTCCTTCTCTTTCTGACTTCATTTAGTACGATAATCTCTCGTTGCATTCATGTTGCTGCAAATGGCATTATTTCATTCTTTTTTATGGCTGAGTAGTATTCCATTGTGTATATGTACCACATCTTCCTTATCCATTAATCTGTTGGTGGACATTTAGGTTGTTTCCATGTTTTGGCTATTGTGAACAGTGCTGCTATGAACATAGGGGTGCATGTATCTTTTTGAATTATAGTATTGTCCAGGTATATTCCCAGGAGTGGGAGTGCTGGATCATACAGTAGTTCTATTTTTAGTTTTCTGAGGAACCTCCATACTGTTCTCCATAGTGGCTGTACCAACTTACATTCCCACCAACAGTGCAGGAGGGTTCCCTTTTCTCGGAGAGGATAGTCCTTTGGGTTCCAGGGAGGTTTTGCAGCATTTACCACAAGTGTAATTAACGTAGCACATGTGTAGCTAGTTAAATTAACTTCTGGCCCTCCTGCTAAACTGTAGGTGCCTTGAGGGCAGGGACTGATAACTTGATACTACTTCCCAGGCAGAGCCAGCTCCTCGCTTGTCACCTGCTGGCCCGTGTAACTCTTCTCCTCCTGCCTCAGGGCCTTTGAACTTGCTATTTCCTTGGCCTGCAAAGCTCTTTCCCCAGATACCACCACAGCCTTGCATATTCACCTCGCCTGCTGTATTTTTTCTCCTTAGCACTTCTTACTGTCTGATTGTACATTTTGCATATTTTCTTGTTCGGGTGTCTCTCCCAACTAGAATGTTAGTTCCAAGATGGTAAGGATTTTTGTGTTAAGTGGTGTATCCTTAGCATCTAGAACAATACCCAGAACAGTCACCCCTTAATAAATAATTAGACACATGAATAAATAAATGATCACCTTTTTAATCCAAGGCACCCATTAGCCTGCTTGGATGGGTATTGAGTGCAAAGTCTTCCAGGAGTCCAGGAAATCACTACTCTGTGTCCCCAAGTGAGACCCCAAGCCTGACACCCATATATGCTAGGGGTCCCTTAGGCATCTCAAGTCTCAGTAGGACTGATTAATGCGTGAAATATGCTAAATTGGCTGAGCTGGCAGTGGGAGCCCCCTATGTGGATGCCACCCCAAGACTTGGATTCGGTAATGACATACTCCTTAAAATCCTATCACATACTTTTTGGAAGTTTATTTCAAAAGTACATTTTCAGCACATTCAGTGTTTTGGGAATAAAAACGTATTTTCTCATGGCATTCTATATATCTGCACTCTGTGTATTAAGCATTAAATTAGGGCTTGTAGGGATATATTTTGGCACGTGAAAATACAGAAAGCTTCCATTGTTGTCTTCTGTGTCCACCAGTGGGGGATTTAAACTTTGTTGCTGTTGTTGTTTCAGTGGGTGCAGAGCCCCTTCTGCTCCCTCCCCCGGTTACTGAATTGTCTCAGTTTATGACGAATTTGGAAACTAAAAGCAACCGAATTCGGAAAGCAAAAATGAAAACCTCAAATTAGGCTCTCAGGAAGACAAACAAAAAGCTAGATGGCTTCTGAAAAGTGGGAGGAGGGGAGCCTCATCCCCACGGAGGAGACAACTGCAGGATATCAGAATGCAGGGAACTGCAGTTTCTAATTTGAGAGTGAAAACACTTAGCACAAGTTCACACGTAACAGGGCTCTGCTGGGAAATGAAATGATCTCTCAGTATCTTAATACTCTCCATTCTTTAAGGAATTAAAGTTTTTCATAGGTAAGCATCAAAAGTAATATTATAGTTTCTCATTAAAATTTTTTAAACTACATAGCTTATTTCCCAAGACATTTATACCATTATTTGTAAACTCATACAGAGACTCAGCGGTGATGCATCTTTAATATGTATCTCATCAATTCCAAGTTTGTGCAACATAGTACTTGTCTGTTGTTAAGTAAAATGAGCACCCATTCCAAAAACACATTTTACATAGACATTTTAATGATGTTTTAATTCCTAAAAAGCACTAACGAGGCTCTTTTTAAAAATGCTCTTGATTTTTTTCATCTATTTGGATTCAAATTGTTCTACAAAAATTCTCCAGCTAAAGAGCCAGGATTTCCTTGTTGCCACCACACCAAACTTTGCTTTCATCAAATCACCGTGAAGTGAGTTTGGTTATCTGCAGTGAAAAAAGCTGGAAGCTGTTGACACTTAGCGCCAACCAAGATATTGAACAATACTTCAAATGAGGGCCTCAGCCTGGGAACAAAAAGTCTTAAGGAAAGCTGGCAGGAGAAAACAAATACAGGATGTGGATGGACAATAGCCACGGTAGAGTCACCAACAGTCATTAGAAGATAACGGCTGCTCTGTTAGTAATGGAGATTTTCAAGAGCATTAGCTTAAGAAAAGCCTCTTAACACCCTGTGTTTGCAAAGAATTCCTCCCACCCCTAGAGTTAACCAAGTACTTTAGGTCACCGTTGATTCCTTGAATTAAATACTCTTTAACATATCTTTTCCTCTTCTAATTTCTCAACTTCCTCCTCCTCTCTGTTCTCTCTCCCAAGAGAGAAAAATACTCCATTGAGGCACTAAGGCTTTAGGGGTTTTTGTTTGTTTGCAGGGAGTACGCTTTTCTGCATTTGTTTGTGTTGTAACTAACCATACACCCGAAAAGAGTAGTTTACCAACAGCGTAATTTTTGTATTTCTGGCTAGATGAATGGCTAGATAGCAGAAAGTCATGATTTAGTCATTCTTTAAACCCAGAATAAGTATGTTGTTGAAAAAACACAACTATCATTCATCTTTCATCCTCCGAATTATGCATAATTAATAACTCTGAGAAGTTTCCAAACATGTTTTGCAGGAATGACCTGTTTTTTCAAATGTTAAATTCACAGCCCTGCCTGTGAGGCCTCCTAGACTTTTATTCCTTTTTTTCCTTATCTGGGGTTTCGGACCTCGGGAGAGCAGGGGAGGGTTATAAGGTCAAAGTCCTTTCCTCCTTGGAACTTGCTGCTTGCTGGGAGAGGGTTGCCTGGAAAATAGATGCTTTAGAAAGAAGAGGTTGGGGGGTCAGGATTTTAATTCTGTTAAGCAACAGCTGGTTTGAGTTTCTTTCCACTTCTATCTCCTGCTCCTTTCCTCACAAATCCATGGAGAGAAAAGAATTTGTTCAGAAGGAGCCAGCAACATAAAAATACACCTTCTATTCCTGTGGTGCTTACCTATGGCATCTTGTTATACATTGGAATTGAAGCACTAGAGGGACAGATAGGCTAGATTCTATAAAATTAACTCTATAGGAAAGAAAACCAGAGCTTTAGTCTGAAGAACATTTTAAAATACAGGATGCACGCCTGAAAATTTCTTTAAAATTTTTTTTAACTAAAACTTTTAATGGAAATAAGTGTCAGAACGGCCTCTGGGGTACCTGGAGGCTGACTGCCAAGAGGAGAATCATAACTGAAAACAAAGCATGCCAAGTGTGTTACTTGTTTCTGGACTAGGGACCGTGTCTGTCTCCAAATTAGTTTGCCTTCATTTGTTCAACAAACGTTTACTGAGTGTCTGCTCTTCCCACAATGATGCTGGGGGCTGGGGACACAGCAGTAAGATGTGGGCATGCTTATATGTGAGCAGGTGTATCAACGTGAACTCGTCCAACTGAGCTTTAACCCACAGTTACACCTCCTATTCTAAACACTTTACACATGGATTGGGATTTTACAATCAGGTCTGTTCAACTCATATTATTCTATAATCAACTCATCAATCCGATATTTAAAATGAATATGTAATAATAGTGAAACAGTAAAAAAAAAAAAGTTAAAAAGTGTTAAAAACAGTAAAAAAAACACCTCGTGGTTTGATTATTTTTATTTAGGTTGTGAAGTCTCCCATGCTTTTTTCCTACACACACACACACTCACACGCACACACATGCACGCACACACACACACAGAATAAAACTTGCATCTCTCAAATCAATGGCAAACCAGTAACAGATTTTCTAGTCTGGGCTCCTCCACACGCTGGCCTCAGGCTGTGTTGGTGTGTGGCTCGACAGCAATCAGAGGTCATAATTTCATTGGCAGTTAGCATCAGGTTTAATTTTTCTAGCATGTTAGATTTACCGAAATGTCTGGTTTCAGTTACGCTTCGGCATTGACTGAATCAGCTCGGAGCAGCACGATGTCTTCAGGTACCTGAGGTTTATGAAACACATATGCTAATTGTTTTCAATCAATCACTTTCCTTTCTAAACACAAAAATGTGTTTTCTGAACCTGAATAACAGTAGTCCTTAATGACATTGCTCGTTTCTTATATTGTAAAAGGACCCGAAGTAGGTAAAAATGTCAATTTAACTAGACTGCCACCTACTGATTGCCATGGTTGGAAAACACTCCAATTACAGTGTTTGGGCTTTTTTTTTTTTTAAACAGGCTTGTGTGGATTTCCCCCTCTCCAAAAAATGTAGATAAATGTAGATGCTTTTTGAAAATTAACATGTATCATTTTAATTGCTTTTTAGGAATGTGACCAAGTTCATATAGATGATGTCTCTTCAGATGACAATGGACAAGACCTAAGGTGAGCCGATGAATGGGAAGTGATGGGCTCCACGTTATAGCTTAATTGCTCAGCTTATTAAGATGAACTTTCTGTTTGGTTAACTTTGGGCTTTTCTTGCATCTAAATAGCACATATAACTTTGGAACAGATGGCTTTCCTGCTGCGGCAACCAGCGCTAATTTATGCTTGGCCACCGGTGTGCGTGGCGGTGTAGACTGGATGAGAAAGTTGGCCTTCCGTTACAGACGAGTAAAAGAGATCTACAATACCTACAAAAATAATGTTGGAGGCAAGTGGCTATCACCAGTAGGTTACTGTGTTAGTTAAGATAGTCTTGATAAGATGCTCAAAGTACCACACACTTTTACATCACACTTTTTTGGATAGAACAGCTGTTTTTGAGAGCCGTTTCATCTAACCAGTGATTACGCTGCTGTGACCGAGTGACAGAAGTCACCGACTAGAGCCAGCTGCCCTCCATTCCTTAGTAGTGGTGTGACCTGGAGTAAGTTTCTTGACCTCCTGCCTAAAGGACTTAAGACGAATCATAAAGCTCCTTCTACCGGGTAGATGTTTGCATTACTTTGGATCTTTTGATTGTGGTTCCAAATAGCTTTGGTATGAAAAGGAACATACTGACCTAATGAAAACTTTAGGTGGTGCTGGTTTCTGGCATGGCTAAATCCAGATGCTCAGATGATGCAATCAGTCATCTTTGGCCTGTAATTTCCTTTGGAAAATTACCACCTCCCAAAAGGTGGCAAATGTGCCTACCAGTAGACCCAGGCTTATATGCTACCAGTCCAGCACCACCATGGGGTGGAAAGTGTCTTTCCCAATAGATTGAGCAAAAGATCCGAAACAGCCTTTCACTGGCCAAGCTGAGGACATATGGCTATTCTGGGAGCCAGAGGGTAGGGGCTGCTCTGCTCAATCTTCATGGTTGGAGGAATGGGGGAGAGTAGGCTCCCCAAAAAGAAGAGAGGATGTCTATAGCCAGAAGGATGCTAGGAATGCAAAACCAGTAGATGTTCGCTACAGTGCTAAATATTTGTCAAATGAATGATAACGTGAAAAATTGCTTGGTCTATTATAAAGCTTGAGGGTAGTATTTGAGTAGTTTTAAATGTTTACTGTTTATAAAGTTGACGAGACACGTTAGTGAGGAGGTAATTCATGTGCTTTTAAATCCACAGGTCTGCTTGGTCCAGCTAAGAGGGAAGCCTGGTTGCAGCTGAGGGCCGAGATTGAAGCCCTGACAGACTCCTGGTTGACACTGGCCCTGAAAGCTCTCACACTCATTCACTCCCGGTAAGTTCTCCCCAGGTCACTTCATACAAAGTGCCTTTGCCTGAAAATGAGCTGTGCTTGTTCATTTTGGAGATTTATTTTTCAACTGTCTTTTTTTTTTTTCTGTGTATTCTCACAGGACGAACTGTGTTAATATTTTAGTAACAACTACTCAGCTTATCCCAGCATTGGCGAAAGTCCTGCTGTATGGATTAGGAATTGTATTTCCAATAGAAAATATTTACAGTGCAACTAAAATTGGTAAGCTGCTTTTTAATTAATTTATTTATTTAACCATCAACACTTTGCTTTCAGGCTAGTAAGAATGAAAGGCGATAATAAACAGGACTACTTTTTTCAGAATGCTAAATGTCAGAAAACTAAAAGAATGATTTAACCAAATTTTATTGTCAAAATTGGCTTTAGATATCAAGAGAAATATAAAGCACAATCCATGTAGTTGAACTCAGAAAATTTTACTTTACTGGCTAACATTAAAACCTATGCGTTTTAGCTATAGGCAACTTAGCATCACTTCTAGATTATTATCTTATTTTTATTCTCTTAGGCAACATCAATGAAAATATTTTATAAGCTAAAACAAGTAGTTGTATAGAAATATACAAAGTAGAAATGAAATAACTAATAGCAGCTTTAATTAAACAACTCTAATAATACATTATTATTACTGGAACTATTTTTTTCACCTTATTTTATAACATGTATAAATGATTGAGTTCCCCTTTTTGTTATGGGGATCAAAAAAATTAAATTCTTGCAAGAAGGAAATGTAGTTGGGAAAGAAGACTAATGGGAAATTTAGTTAAGATATAAACCAAGACAAAACAAAAGTCGGGATAAAAAGAAGACATGGCTCTTTCCTTAGGGAATTCACTATCTCTAGCAGGGGAAGCAGACATCAATCAAAATAACTATAATATGACAAAGTAGTATGTAAATAAGCATTTATCAAGTATCTACTAGATGCTCAGAATTGTACTAAACATTTTACATATTAAAGTCAGTCTTTGCAGCCTTTCCATTTTTCAGCTGAGAAAACTAAAGCTCAGAGACTTAAGTAAATTGTTCAGGTTAACAGCTAGTAAAGTTAAGGGTCAAAGTAGATCTCTCTGATTCCAAGGTCCAGCAGACTCCATTCCACACCCCAAGGGGTCCTACCACTAAGTGCCCAAATGTGCACTTCAATGGGAGAGCATTCACTCCCACCCAGGAGGCAGCAGGGGGCACGAGTCAGTGAAGACTAAAGGGAAGATATGACATTTGAGCTGGGTAGAGAAGGGTAAAGAAGAGTTTACTAGGCAGATGGCGAATGAGCACAAAGTGACAGAGGAATTAAAATGGGTTCCCTGCTGAGGGACTTGTGAGTCGTCCGGGGTGACTAATATGCAATGCCCATGGGAAGCTGATGCTGGAAAGGTAGACTCGGGTCTTATCATAAGTGGCCTCGTATGTTGCCCTAATGAGACGAATGTTATGTAAGTGAGTCCTAGGGAAGGAGGATGAGTATGGAAAGAGGTGGAAAAAAGGTTGTTTCTGGCTAAAGAAAAAGGTGCAGAACAGAACCCCTATCTATTTGGCTTGTACTTCTGCTTCAAAGAACTTACTACATTATCACTAAAAAATTGCTTGTTCAGTTATTTGTTCATAGTCTCCTTGGTAACTGAGTCTATCCATCTCACTCATCATGGTGGCTACAGGGCCCAGCACATGGTAGGTACTCAATCAGTGTTGAATGAAATGGGCGAATAAATGGTTGTTTATTCAGAAGAAGGCTGACACAGAGGTTTCTTTTAGGCAACTGGGTCAGCAGTGACACTGTTAGCTGATGGGGAAATCAGGTTTGATGGCAAAGATAATAAGGGTTTGAGCTTACCAATGTGAGTTTGAAAAACCTATGGGATATTCAGATAGCCCTGTCAAGTTGGAAATCGTTGGAGTGTGAGAATGACTGATGCCTCCTGAGAAGGGCCAAGGAGAGAATACTAGGAGTATACCAAATAGAATTCCTAGTAGCCCAGTAGAACTTGAATTTTTATATGTTGTCATATAAAATAGCAATCGGTTTCCACAAACTCAGGTCTTTATTCTGTCTGCATCAGTAAAGAGGAATCATTGTGTTTTGTAAACAAGGATCCAGGGGAAAGGTTTATCAGCACATGAAAGAAAGAACATATTCCAAATGAGCATATAATACAGAACGGATAGCACTTAACTTCCCAGAAGAAAAGAACAATTAGCGTATTACACGTCATGCACATTGAACTTTAATCCCAAATAATTTGAAAATGTGAGGATCATAGGAAGTTACAATAACAATCAAGCAAGTTTTTTTTTAATGGGCATTTTGTTTGCTATATTGGACTTCTTTAATTGTTTTCAGTCTAGAATAAAAATTTGATTTAAAAACTGTACGGTGGTAGAAACGATCTCAAAACCATAGGTAGAATCACTTTTCCATGATATTTTTAATTTAAAAAAGTAGGTATTGAAACTCCTGTAAGTTGCTGCTAGTTTTGCCATCAAATGAGATCTAACTTGGGGATCAATGCAGAAAACCACCCAGGAACCTTCCTCGTAGGCCAGGGTTCCCGCCCCACACGCACAGCAGGAGCTGAGCGGCGGAAGGGGGAGCAAAGCATTGCTGCGGTTGCTGCCTGAACCACCCCCACCCCCTCCTCGGTCCATGGAAAAATGGTCTTCCATGAAACCGGTCTCTGGTGCCAGAAAGGTTGGGGACTTATTTTTAAATAACATTGAGTTTACCTTCCTTTTTTCCATGAAAAGGAAACTTTACAGAACCACATAAACATTTCCCTCTAAGCGGGGAAAGAAAGTTTCATGACATCTGACTGTTTGGTTACATATTTTTTGCAGTGAAAACCATCCTTTGTATTTGTTTCTCAAGGTGATTTAATATTTCACAGGTTAGTGGGCAACTGAAGAAGCATTGAAATGACATCCTTTGCAGAAGGCTGGCCTTATTTCGTTCTGTCAGATGCAAGCTAGAGATCTTAGTGCAAAATACAAATATAAAGCAGACATTTGTTTAAGCAAACAAGCAATTTGTTCGTGTGTATATCTGATCCTTATTTGAAAGAGGTACAGGCCCCGTTCAGCCATTCACATTTGAAAACTATAAACTGTCCCATTGTCCATTAAAATGACCTTATTGGCAGCCCAGGACTTGGAACCCCAGTTCCTGCTCCAAGAAGCAACAATGGCTGCATTAACTACAGGGACGTGCTGCCAGTGTAGCTGCCACGGGCGCCTAAACAAAGTCTTGACATGGGAAGGATAATAGATAGATAGGTACCGGTATCCTGTTACCTTCATCCCACTTTTCCTCTAGGAAAGCGCTTTCCTGAGCATTAGATGCCTGGGCCAGGCAAGCACCAAATTACCTGACATTCATTTCAGAAACAGTTTTCCAAGAATATTTCAGGTCAACGCATTACGCCTGGGCCGGGGGAGGGTGTCTTTCATTCAGAGAGCATCCCAACCTGAGAATGAAGGGATAAACTAAGTCCAGTGTTGGATTTCTCTTGCCGTAATAAAACCAGTCCTTCGGTTTTGTTCATCCCTGTCAACAGTCTTTCGATCAGATACTGTATTCAGAGTTTGATAGATCATGAAACATTTTTTAAGTCAAGTTAAAATGTTGTGCCAGAATGGCATGCTTTCATTTAGTCTCAGCTGGTAGGGGGAAAAGTACTATTTCCAAACAGTACTTTTTCCACCAAATGCTCTACTGAGATCTAGATTCTACTTTTTAATAAATGAGTCTTGGGGGAGAAAAAGTACTAAAATTGTTCGTTCCCAAGGGACAGGACACCACATGGGTCGTTCATTTACAGTTTTTGCTGTACTGTGTTGTTCTACATACTCCCCAAATGGCATATAAAAGCATTCTTCCTAGTTTGCACAAGTACGATAGACTTGGATCAGAAGCATGGAAAAAGCATTTTATATAAAAATTTAAGCCCTGGAGTGCTGACTTACTCAAACTTTACATTTTTTTACAATTTACTTTTGTTCATTAGGAAAGGAAAGCTGTTTTGAGAGGATAATTCAGAGGTTTGGAAGAAAAGTGGTGTATGTTGTCATAGGAGACGGTGTGGAAGAGGAACAAGGGGCAAAAAAGGTGAGTGTTCCTCCTTGGTGCCTCTTGTGCCCTTTCATTTTTCTTACTCCTCAAAATCTTCAGAACTGGATCATTTAAACACATGCCATTTCTCTGAAACAGATTATGAATGTGTTCTGAACCATAAGCGCTGACCAAGGGCAGAGTAGAAGTAAGTCATTATTGAAGCGATCTTTTTGAAGAGTGGTATTCACAAGCTCGGGGGTCATGGATGGTTGGTCTTCACAGAATGTAGACTCGGGGAACAGAAAAGGAGGCTTAGTTCTGCAGCCATCATCCGGAACAGAGACAGCACACATGCCTGCTCATGCCCCTTTCTGCACCCATAGCAGACATCGCCAGGTGATTAGACGTCCATTACCTGAGCCTGGATGCAGCCTAAGCACCTTCCAAACATCAGTTCAGAAAGATTCTAGGAGCTAATCAGAGCTGGCTTGCAAAGCTATTTTCTGCCCTAGAGTACGGTGCCTTCTTTTGATCACGAGGTCAATGCTTTGCCTCTTTTGGGATGCTCAAAAAGGAGGAAAGGAGCAGGTCCCTTGACTCTCCGTTTGCCTGTGATATTTCTTTTTATTCTTCTGCACCCCTGCAAGTGTGATTCTGTCATTTCCTGTAGCAAAAGCTTTCTCATGAAAGTCCTTCATTGTATTTTAAAAAGGGGGAAGGAGGAAGGAACCACATTCCTTAGCCTGGCACTCAGGGTCTTCACAATCTAGTAACACCGTAGGCACGTTGGTCTGCTTACCCTCCTTTGGCCACGCCAGCACCTCCTTCCTGCTGCTGTTGTGCTTGGAATGCTCCTCTGCCCAGTGCCTTACTGTCACTGTCTTACTCATTTTTCAAAATCCAGTTTACATACCACCTTTTCTTTTTCCCTTGTTTATAAGAGCTCAGTTATAGTAGCACCACTTATACTTTAATTGCAGAAGCTCTGGTAAATGACTTGGATTCTTGAGCCAGATACCCTGGGTTTGAATGACAGCTCTACCATTTACCAGTTCTGTGACTTCGAAAAAGTTACTTTACCCTTCTCTTTCCGTATCTAAACATGGAGATTATAGCAGCACCTAGCTCATTGGCTATTTTAAGGATTAGATTTAGTTCAGGTATAAAACAGAGCCTGATACGTATGAAGTATGCAACAAATGGCAGCTATTATTATTAATTATTTGCACATGTGCCTGCTTCAGCAGTAAAGTGTGAGCTCCTGAGATGTAGGGATCTTATTTTGCTTGATTGCTGTTTGAGACTCTGTCTTCTTTTTTTTTTCTTTTTTTTTTACAGTTCCCAAAATCTTGGCACAGTCATGCACTAATACTTCTTAAATTGAAGAGCATTAACTATTTTATGAGATTAACCAATAGAATAATTGTTTTCTTCTCTTCCCCATACACTCACTCATAGAAGTCACTTTTCCATAAAGGAGGCAAGCTCTTCTGGAATATTCCAGTATACTCCAGAAATGGCACCAGTCCATAGATGCAGCATGAAGCATGGCATGTGGCCAGCCTCCTTAGAGAGTCCAAGAATACTTAATTCACCTTCAGTGCCTCTGAATTCCAGTAAAAGCATAGAAGCTGACCCTAATTCTGTAAATAATAGATTTCACTTACACCCATAGATACACAATGTGCCCATGATTACAGTCTCCCCACGTGTGTTCAGTGCTGGTAGAAACCCACATACACTTTTTTAAAGCTTGATTCTAAGCAGTATTTGCCATCTAAGCACTAATTCTGTGTTCCAGCTTCACCAGTGGCCAACCACCATTGTCATTAGGTACATCTGTTAGCCCTTTGGGCTGTCTTCATAAAAAGAAATCTTTCCCAGACTAAATAGAGTACCCAAAACTCAGCCCTGGAGAGTTAAAGAGAATATTTGGTGCGAATCCAGACTCAAATCTTTTTCCTGAGAAAGCCTCTGGAATCCCCTGCCATTTCCAGACAGGACCTCCTAGTGGCTATGGGAACATGGAATAGATTTGCACCTCTGAGCATCACAGAATTGAAGAGCAGCATTTCATGCCAGGATGGCCCAGGGCCAAGGTGTGACTCTGCCTTCCAAGCTGGTCCTTCTCCACCTAGTACTCACCAAAAAATTTTAATTTCAAGAGAAGGTTGCCAAAATGTGGCTTTCTAGCTTGTGGTAGACAGAAGAATGTTTATGAAAGTGATGACCTAAAATTCAAAGAACACAAGAAGTATGTTTCTTAGATATTTGTGTGGGTGAACACAAGATGGGAAAAGTAAAGGAATTTGTGATTTGATGTTAGAATTGAAAGTAGTAACAGTACTGAGAGTATTTGCTCTCTTTGAAGAACAGTTAAAATTGTTTCCACTGTTTATCTTTGGACATGTTATTCTTTCTATTCAGGACAAACACACACACCTATACCAAAAAGAATTAGGCAGCTGCCTACGAAGAACATCCTCTTTAAATTTTTTGACTGTAAATGAATGCTAGTAGCTTCAACTTTCTGGTCTGATTTCTTGGGATAAGTGTATGTAATCAGTCCAGTACTCTGTTACAAAGGAACTCTTGGCACCTTGAGAGCTACCAGCCTGGGAACTCTAATGAAACTGTAACCAGGAGTTGTAAGCACTTTATGTGTGTTTGTAAAGTGTACAGATTTTTCAGAAATAGTCAGATTCCTAATAATTGTGCATATGATTCAGATGTCATAAATCTGTCATCCTGAGTGACAAATTGACCATTCCTTTCTTATAGTCTGTCTAGCCTTTCTAGGTTAACTAGTATTTAAACAGCAGTACTTAGTGCATGAGTTAAGAGACAAGGATCTAACAGTTCACAGTAAATAAGGAGTATATTTACTGTGTGGGGTTCTGCATAGAAATAGAGAATATTTAATATTTAACTTAAGGGAAATATTTAATTTAGGGGAAGACTACAATTTATCAATATCCCATTTTAAAAACTCTATATGAAAATTCAAGCTAAAGAAATAAAGAGATGGTTATCCTTACTATCAGTTATAAAGCCCTTATTATGTCCCAGAACCTCTTTTAGGCACTTCCTATCCATTATCTCATTAAATACTCACAACAATTCTATGAGGCAGGAGCCCTTAGGCCTCTTTTATAGATGAGGAAACTGAGGCACAGGAAGGTGAGTACTTTGGCCAAGCTCACACAGCTAGAAAGTCACCAAACTAGGATTTGAAGCCAATTATATCTGTGAGATTCAGCACAAAGTTCCTTCAAATTACAGACTTTACTTACATATCTTAAATACGATTTGATTTACAAAAAAAGACTTTTAATGCTTTTTTTAAATTGTTAGAATATAGTGTGCAATGTTTGTTTCTTTCCTTTTGGGAGGTAGATAGAACTATGTTAAGTGTTCTCTTTCTCCCAATTTTACACTCATGATTAAAATTTTAAAAATAAATCATTAATTCTAGTTTATAATTTGGTTCACAAGCATTTCAGATTACTAAATAAAACTAACCGTGAACCAGTGAAGTTCTGCAAGTTTGGGCACTAAAATGTTTTGCAAAATCAAAACATTTTGCATTTCTTCTAAATCAATTTTAACCATTTAGCTGCCTCTCTTCATTTCCTATGTCCTTTTAAAAATCTAGTACAACACTCCTCTCTCTTCCCTGTAGAGATGTCTTTCATCTCCCTAAATAATGTTCTTCTGCTAGAGGTAGTTATTTTTTTAAGCCCAGAAATGAAAACTAGTAAGTATTCTGCCAGTTACCTGTTTTGTTATGGTCAGTTGAAGTCTGCTCTATCACCTTTGTTCTCTTTAGCAATACAGTCCCAGGAGTTTCATCCGTAATTTTATCTAATTCTATAATCCATATCATTAAAAAAAAAAACGTCAAAGAGAAAAGGTTAGAAATACTTTTGTTTTTTTAAAAAACGTTATTCTAAAAAGATCTCTTTTTTCAAAATTTTTATGGGAGTATAGTTGATTTACAATGTTGTATTAGTTTCAGGTGTACAGAAAGTGAATCTGTTATACATATACATATATCAACTCTTTTTTAGATTCTTTTCCCATATAGGCCATTACATAATATCGAGTGACGTTCCCTGTGCTATATACAGTAGGTCCTTACTTAGTTATTATCTATCTTATATATAGTAGTGTGTTTATGTCAATCCCAATCTTCCAATTTATCCCTCCCCCCCAATTTACCCCCTGATAACCATAAGTTTGTTTTCTATATCTGTAACTCTATTTCTGTTTTGTAGATAAGTTCATTTGTACCCTTTTTCTAGAATCGACATATAAGCGATATATGATAATTGTCTTTCTCTCTCTGACTTACTTCACTCAGTGTGACAATCTCTAGGTCCATCCATTGTTGCTGCAAATGGCATTCTTTTGTTCTTTTTTATGGCTGATATTCCATTGTATGTATGTACATTTTTTTCTGTTCCTCCATTAATGGACTTTTAGGTTGCTTCCATGTCCTGGCTATTGTAAATAGTGCTGCTGTGAACGTTGGGGTGCATGTATATTTTCAAATTATAGTTTTCTCTGGATATATTCCCAGAAGTGGGATTGCTGGATCATATGGTAGTTCTATTTTTAGTTTTTTAAGGAACCTCCGTATTGTTCTCCATAGTGGCTGCACCAGTATACATTCCCACCAACAGTGCAAGAGGGTTCCCTTTTGTCCACACCCTTTCCAGCATTTATCGTTTATAGATTTGTTTGATGGTGGCCATTCCCACAGGTGTGAGGTGATACCTCATTGTAGTTTTGATTTGCATTTCTCTACTAATTAGTGATGTTGAGCATCTTTTCATGTTTGTTGGCCATTTGTATGTCATCTTTGGAGAAATGTCTATTTAGGTCTTCTGCCCATTTTTGGATTGGGTTGTTTGCTTTTGATATTGAGCTGCATGAGCTGCTTGTGTATTTTGGGGATTAATCCTTTGTCAGTTGCTTCATCTGCAAATATTTTCTCCCATTCTGAGGGTTGTGTTTTTGTCTTGTTTATGGTTTCCTTTGCTGTGCAAAGGCTTCTAAGTTTAATTAGGTCCCATTTGTTTATTTTTGTTTTTATTTCCATTTCTCTAGGAGGTGGGTTGGAAAAGATCTTCCTGCGATTTATGTCCAGGAGTGTTCTGCCTACGTTTTCCTCTAAGAGTTTTACAGTGTCCAGTCTTACATTTAGGTCTTTAATTCATTCTGAGTTTATTTTTGTGTACGGTGTTAGGGAGTGTTCTAACTTCATTCTTTTACATGTAGCTGTCCAGTTTTCCCAGCACCGCTTATTGAAGAGACTGTCTGCTCCATTGTATATTCTTGCCTCCTTTGTCATAGATTAGGGGACCATAGGTGTGTGGGTTTATCTCTGGGCTTTCTATCTTGTTCCATTGATCTATGTTTCTGTTTTTGTGCCAGTACCAAACTGTCTTCATTATAACAGCTTTGTAGTATAGTCTGAAGTCAGGGAGCCTGATTCCTCCAGCTGCATTTTTCGTTCTCAAGATTGCTTTGGCTATTCAGGGTCTTTTGTGTTTCCATACAAACTGTGAAATTTTTTGTTCTAGTTCTGTGAAAAATACCATTGGTAATTTGATAGGGATTGCATTGAATCTGTAGATTGCTTTGGGTAGTATAGTCATTTTCACAGTGTTGATTCTTCCAATCCAAGAACATGGTATATCTCTCCATCTGTTTGTGTCATCTTTGATTGCTTTCATCAGTATCTTACAGTTTTCTGAGTACAGGTCTTTTGCCTCCCTATGTAGGTTTATTCCTAGGTATTTTATTCTTTTTGATGTGATGGTAAATGGGATTGTTGCCTTGATTTCTCTTTCTGACCTTTCATTGTTAGCGTATAGGAATGCAAGAGATTTCTGTGTATTAATTTTGTATCCTACAACTTTATACCAAATTCATTGATGAGCTCTAGTAGTTTTCTGGCAGCATCTTTAGGGTTTTCTATGTATAGTATCATGTCATCTGCAAACAGTGACAGTTTTACTTCTTCTTTTCCAATTTGGATTCCTTTTATTTCTTTCTCTTCTGTGATTGCTGTGGCTAGGACTTCCAAGACTGTGTTGAATAATAATGGTGAGACTAGACATCCTTGTCTTGTTCCTGATCTTAGAGGAAATGCTTTCCCTTTTTCACCCTAGAAGAAATGGACAAATTCTAAAAAAGATCTCTTGTAAGAGTTTTCTCTGAGCACCTCTTTATTCCTAGAAAGACCATTCAGAGAAGCCATCTCACTACTGGTGGCTATCTTTCTTTGATGTATGTCTTTGTTGTCAAAGTCTGCCATGCTGAATACAACATTCCTCAAGTGAAAATAATTAGGCCTATGTATGATTTAAAAAAAAATCAAAATGTAAATAATAGTCTTCGGCACACTGAAAGCAGTTTTGGTTTCTAGAGTAAAAACAGCCTCGTTTTATAACTCTGACTTTATTTACTTTTCAGAGAATTACTTAAAATTAATCTCTTGTGAATAACATGGAGGGAGAGGGGGAGGGCAAGCACCATTATTCTGCATAATGACAAACTCTTCATCAAAAAATGTCCATTTTCACGGTGCATTCCAAAACTTGCTGAAAACCAAGATGAAGCTGAGAATCTGCTTAATAATGCTTGATTGTGAGTTTATTTAGGAGAAAAATTAGGAGAAAAATAAGAGCTTCTTTTGTTTAAAAAAAAGACATTTTTTTTTCTTTTTTTAAATAAATTTATTTAGTTATTTATGGCAGTGTTGGGTCTTCATTTCTGAGAGGACTTTCTCTAGCTGCAGCGAGCGGGGGCCACTCTTCATCGCAGTGCGCGGGCCTCTCACTGTCGCGGCCTCTCTTGTTGCGGAGCACAGGCTCCAGACGCGCAGGCTCAGTAGTTGTGGCTCACAGGCCCAGTTACTCCGCGGCATGTGGGATCTCCCCAGACCAGGGTTCGAACCCGTGTCCCCTGCATTGGCAGGCAGATTCTCAACCACTGCGCCACCAGGGAAGCCCCAAGACAACATTTTTAAGGCAAGTTTTTGCTTTTAGTTTTATTTAAGTGAGACATAGGGATTACTGAGTACAGAATTTTATTATTCTAAAGCCATTACATCCGTTTAACTTAATGAGCACATACTGTATGCCAGGTCTTAAATTGGATTTCATCTTTATTCTTAAAGAGCTCACTCCTGTCCAGAGGGGATAGAGCATATACAAATAGTCAAAGAGCAAAGCTGTGTGGTAAGCTTCATGAGTTCTCAGAATATCTCTTTATTTACAATTTGAGAAGTATTTGTACCTCCATATGCAAATTTTCTAGAGATAATATATGCATAGGAAAGCACAGATCTGTTCTTTTTTATACAAATGGTAACTATACACTTTTTTTTCCGTGCCTACTTTTTTCACTTCATATATATCCTGGTAGTTATTCCATATCAATACATGGAGCTCTGCATCTCTAATTCTTATAAATGGCTGCATCACAATTCCATTACCTTGATATGTTGTAGTTTAACGAGTCCCCTGGGGCTTAACATTTCATTGGTTTCCAGTGTTTATTATTACAAACAGTTCTGCAGTGAGTGGTCTTTACGTGGTTCATGCGTGGGCAAGTATATCTGTGGGATAAATTCCTAGAAGTGCAATACCTGGGGCAAAGGTTATGTGCGTTTCTGGTTTTGAAACATTTTCTTAATACATTTTTAATAATTCAGCAATATTCAAATTACATGTGTCCACACACCCAGCTTTTTATATTACTGATCTTATGTATACCCAGAAGGGATAAATACCAGACAAGGAGGAAAGTTGGCAGAAGGGGATTTGGAAAGCTGCACATGTGGGCAAGAGGAACAAAGGCTGTGTCATTATTTTACCATTAGGGAATATTTTGGTTCTAATGATCCCAAAACATGGGCTATTTCCCAAGATTTAGGTCTTGGTGCCCACTTCTCTCAGTATATGCTAATCTTGATAAACTAACTATATACACATCAGTTTAGGCTATCACTGTTGTTAAGATTTGTGGTTTAGCTGTGTTTTAGTCCCATGGCTCTAGTTACCTGACGGACTTTCTCCATGTAGGTATCCCATTTCATCCACCTGCATATCAGCAGATGAATTCTACTGTCCCAAACCAGTTCGCCCACTCAGATTTGCTTTGGTGTTCTCGACCTCCAACCCATCACCCATTAGCAAGAACTCTCTCTTTACAGTGTGTCTCCCGTCCATTGCACCCACTCCATTTCCACTGTTCCTTTGCCTAGTTTCTCTGCTACCAGCCAGCCACACCTCCAATCCATCCTTCCTTTAGTGCCTCATTAAATTGCTTAACATACTTCTACCTGGAAAAAAATATCTCCTTTCTTATTAGTGTTTGTTATGAACACACCATTCCAGCCCCATCTCCTCCACACTAAATACTCTGTGCATCCCACCTTTGTCACATAACATCTCCTGACTGGGAGTCCCATCCCTCTCCATCTACCTAACCAAATTTGCCCATTTCTCAAATTCAATACAGGCCCAATTTACCCTCTCCAGCTTACAGCTGAGTTCTCTATGAATTTATCATTTTGATTCTTTGTTTTCTTAAGATATAATTGGCATTCAGCACTGTATAAGTTTAAGGTGTACAGCCTAATGACTTGACTTACATATATTGTGAAACATATACTGTGAAATAATTACCACAATAAGTTTCATTGACATCTATCATCTCCTATAGATACAAAAAACATGTTTTTCTTGTGATGAGAACTCTTAGGATCTACTACTCCTAGCTTTCACATATATCATAGAGCAGTGTTAACTATAGTCAGCATGTTGTATGTTACAGCCCCAGTACTTTTTTATCTTATAACTGGAAAGAAATGTGTATCTTTTGGCCACCTTCATCCAATTTCCCCTCCCCAACCCTTTGCCTCTGGTAACTACAAATCTAATCTCCTTTTCCATGGCTTCCGGTTTTTTGGGTTTTTTTAGATTCCACACATAAGTGAGATCATACAATATTTGTCTTTGTGTGACTTATTTCACTTAGCATAATGCCCTCAGTGTCTGTCCATGTTGTCCCAGATGGCGGGATTTCCTTCGTTTTTATGGCTGAATAATAATCAATCATGTATACATCACAACGCCTTTATCCATTCACCTGTCAGTGGACACTTTGGTTGCTTCCATGTCTTGGCTATTATAAATAGTGCTTCTATGAACATGAGGGTGCAGATATGCCTTTGACATAGTGTTTTCATTTCCTTTGGGCATGTATATACCCAGAAGTGGAACTGTCTAATCATGGGGTAGTTCTGTTTTCAATTTTTTGAGGAACCGCCATACTCTCTTCCATAGCGGTTGTACCAATTTACATTCTGACCAACAGTGCGTAAGGGTTCCCTTTTCTCTACATCCTCATCAGCATTTGTTACCTCTTACCTTTTTGATGAAGGCCATTCTAACAGGCGTGAGCTGGTATCTCATTGTGGTTTTGACTTGCATTTCCCTGAGAAGTGATGGTGAGCACCTCTTCATATACCTGTTGGCCATCTGTATATCTTCTTTACAAAAATGTCTATTCAGGTCCTCTGCCCATTTTTTAAATTGGATTGTTTTGCTATTGAGTTGTATGATATTAACCCCTCATCAGATATATGGCTTACAAACATTTTTTCTCACTCCATAGGTTTTTTCATTTTGTCAAATGTTTCTTTTGCTGTGCAAAAGCTTTTTAGTTTGATATAGTCCACGTTTATTTTTTATTTTGTTGCTTTTGCTTTAGGTGTCATATCCAAAAAATAATTGCCAAGGCTGATGTCAAGGAGCCAAACATTTTTTTCAGTGTTTTCTTATAGGAGTTTTATGGTTTCTGGCCTTACATTTAAGTCTTTAGTCCTTTTCAAGTTAATTCTTGCATTCTTATACATGTGAATAGCCAGTATTCCCAGCAACATTTATTGAAGAGACTGTCTTTTCTCCAGTGAGTATTCTTGGCTCCCTTGTAAAATATTAGTTTAGCATATATACATGGGTTTATTTCTGGGCTCATTGATTCTGTTCCATTTTCCATGTGTCTGTTTTCATGCCCATACCAATACTGTTTTGATTACCATACCTTTATAATATAGCTTGAAATCAGGAAGTGTGATGCCTCCCCCTTTGTTCTTTCTCAGGATTGCTTTGGCAGTTTGGGGTCTTTTAGTTCCGTATACATTTTAGGATTGTTTTTTCTACTTCTGTAAAAAAACACCATTGGAATTTCGATAGAGATCACATTGAATCTGTAGATGGCATTTTAACAATATTAATTCTTCTAATCCATGAACGTGAGATACCTTTCCATTTATTATTTGTGTCTTCTTCAATTTCTTTCATCCATGTCTTATAACTTTCAGTGTAGAAATCCTTCACTTTTTAAGTATTTTGTTGTTTTTGATGCTTTATTGTAAATGGAATCACTTTCTTTATTATCAGATCATTTGTTCTTAGTGTATAAAAATGCTGCTGATTTTTGTATCCTGCAACTTTACTGAATTCATTGATTTGATCTAACAGTTTTTTTCTTGGAGTCTTTAGGATTTTTTATATATATAATCATGTCATCTGCAAATAGTTTTACTTCTCCCTTTCCAATTCTGATGCTTTTATTTTTCTTACCTCATTTCTCTGGCAAGGTCAATTTGATTCTTAGTCCCACACTGCCTTACATTGTAATGAAATAGTTTCAGCAGATATGTCTTGCCTGCTGGTTCTTGGCAGTAGGATCATATGTTATGTATGTATATTACTTTACAAATCTGCTGTAGCTGCAGAGCTGTACAAGTAATAGAATATTTTAATGAAAAAGTTTATAGACTTTATTAAACCTAGAAGCAACCCTGAGTCATTTCCCCTAAACCCTTATTTTGCAAATAAACAAACGGGGGCTCCAGGGAGATTAGTAACATGACTTTGAATCATGACAAAAGTCAGAGTTGAGAGTATAAGCCAGGTCTCCTCATTCTGAACCTGCTTTTCTTTTCCTCTTTTGCCACCATATCTCTCTGTCTTCACATAAGAAATATTTGTTCCACGCTAAACATTGATTCAGGAAAAAAAATTGTTTACTTTGCACCCAGTTGCCCTGGGAAGCTCTTGTAGATCCATAAAAGCTTCACATCAGTATGTGCTTAGTTAGGGAAAATGTTATTTTGCAATATTAGTTCTAATTATTTGTTAACACATGTTTGACTCCCCTGTTCTCTCCGCTAGACTCAGTCTTCTTAGAATTAGTCACTATTAAATGTTAATCATAACTATCATTATTATTAATAAACTCTTTAACAGGACTAACCAGGTCCTGCACCACTTGGCTCCTACAGCTGGTAATGTTGCAGCCATGTCTTTCTCTCTCACAGCCAGTATTCTAACAGTGAACTTCTTTATCCTCTGCCCCAGCCCCCTTCACACGCACAGAGACACTACAGTGCTCTTCTGAATGATCAGCCTTTCATAACTAGCTCAACTATTACCACCTCTTACCAGTGTCTCTCCCAGTTCCCCAGACAAAGGGAATTACCCCCGCCTACTCCTTTTAGGTGAACATTCATGATTGTTGTTCATTTCTGCTACTCACCCACAGACTGTGAGAGGGTGGGCCGGGGATGTCTTCTACACCGTGCCTGTGAATGCAAAAAATCACTAATGAACGAATGCAAAATAGTACAGTCTACTTTTATGATCTAAAATTGCCAAGTGGAACATCCTAAATTTTTGAAAAGAAATCTCTAGTACTTGGTTCTGGACAGTTATTGAAAGATAACAAAAATAGAGATACTCCAAAATAGTATAGAATCCAGAAGGGTCTACATATGCTATTGGACTGTGGTATATGTTTTTAGCAGATTACTTGTTAATAAGTAACAATAGTTTGCATCCCCAGAATAACAGGTATGTGATCTGCACCAAAATAGTTAGTAGCTCCTACTGTCACTTACAGATAGTCCCCCCAAAAAACTCCTCAGTTCTAAATTCTGTTTGCTTTCATGCCATATTCTCCTAATAGTGTGAATTGTTTAAAAATTCCCTAGGCCTATAATTGCAAATTATATTCAGGCCTTCACATTATTTTTTGCGTAGAAAAAACCAAAATGTTTTCTGTGGGCTTGATAGAATTTTGTTCTCTGAAGTGTGATGATTATCTTTCTCTTATCAAGAAAAAGATTTTGCTGATACATAAATACTTAGTACAGTGCTTTTTATAATCATGTTTTTATCCCTCATGGACGATGTAACCTCTTTTTTTTTTTTTTTGGCCTGCTTTTCTTGTCTCTGGTTAATTCAGGCGTTTCACAGACATTCCCGTCATTTAACGTCATTTAAGCTAGATTTCTAGATGTTTTAAACTACCACCAAAAAAACCCAAAAAACTATCTTAGATGTTCATTTAAAATTTCCCATATGGTAAACCTGTTTCAGGGTCAATGCAAAAAAACGAAAAAAAGAAAAAAAGTTGCTTCTTACAGGAGTAAAATTAAGTTTTGCAAAATGTAAAATACTACCAACTAAGGAAAACCACTTAAACTTGCAGCATGAAAAATGCACTGGATCCAGATTTTGAAAGGCAAATGTTTGACAAGGTTTTGTTCATAGCTACTGGATTTTATTTGAAGCTTGAAATCAGCATTCACGTCGCAGTGTAGGTCTGCTTAAGAAATACCCATCACCTTCTTCAAAGGAACAGATTCCTGAATTACATTTTAAAATGCAGTCCAGTATTCTAAGGGGAGGATTAAGTTTGAATTTGTGTTTTAAACAGATGTGATGTTGAGATCTTAACTGGCGGTTTTCACGGTACCGAATAAGGGGATGTGGGCAGCATGGTGGATTGCCAAAGCAGCCTTTCAGGGCCTGTGCTGGGAGTGTCCTCTGTCCTGACCACATTGTCTGCCCCTTTGCAGCACGCCATGCCCTTCTGGAGGGTCTCCAGTCACTCGGACCTCATGGCCCTACATCATGCCTTGGAACTGGAGTACCTGTAACAGCCCCCTAGCACTTTGAAACCACACAACCGCCCCGTGAGCAGGGACACACCCAGCAGGCTGAGTCCCGAGTCGGCGCCGGACTCCAAACTAGCGATTTCAACATTTTGATGCCCAGCTGCTGTGGGTCCTCGCCTCTGCCCTTGTGGTAAATGAAGGACCACATCCCTTTCTTCAGAACAGCTGTTGACTCTAGTACTGTGAATCCAATGCAAATAAGCCATGAGAATGTTCTAGCACAGTGTAACGTGTCTTGGCCACATTAACTACATGGTTCGAACCTGTGAAGAAAGGACCCGCAGACGCTTTACGTTTTTAGCATCTTCAGTGTGACCTAAACAGCTTCTCCAATACAGCAAACTTGATTGCACAACAAAGACTGAAATGGGTTTCCTGATTACCAGTGGGGGGATTTTCTTGTAAAGGTTTACTTTTTTGGTGTCTCATACCCAGGGTCATCTGTACATCTCTACTTATTTATGAACAGACTTTAAAAAAAAAAAAAAAACAGCTTTATCGAGGTATAATTCAGGAACCATACAGTTCATGTGAACAGACTTTTCTGACACCAAATAACTGTAGAGACAGCATGATGAGAGAGAAGCGACTGAAGGCTTTGGCCTCACGACACAGCAAGTACTTTGAATTTTAGCACATTGCAAAGTAGTTTAAAATATGTCTAATTTAAACGTATAATATGTACATCACTGAGACAATCATGTACAGAAAGAATTTTGGGTGTAAATTTGTAATAATGGATGATTCTTTTACATATTGTTTAGGAAAATGATATTGAAAGGTAGCAATGCCTTGATAGTGAAGTACGAGGCAGGTTATGCACAGACGTGCAGTGCCTTCTCGGAGTACTGGTATAAATATGTAGATAATGGATTTTTTTTTAAGATCATGTTGCCAAGACCAAAAGCATGGATGTCAAGTGTCAATAAGATTTTGTTTTCCAATTTTTTTTCCCATCAGTTCTTTGTTTATGCTGTTAGGAGGGCCTTGGTAAAAGAACACAGCAGTGTCTGTCTGTCTTAAATAATTTTGGGGAAAAAAGCCCTCTTAAAACCTCACTTTTTCATTGTCAACACTAATGTAGTATATGTAACTACTTGGAAAAAGATTATTCAAACGCTCCTTCCCACAGAAAGAATGTAGATGATGGGTATATTTTACTAATGAAATGGTTCATGAACTGGACACTAGCAAAGTTTTCATGTGCTCAGATGATATTTTCTCATTTAAGGAAGGACATTACCACATATCTGGAAATCAGCAAAACTTTGTATTACTTCCTACATTCATGTTCCTTCTGTTTTCCTCCACACTCACCTCCTACCCCACCCTCCCAGGAAAGTTCACTGCCAGCAGGGGACACAGCCCGGTCATCATCACCAAGAAAATAATGCTACTCTTCACCCCCATTCTGTATTACATGACAAGCATAAACCTGGGAAATAAAATTTGTCACCTTTGTAATACCCTAATAAAGTTTCTCCAAAAGTGATCCATGAGTTTATCTAGACACTAGTTTCTCTCATCTAAAGCCTTCCATTGTCAGGAAATTACTTTTTGGATGAATTTTCCTTAATAGTGTATTGAGGGAAAAAAATAACACCAGCTTTGACCCAAAGTACCTAAAGAGCTACTCTATCCTTTTCTGAAGTTTCATGTTGCTGCTAGAATTAGTCAGTCAGTTGTGAATTTCTCAAAATCGTTTTAATCATTCAATTCAGTTTGTTTTTCCTCTTTTGCTTGAAGCAAACAGAAGTCGACAATTTTTCAGCCTTAACATTTTACATTTTTGTACTCTGCAGACTGAAAAGACAAAGTTTATCTTACCCTTACTGTATAAAGGTGTGTTGTGTCCACAACTGTGTACAGAATTTTTCTTCATTCAATTTGTGTTTAAATTAATAAAACTGATTTGTGAAGTACTGTGAGCTCCTTGACTTGTCAGTATTTTCTTCATCTCTTGGTTCTAAGAAATAGCAGGATCTTGGTTGCATTAGAAAGCTCATAGTCCAACAAAAGGAAGTTGTACAGAGCAACTGTAGTAATGGCTTTATCAGTCCTTGAGAGGACTAAGCTAGAAAAATTACAGCTGTTTTCTTTGATCACTGTAAGAACAGATGAACGGAAAAGCTCTTTACTTCCTCCAAAAACTATATAAGCTAGACCTCTGCTCAGACTTATCTGCTATAGAACAGAATTCAGCATCAAGCGTCTTGGATGCCAGAGCATAGATTTAGCCACTTAAATACCCAAGGGACAGCAACAGAAACAAGCTTCATCTATAAAGAACGCCCACAACATACACCGCTAAGATTTGGCCAGATTAATCACCGACAAAGAGCTACAAAACAGCACAACTTGCTTCCTCCTGGGATTTAATCTTAGAAACACAACATTCATACATACAAACACGTGACCATCAAACATGCAGTGGTCTGACTCATTTATCAGGCCCAGGATGTTCGTTTTTCACATGCACACACTAATGAAGTGTCTGTGCATGCTCAGATACCCGAGGATGAAAAGTCTGGGGAATGTCTGTAAAGAGAGGCAGGGGTGGGGACCAGAAGGACTTTTGGTCTCAGGTTAAGAAAGTGTGGAAAACAGGCAAAATGGAGAGCATACCCTCAAGAGATGGATTTTCTAAAGCGCCACGTCTAACATGACCCCCTCTGGCCAAAATGCTTAAAGGGTTCCCCTTCAACCATAGATTAGAGCCCATATTTCTCTACCTGCCATTCTAGAGTTTCCAAGTCCAGCCTCTGCTTTCTTCCCCATGTTGTCTCTCGTTATTCTTAGGAACAAACCTTCAGTCCATATAGACTGGGCTCCTTAATGGGCCAAACAGGCTGTAAGCATCCCTGCCAAATCTCTGCTCAGAGCTCTCCCCTTGCCATCAATGACTTCCTCCACCTTTAATCCACCCAAACCGTGTCCAGCTCCAGACCCTTCACCTCTGCAGAACCTTCTTTCCCGCCATGGCACACAGTGTTCGCGCCTTCTCTTGAACTTCTCTCACCCAATGTCCATAGTCTTACTGGCCGTTCAGACTATTCCCTTAAATAAAGGCTCACCATGCCCCCACCACTGTCCGAGATGCTGAGGACAGGAGGTCTTGGCTCATGAGGATGGAGTTTATATCAGAGTAGGTGGGAACAGACAAATGAATTACTGAATGAATGAGTGAATAAGATACATTCAGTTGGAAGCATTCTTTGTGGAAAATTAAAACAGGGAATATGGGTAGGTGACAGGGCTTCCCTGGAAAGGATGGACAGAACTGAGACATGTGAACGGAGACCAGTTGCTAAGAAGCAGGCAGCATGTGAAGAGGAGGGGCAGGAGATACAGTCAAAGGTCCTCAGAGGAGAAGACTTCTATTCACTGTGTTTTAGGAGTGAAAGTCACACTCATGGGTCCAAGAAGAGATGATCTGGGAAAGGAATGGAGACGGAGAGAGTCTTGTCGAGGGATTTGGATGCTATTCTAAATGGCCGCTGAGGGGTCTACACAGGGTTGTGACCCAATCTGACACACACTTTGGAATGACCACTCTGGCTGCTGGGTGGAGGATGGGCTAAAGAAGTGGGGGAACGAGTCATCAGGCTAGCAGGGCAGAGTCCAGGAGAACAACAGCCAGATTCAGGTTAGGACGGGGAAAAGGACACCTGGATTTATTTGTAGTGACAGCAAGGACAGCACTTGGTTAATGGGTTGAATGGGGGGAGCAGTGAGACACAAGGAGTCTGAACACCCCCAGAGTAAGGGGTCTCCCCACCACTGTGAGATAGTACACCTAGTGGTGAAGAGCCTGGCCTCTGCAGGCAGACTGCCTGGGTTCGAATCCCAGCTTCCCATTTTAGTTAGCCAAGTTGTTTAACTTCCCTGTGCCTTAGTTTCCTCATCTGTAAAAAGGGGATAACAGGGCTTCCCTGGTGGCGCAGTGGTTGAGAGTCCGCCTGCCAATGCAGGTTTGTGCCCCGGTCCGGGAAGATCCCACATGCCGCGGAGCAGCTGGGCCCGTGAGCCATGGCTGCTGAGCCTGCGCGTCCGGAGCCTGTGCTCCGCAACGGGAGAGGCCACAACAGTGAGAGGCCCGCGTACCGCAAAAAAAAAAAAAAAAAAAAGGGGTGACAATAATACCTACTTCAGACCGTTATTATGAGGACCAATTAAGTTAAAATGTGTAAATTGTTTGGGGCACTGCTTGGCATATTTTTTAATGCTGCCCATTACTATGCTGGCTAAGTATTCAGACTTTTTTTTTCTCCCCAACTAAAGAACCAGCTCTTTGACGGCACAGACCATTTACAAGGGGACTGCATTCTTCCGGCCTAGTCTAGGAAACAGGATGAAAAAGACCATCTAGTTTCTGACCTCAAGCACTGGGATGGTGGCTATTAAAAAAGAATCACAATGATAAAGGAGGATTCCGTGAGTGGTCCTGCTGGCGTGGGAGGTGGGGAGAGCAGGGCAGCCTGGGCAGGCGGGCAACGCCGCCCCGAAGCTGAGCCCTGCCGGCTAGAGCTGGCCTGAGCAGAGTGGGGAGAAGGGAGCACAGGAGAGAGGCCGAGAGGGAAGGTGAGAAGGGAAGACAGGCCACAGGACTACAGGAGCGCGGGGAGTGTGGGTCAGAGTGGCCGGGAGAGGGAGGGGTGAGGGTGTGAACTGTGCTTCACTTCCAAGCAAAACTTCAGGCTTAGTGCTTTCATTACCCACGAGCATGGCTATTCCCCTTTCACGGAAGAAAGATAGGAGGATAGAAACAGAGGTTGCATTCAGCCTCCCGCATTATAGCACAAACAGCCTGGGACCCTTCACTGGGGCCACGATTCCACATTAAACTAGACTTAGATGTTAGCCCTAAGTAGCGTCTAGCGGAGCCCCTTTTATTATACAGATTACAAAACTCAGGTTAATTGCTCTGTCCAAGAGGTCACAGCCCAATCAGGCAGAGTCATAACCCCAGGCGACTCTTGGATACAACACAGAATCATGAAAAGATCATGGGCTCTCAGGTCAATAGAAGTTGGCTTTGCCCCGTGCTCCATGGCTCCACACCAGGGCTTTCCATTTTCAAGGTGTATTTGGCATCCTGTCCACCGTTAGTACAATTGTCCAGTGATGTCTAAATGCTTTGGGTTGTAAACCTCAGCACCTCAATTCTGTGTCATCCTTCCAGGGACTGGTTTAAAATTTGTCTTCCAATCAGCATTTACACACATCCAATGCACATGCATTCTGTAATAACTTTTAAAAGTTGCTTTTCAAAACATTTGAATAGGGCTTGGATGTTCCCCAATTCAAGTGACTATAAAGGAAGCCATTTGCTTAACAGAATGTGGAGATGCTGCCGCGGACAGCGTGGGTTCATTTCAGACATGTAAGACATTTCCTTCCAGACCCTGGGATCCCCGACACTCTCTTTCTGCAGCTACAGAAGCGTCAGCTGACTCACGTCGCCCTGTCCCTCCCACTCAGGATGGTTTCTTGACAATCCAAAAGGAGACAGTTAGCAATAGCACTTCTTTCTTTCAGTGTCTCTCAGAAACGTTTCCCTTTCTCTCTGTTCTGTGCAATTATCCAAACTGACAGGCGAACTTGTGGCAGAAGAAATGAAAGGGTCTGTAATTTAGGAAACCTTTGGCTCCACTCACTGAAAGCAGGTTGTTTGTAAAGAGGAAATCCTGACCTCAGCTAACTGGCAAACTCTGTCAGAAGCAATAGAAGGAAGTGAAGGAGAAAGAACAGCGCCGGGGATTTTTATTGGCAACAGAAGAAAAACGGATGCCCTGCCAGAGGGAAGCCCTTCCGAGAGAACTCTCTGATGGGGGACCAAGTGTGCCCAGAGCTAGTGCGTGTACAGCTACGCACCGCCTGGTGGCTCTGGGCTTGGTTTGTCAGCTGGTCTGACTTGGGGGACTTTGCTGCCTGGGACCATAGCTAGACGGACCATCCTGAAAATGGATTGCCTTCACTCCTGTCTGCTGCTCCCAGCACCCCGTGGCCTGTCCCACCTTCTCTCGTGGCTTGACATAAAGCCCCAGGACCCAGAGGTGGGAAAGGAGATAAGCTACCTCGTGTTTCCCACGTTGGTGCCGCCCACCGACTCCCCCCACCTCCTCCCTCTGTCTGCCACCCCATTTAGTAGGGACCTCTGGGTAACTCCCCAAGAAAGGAGGCCCCCTCAAGCCCTCATATCCTTCTACCAGGGGTCCTCAATGGGCTGCCCGTTGAGATCGCCCGGGTGCCTAGAAAACTCCCTGAGCCCCTCTCTACAGATTCTAATTGGATTTGTCTAGGTTGGGGCTCGAG
The DNA here is from genome assembly GCF_964165515.1 of Mesoplodon bidens. Classification (NCBI taxonomy): domain Eukaryota; kingdom Metazoa; phylum Chordata; class Mammalia; order Artiodactyla; family Ziphiidae; genus Mesoplodon; species Mesoplodon bidens. The sequence continues at coordinate 16,446,160 of NC_138173.1, read as the reverse complement.
CAGCAGTCAAGGTAAAGAGCCATTGCTTTGGGCCAACCAGGTATGGGAAAGGCCTCCATTCAAGGCAACTCCCAGCAAGGCTGGGCCATGTGTGGAGTGTGAGTTCCCAGCTCCTGGCCTTTCCCTTCCAAGCCACTCCGATTCCCGGTAGGCCATGCCTATGCCCCGGAAATCCTTATGACCCCCAACTCGATTCCATTCAAGCATCTAGGGAGTTTCTCCTGTGAGTGAAGAGTTCTGCCTGGTGTCAGGGGTGTCCCTAGGGGGTTGGCCATCTAGTGGGGAAACAGAGAGAATGTGAGAAAAGGCAGGTGTGACGAGGGCCTCGCTGGATGGCCAGGACACTGGAAATCTAGGGGGACAAATGTTGCAAAGAATTTTAACTTATGATGGAAGCCCAGAGGGGACAGCAATGGATGTTGGCTGGGGAAACAGGTCTCATTGAGGGGATGACATTTTCATCGATCTAGATGAGATAAAAGAAAAAGATACTGATAGGCTCCTAAACCTAGGTTCCTCATCCTCTTCCGGATTAATGAGAGAGAGAACTATTTAATAACTGCCGGCTGCAATAACCCAAGTGAGATGTAAGGAGGGTCTGTCCTAGGGCAGCCCTGGGGATAGAAGCATGGAACCCATTTCGCAGGTGTCCCAGGGGCAGAGCTAGTCCTGAGTGCGGGGGGCAGGCTTCCAAGGTTCTCTTGCTGTGCCCCTCCCTCCATCCAACACTGGATAGGATCCAGCTGGATCCAGCCAGGTACCAAGTTGTGCATAATTAAGTCAGAGGATTATAGCTGAGGGGAAGGTGTTGGTTCATTCTAAATCTTCTCTTGAACTCAGACCTGGAAGGCTTTGCTGTCTTTGGGGCTAATTATATATATCATTGAGTGAGTGAGTGAGTGAGTGAGTGAGTGAGTGTGTGAGTGTGTGTGTGTGTGTGTTGCAGTGAATTATTTCAAGGGGCAAGAATAGCATCCCAGTTTCCCGGATGGTTCTCAAAAGTGCAGCAATCAGGCTGAAGCCCTTTACGTGTAACTGGGAAAGTGACACTTTTCCACTACAAATTGGGGGAAGGGGGGCTGGCTGAAGGTGTTTTTAAAGAAGCTAAACCCTTCCTGTGGAGGCCCTTCCTATCACCCTCCAAAAACATAACATGGAGATGGGCTGGGGGGCAGGGGACGGGACCTTTGTAGTGTTGTAAGCAGATAGGTTATGGGGTCCCCGAAGAAAGAGAACCAGGAATGGCTCTCTTGACCTAAGAGGAGCCATGTTGGCCTCAGCATTTTGTGATCTAAGCCTGGCCACATGCTGGCCCTTGAACAGGCCTCAGTAATCAATGAGCTTTAGGGAACAAAGGAATGCAGGAAGAGAGAAAAGGCAGCCGAACAATAGTGCAGTGACAAAGCAGAGTCCTCGTGCCTCCTCAGGGGATACACAGAATAATATATCTCTGAGTTCTGCAGGGTCTAAGGTCCCCACCCAGGGGAGGACAGCATGATGGTGTTGACCCTCCTGACGTCAGTCAACTCAAGTTCGGATTCTGTCGACGTTTGTCCCAATTTTATGCTGAATTCTCCTCTGCTCAAGCCCCTTCACGAATATACATGGACCCTTAGCTTAAAAGCTCCCCAGTTTTGCTATTGGGAAAGACCCCTAAGGTTCTCCTTACTGGCTGCAGGAATAATAAGTCCTTCCTTCTCCCCGTCTTTGGCTTGGTCGTGTCCATTGGCTCGACACCCCCCAAGAGGCAAACCCAGTTTTCGGGTAACAGTATCTGCAGGAGGACGAGGGTCCCCCGAACGCTCACTCCTCGCACCTCCCTTTAAGGGACGCTGCATCCTTGGAGATGAAACAGGCACCCAGAGGCCGCTCCAAGGCCCTTCGATGCAAAACCCCTTTGACTGTGTCCCTTGCACTTCGCTGTTTACAAGCACGCCACCCATCTCAGATGGACGGCAAAGTGTCAGGAGGAAGAGAAGAAAAGAAAGGAAAGAAAGAGAAGGAAAACCAAGACCGTGTGTGAGGGAGGAGGGAGGGAGGGAGGGTTTGTTGTGTCAACTTGGACATTAAAAAGAACGAAACCACTGAACGGGATCCCCCCGTACTTGCCCTAGCCCTGATGTGCAGGAGGCCTGGACCTGGGCCCCCTGAAGTCGCAGGGATCAAAGTCCCAGTGAGCACGCGTCCAGACAGCCCCCGGGGTGGAGGAGGAAGGGGAGAGGGGCTCTGAGCGGAGGCGGCCCTGCCCCTCCGCTGGCTCTTCAGAAAGGGCCTCTTTCACCGCCTCCCCCCATGTTCCTGTCTGTACCAACCTCTCACTGAGAAATCACCGCAGGCCCCATCACCTAGCCTACTCAGGAGTTCAAAAATACCAAAGGTTTTGCAGAACTTCCATTCTTCTCAAAGTAGTTAAAATGCAAGCGGGCGGGGGCCTGCACTGATAGAGGAAGCACACGCCCTTAGTGGAACAGTCTTGTTTTGAAAAACTTCTGCCCTCTGGGGTTGAAAGCATTTCTTGGCCCAGTGGAATCAAAAGGTGCCATGAGAGCTCCAGCAAGGCTTCCAGCCCGACCCTGATATTTATTTGCAAAGCCTTACAGGAAATCAGTGCTACGTGTTCCATGAAAAACAAAGGGAAATGCAGGAATCAGGAAAAACAACAGACTGCTCCAAACAGCCTGACATCAACAACAGGCTTTAAAGAAAATGAGATGCTGAAAAAATAGTTCCCTTTGACATGTCACCTTTCAACATGTACTGAAGACCCACTGTACGCCCAGCCCGGTGCAAGGTGCTGACAGGGTCTTGGTCCTGAGAAGTTCATGTTTCCCAGGGTGGAGTCAGGGTGGGCTGCTGAGATAAAGGCAGCGTTGGGTGATTTGGACTTGAACGGTAAGGAACAGAATGAACTGGAGGCTTTGGGCGCAGGGGTCACTGGGGAGATGAGTGCTTTGGGAAGATTCCTAGGAGAATGTAACATTTAATCTGTACTGAGGAACAGGTGGGAGTTTCACAGATGGAAAAAAAAAATAAGAGCAAAGCTGGGGGGAAAGTGCATAACGTCTAAAACAGTTTCAGAAATTGAGCCTTAAAATTGCTATAAAAATTAAGCACGACACAGGATGGTCATTTATAACCATTCACGGAGTGCTTTCTACCGACTGCAAGAAATTCATAGAAGGGCAAGAGAGATATGCTCTGCACACCAATGCCCAGAGTTCATGTCACCGAAGGTTACAAACTCAAATGACAACAGGGGCCAGTGAGTAATATAAGTGGGTGAGGGATTCAGGCCTATTATAGAAATCCCAGGGCCCTCTCATGTAAAAACAACAACAACAAAACCTTATTCTGATTTGATAGTGACAGTTCAGAAAAGTTTTTCTACACTAGAAGAAAAACATGCAAAAAAGTATACTGTAATCAGCTCTAGGCATTTATCCTCGGAGGGAAGAGGTGGGGATGGTCAGAAGAGAGCAGGGCTCTACGAAGCTGACAGCTGCTTCTCAGCTCTACCCAGTTGTTGCCACGAAGGAATGCTGGCTCAGGGTGTCAGGTTTTCCAGCTTTCAAGAGAAGCCAGATATCCTGATATTGCGTTTGGGGGGTGGGGGGCGGTGGGGTAGGGGATGGTTGTGGGAATCTCAAACTTTGTAAATTCTGGTTCCAAATTTTAAATTCTGTAGATGGATTATAATATGACAGTGGGCATAGTTTAAAACATGCAGATAATGGAAAAGATTTCTGGCTGGAATGTCTAGGAAGACTTCCTGGAGGAACTGATCTCTAAGCTGGGCCTTTGGGAAGGTTACTGGCCTCAGGTGGGAGGCTGGAGGGCAAACGGACTCAAGTGCCAGCATCAGTCATACTTTGGAAAGTCATGTCATTCAGTGGTACCCAGTGTGGCCATATACCAAAATGAACTTGGGAATGTTTGTCACATTTACGATCTTTTAAAAAGTTTTAAATGTTTCTGTACATGCTACAACATGGCTTAACCGAAACAACGTTATGCTAAGTGAAAGAAGTCAGACACCAAGGGACAAATATTGTACGATTCTAACGTTGAAAGTAAAATAGAGGTTACCATGGGCTGAGGGCAGAGAGAAATGGCCAGTTATTGTTTAATGAGTACAGAGTTTCTGTTTGGGATGATGAAAAAGTTCTAGAGATGGATAGTGCTAATGGTCGCACACCATTTTAATGTACTTAATGCCACTGAATGGTATACTGAAAAAACATTAACATGGAAAACAAAATAAAAGCTTATGTAATATAAGCATGCCTACTTATCACAAACAGAAATGGAGAAATATGTAAAATTTTTAAAGGATTTTTTGTTCTCAACCTGCTGCCACATGAACATACAATGAACCATCATGTCCCTCACAAACTCTTAGGAATTCATGCCACTGGACTCCTGCATGCCAGCACTGACCACTTCACAGGCAAAAACCCCAACTATTTCCACTTAGAATCATCCTGGGTTTCATGTACTTTGACTCCGAATCACTGACTGCACTACTGCTCAGTCATAGAACTTAAGGAGAGAGGGATGACGGGAAGCAGGAAAGCTTCACACTCCCCAAAGGATACAGTCATGTGACTGTCTTTATGTGTGTGCACATTTGTGTGTAATGTGTGCATGCATATGTATGTACATACTAGCTTATTTTACATAATTTCCTGCTTCTTGATATTTTAAAATTTCAACTATCTTAGATATCTTTCCATTTCAGTATTTATAAATCTAGTTCCTCACTTTCCACAGCTGCCTAGTGTTCCACTATATGTGAGTAGCACACCTCTTCCACTGATAGAAACTGAGGGAGTTTGCTATCTTTTCCCTTTACAAACTATGCTGTAATAAACATTCGTTTAAATGGGTATTTATAAATGTGCACAAATAATTCATATAAGTTAACTTCCTAGATATATAAGTGCAAGCTCAACAGGTATGACTATTTAATGCAATAAAATTTGCCAAATTATTATGCAAAAAAAATTGCACTAATTTTTACACTTCCACCAAAAGTATTGTGAAATCTGGAAGGCTTTTGAGACTCTCAGAGCCCTGCTGCCAGAGATCCTGCTGCAGTAGTTCCGAGGTAGGATGTGGATTTCCATATTATTTTAAAATTCTACAGGTATTTCTAAGATTTGCCAGCCCTTGGACCCAAAAAGTAAAAGCTAAACATCAAATTGTGTATTATCTAATTGCAACGAAAATCTAAAAACTAAGGAATACTGTTGACAGAAATTGAAGAAGTCCTAAATAAATGGAAGGATGCACCATGTTCATAAATTAGAAGACTGAATATTACAAAGAGAGAGAGAAAACACAAGCTGATTCCTTAAACTAAACAGAGCAGGAAGACTTATACTAGTAGATGTCAAAACCAATCACAAAGCTATAGCAATTAGTGTGATATTGGCCCTAGAATAAACAAGGAAAAATGGAAAAGAATAAAAGATAGAACTACATATATTCTGTCACTGATGACTAGGACAGTATGTACAATAAAGATGGTCTTTTCAATAAATGGTGCCGATCAATTTTATTTCCATTTGGGTAAAAAATGAATCTTGACCCTACCTCTCACCATACACAAAAATAAAATCCTGAAAGATAGTAGGTCCAAATGTAATATAATATAGATATTAGAAAAATACATATAAAAATAGCTTTATGAACTTCAGAAAGATTTATTAATAGGACAAAAAAGTATTAACCATTTTAAAAATTATAACTTGGACTAAATTAAAATTAAGATGTCTGCTCATCAAAATACACCATTAAGAGAATGAAAGCATATAACTGAATCACTTTGTTGAACAGCAGAACTTAACACAACATTGTAAATCAACTGTTTTTCAATAAAAATTTTACAAAAAGAGAGAATGAAAGGGCAAGCCACAGTGGGAAAAGATATTTGCAGCACATATATCTGACAAAGTACTCATAAAATGAATATATAAAGAACTCTTACAAATAAATATGGAAAAGACCAAAAAAATCAAAGATTTTTAAAAAGATCTGAATAGACACTCCATATAAGAGGATACCCAACTGGCTGATTAAAAATAGACAAAGTTGCTCAACTTCATTGGTTGTCAGAGAAATGACAACTAAAACAGTAATGCGATACCTTCCCATACCACCAGAATGACTGAAATAAAAGAGAGAGTTAACACTAGTGGAAGTGCAGCCTGTTTGTAAAACTGCTTGACAATACCTGCTAAGCTGGATCATGCTGCACTCCTCTGAATTACTGAGGAAGATGCTCTTTATACCATTTATTTAGTATTATCTGTTGCCTTGCAAAACAGTGGTTGGTTCTCATATATATATTTCTTAACCCCCTACCCAGCATTTTAAACTTCTTGGAGCAGGAAGAGTGCCTCATTTCCTATACCATCAGAGTATCCAGCCCATCACATGGTAAATCTTCAGAAGTATCAGTTGATGGTGCTATTGATTTATAGTGTAGATCAACAGGCACATTTTTACATTACCCTGAAAACTCTAATCCATTGTTGCATTTTTCTTTGATGTCTTCTACATATTAAATACACTAGTATCTTATATTTCAATTAAATATGCTGCTATAAAATTCCATTTCTGGGGATTTATTCAGAGAAATATTATTCAACATTTATTCACCAGAAGTTGTATTCAGCATAATACAGCTAAGGATGCGATGGGGAGCAAAAATATATAATTACCTGGCTGGGCTAATCATGATCATAAAAATGAATGCTTGCCTTCTGGTTCAAGATGGCAACATAGGAGGAGCCTAAACTCACCTCTTCCCATGGACATCCTGAATCTACAGTACATATAGAACAACTCTCTCTGAAAAAAACCCTAAAAACTGGCTGAGCAACTCCTACACATCAGGTGAATGAGAGAAGGCCCCCATGAAAGCAAGTAGGAGAGGCTGGGACACAATCTCTCCATAAACCTCATCCCCGGCACAGCAGCCCACAATTGTGGGAATTCGAAACCTGAAGTATGTCCCTGAGGACCAAAGGGTTTGAACCCCACAGTGGGCACCCCAACTTCTAAGACCTGAATCTAGCCTTGAAAACCAGCGGGGCCTCTGCCCATGAGACCCACAGGCTATAGCCATCTGAGAAACAGCTCTTAAAGGGCTCACGTGTAGACTTACCCACCAAAGGGCTCCGAGGAATGGCAGCCCAAGAACTGTCTCTCCAACTGTTACAGTCCTGTGGGATCCAGGATTCAGAGCCAGGTGATCAAGTGGCATTCCCTGGGCAGCAGCCCCTAAAATTTGGGCACCAGATGTAAAAACCAGGGTACCAGATGCATATAAAAGCTCTCCTCCAGAAGATATTTGCAAATCTTAAAGCATCAGTCTGAGAAGTAGACATCTGACTGAATGCACATCTAGGAGTCTGCTGGCTGGTAAGCACCATTTTGGTGCTCTCCCTCTGCCATACTCCAGAGCACAGTGCTTGGCAGACTAATGCCCCCAGGGCACTGTACAGATAGCCGATGGAAACTGGTCCCCAGTCTTTCTGTGAAAGAGGCCTTTTACTTGTCAGAAGTTCTGGCCTGAGGGGCAGGCTTCTGGTTTGGCACTCATCTTGAGGCCTACAGAGATGCCCTCAGGAAACGGAGGACAGTGGACACAATCTTTCTGCCCTCTCCAGCTCACCTCACTCCAGCTCACCAGTATCTTCCAGAAGGAGCTTATACTTGTCTGGTGCCTTGATTTTTATGGCTGCCACCAGGCCAACCTCTACACTATCTGGCTCTGGAGACCAGTGGGGCTCCATAGGACTGTAGCCTTAAGTTCCTAAATGGCTACCACCACCCCGCCCCCAGGCACAGTAAAAAGCAACAGACCAAGGAGCTCAGTCTTTCTTTGAAAAGCCTATTATCTTATCATCATAGCTGCAGCCTGAGGGATAGGCTTCTAATTAAACACACATCTAAGGGCTGACTGTAATCCCTTCCAGAGATCTTGGAAAAGATGGATGGTATCTTTGTGCTCTCCCTCTGCTATGCTCCAGAGCACCAGTGTCTCCTAGAGGGGAGCTTTTATACACATCTGGTACCATGGTTTTTGCTGCTTCCGCCCAGGGGATACCCCTTGATCACCTGGCTCTGGTAGCCAGGTGGGCTTGTGTTCCTGGATCCCACAGGACGGTAACACCTGGAGAGTCAGTTCTTGGTTACCACCTCCAGTGCACTGCACAGACAGTAGCCAGAAACACAACCCCAGTCTTTCTGTAAATGAAGCCTATTTGCTTGTCCTAGAACTTCAATCTGAGGGGCAGACTTCAGGTGTGGCACACATCTAGAAGCTGATGGAGGTGCTCTCAGGAGACATAGGCCAGTGGACACCATCTTTGCACTCTCCCTCTGCCTCAGTACAACTTGCCAGTATCTCCCAGAAAGGCACTTATACACTCATCTGGAGCCCAAATTTCTGCAACTGTCACCTAAGGAACATTTCCAGATTGCCTGGCACTGGTGGCCAGTGGAGCTTACACCTGTGGTCCCACAGGATTATATATATTTGCATACTTTAAAAGCTGTTGCCTGAAGTTCAGGCTTCCAATCACTCTGAATCTCAGTGCTAAGATCTTCCCTTTCAGATCACTGATAGCTCTTGGAACACCCTCAACTACTGGGAGCCACTAAAAATAAAATAGGCCTCTTAGACAATTACAAAGGTTTGAGAGACAACTAACAGCTAGAGCAGGGTTGAATGATAAGATGTATCTCCTACACAAGGCTAACCCTTCAAGACTGGGAGAGGTGGCTGTTTCATCTAATGCGTAGAAACCAACACAGAGTCAAGCAAAATGAAGGAGCAGAGGCATATATTCCACAAGATAAAACCTCAGGAAAAAACCTGACTGAAACAGAGGTTAGTCATTTCCCTGCTAAAGAGTTGAAAATAATGGTCATAAACATCAGAAGAAGAATGGATGAACACAGTGAGAACTTTAAAAAAGAGGTAGAAAATATAAGAAAGTACCAGTGATAGAAGTCAAAGAGCTGAATAATATTAATACTGAGCTGAAAAATACACTAGAGTGGTTCAACAGCAGTCCAAATGAATCAGAAGAAACTATCAGTGAACTTGAAGACAGGGCAGTGGAAATCACCCAGTTAGAGCAGCAGAAAGAAAAAAGAATGAAAAAAAAAAAAGTGAAGATAGTTTAAGGGACTTAAAGGACAGCATCAAGCAGATTAACATTCACATAATAGGGGTACCAGAAAAGGAAGAGAGAGAGAAAGGGGCAGAAAACTTATTTGCAGAAATAATGGCTGAAGACTTCCCTAATCTGGGGAAGGAAACAGATATCCAGATCCAGGAAGCCCAGAGAGTTTCACAGAAGATGAACTCAAAGAGACCCACACCAAGACACATTATAATTAAAATGTCAAAAGTTTAAGACAGAATCTTAAAAACAGAAAGAAAAATAACTTGTTTCATACAAGGGAACCCCAATAAGACTATCAGTAGATTTTTCAGCAGAAACTTTACAGGCCAGGGGGAGTGGCACAACCTATCAAAATGCTGAAAGAAAAAACTTCCAAACAAGAATAGTCTACACAGCAAATTTGTCATTCAGAATTGAAGGAGAGAGAGAGTTTCCAGATAAGCAAAAGCTAACGAAATTCATTACCACTAAACTGGTCTTACAAGAAATGTTAAATGGACTTCTTTAAGCAGAAAAGAAAGGGTGCTAATTCACAACAAGAAAACCTATGAAAGTGTAAATCTCAATGGTAAAGTTAAATATATAGTAAAGTAATGAATTAGCCATTTATAAAGCTAGTATGAAGGTTAAAAAACAAAAGTAGTAAAATAACTATAACTATATAAATAACTAGATAAAAATAGATGTAAAATGTGACATCAAAAATATAAAATGTGGTAAGGGAGAGTAAAAATGAAAAGTCTTAGAATGTGTTCAAATTTGTTATCAACTTGAAATAGACTATTGTAAATATAAGTTGTTACATGTAAGCCTCATTGTAACCACAAAGCAAAAACCTACATTAGATACACAAAAGATAAAGAGAAAAGAATCTAACCATACCCCTAAAGGAAGTCATCAAATCATAAAAGAAAGAGAGAGAGAAGAAGAAAGGAAGAGAGAGGAACTACAAAACAGCCAGAAAACAATTAACAAAATGGCAATAAGTGCATACCTATCAATAACTGCTTTAAATATAAATAGACTAAATTCTCCAGTAAAAGATATAGGATGGTTGAGTGGATTAAGAAAAAACAAGACCCATCTATACTCTGCCTATAAGAGTCTTGCTTCATATGTAAGGATACACATAGACTAAAAGCAAAGGGATGGAAAAAGATATTCCATACTAAAGGAAACCAGAAGAAAGCTGGGATAGCTCTACTTATACCAGATAAAATAGACTTTAAAACAAAGAGTGTAATAAGAGACAAAGAAGGGCATTACATAATGATAAAGGGTCAATCCAATAAGAGAATATAACATTTGTACATATTTACGCACCCAACACAGGAGGACCTAAATATATAAAGCAAATATTAAAAGACATAAAGAGAGAAAAAGATAGCAAAACAACAATAGTAGGGGATTTTAATACCCCACTTACATCAATGGATAGGTCACCCAGACAGAAAATCAGTAAGGAAACATTGGCCTTAAACAGCATATTAGAGCAGATAGACTTAACAGATATACACAGAACATTTCATTCAAAGGCAACAGAATACACATTCTCCTCAAGTACACATGGAATATTGTCCAGGAGAGATCATATGTTAGGCACAAAACAAGCCTTAATAAATTTAAGACAACTGAAATCATATCAAACATCTTCTCCAACCACAGTGGTATAAAACTCAAAATCAATTACAAGAAGAAACCTGGAAAATTCATAAATATGTGGAGAAGAAACAAGCTACTGAACAACCAATGGACCAAAGCAGAAATCGAAAGATAAAATTTAAAAAACCTTGAGACACTGGAAAATAAAAATATATCAAGGTGGGACTTCCCTGGCAGTCCAGTGGTTAAGACTTTGCCTTCCAATGCAGGGGGTGCAGGTTCAGTCCCTGGTCAGGGAGCTAGGATCCCACATGCCTTGGGGCCAAAAAGCCAAAACATAAAGCAGAAGCAATATTGTAACAAATTCAATAAAGGCTTTAAAAATGGTCCACATAAAAATATATATCAAAGCATATCAAATGCAGCAAAAGCAGTTCTAAGAGGAAAGTTCATAGTGATAAATGCCTATATCAAGAAACAAGAAAAAACTATCAAGCTCTTAGAGGAAAACATAGGCAGAACACTCTATGACATGAATCACAGCAAGATCCTTTTTGACCCACCTCCTAGAGAAATGGAAATAAAAACAAAAATAAACAAATGGGACCCAATGAAACTTAAAAGCTTTTGCACAGCAAAGAAAACCGTAAACAAGACCAAAAGACAACCCCCAGAATGGAAGAAAATATTTGCAAATGAAGCAACTGACAAGGGATTAATCTCCAAAATTTATAAGCAGCTCATGCAGCTCAATAACGAAAAAACAAACAACCCAATCCAAAAATGGGCAGAAGACCTAAATAGACATTTCTCCAAAGAAGATATACAGACTGCCAACAAACACATGAAAGAATGCTCAACATCATTAATCATTAGAGAAATGCAAATCAAAACTACAATGAGATATCATCTCACACCAGTCAGAATGGCCATCATCAAAAAATCTAGAAACAATAAATGCTGGAGAGGGTGTGGAGAAAAGGGAACACTCTTGCACTGCTGGTGGGAATGTGAATTGGTACAGCCACTATGGAGAACAGTATGGAGGTTCCTTAAAAGACTACAAATAGAACTACCATATGACCCAGCAATCCCACTACTGGGCATATACCCTGAGAAAACCATAATTCAAAAAGAGTCATGTACCAAAATGTTCATTGCAGCTCTATTTACAATAGCCCGGAGATGGAAACAACCTAAGTGTCCATCATCGGATGAATGGATAAAGAAGATGTGGCACATATATACAATGGAATATTATTCAGCCATAAAAAGAAACAAAATTGAGCTATTTGTAATGAGGTGGATAGACCTAGAGTCTGTCATACAGAGTGAAGTAAGTCAGAAAGAGAAAGACAAATACCGTATGCTAACACATATACATGGAATTTAAGAAAAAAAATGTCATGAAGACCCTAGGGGTAAGACAGGAATAAAGACACAGACCTCCTAGAGAATGGACTTGAGGATGTGGGGAGGGGGAAGGGTAAGCTGTGACAAAGCGAGAGAGAGGCATGGACATATATACACTACCAAAAGTAAGGTAGATAGCTAGTGGGAAGCAGCCGCATAGCACAGGGAGATCAGCTCGGTGCTTTGTGACCACCTAGAGGGGTGGGTTAGGGAGGGTGGGACGGAGGGAGACGCAAGAGGGAAGGGATATGGGAACAGATGTATATGTATAACTGATTCACTTTGTTATAAAGCAGAAACTAACACACCATTGTAAAGCAATTATATTCCAATAAAAATGTAAAAAAAAAAAAAAGAAAAACAAGAAAAATCTCAAGTAAGCAACCTATTGCACTTTGAAGCACTAGAAAAACAAATGACGACCAAAGTTATTAGAAGGAAGGTAAAAACAAAAATCTGAGCAGAAATAAATGAAATAGAAACTAAAAACACAAGAGAAAAGATGAATAAAACTAACAGCCGTTCTTTAAAAAGATAAACAAAACTGACAAAGCTTTAGCTAGACTCACCAAAAGAGAGAGAGAGAAAGGACTCAAATAAATAAAATCAGAAATTAAAGAGGAGACGTTATGAGTTATGGCCAAGACAGCAGTGCAGGAAGACACTAAGCTCACCTCCTCTCATGGGCACACCAAAATTACAACTATATACAGAACAAGTATTGATGAGAAACACCAGAACATACCAGAAAAGACCTGCTACAACTAAAAATATAAAGAAGGAACCACAACAACACAGGTAGGAGGGGAGGAGATGCAGTACTGTCGAGAGCCATACCGCTGGGTGGGAGACCCACAAACAGGAGGAAAATTATAATTGCAGAGTTTCTCACCAAGGAATGAGGAGTACAAGCTCCACATCAGGCTCCCCAGCCCAGGGTTCCTGCACCAGGAAGATAAGCCCCAAGAACACTACGACAAAGACACTGGTGCTGGCAACTGCTCTTTTAGCATCCTCCTTCTAGCTTGTTAGCTGTGGGACCCAGCCCTCCCCCCACACCAGTCTGTCTGCACCAGTACTGGAACACCTCAGACCAACACAGGACCCAGCCAACACAACAGCAGGCTAATACCAGCCCCAGGACCACCTGCCTCCAGGCCATCAGTGGGCCAACACCAGCTCCAAGATACTCTGGACTCCTCAGCCAGCCACCCTGGGACCCAGCTCCTCACCAGCAGGACAGCACAAGCTTCAGGACACCCCCAGAGCCAGCTGTGTCAGGAACTGGCCCCACCCACTAGCAGATCAACACTAGAAAACAATCCTATTTACAACTGCAACAAAAAGAATTAAATATTTAGGAATAAATTTAATCAAGGAGGTGAAAGACCTGTACACTGAAAACTGTAAGACACTGATGAAAGAAAATGAAGATGATACAAAGATATGGAAAGATATTCTGTGCTCATTGACTGTAAGAATATTGTTAAAATGTCCATACTACCCAAAGCAATATACAGATTCAATGCAATCCCTATAAAAATTCCATTGACATTTTTCACAGAAATAGAATAATTCCAAAACATTTGTATGGAAACACAAAAGACCCTGAATAGCCAAAGCAATCTTGAGATAGAAGAACAAAGCTGGAGGCATCATGCTCCCTGATTTAAAACTATATTACAAAGCTATAATAATCAAAACAATATGGTATTGGTGTTAAAAACACCATAGATCAATGGAACAGAATAGAGAACCCAGAAATGAACCCACACATATATGGGCAATTAATCTCTAACAAAGGAGGCAAAAAATATACAATGGGGAAAAGACAGCCTCTTCAACAAGTGGTTTTGGGAAAACTGGACAGCCACAAGCAAACCAATGAAATTGGACTACTACCTTACACCATACATGAAAAGTACCTCAAAATGGATTAAAGTCTTGAATGTAAGATCTGAAATGATAAAACTTCTAGAAGAAAACATAGGTGGTAAGCTTCTTGACATCAGTCTTGGCGATGATTTTTTGGATTTGGCATCAAAAGCTAAGACAACAAAATAAAAAATAACAAGGGGGACTACATCAAATTAAAGAGCTTCTGCACAGCAAAGGAAACTATCAACAAAATGAAAAGGCAACATACTGGTGGGAGATAATAATTACAAATTATATATCTAATAATGGGTTAATATCCAAAGTATGTAAAGAACTCACAACTCAATAGCAAAAAAAAAAAACAAAACAAAACTGATTTTAAAAATGAGCAGAGAATCTGAATAGACATTTTTCCAAAGAAGACATACAGTTGGCCAACAGGTACAAGAAAAGGTTCTCAACATCACTAATCATCAGGGAAATATAAATCAAAACCAAAATGAGATATCACCTTACACATGTCAGAATGACTGTTATCAAAAATGACAATAACAACAAGTGTCAGTGAGGATGTGGAGAAAAAGGAACCCCTGTACACTGTGGGAATTTAAATTGGTGCAGCTACTATGGAAAATAGTATGGAAGTTCCTCAAAAAATTAAAAATAGAATTACCACATGATCCAGCACTCAACTTCTGGGTACTTATTTGAAGAAAATAAAAAATACTAATTAGAAAAGCTATGCTCATTACAGCATTATTTGCAATAGCCAAGACACGGAAACAACCTAAATGTCCATGAATGGGTGAATGGATAAAGAAAATATGGTATATATACACAATGGAATATTATTCAGCCATAAAAAAGAATGAAATTGTGTCATTTTCAACAATATGAATGTACCTTGAGGGCATTATGCTTTGTAAAATAAGTCAGAAAAAGAAAGACAAATACACTACGATTTTACTTATGTGTTGAATTCCCCCACACCCGCAACACCCCCAAAAACTAAAAATACAACCAAACTTATAGATACAAACAACAGATTGTCACTTGCCAGCAGCAGGGGTTGGGGGCGTGTGAAATAGGGGAAGGGATCAAAAGGTACAAATTTCCAGTTATAAAATAAATAAGTTACAGGGAGCAATGTAGAGCATGATGGCTCTATTTAATAATACTTTATCACACCTTTGAAAGATGCTAAGTGAGTAGTTCTTAAAAGTTCTCATCACAAGAAAAATAAATTTGTAACTATGTGTGGTGTTGGATATCAACTAGACTTACTGTTTGATCACTTTGCAATATATACAAACATCGAATCATTATGTTTTACACCTAAAACTAATATACAGACATACCTTGTTTTATTGTACTTCATTTTATTGTGCCTCACAGATAATTGCATTTTTTTTTACAAACTGAAGTTTTGTGGCAGCCTGCCTCAAACAAGTCTATTGACACCATTTTCTGAACAGCATTTGCTCACTTCATGTTTCTGTATCACATTTTGGTAATTCTCACAATAATTCTAATTTTTTTGGTAATTCTCACAATAATTCTAATTTTTTTGTTATTATTATATTTGTTACGGTTATCTGTGATGAGTGATCTCTGATGTTACTATTGTAATTGCTTTGGGGTGCCACAAATCATGGCCATATAAGACAACAAACTTAATACATGTTATATGTGTTCTGACTGCCCTATTGACTGGCCGTTCCCCCATCTCTCTCCCTCTCCTGGGGCCTCCCTATACCCTGAGACATAACAATACTGAAATTAGGCCAATTTTTTTCTTTTTTGAGAAATTAGGCCAATTTATAACTGTACAATAGCCTCTAAGTGCTCAAATAAAAGGATGAGTCACATGTCTCTCACTTTAAATCAAAAGCTAGAAATGGTTAAACTTAGTGAGGAAGGCATATTGAAAGCCAAGACAGGCTGAAAGTGAAGCCTCTTGTGCCAAACAGTTAGCCAAGCTGTGAATGCAAAGGAAAAATTCTTGAAGAAAATTAAAAGTGTTACCTCAGTGAACACCCGAATAAGAAAGCGAAACAGCCTTATTGCTGATATGGAGAAAGTTTTAGTGGTCTGGATAGAAGATCAAACCAGCTACAACATTCCCTCAAGCCAAAGTCTAATCCAGAGCAAGGCCCTAACTCTCTTCAATTCTATAAAAGCTTAAAGAGGTGAGAAAGCTGCAAAAGAAAAGTTTACAGATAGCAGAGGTTGGTTCATGAGGTTTAAGGAAGGAAACTATCTCCATAACATAAAAGTATAAGGTGAAGCAGCAGCAAGTGCTGATGTAGAAGCTGCAGTGAGGTACCCAGAAGATACTTCACTAAGACATTTAGCTAAGACAATTTATGAAGGTGGCCACACTGCACAACAGATTTTCAATGTAGATAGAATAGCCTTATTTTGGAAGAACATGCCATCTAGGACTTTCATAGCTAGAGAGGAGAAGTTGATGCTTCAGAGCTTCAAAGGACAGGCTGACTCTCTTGTTACGGGCTAATGCAGCTGGTGACTTGAAGTTGAAGCCAATGCTCACTTACCATTGCAAAAATCCTAAGGCCCTTAAGAATTATGCTCAATCTACTCTGCCTGCACTCTGTAAATGCAACAACAAAGCCTGGATGACAGTACATCTGCTTACAACATGGTTACTGAATATTTTAAGCTCACTGTTGAGACTCACTGCTCAGAAAAAAGATTCCTTTCAAAGTATTACTGCTCATTGACAATGTACATTTCTCATAGAAATGTACAAGATTCATGTTTTTTCATGCCTGATAACACAACATCCATTCTGCAGCCCATGGACCAAGGAGTAATTCTGACTTTTAAGTCTTATTGTTTAAGAAATACATTTCTGACTTTTAAGTCTTACTGTTTAAGAAATACATTTCTGACTTTTAAGTCTTATTGTTTAAGAGATACATTTTGTAAGGTTATAGCTTCCACAGATAGTGATTCTTCTGATGGATCTGGGCAAAGTAAACTGAAAACCTTCTGGAAAGGATTCACCATTCTAGACGCCATAAAGAACATTTGTGATTCATAAGAAGAGGTCAAAATATCAAGATTAACTGGAGTTTGGAAGAAGCTGATTCCCGCTCTCATGGATGACTTTGAGGGGTTCAAGACTTCAGCAGAGGAAGCAACTGCAGATGTCGCAGAAATAGCAAGAGAACTAGAATTAGAAGTGGAGTCTGAAGATGTGACTGAATTGCTGCCATCTCATGATAAAGCTTTAACAAATGAGGGGTTGCTTCTTATGGCTGAGCAAAGGAAGTGGTTTCTTGAGATGAAATCCACTCCTGGTGAAGATGCTGTGAAGATTGTTGAAATGACAACAAGGGATGTAGAATATGACATAAACTTCATTGATAAAGCAGCTGCAGGGTTTGAGGGGATGGACTTCAATTTTGAAAGAAGTTCTGTTGTGGGTAAAATACCATCAAACAGCACTGCAGGCTACAATCTTTCCTGAAAGGATTAGTCAATCGATGGGGCAAACTTCATCATTATTTTAAGATGTCGCCACAGCCACTCTAACCTTCAGTAACCACCACCTTGATCAGTCAGCAGCCATCAACATGGAGGCAAGACCCTCCCCCAGCAAAAAGCTTATGACTTGAAGACTCAGATGATGGTTAGCATTTTTTAGCGATAAAGTATTTTTAAATTAAGGTATGTACACTGTCTTTTTTAGACATAATGCTATTGCACATTTAAGAGTATTGTATAGTATACACATAACTTTTATATGCACTGGGAAACCAAAAAGTTCACATGACTCGCTTTATTGTGCTATTTACTTTATTGCAGTGGTCTGAAACCAAACCCGCAATATCTTTGAGGTCTGCTTGTAATATGTCAATTATACCTCAATAAAAGAAAAAAATGAATGCTTAACGACAAATATAGAGGTACTAGGAATTATACTTAAATGTGCCTGTAAGCCGGGGACTTCTGCCTCTGTGCTGTAGGAGAAACTTCTACCCCCGAATCACACTTACCACGCTTTATTTGTGTGGGTTTAATCGTCTGAAGTCCACTCTAACCCCTCAGTCCTATGAGGGCAAGCACCATGTCTGTTTTGGCCATTGCATCTCCAACACATAGGACATGTTAGAATTGATTTTTAAAAATTGAAGTACATCTATGCAATGAAATGCTGTGCCACCATTAAATAAATTATATAGGGCTATACCTACAGTCATAGAAAGCTGTCCACAATATATTGTCTCATCAAGAAAAAAAATCAAGATACAGACAGCACACACTGTAAAAGACTTAGACTAATATATACCAATATATACAGTGGTAATCTCTGAGTGGTAGAATTCTGAAGCATTCTCACTTCTTGATAATGTCTTTATTTTCTGAAGTTTCCAATGAGAAAATGATATAGCTAAAATAATTTCAAAGCTTTTTAAATTATAAAATAAAAATTTCCCAATTTTCTAATCACTACATTTGGCAAGATTTGGCTCAAACACCATGTCTTCAGCAAAGAGAGAATTTCTTCCCTGAAGCTGAGTGTTTTGAGGGCCATGCCCAATCCAAGGGGTAAAGTTTTCTGATTTTCCATGATCTCTTCTTTCTCTTCTGCCTGCCCAGTCTGTGGGGTGGAGGAACACTGGGTCACGCAGGCAGGCCAGCCCCCTGCCACTGCAGCCTTGGCTTGAACCTCTCCTTCCACCATCAATACCATTTCCCGGTTCACGATGTATTCAGTGACTATATGTGCGTAGACCCTGAACATCTATGCTAGACCCTGGATTAGAAGGAAAGCTTGGGGGATTCGCTGGCAAGGAGTCTATGCCCTCAAGGATATTTCAGGCTCTCTGGGAGACAAGACCCACGTGCACAAGCACACACACACAAACAATCCCACTTCCTCAAGGCCATGGTCTTCGCACTCTTCCGCTTATTGGGAGCTACCCCTAGAAGCCAGCGTGCCAAGTGTCAGTAGACATTGTGGACTGCTATCCCTCTTTCCAGCTTATCTCACTGTGTTTTAGTATTTCCAATGGCCAAAGTACATGCTCATGGTAGAAATTCTGAAAAGTCCACAAAAACATAAAGAAACAATAAAACCATGCATGATTTTTCCATCTCAGGAATGACCACTGTTAATAGTTCAACAAGTTACTTTTAAATTTTTATTCTGCTTTTCTTCTTACATAGTTGAGATCAAACTGCATATTCAACTTTTTATGCTGTTTTTCCTGACAGTTTATGATTACTATTTACCCATGTCATTAAGCACTTCCTAAAAGCCTTTGTTTAGGGCAGCATGATGGTTCATTATATGAGCATGTACTATTTGTCCAATACTGTACTGAGCACTGTAGCAGCTGTAAGAACTAGCACTGGGGAGTGTTAACTACTTTAGTGCATTTGATCCTTACAGCTTTGAGTACTATTACTAATTCCATTGTTCAGAACTTTTTTTAAAAAAGCCTCAGTTACAGAAATGTAAAGCATTTGCCCAAAGTCACAGAGGTGGTAAAAGATAGAACTAGGATATGAACCTATAAAACATGACTTCAAATCCTACCCAACTTAACTACTGTCTTATGTTGCCTCCCACTTCCCCCAAATGGATAGGAGTGGCTGAGAGTAAGCTCTATGCCAGACACCAGCATTGATTAATTACATGCATTAATTTATCTAATTCCCACCGTTGTTCCATGACTGTCATCTTTTTACAGATGAGAAAGCTGAGACCTAGAGAGGGTAGGCAATGTGCTTAAAATCACACAGGTAGGGAGTGGTGGTCTTGGGTTTGAGCCCAGCTCTCTGACTCTAGCCCCCAACTTGACTGCTCTTCTCTACTGGAACATAAAACACAGTCTCATTGCCACATCCAATGTCATGAAGTTTTTTCCTCTGTTTTCTTCTAAGAGTTTTATAGTCTTAGCTTTAATGTTTTGATCCACTTTGAGTTAATTTTTGTGTATGGTGTGAGGTAAGGGTCCAGCTTCATTCTTTTGCATGTGGATATCCAGTTTCTCCAGTCCATTTGTTGAAAAGACTGCCCTTTCTCCACCGAATGGTCTTGACACCCTTGTTGAAAATCATTTGACCATATATGTGAGGGTTCATTTCTGGGCTCTCTATTCTATTCCATTTGTCTATACTTTTGTCTTTTTGCCAGTACCATGTTGTTTTGATTAATTTAGCTTTGTATTAAGTTTTGAAATCAGGAAGTGTAAGACCTCCAAATTTATTCTTTTTTTCCCAAGAAAAGGGGGCTATTTGGTGTCCCTTGAGATTCCATATGAATTTTAGGATAGATTTTTCTATTTCTGAAAAATAAAAGTAATTGGGATTTTGAAACAGTCCACAACAAAAACATGTAAATCAATAACTGTAGTAAAACGCTGTGAGTGTTGGGAACCACTAATCTTCTCCACTAAACTGTGAGCATTTCAAGGGTAATCATTTCATATGTATCCTCCTCAGAATGTATTACTGAATCATGTGCTGGGCAGCACTCAATGCCTCTGAATGAATCAGGATTACAGAGCATCAAACACTTATTTCCTTGTCTGACAAAAAACCAAGATATTTTAAGAACTCAACAGAACTTAAAATAAACAGATATCTTCTTTATGATCAGACTTCAAATTTCTACATAAAGCAAAACAAAATTGAGCGCTGGCTGGCACAGACACGTCATAATTTCCATGATTATATAAGAGCTTCAAGGAGTGCAAAATAAAGTGTATGGGGCTCTTTTCTATAGTTTAAAACAAGTAGAACCTCTCCCCACCCCCAAGCCAGCTGTAGTTTAATAAAACCTAAAGGTGATATATAGAGATATCTATATCTATATCTATCTATCTCTCCTGACCATCAAGGGTAAGTGGTTTATTATTTCAGGGACTATATTACTGCCTGCATGCTCATTGTAGATGCTCAGGATTGGACGTGGTTTATTCTATTTATAGTATTAGTACTGTTTTTTAAGTTTAAATAAACTAAACAGATTGAAGAATTGAAGTTCGCATAGTAATGTTGTTATATAATATAAAAGGTATGAAACATAAACTTCTTCCTTCCTTCTGTGGAGTCTAATGAAACTGCCAGTTATTTATTTTAGCACAAGAAACTCTTGGCCTGCAGAGCGCAGGAAAGACAGAAGAAACGCTTGCTTTGATGCTTCTAGAATTAACCCAAGAGGCCTTGTAAACCAAGATAGCAAAACTGCCCTTACACTGCCAGACCAGGCACTGTCTCCTCTGTGCCCCCTTCTCTTAGCAAACAAAATTCCAAGAGCTCATGAAGAAATAGTCCAGCAGTGGTGATGTGTGGGGAGAGAATTCACTTTTATCTAGGCCAGGAGGGCTCCAACTTTTATGGAACACAGACTTCTTTGAAATCTGATGAAACATTTGAACCATGATTCCCCCACCCAAACCCAATGTAAACATACTTGCAAAATTTTACATATGATTTCAGGGGGTTCACAGACTAGAACTTCTGGTCTACTGAATGCCAACTTTGTATTACATACTGTGTTAGGTGAATTAATACAACGTCATATACATTAATCTGGCAAGTGATGATGTTTGGGTCCAAGGGTTAAAGGGAAGTGTTACAGAGTAACAACTTTGCTGGTTTATTTTAATTGATTTGCCAGGAAAAGAGCTCCAGAGGTTGAAGAGCTGGGCATAGTAAAAAGACCTGCTAAGTCACTGTCTGGTAAAGAAGGTGGACTTGTCCAATGAGAGGTCTGGCCTTTGCCCTCAGGCTCTGGGAGGGAATCAATGTCATACCCGATAGGAGGGTCTTTGTTTAGGGAGAAAGCTGGCCACACCAGATTTTAGGGTAGGGCCAGCCATATACAATAGTCTGAGGTGGGAACTGGCCACCTGAAAGAGACCAAACACGTACTTTTGAGTGAAGGCTTTAGATCATGTAGTTGACCTGGAGACTGAGATCAATGACCTGGGCAATCAATCAATCATATCTACGTAATGAAGCCCCAATAAAAGCTCTGGACACTGAAGTTTAGGTGAACCTCCCTGGTTGGCTATATTCCATGGATACTGTCGCATGTTGATGCCCAAGGGTAACACGTCCTTGAGGGTGATGGAAGCTTTGTGTTTGAACGTTCCCAGCCTCTGCTCTATGCACCTCTTCCTTTGACTAATTCTGGTCTGCATCCTCTGCCCATAATAAACCACAGCTGTGAGTATAATGCCTTTCAGTGAGTTCCATGAGTTCTTCTATCAAATTATCAAACTTGAAGGTGATTGAAGGACGTGCCCCCCCAAACTTGATGCTGGTGTCAGAAGTGAGACTGTGCCCTCCAACTTTGTTGTTAGCTCGTAACTCCTTGCAGGGTCTTGGGCAGACTTGGCAGTCTGGAGGACTGCGCCCTAATCTCAGTTTAGCTAACTCTGTGTAGCCACTTTCAAGCAGCGCTCAATCAGCTCCCCCAGGGCTTGCCGGTAAGTTGTCAGAGGATTTCTAGACCCTCTGTCCTGGGGCAAGCCTAGCCATGGGAAGCCCCCTGACCCCTGATGTGGAGCAGTGGGGAGGGACCCATGAACACTCAAATCAAGGTAAGTCAATACGTTAGTTAACTTTTCTCATGGTAGAGTCACTCTTTTAACCTCTCACACCCAAGTTCACCCCAACAAGACTGGAAAGAAACAGCAAAGATGGACTCTCGGGTGCAGCAGAGACCTGTTTTGCTCTCCAGAACTGCTTACAACAGTCTCTGTTTCTAAGACCAAGGAAATACCTTCCTAGGTAGGCACCATAGGCATCAACAACTGATCCATATACAGATTTCTCCAAAAACATTTGGTTCTGAGCTTATGCTGACTTGAGATCTTAAAAGAGCACATGACATTCACGACTAAAAGGAGCTGGCATTTTTTATAGGTACGTCCATGTTTATTACTTATTGAAGAAGAAACCCAGGAGACAAACATTTAGCCAACAAGATAAGCAAATGAAATAAGCTAGTAAGATGCCTTAAGATGGTGGAGAGGCAGGTAATCGTCCAACTATTTCCAACCCTTTCCTTTCATCCCTTCTCCCAAACTAGCATGAGACTCAAATCTAGAGATTAAGTGGAAATCAATACGATTCTGCTCCCCAAGTGCTCCCTAGGAATCACAGATTCATTAATAAACGTGCACCGAATACTTTATGGGCTTGAAGTAATTTGTTAGGTGCTCTGAGGTGGGTGGGAGCTTTGGTTCAAGACTTTTTAAGATAAGACCCTGCTCCAAAGGACTCACAGCCCAGTAAGAGAAATGGAACACATACACCTAACATAAGAATATAAGAAAAGCAGGGTTCCAAAGATACCATGTGGAATATAATAAAAATAAATAACAACTTCATGGCAATTCAAGAGAGGGATATGTTGGGGGTAAACAGAAGAAGGGCCAGATTTTACGTGGAGGAATTAGTGTTTTCGGTCACCTAAATAAAACTGTGGCCATTACAAAGAAACACCATGAACTAGAGACTTAGAATATTAGTACTCTGGAAAGATAAAAAAGAAAAAAAAAATGAAGGAAATGATTTTATACCAGAGTTTCCCTAAGACAATTGAGACTAAAAATCAGAAAGGGCTAGCTGTCCTAACCCAAGGGGCTAGATCTTCTTATCCTGGGTTTGTCATCAGAAAGCAGTCACAGCAGGACCGGAATGATGGAGGGGCTTGTACAAGATCCTACGGGGAGTAAGTGGCTGACCAGTGACTCAAACTCAGGCCTGTTTGGTGTAAAAGCACGCAGCAAGTCCAAAGTGCAACGTGCCACAGCATGGGGGCAACGGCAGGGCTCAGCATCAGGAGGGACGAGGGGTGGGAGCCTTGAGGGGGAATGAGCGCATCAGTGGAGGAGCCCCAGAAGCATCAGCACAGGTAGAGCCGGCACTGGGGTTTCAGACAAACCACCGCTTCTTGGCAGGATGCGAGGACATGGCTGAGGGTGGGACTGGGGTAGGGTTGCCTCTGGGAGAGATGGAATGCTGGACCAGATGAAGAGAGGTAAAGCCTAGGTTTTATGGGTGTGTGAAATGTTTCCTGTGTTTTCCTTTGATCCCACCGCCCCACCAAGGCGAGGGGACCAGCAGGGGCTCTCCCTCTGTACTCTGGCTTGTACCTGAAAGGAAGTTCTATTTTCTGGACTTGTACTAGTGAAAACACAATTTACAAATTCTGTCCCTGATACCCACCTAGACTAGTTACTGGCTTAAATACTGAAGCTCTAACTCTTTAAAAGAATAGAGAAATAAACCTGTCTTATTCCTCTCCTTATCTGCAGCCTTCACTTCTCCCACAAAGAGCCGGGGAGCTGACTAGAGCGCTCAGAATTCTAGGAACTACCAAGGGAAACAGCAGCATCTCACCTCCAGACACGAGGGCGCACTGCACAACTTTTGTGATTCGGCTACTGTTTCTTCTGAAATAATTCAGGAAAAAGCTACAGACACATGGAACAGGAAAGCAATATGAGCTGAACTCTGATCTTGAGATTCTACTAAGGCGCAATTAGGATCAAATAGTAAGGTGGAAAGGAAGGTACTCAGAGAAATCAACCCAAGCTCAACAGGAAGAATGAATTTGCCAGGAAAAAGAGGGAAGCAGTGTAGGAACAGATTTGGGTTCTGAGAGACCACTGTTTCCCCTCATTCTCTGTGGATTCTCTTTAGCCTCAGTTTTCCTGACTGTAAATGGGGATAAAAGTACCTGCCTGAGAGGAGACTATTTTGGACAAAGAGGTTTAACAACCAAATGATAATGTGTGCCCT
Organism: Mesoplodon bidens; assembly: GCF_964165515.1. NCBI lineage: Eukaryota > Metazoa > Chordata > Mammalia > Artiodactyla > Ziphiidae > Mesoplodon > Mesoplodon bidens. The sequence continues at coordinate 16,421,267 of NC_138173.1, read as the reverse complement.
TGTTTGGATCCAGGGTGAACAAACTAATTTAAAAAGATACTTCCAAGACAATAATAAAAAAAAAATCAAGATGGACTAGGTCTTAGATTATAGCAAAGAATTATGATGTTTATGTTCTGAAGAACACGTCTATATTTTTTCGAGATACACAGATGTAGAGGTACCATGATATGAGTTCTGGAATTTGCTTTGACATCCTTCGTAACAAGGCAGGGAGAGGAGGAGGGAGTTAGAATTTTCAAAGGCTTCTTTCCAGCTCCACCCAGCTGTAAACAGCCAGTTCATCCAAAGCTGCCTCCTCGAAAACGTACGGCCACATTGAACACCCAAACCCTCCTAAAATATTCTCCAATATGAGCCACACAGGATGCTGGCTCCTAGCAGGGGCTACCTGTAGGAATTACATATTCTCAAATCAATCACTTGACGTTTTTACGGCATCACAAAATCTACACCTTTGCTCCAGCCTAAATCAACAACAAAAGCATCAGCCACAATTGCGTATATTGCAGGATCCTTGTAAATCAGCAGTTGCCTTTAGGCTCCAGGGGCCTCCAAATTTGACCAGCTGCTCAAAACAGTAAAATCTCATTAGCTCAATGTCCAGCCACTCAACAGTGAGGCTGCCTTCAAAGTCACACTCTGCCACCAAAGAGAGAATAACCAGGAAACTTCTGTATTTATAAGTTACTTAACAAGCTGAGAACTTGATTTTTTCTCAATAGGAAAAAAGGGATTGTGTGCTATTTAAGGGTGTTTTTTTTTTTTCCTTTTTAACTACTTCTCCCCTTCCTTTTATGAGGAGAAACTTTTCTCCTGGTGGAAAAGAATTGATAGGACTCTACTTCCTTATGATCAAGATGGGAAATTAGGTATTAAAAGGCATTTGCCCAAGCTTGATGTTGACTGTTTCGATCCACTGAAAAATTCCAATTAGTGATCATATTTGACTTGGGCATCGGGCTGGGAAAAGATGGCATTAACTCTTCTCTCTGCTGAATAATGTTATGGAAGGAGGGGTCGCGTTTATTGGTATTTATGTCAAATTCATTCTATACCAGACAGCTTTCTTAGACACATCATCAGCACTGAAATAGCTGGTTGGCAAGTATATGGGACATGAAATCTGTCCCAATATCTATCAGATGGTGAAAAAAGAGGAAAAAAACTGCGAGCGTGTGTGCGTCCATTAATTTTTATTTTTCTTGTTTTGGGCCGGGAGATGGGGATACTGAGAGAAGCTATTTATAAAGCCCAGTTGCTCTCTGATCCTTGGCTGCTCCAGGCAATATCTGCCACTCATGTTGTCAGGGAGCACCAGATGTTTTCATCACTTTGTTAATGGTCTCCAGATAGCCAGAGTCTGATGACTATGCATGTGCTTATTTGTTTGATGCAGGGTTTATGGAGGGCATGGTGGTGAGCAAGGACACTGGGAGAAGGCGGGCGGTGGAAGCTGGTGAGCTTGACTGTATCCCACGTACCTTTGGCCAGGGCTAAGCTTTTGCATGGAGCACGTCTGTCAGGACAGCAAAGCCCACTGATGGGAAACAAACTCTCAGGGCCAAGACTTGGTAAGAGTGGTCCAGCTGGCAACATTGAGGGATGGAAGCCCACACCTGCCTGGACCAATAAATCCTTCCGCGGAAAAAATGCTGCCACGTGCACAGCCTGTGCTTGTGTCTTATCTCTTTCACACTTTATTTTTATCATCGTAATCCATTCCACCTCTTCCAGAAGCTATTCTGCAAGATCTCAGCTTTTAAGTCGAAGAGAATAAAAGGGATATTGGTCATCATGTCACTGTCATTTTATTTTTTTAAAAAAAACCATATCAGCCTCCAATTATTTTCACGGTGGCTTTTGAAAAGGAGGCCGAGTGACACTAACATGTTTCTATTCAAATTGAACACTGCTTCACTACTGTATGATCTCACTACACGAAGTTTCAGGACAGCACGAGTTTGTCTTGTTTTGTTTTTTTAACTTCTACAAGCACACCTTGTTATACTGTGCTTTGCTTTATTGCACTTCACAGAGACTGCGTTTGTTACAAATTGAGGATTTGTGGCCACCCTGCATCAAGCACTATTGGCACTATTTTACCAACAGCATTTGATCACTTCATGTCTCTGTCACATTTTGGCAATTCTTGCCATATTTCAAAGCTTTTTATTATGGTTATATTTGTTAGGGTGATCTGTGATCAGTGATCTTTCATGTCACTATTGCAAAGAGATTATGGCTCGCTGAAGGCTCAGATGATGGTTAGCAGAACAGCATTTTTTAATTAAGACATACACATTTTTTAGATATAATGCTATTGCACACTTAATAGACTGCAGTATAGCATACACATAGCTTTTACATGCACTAGGAAATTTAAAAATTTGTGTGACTTGCTTTATTGTGATATTTGCTTTATTGCAATGGTCTGGAACCAAACCCACACTATCTCTCAGGGCTGTTTGTGTATCATTAGTGTAAGAATTGTGCTGTCACAAGGTGGGTGCTCCAAAGATGTTCGTTAGATGAACGGATAAGTGAAATCAGTCCATTTTACCTGTTGTTTGGTGGCAACAGAAAAGCTGTTTGGTGGCAACAGAAAAGCTGTCTCCCATTAGGTTCACAGGGTTATGTGGCTGAGAATGAATTTCACTCCCTCAGACTTTTCATTCCTTTTCATCATGTTTCTCTCATGTCATAAATTTCCTGTGTTTTCCAAAGATGCCACTAATTTGTTTGTCACATGGATGGCAAACACACTTGCCAAAAGGGAATAAGCAGGAATCCTGCTGTGCATGTTTTGTATTCTTTAAAAGCAACACCAAACCAACCACGGAAGACCACTAACAATTAAACCGACAACTTTGTGGAACAATGAGCCCTTGCTGGCAAATCTTCCAAATCACCAGAACGGTTTTAGAAACCAGACCAGAGACAACATGAACGTACAAAACCCTGCCAGATTATCACACAAGGTTTTAACATCACCCTCCATATTTTGGGGCAGATGAAAGGGTAATTGGAGGCCTGTGGAAAATATGAGTTTTTCTTTGCTTCTCATATATCCCTTCACATTCTAGAAGGGAAGGAAACGACTTACGTAATGTTACGATAGTATGAAATGACTTGTCTCCATGCCTGTGCTACCCACCTCAGGCAGGTTGGGGTGTGGATTCTGGCTTTCCCGTGGAGGGAACCACACAAGTCAGAAGTGTGTCTCAGGCCTCTCCCAATGTGAATGGAGGAGCAGCACCAAACACAAAGAGTTCCAAAAATCTGAGGTTCTGCTCTTCTAGGCCAGTGATGTGCTTAACAGGAAAGAGGAAATGAAAGTAAATGAAAACAGGTTTCCAAAAACATTGTCGTTACCGGCCAAATCAAAGTCCAAAAAAATGTTAACAGCCCGTGATTATATCCTTGGTAAAGGATGATCCAAAATATGATCCATCAGGAAAAAGACAGTTGAGTCCAAGATATTCCTTGAAAGGGAATCCCAGTAGTATACGAACGAAGGAGCTCCAACCGTCCTCCCGGCAGGGAAACGCAGCCCATCTTCTCCCCAGTCTGGTCCACGAGTCCACCAGGCCAAAACCCCATTACAAAGCCGCCTCCCCAGCCTGGTAAGATGACAAGGGCCCAGCAGAGTAGGCGGCCACAGTTCTATGTTCCAAATGTGTCCTGCATCCATCGAAGGAAAATTAAACATTTGGTTACTAAGCTTTATGTAAGCATGCTTCCAGACCTGGAAGGAGCTCCAAAAAATGAATTGACACTTTTTTCTCACATGCTTATTCTATTAGGGCTAATATTATGTCATCACCCATACACTTAGGCTCCAGCATTCATTTGTACACCTGGATCCTGCTGGTTATTTCCCAGCATTAACATCTTTCCTTATGCCTATTGTTATCTGCACGTCTCAGCTTTTCTGCTTCATATATACAGTTCTGTGATTTCGACGGTTCCTCATATCTTTTCATGTTTTTTACAAGTTCTCCTTCAAATTTACTTGGATCCAGATTGACTCATGTAGCACCAAAGACTTACCCTTAGAAAGTTAAAAGTAGTCCTAGTTTACTCACCAGATACTGATTTTGAACAGGAAAGCATATAGGGCATAAGCTTTCCTCTTTTAAGTTTGTCATATCAAAAAAGAATAGGAGGGCTTCCCTGGTGGCGCAGTGGCTGGGAGTCCGCCTGCCGATGCAGGGGACACGGGTTCGTGCCTTGGTCCGGGAAGATCCCACATGCCACGGAGCGGCTGGGCCCGTGAGCCATGGCCGCTGAGCCTGCGCGTCTGGAGCCTGTGCTCCGCAACGGGAGAGGCCACAACAGTGAGAGGCCCGTGTACCGCAAAAAAAAAAAAAAAAGAAGAATAGGAATCACACACACACAAAATATGGGTTGATATTTAAGCTTTGAATGAGTTGGGAATCCCATCATTTGTTGTTCAGTTTATCTACTGAAGTGAATTATAAGAACAAAAATCCATTTTAATCAGTTGTACTGCCTTAAAATTCTCATTAATCTAGTCGAAAACTCCCTATAGATCGTCCATATGTAGACTTCTTTCCTTCTGGACTTCCTCCTTCCCTCTCTTCTTCACTCTCTCCCTCCCTGCCTACACTGGACCAGCTACTAGAGATATCTATTGAACAAAGATTTTTTTTTTTACTTAAGTATAGTTGATTTACAATGTTGTATTAGTTTCAGGTGTGCAGTAAAGTAATTCAGTTATATATATTTCATATTCTTTTCCATTATGGTTTACAGGATATCAAGTACTGTTCCATGTGCTATACAGTAGGTCCTTGTTGTTTATCTATTTTATATATAGTAGTTTGTATCTGCTAATCCCAAGGTCCTAATTTATCCCTCCCCACCCCCTTTCCTTTTTGGTAACCATGACTTTGTTTTCTCTGTCTGTGCGTCTGTTCCTGTTTTGCAAATAAGTTCATTTGTATCATATTTCAGATTCCACATATAAGCGATATCATATGGTATTTGTCTTTCTCTGTCTTACTTCACTTAGTATGATAATCTCTAGGTCCGGCCATGTTGCCGCAAATGGCATTATTTCATTATTTTTATGGCTGAGTAGTATCCCAGTGTATATATGTACCACATCTTTATCCATTCATTTGTTGATGGACATTTAGGTTGTTTCCATGTCTTGGCTATTGTGAATAGTGCTGCTATGAACATAGGGGTGCGTGTATCTTTTCGAATTAGAGTTTTCATCTTTTCTGGATGTATGCCCAGGAGCGGGATGGCCGGATCATATGGTAACTCTATTTTTAGTTTTCTGAAGAACCTCCATACTGTTTTCCATAGTGGCTGAACAAATTTACATTCCCACGAACAGTGTAGGAGGTGAACAAAGATTTATATTGCTCTGTTTTAAAGTATAACATCTCTTAGGTTAGTGGCCAAGTTTTGACTTGTTCTTTCTTTTAAATTTATTTATTTTTGGCTGTGTTGGGTCTTTGTTTCTGTGCGAGGGCTTTCTCCAGTTGCGGTGAGCGGGGGCCCCTCTTCATCGCGGTGCGTGGGCCTCTCACTGTCGCTGCCTCTTTTGTTGCGGAGCCCAGGCTCCAGACGCGCAGGCTCAGTAGTTGTGGCTCACGGGCCTAGTTGCTCTGCGGCATGTGGGATCTTCCCAGGCCAGGGCTCGAACCCGTGTCCCCTGCATTGGCAGGCAGGTTCTCAACCACTGTGCCACCAGGGAAGCCCTTGACTTGTTCTTTATCCATTCATTCAACTCACATTTATTAAGTGGCTGTTGTGCACAAGTTACTCAAGAGACTTAGATTACTAAGGAAAATAATGTATGCACATAACCATACGTAATGCAAGGTAAGAAGACAAAAGAACCACAATGGAAGCACAGATAGAAGCCTAGGGCAAGTCAGAGGAATAATTTTAGGTGGAGAACATTCAGGGAAGGCTTCCTGAAGGAAGTTGTTTTTTAAGATTGAAGAAAGAATTCATAAGCATGTGTGTGGTGCATGTAAATTACTCCCATGTTATTTTAATAATTTGTCTATTTGTCTCTGTTATTACACGGCAAATTCCTTGAGGGCAAGGGGTACAGTTTTGTCCACATTTATTTTTTTCTAATACCTAGGGCAAGTGCCTGGAATGTGCTCAGTAAATGTTTATTGAATAACGTTATTAATAATTAATTTGGTCATGGGGAAAATTCCGGGCAGGGGCCACAGAGAGCAGTTGACTATAGACAGAGTCTTTTGATTCCATCGTTTGGCAAATACAGAATCTTTCAGCTATGAAAAATAAAGCAATATGTTTCTTGTTCCATTGGAAAGTTTATTTTGATTTGAAACAAACTTCCTTGTCTTCTCCCCACGTCCTGCTGCACGGCTTTGCTGGCCATGCCTGCGTGGGCTGAGAGACAACGGAGCTCAAGGTAGAAGCTTCCTTTTCTCACCCGGGTTCCTGAGCAGCTTCCTGGCCAAGAGGGGCTTCATTCATGGCCCCTCCATCATGTGGGAATGTCTCACTATGGCTACACTGAGGATTAACCAAACTGGGGCAAGTGTTTGGAGAGATTTAGATGAAGGTCCCTGTAGACCCACAAGGTATTAATGTGATGGAATGTTTAGAAAATCATGCAGCTTGGCTCAATTTTTCAAACTTGTGAGGCTCCCTGTTGGAGTTATTGCTATGTTCCCATTTTCAACAGATTATAGCCCGTTACCATCCACAGCATGGGAAAAGACTTAGGGAAAGGAGAAAGAGAAAACAAAGTCTGAAGCCTGTATCACTTCAGAGTGTGTGTGTGTGTGTGTGTGTGTGTGTGTGTGTGTGTGTCTCCCTCTCCCTCCCTCTCTCTCTCTCTCTCTCTCTCTCTCTGGGGCAGGGGGAGACTGGTGGGGAGGGACTGCAAAAACAGTGTGTTAAATAACTAGATGGAAAAGCCTCATCCCAAGAGGTTCCCCGAGAGGATAAAAGAAGGGAAACCCTTCCCCAGGAACTGGAATACTTGGAGGGGACTGGATCTTTCACAGCTCCTTTACTCTCAGCATTGTTTCTATCAGTTAAGTAATAGTGAAGACCGTTTAATTTTTTTAAAAGATACTTAATAGTAAATTCATTTCATTATGTTTGAGAGGAGAATAAAGACAAGGCAAACCTTGTGATCTCAAAGTCATATTCTTTAACGATCCTCACCTTGGTCAGAATAAGTGCCTGGGAAAGGCATCAGCCTGTCAACTCTTAGCAGAGGTGTGTGACGACAGCGCCTCACACTTGCAGCTTAGTAAGTATGGTCACATTTATGACTTATTGGACCCTGGGAGAGTCCTAAGCCAGACATTTTAAGGCCCATTTAATAAAGAAACAGTCAAGTTAAATACGCTGATTTCCATAGAACTGCTAACTATAGATTGAGCCACTTTGTAAATGTCATTTTATTCTTACACGGGCCCCGTAAGAGAAGGGCTCTCCTCTTTCGTTGCAGATGAGGACTTCTTCAAATCAGAGCAATTGGGTTCTTTCCAAAATATCACAGAACTTATCAAAGGGGGACTACACTAGGTTAACAGACCATTAGAGCATCAACACTGTTCTTTAAAAACACTCCTTTATTAATTTGACAACCTATATATGGAACACCTACTATGTGTCAAGAACTCTTCTAGGTACTTTAGCTATATCGTGTCTTGTGGTGTTTACATGTTCAAAATAGAGATAAATGAGCGACTTCACAATCGTGTGTGTGTGTGTGTACAACCAGTGAGCCTCTATGGGAGCAACCAATTTGAACTATTTGAAGTGAACTTACCAGGATTTAACTTCACAAGTAGAAATAGCTTCTATGTTTTCAGTACATCAAGCACTGTTCAAGTGATTGCAGTAGCCACTGCCAAGATTCCCCTGCACTGTTTAGCCAGAATTCAATGACTACATCTCGAAAGAACCACCCCCTGGGGTCTTAACGGCTAAATGTAATTTCTCAAGCCACAGTCTTGATCTCAGAGCCCACTGTCAGAGAGAGGATAAATTAGTGGTATAGCTAAGAGTACTCCTATTAAATAATGTCTATGATTTGTCCATGGTCCGAAGAATCTGATGATCTAAATTGGAAAATAAAATGTTTACATTTTGTTTAAGAATAAGTTGTGTTATGTAGAAGTGAGATATAGTTACAAGGTTTGGTGCAATTCAGCCATCCCAGTTCAGGAATTTGGAGAGTGCTATGCTACCATTCAAATATTTTCTTTCTTTCTCTCAGCCCGGACTTTTTTTTTTTTTTAATGTTAATTGATTTGCTCCATGAAATGCCCTGTAAAGTGGCCAGATGTTGTAAGAGAATCTTGATAGTATGGGAATTCAGCAGGAGACTCCAGCAGCATAAAATGGTCCTCAAGTTTTCCCCAGCTCTCAACTGAGCAAAGACAAAAGCTCCCACTTTAAGTGGGATTAGGAAGAATCTCCTGGATTTCACTAGTAGTGTCTAAAGAAATACTGCCCAGTACCCCACCACCCAACACACCAAACAGGTGCTTTGAAACACAGAAGATATTACCCTGGACTAGTAGCCAAGAGAACCTGGTTCATTCTTGACTCTGCTATTGTCGAGCTGTGTGACCTTGGAAAAAGCATATAGTCTCTGTGTCTTACATTCTCATTTATCAAAACGGTCACTGAACACCACTGTGCTAGGTATGAACAAAGTGCTGTGGGGAGTTAGGGGAGCAAGGAACTCTCCCAAGAGAAGTTAAAGAGGGCTTCACAGAGGAGGTGACCTTTGGTCTTGTTTTGGAAGGAAAGTAGAGTTTTACCAGCTGAAAAAGACAGGGACAGGACCGTGGGGTAGGAGGGGATGCGGTGACTGTGTAGTCACAACCAAGAGCTATTTGCAGAGACAAACACAAAAGGGGATGGAGAGATGGTGTATTCAGGGGTTAGGGGAAATCAGGGAATAAGCACAAAGGGTGCATAGGCAAGGCTGTGAGATCAGTTCCATTCAAATTTCAGGACCTGTGTGGTGTGTCTCACTTAGTTTAAATTTTATCCAGGAGGTAACAAGAAGCCAACAGGAATTTGTGTTCGATCACTGCTGTTTTGCAGGACAAGATTTTTCTTTTTTAACCCAGGAAGATAACTCTGTTGGCTGTATGCAAGATGCATTGGATGAGAAAGTAAATGAGGGTTAAGAAGACAGTTAGGAAGTTACACCAGGTAAGACATACAGGTCTGAATTTAAAACCTAGCAGATTCTCATGGCAGGAGAAATTTCTGAATTTAAAACCTGGAAGAAGAAATTTCTTAGGGAGAATTAACAAGACTTTGTGCCTGGAGAGGAAAAAGTGACTGAGAAATCAAGGGGGCTATGGCATTTCTACTTTGAGAGGCTATAGCGTTTGCCCTCCACAACCACGGGCTCTGCATCTGTGGATGTGGGGAACCGACTGTACTGCGCCACTTTATATAAGAGACTTGAGCATCCGCGGACTTTGGTATCCACAGATGTCCTGGAACCAATCCCCCGTGGATCTCGAGGGACTGCTATATAGTGATTCCCTATGGACAAAGGTTCTCAAACTTGAACATGCATCAGAATCACCTAGAGGGCTTATTAACATAGATTTCTAGGCTCCACTTCCCAAAGTTTAAATCCAGTAACAAGTTCTCAGATCTGCTGCTACTCTGGGGAACACACTTTGAGAAGCACTGATGTAGGACTGCAGGGGGTGAAGAGTTCGTTTAAAAAGGAAGTAAGCTTAAAGGTTAACATCTAAGCACACTGTGTTTGAGGAACCTATGGGGCACGTTATATATTTGTTGTCTAACCACCCCATCAGATGTCAGCTCTAAGAGGGCAGGGATGTTCTCTGGTTCACTTCTGAACCACCAGTGCCTAGCATAATGCCTGGAGCATATCAATAAAGACTTGCTAAATGAATAAAAGAAAAATTAATCCAGGTAGAGATGACCAAGAAACAACTGGAAATATGGGTCCTTGAATTTTGTCAAAAAGTCACATCAGTTCATATGGATTGAAATATGTAGCTTGAAGAAGTATGATTGTAAATAAGGCAGTTAGAAGCATTAGAGCTGACATTTTTCAAACCCTTAAGGAATCTAGCAAAGTTAGGTACACGAAGTTCCACTGAGTTCGTAAGCTTTGTAAGTCAGTGCCAGAGGGTTGAAGACAGAATCCACATTTAGAATGTCTTACAGTTTGAGCAATGAGGGTACAGCGTGCAAAGCTGAAAACTACTTGTTCCTAAAGTGATGGAAACAAATTCTAAAGGGGTATCCATGTGGACTACTGAAGGAAGGATTTCCTTACTTTGTTTCCTGTACTTGAAGGAAGGAGGATTGATGGTCCGTCCGTCCCATTCTAACCCTAATAGATGTTACAATTCTATGACTTGAGTAAGGCGTAGGGAGCAGTGGCGGACTCATGTCAACTTGAGATGAAGAACATAGTAGTTGGATGCAGCAGTACAGCCAACCAAAATTTATTTCAGAGTGGGAAGGACAAGCATAATGAAAGTACAAGAGCTAAGATACTCGAGGGAAAAGAAACATGTGTGAGTCAGGGCACCAAGTGAAGTGCCGGCCTAGAAAGTTAGTGAAGTGCTAACCTGCTAGAAAGGGGAGATGGACCATTTCAGCTCCAAGTCAAGACCATGCCACACAGAGCATGATGAGCCTGTACACCAGGCAACGTCAACTTTTCTGAATAACAAGGCAGAGAAAATAGAAGTTAATAGATCGTTATGAGAGAATAAAGCTCTCGTTTATCAAAATATCCTAGGACAGCCTTGTGCTAAAAAGTCACAATTCTGAGCATTAAGAAAAGAAACATATATTCTAACTTTGGCACTTATAGCTCACACAGGATTATTTTTAGAAAGAAAGCATATAAATCAGGCAACGTTTTGCTGAGAAGTAAATTCTTTTTATCAGTAAAGGAAATTTGTGGCCTGATAGTGATAGAACGTGGTCCTCTTAAGTTAGAATATGCTTTTACCTCTGCTACTGGTTTAGAAATGCTTTAGCAATACACAAAGGATTTTAAAAAAATAGGAGTGTAGTGCCTCGGGGAGTACTGCTAGTTTAAATAACACATGAAAAGTATTTATGAGCCCTTTTTTATGAGGTGGTCAAAGAAAAGACCATCCAGCATGTAACATAAGACTGGCTGAAGAAGAAAGCATTTCCAAACCACATTGGAGAGTTAAGCATGAATGGAATTTTATTTCAGTCTCTATTGCTTATTTAAATGAATGGTGTTTTCAGATGGGGTCTAAATGATAATGCAGATCAAGGTGAGGCTTGCCAGGAAGAAAATATACATACTAGCCCACTATTCCAAGAATGTTACTAGGTAATGCTGGAATCATCTGAAATATATAGGTTTAGCAAAAGGGGGGTTCTGGAAGGGGTAAGTGGTTGTAATACGCCCAAGTCCATTTTGAAATCTGTGTGTCGAGCTTTTTGCTAGAGTCAGGGCTTTGGAATGACTCCATGTTCAGCAAATGTGGCTAGGTTGTCTGCAGCCAACCATGCCCAGGCACCATACACACACAACCGCAACATGTGGTGACAGCCTCGGTCCTGTTGGCTCCAAAACAGACTGTTCTCCATTCACTCGATTGTTGCAACTGCCCTCTCTAAAGAGCGCATGCCTGTAGTTTTATTCCTCTTACATGGTCATGGGTCTGAGCTAATCTGCTCACAATCTCCTCTCTGGGCCCCTGTGTGACAAAGAGCATGCCCTGGTGTGTGACAGCTGGCAAAGGTTATGGGTTGTGGATGCAGCCTTGGAACAGAACAAAGATAACTGGCCCCTAGAGGCATTCAACAGAGATCCTTGGCCTCATTAATTCCCTGTCTTCTAATGAGCATCTGTCCCGTGAGTTGTATCAATAACAAATTGTAACGGTAAAGTGTTCCCTCAGGCCACCAGTTGATTGAGTTCCATAGCTGTGTCAAGAGTATTGACGTGCTTAGCCCCTAAATGAATGCTAAATGCTCCTGGCCATTCACTCACTCATCCCACAAACGCTGACAGAGCACCAACTGCGTCCTAGACTGTCTGCTGAGCTACCACCTAACTTCGTGATTTTCCAACAAACTCCTTTTGGACGCTACAAACATCACATGGTGTTTTAAATCTGCAGCTGGTGTCTCCAGATGAGAAAAAAAAATTGTTTTTGTTTAATAATCTAAAATGGAACCCATCGGATCATCCATATCAAAAAGCCCACATTTCAAGTTCAGAAGCATCAAGCAAGGTCCACGTTTTGTAAATCTTACACTTAATAGTGGCGTCACTGAATGAGGCATCATTGAATGAAATTTAGAAAAAGAAATACAATTTTAGGCAATTTGTCGTGTGTGTCTATACAACAGCTTCAAAATATTATCAAAGGTGAGGAAAAAGAAATTGGGTGATAGGAAATTCAGTTTTCAGGAAATTCAGTCAAATAATTCAATCATTGTTCAGTCCCTTTTACAAAGCCAGACCAATTTTGTGATAAATTTCCCTTTAAACATTCATGTTTTTCAGTCCTTGTTCATCTGTCTTCCTTACCCTCAAACTCTGGGCTTGCGGTGGATTGGAGAGTGATGGAAATGACTGATGCAGAACGGGGAGCCTGATGGTGCCCATTTAGAAGGGACACTGGCCAGTGCACAGTGCAGCTTGGCACATATAACCCCACCTCCTTGGTACCCATCCTCCACTTCCCTCTCTTTCTTTCTAACCCCCTTGCCAGATGGAATAGTAGTTTACCAGCAGGAGGGAACTCCATCCCGTGACTGCCTCTATGTGAGACCACTGGGTATAGAACCAAACAGTATCTACCCTTAGCAGCTGTCAAGCCCGACCCATGATAACTGATCACTTCATCATCTTGTGGTGGGAGCCACCCTCCAGGAAGCAAAGGGGAAAGTTTAATTTGCTTCTATTAAGAGTTAATCCACAAACCCTCATTTTTCACTCTAGCAAAGTGATTTTTTTTAAAGTTTTTATTGGAGCGTAGTCGACTTACAATGTTGTGTTAGTTTCAGGTATACAGCAAAGTGAATCAGTTATATATATATGTGTGTGTGTATATATCTCCATTCTTTTTCAGATTCTTTTCCCATATAGGTCATTACAGAGGATTGAGTAGAGTTCCCTGTGCTATACAGCAGGTCCTTATTAGTTATCTATTTTATATATAGTAGTGTGTATATGTTAATCCCAATCTCCTAATTTATCACTTCCCCCCACGTTTCCCCTTTGGTAACCATAAATTTGATTTCGAGATCTGTGAGTCTGTTTCTGTTTTGTAAATAAGTTCATTTGTATCATTTTCAGCAAACTGATGTTTAAAATATATCCTGCCCTACCGAACACAGAGCAAATAAAAACAGGATACTGCCTCCATTTTTTTTTTTTTTTTTTAATTCCAGTCTTTGCCATAACTGGTGAGGCTGGAGTCTCAGTCTTCTGGGCAGGAATTCACTCCAAAGTTTACCAGCACAATGCCATGTGGTGGAAAGCGTTTCCAATCCAATTCGAATATGGTTTTTCAGCCACATTCGAAAGACAAGAACTTGTGATTTTTTTCTTCAAATAATCTAACTTACAGTTCAGTGAAGAAAAACGGCCACAAACCCTATATGTTTGCTTTTTTCCTGCTCAAATAATCAGCGCAGTACCTCACGTATATCTGACTAATTGGAGGTCATTTTATTGGACTTTATGCTCAAATTCTTCTTTTTCTTCCCCAGAGGCAGGCATACTTTTAGTTTTAAAATGAAAAGACGTAACAGCTGAATCCAGATGCAGCCCCAGTTTCTCCAAGAATCTTCTGGATTATCTAATGGTAATTTACTTTGTTTAGAGTGTTCCAGCAGCTTCAAACTCATAAGCATTCAATCCTACCAGTGTTTTCTCAAGAAGCCACTTCAGTGCATCCTCAGAGGGAGGTGGTAGAACATTATTCATAAAGCAAAGCTTCCAGCAACATCAATAAGGTGATCATTGTAGCTGGGAAGATCACATGTTGTCTTGGCTCCCTCAACAACCAAGTCTAAAGCAGTTTTTTTTTTTTTTTTTTTTTTGCGGTACGCGGGCCCTTCACCGCTGTGGCCCCTCCCGCCGCGGAGCACAGGCTACGGACGCGCAGGCCCAGCGGCCCAGCCGCTCCGCGGCATATGGGATCCTCCCGGACCGGGGCACGAACCCGTGTCCCCTGCATCGGCAGGCGGACCCCCAACCACTGCGCCACCAGGGAAGCCCCTAAAGCAGTATTTTTTTGTTTGTTTGTTTTGTTTTTTTTGGTTTTGTGGTATGCGGGCCTCTCACCGCTGTGGCCTCTCCCGTTGCGGAGCACAGGCTCCGGACGCGCCGGCCCAGCGGCCATGGCTCACGGGCCCAGCCGCTCCGCGGCACGTGGGATCCCCCCGGACCGGGGCACGAACCCGTGTCCCCTGCATCGGCAGGCGGACCCCCAACCACTAGCGCCACCAGGGAAGCCCAGCAGTATTTTTTTAATAGATAATTTTTCTATTTATGGATATCCCATAATCAAGAACAGAATTACAATTCACACTCTTAGCCACTGCTAACCTACAGTTCAGATACTGTCTTTTTTTTTTTTTTTTTTTTTGCGGTACATGGGCCTCTCACTGTTGCGGGCTCTCCCGTTGCGGAGCACAGGCTCCAGATGCGCAGGCTCAGCAGCCATGGCTCACGGGCCCAGCCGCTCCATGGCATGTGGGATCTTCCCGGACCGGGGCACGAACCCGTGTCCCTTGCATTGGCAGGCGGACTCTCAACCACTGCGCCACCAGGGAAGCCCCAGATACTGTCTTGATACTATGACCTGCCTCTTAAATGTCAGGACCCTGCTAATTGCTGGGGTATCTGGGTTTCACAGATAGCATGCTCCCTGTGGCATCCAGGGACCTCTGAAAATACAACCACCTCTGGCTATACCCAACAAGGGATTAATCAAGACTCTTCTCTGCCTTGGGCATCATGACTGCCAGTTCATGAGATGCTGCAATGGTCTATGGACTTCTCCATAATAAATTTTGAAAGAGAGTCATTGAGTTCTTAACTCATTCATTTACTCAACAATATTGACTTAGCATCAACTTTGGATCAGGCACCGTTCTAGGCCCTAGAGCCATTCCTCTTACAGAAGCTGCACCCCACATCTTTAGACTTCTAAACATTTTACTGAAATCATTTTCCATAGACTGAACAGAAGTTGCCATATCTGAAAAGACTTTGGGTTTCCTAGAGCCAGCAGCTGCCATTTTGTACTGATTCTATTAGTGCTATCTGTTGGGCTATGTGGGGTAGGGAGACATTGGGTAAGAAGCTGTCCCTTGGTTTCTAAGACACGTGGAAGTAGTCCCATTGACTAGGGCGTGCTTATGTGCTGCTGAAAATACAGGTTTTAAGATTAGGTCCAGCCATGCAGAGCCACCAGAGGACTTCAGCATGGATAAGGCACAAGCCTGGATAAGACAATCTCTCCACATGGCCTCCAAACACTCCCACCCATGTATGCCCCCCAAAACACAGACATCCATCCCAGCATTGACACACCAGATAGGAAGCTGTGACAAGAGCAAGGGCACATTTATCCTGCTGGCTACACTTGCAAATATCTCTAAACATATAATGGGGAGCTTGGGGCTGATGGGATATGATTTCAGTTAAATTTCATCTATTATCATCCTGGGGAAAATGAAGAGTAATGTGAGAAGCTCTGATTTATAAAGAGACTTTGTAGTCACACTGGCCTGAGTTCTGGTTCTAACCAAGTGAGTGTCCCAAGCAAGCCCCTTAATCTCTGAGTCTTTATTCTCCCATTTGTGGCATGAAGATTATGCTGCCTGTGCCCTGGTGCTCTTCGGAGGGTTAAGTAAGATAAAGGGCCTAGCATCTTGCCCAATACAAAGAAGGGACCAAACAGTGTTAGAAATCTGCCCCTTTCTCACTTAATACAGCAAAAAGTTCTGCCTGCATGTATGACTGGGAAGAAACACAACCCACTCAGATCGGAGTTCTGTAGTTTACAGTAAGAAGAAAATCTCTATACAATCATTCAATCTGTTTGTTTATTCTATCTATTGGTCATGTTCTCTGCGAAAGGTACTCTCTCAAGGACAATTGTCATCAAGCTCTTTATTATTACGTAGCCATTTAATCCCAGATCTTCACGGTTTTTAGGTGAAGCCTCGAGTCAACTGCTTACCAAGAATATTTGAAGAAGATTTTGGGGTTTTTTTTTACACTTCCTAAGTATGTCCAATTTGTTTTGAAAAGGCAGGATTCCAATCTAACAGTCAGAAAATATGGTGTTTGGCGTGGCAGTTATAATACTGTGACTATATTTCTCAACCATAAACTGACATGCGGTCTGACAAGCATAAAGTATACTTCTGGAGACAGTGGGATAGAATATTTGAAATCAGAACTGGAAAATTTGGGACATATGAAGGCTATAAATAGTGGGCAGAGATTGGGCTGGTTCCAGCAGAGACTGAACTCCTACTAAGAACCACATAATTAGCCAGTCCCCATTTGTTATACGTATAAATACTGGTACATAAAAGAGGCAATTTAAACCAGAATGATAAACAAGCCATGCCTCTGCCAGGGGGCTGCCTGGCACACACACTCCCTGTTCCCAGAGCTCCGTGAAGCCCTGGACAGGGGAAGGCTGTCCTTGGGGAACTGACAATATAGCTGGGAAACAAAACGTTGAGACTCAAACACCCACATGCAGGGCAGTGTGTCCATTGACCTGACATGGTCAACTTCACTGACCCTTCATCCTATAGGATGATGGTAGAATGATGTCACACTGGCAGTTTTAGGATGACCATGCCTCTTCCCAGTGGGAGAATCCACTTTCTGCCCAGACCTGTTAGGAAGCTATTCCCCTTACTAGGTTGGCCAAACAATGCTGGGGTTAGAGTAGGCAGAGAGCTGGGGCAAAGAGTAAAAGCACCAGCAGGCAATGCACAGAGCATATTTGAGGGAAGTTATGCTTTTTTATTACTCTCACATTGTTTTTTTTTTAGGAATAAGGTATGGCACTTCTCTGCAAACTATAATAAGGACCCTGATACAAAACTTTGACGACTCCAATACAGGACAATGGACAAGATGCATGGGGCATGAATTTATCAGGATAATGACAGGAAGAGTCCATTTGATGAGCCCTACGCATGGCTGGTAGATACCAGACACACAGCTAAGCATACCTCTTCTCTTAATCTCAACATATCCTATGATCGTCTCACCTTTTACAGGTAAGGACATTGGGGCCCAAGCTCACACAATAAATTGTGCAGTCCCCAACTGAATTCAAGTCTTCAAATTCCATGAATCCCAACCTAACACCCTGGCAAGAGACAATATATTTCAGGAAGGACCAGAACAGAGACTATTCTTCCCACCTTATGCTTCTCCACAGCAAAGCATCAGAATCACTAAGGAGCGTTTTGCAAATACATAGGCTTTGGCTCCAGTGTGGAATTTCTGATTCAGAGGGCCTGTATCTCCATATTCTGAAGGAGCCCACCACCCCCATGCTCGTGATTCCCATACACACTTCCTGTTAAGAACTTGACAAGCCAGCTGTATCTGGCTGCGTTTTCACTTATTTCTTAATGAGAAGAGATTAGAAATCAACGTTTCATATGACCATTAAGCATTTGTTATCTACACAGTAAAAATCCACCTCTGATGAATATGCAGTAACGACTGAATAGCCCTAGATTCATGGCGGTGGTTCAGACATACTCTAACCACCTCTCAAGATCTTCTATCCGGTTGATGTCTACTCTGGGTGACACATTCTTGACTACTGCAATAAGCCAAAGTCAGATTAAGCCAAAACTAGGTTAAAGATTGCTCCTTAGAGAATGCTCTGAGGATGGCCAAGTTATGAAAAGCTGGGAGAGGCAGCAACCAGTGGTGTACGTGTAGCAAACACAACTCAAGTGGCCTTTGGTCAATGGAACACGTGAATTTAAAAAGTACGGAACATACAATTGGACTAAAAGCCAAAATTCCCAAAGTACTCAAAATATGAAGGCAGAGAGGAGGAAGGAAACAGACGGGTCCATTTCCAAAGTCTTCATTTGAAATTTTTTGGTGCTGTGACCAAGGAGACGGGTATGAAAAAGAAACTGGACCAAAATATCCAAGTCTGTATTTCTGTATAACCCAAGTCTCAGAGGTTAGCCATTGTTTACTGCCTTACATGTGCAATTGAAGAACGGAGTAAAACACATTACACTGGTCTCTTGGCTTGATGACAGAAAAGAACATGATGCCAAGGGCAATTTATATTCCCAAACTGTCTCTGCTACTCAGTGACTTAGGTCAAAGATTTGACTCCGATGCCTTGATTTCTCAATCTGAAAATATGGGTAGAGAGCAAGAAGGGGGCTCTTGGTAGATGAGAGACACCACATTTGTACTATACTTATGCTCTAATTGCAAACTACCCACAGTTATGTACATTCTGTTTTATGTGCTTTATAAGAGTCAGATGTGGAATTCCCTGCGGTGGTGGTTGTTTTAACTCTCTAGAAACTTGAAGGGAAGTTAGAACAAAAAAGAAACTAAAGAAATAAGGCTTAAGAATTAAATGTTTCAAATATTTTCCTCCCTAATTTTCTTTGTAGAGAAATGGAAGACAGACTATCATCGGTGGGATGTATTCAAGTGAATCATAATCAAATGTGTGTGCAAAACCATCGGTGAAGCCTAGCTGTGCAATTAAATGCCTAATTATGCTTAAAGAGCCCCTGCATTCTTTACTCCTTGACTGCACCCTCAGGAAAACACACAGTAGCCTTCTGTCTTGAGTACGGTTTCTTTAAAGCGTTTAAATGGCATGAAAGTGCAACTGTGTGCCCAATTAGGGGTGCAATTGCCAGGTCAAAGCATGAAACTCAGCCTCTTCCCTGCCATGCTGGGTTAGCTCTCCAGATCCAACCCAAAGGGCCATGTTAATCAGCTTCCTCTGTCATCCTGGGGCTCGGTGAGAAGTATTGGATGCTTTATCCTTTGTCAGTTTGAGAGATGGTACAAGGGAGAAAAAGTCAAACTTTGGTGCTTCCTTCAAGGGCTTTTATCTATTTCCTCAACTAAGAGATTGAAAGTTATCCTCAGATATTGCCCTGCTGCGTACGGTGAGTACTGAGGAAAGAAGAATAGGAACCTCCTTTAGCTGCATCTCTGAATACTAATTCTGGTCAGGCCTCTCTTCAGCTTATTGAAGAGGGATTAGGGACTA
Organism: Mesoplodon bidens; assembly: GCF_964165515.1. NCBI lineage: Eukaryota > Metazoa > Chordata > Mammalia > Artiodactyla > Ziphiidae > Mesoplodon > Mesoplodon bidens. Next base: position 16,401,960 of record NC_138173.1, on the reverse strand, counting down.
TCACAATATACTCACTACTAGGGACCCACAGTACATGTTCTGAAAAGGTCGTGTAGTAAGGATTTAGAATTTTCTCTTATTTCTCTTTCTCTTGGAAGTCACAGATAAATCTTTTTCATCAAAAGGTCTGGCGTTTGTTGCTCACCCATCTCCCCAGGTCCAGCTGCCTTCCACAGATTTTTTTTTTTCGATTTTCAATCAGTAATTTATTCCCTCCTTTGCCTTGTTTAGAAATTCTTATGATCCCTCAGACAGTTCCTTCTGGAACAAGCTTTCCTCTTCTCCCCCAGCCTTCCACAGATTTTTAAGTAACTGCTAAATCAGGTCATGGTCAGTGGGGGGATGGGCTGGGTGGGAAAAGCCAGAGTCAGAGGTTAGACAGTCCCACCCCTCAGGGCAGCTAAGAAGAGGGTCCCAGTGGTGGAGAAGAGGGAGGGGCTTTGACATGGCAGGTGGATGTGTGAGGAGGGGTCTGGGGAGCAGGCAGGAAGAGGAGAGCTGGTGGCAAAACAATCGGTAACAGCCAGAGGAGAGGTGCTTCATAGGCAGAAGAACTTCAGGCTCTAGGGAGACCATTGGGATGGCAGGATTTGAGTCCCACAGGATGTGGTGAATCCAAGGAATCAAAGAATGGTCCAAAGCAAAGCCAGGGTAAGAAGCCAGAGAACTCAGTGCTGGACCAGAGTATGAGGACAGGGTTTGGTCATGAGAAATGAGACAAGAGTCCAAGCATTGGGAATTTTTACTTTAAAAACTTTGAAGGACCTGCTGTAGAGCACAGGGGACTCTACTCAATACTCTGTAATGGCTTATATGGGAAAAGAATCTAAAAAAGAGTGGATGTATGTATATGTGTAACTGATTCACTTTGCTGTATACCCGAAACTAACACAACACTGTAAATCAACTGTACTCCGATAAAAATTTTTAAAAAAATAAAAACTTTGACTCAACACCTACTACGTGTCAGATGTTGATTATAGTGGTCAGTGGGACTACATTCCCAGTCTTCTTTGAAAAAGAAAAAAAAAAAGAGGGACTTCCCTGGCAGTCCAGTGGTTAAGACTTCGCCTGACCATGCAGGGGGCATGGGTTCAATCCCTGGTCGGGGAGCTAAGAACCCACATGCCACATGGCCAAAAAACCAGAAAAACATAAAACAGAAGCAATATTGTAACAAATTCAGTAAAGACTTAAAAAAAGGTGCACATCAAAAAAAAATCTAAAAAAAAAAAAAAAAGAAAGAAAAGAAAAAGAAAGAGGAAGGGAGGAAGGAAGGAAGAGAAAGAAAACCCTGTCTTAACATGCCTCACCTCCTTCCGACTTGGTTTAGGAACAAAAATCACAGCTGTTGATATTTCATGCCTTGTCATGAAACAGGGCTGACCTCTTACTGGCCGAGGTGTTCTCCACTGTCTGGTGGGCTCACAGAGCCTGTCCTACAAACCTCCTTCTTACTTTTGCCAAAAGAGGTTCATGTGACTGAGTCACGAAAAAAAAAAAAAAACAGTTCAAGTGGTAGAGGCCAGTCCCATACTCAAAGAGAAATGCAGTGGCCAAGGTGCAACATGAACAACAAAGATGCATTTATATAGTAAATCTAAATAATTATTTGAGATTCATTCTTATCAGAAATATGCAACCCTCATGGGCAGTACTCATAAAGTGGGAAGGGGCAGGCTGCACAGTGGCTTGGTTATATAGAAATCAACAAAGTGCTAAGGTAAACTCTTTTCTTTTTTGAGGGGATCCATTTGGTCATAGTTACTGGTTATTAGTGGATCTGACATATTCATATGATTTTTCCCAGGCTATAAACACCGAGTCACAACAGTGATGTGGCTTCCACTGAATTAGAGAAACGAAGCTGGAGAAGCTGCTATGCTGAAGCTCATTAGCATAACATGAGGCAGGGTACTAAGGCAGAGTCATTCAACGCATGGAAGTCAGAATCTTCTAGAACTAGGTTCTGCCTTGAAGCTTCACCCTACGTGACTGCAAACATCCCATGGGTTAAAAAGGACTGAGGAAATATCTGGGGGTACCCTGATACAATATGACACAGAGGCTTCCTGGGCAGATTCTTGGTCACCCACAGGCAGCCAACAGCACTGACTCCACCCCTGACCCATCAAGGGCCTCACGTCAGGCGCCTCCGTTCAGGTTCTCATTCTCTCTCCACTGCATTACTCAGTGGCTTCCTGCTGAGCACCCCACTTGCAGTATTTCCTCTTCCTCACAGACACATGTGCTAGAGAAATCTCCTGATGCCACCCCATTGCCTAACAACCTCAAGGACACATCTCTACCTATTAACGATGGTAGCTGCCATGTACTGACTGCTAAGCTTGTGCTTTGCCTTGGTTATTGTCGTTCTCACAATGATAAAATATGAGGTAGGATGAGGTAGTCCCTTCATCCATTCCGCAAACAAGCATGAACAAATCCTTATTGAGGTCATCAGCAAGAAAACTGAAGATCAGAGAGTTTAAGGCATACTCCCCAACTGACTTGTAAGTGGTCACATTACTATTCACATGCAGTAGTATCCAATTTGATGGCTGGGGATCTCTCTACTCTCCCAGACTACCCTAGTGAGGAAAAAAAATGCAAACTCTTTATCTGGCATACAAGGCCTTATGGAGTCTGGATCTAAGATGTCTCCAGTTGGACTTTCCCTTCCCATAACCTTTATTTTGGTCAAAACAAATTATGTACAGGGCCCTGGAAATGACCAGCTTCACAATAGTGTCTAGCACTTCTATTCTGGTCCTACTTCACAGGATGCTTCTTTCCCATGTATTGATAAATTCCACCCACCAGTCCCAGGCATGAACTGTTAAAAAGCTACCTTTGCCACCACACCTTCCTTGTAAGCACACCTGCACCACAAACACACCAGCTAGAAGTGACTTCTCCTTCCTCTGAACCCCTGAGCAGCCTTGTGACACTGTCTCATGGCTTGTGTCATGAATGGGCATACCACAGGCTCGGAAGCCAGAAGGACCAAGGTTTAATTCTTCACAGGACCTCTGCCTCCCTGTGCTGTAGGACTGTTTTCAGAAGTCAGTTATGAAACAAATGGAAACGTGCTCAGCACAGCCTGCCAAGGAGCAAATGTCTATTATTATTATTATTATTATTATTATTAAAATTATTTTTATCTACACATTATTCTGTCTTATGACCATAAGCTCCTTGACGAGGGGGGACTACCTGACTCAGTCTTCTAACCCCACTGTGATAGGAGTGGCACACAGTAATGTTTGATGAACGAATGACAGACCTGATGGAGTTTCCAATCTAATTTCAGGTTACAACTGATACCAAAGATCTATATACAATGCAACTGCAACAAGAATTTAATGAGGCAAATACATATATGCTTCTGAGTTACTGTTTTGTTTGCTTAGATGAGTAGGGTCCAGGATCCATAATGTCACAGCTACAGTTAAAGGAGAGAAACATGCTCAAAAGATACCTCCCATCCCCCATACACGGATGAAGGAGCACTCACAAGGTTTGGGGAGGACAGCAGGGGTAGCAGAAGCATCATCATAGTAGGTGGTAGGAATAGCAGCCAAAATTTACCAAGCACTTCAGTAGGTACCAGACAATAGTTTAAATGCTTCACAAGTGTTAACTCATTGAATCTTACAACAACCCACGTGAGGTAGCTTCTATTCTTTCCCCATTTTTAGATGAGGAAACTGAGGCAGAGAAAACTTAAGTAATGTCTCAGATCTCACAGGATGTGGTAGAACAGGGATTTGAACCAGAGCCCAGGTATTCCACACATCGTGGCAGAGACAGTCTCAGTGCTGTGCTCTCTCACCACACTGGTAAGGACACCAGTCCATCCAGACCTCAGGAACGGTTCCTGTTCCTGACCCACCAGTCACCATACTAACTGGGCTGCTTCCTTTAGGAGATCCCGATGCCATCAGTGGGGTGGAAGGAAAGTACTGACAGGAGAGTACACTAAGCACACTAAGATGACTGTGAGTGAAATGACCCACTCAGATGGAGCTTCAGAGTACAGGTCAAGGACCTTGTGAGGACCTTGTAGAGCAAGCTGTCTGAAGAGATCACAGTGTGTGAGGAAGCAGATACAAGCTGAGGCAAAAGAATAAAGGGTTGCAGCCTTGTTCCTGGATGAGTTCCTTCAAGAAAACATACACAAGCAATTTGATGATCATGTTTTTAGAATCCCACATTGCTTTAGGCATCAACTAGCCACAGCTGAGGCTCTAGAGCCATTTGATGCTGAGGAGTTAATATTGAAATTGCTGCTTAAGCTAGTTAAACATAATGAGAGCTCTTCCTGATGGAAACCATGAGGAAAAAAAAAAGGCCCACATAAATGCAGCCCAGAATGGCTGCGACCATTCATTAATATCACTCTCACATAAACCACCCACTCCTGAAGGGTCAGAGGCGACCACACTCTGGGGCATGAAGCTAATGAATTTCAGAAGAAGGGATTTTGCAAATCCTTCTTAAGGTTGCCACAGGCTGGAACCTGATGAATCCCTGCTCTGTTTCACTAAATATGTGAAAGGTGGACCTTCTACCATAGGGTGATCTGTGCACCAGTGCAGGGCCACAATATGAGTGCCTGGCTGACATCTCAAGTCTGCAGAAGAGAGCACGGGGCTGGCCATTTCACTCGCTAATTTAGACCAATTCCTGGACAAGCTTTCTTTCATCCAGTTGGCCCTAGAACATGGATTTTCAATGGAATGACAGAGAGGGAAAAAATTGGCTCTTGGGGGATGAAAAAAAAAACCTTACTCTTTTTTTGTATAAATCACAGATATACATAAGGTAAATAAACAAATATAGAGTATATCTGTGGTATTAAAATTCCGTGGTGAGGGACCCATTAGGGAAAAAATACACCTCCTTGTGGGAGTAGGACAAGAATGACCCCACTTTTTTAAACACTGGAAGAGAGAAGCACAAAAAAAATTGGAAAAGGTTGCTGATGGCAGAAGCAGGAAGGCAGGAAAAACAATATTACCCCATCTTCAGTTTTTGCCAAAATCTACCCACAGTCTCTAGTCTCATGACTAGAGCCTACATCCAGGTCCTTCTTTAGTATGGCTCAGTCCAACCAGCCATCATCAAATTACATAATGGAGGCATCCCACTTGTACAAATGAGGACAAACCCAAAGGTCAGCTGTGCCCTGCAATTTGGGAAAACATAATGAGGCCTCAGGAGAAAACAAATCTGATGACACCTTGATCTTGGACTTCTAACTTCAAGAAATGTGGGAAGCGGGCTTCCCTGGTGGCGCAGTGGCTGAGTGTCCGCCTGCCGATGCAGGGGACGCGGGTTCGTGCCCCGGTCTGGGAGGATCCCACATGCCGCGGAGCGGCTGGGCCCGTGAGCCATGGCCGCTGAGCCTGCGCGTCCGGAGCCTGTGCTCCGCAACGGAAGAGGCCACAGCAGTGAGAGGCCCGCGTACCGCAAAAAAAAAAAAAAAAAAAAAAAAAAAAGAAATGTGGGAAGGGCTTCCCTGGTGGCGCAGTGGTTGAGAGTCCACCTGCCGATGCAGGGGACACGGGTTCGTGCCCCGGTCCGGGAGGATCCCACATGCTGTGGAGCAGCTGGGCCCGTGAGCCACGGCCACTGAGCCTGCGCGTCCGGAGCCTGTGCTCCGCAACGGGAGAGGCCACAACAGTGAGAGGCCCGCGTACCGCAAAAAAAAAAAAAGAAACGTAGGAAAAGTTAACTTCTGTTGTTGAAGTCACCCAGTCTATGGCGTTTTGTTATCTCAGCCCTAGCAAGCTAATACACCTGCTATGGTATCCATGGCAGGTATTAGTTCATCCCTAGTGCTCACTCATACCAGGTTCTCCTCTCCTGGGCACAGGAAGACAATTCCCCCAAATCTAACCAATTAGGTGCAAGCAGAAGTGACATATCACATTTCTGGGCTAAAACATTAAATTGCTGTGTCAAGACACTCCATAACTCTCTTCCATGCCACGCTGATCAACGAACAGAAGGAGATGGAGGTGCCAGGAGATGGGAGTAGCCGAGAGTCCTAAACCATCACTTCCCTAAAGAACTGGCTTGGGGCTGCAGGGGACATTGTGTGAAAGAAAAATAAGCTTTGTTCTGTTACGCCACTGAGATTTTCAACTTTATTTTTTTACACAGCATGACTTAGCCTATCCTTACTGATGTACCCACCCTACGTATGTTTGGGAGAAGGCCTCCTCGTGGTACTGGGGTGTCTCCTTGTGGGCCACCTATGACATGAGACATCTTTCCTCTAACAAAATCATAAGGAAATGAAACAAATTGACAATGAAGTGAACAGTTCAAACAAAGGGGCTGATCCACATGGAGCATCAACAAACCAGAGACAAAGAATAAGAATCTGTCCACGTTTCTCTATGCTTGTCAAGTTGGGGGAGAATTCTGAGGGCGTGAGCAGTCAGGGGCCACAAAAGGGGGGGGGCACATTTTGGCATAAGGCAGGGCAGGCCAATGGGTTCTGTGGTGGCCTTAAGGAAATGTCCTTAAAGACCTTCTCTGGTTTCCTTCTCCCCAGGAAGGCCCTTTGATTCTTGGAGTTTGATTTCCTAGTCAAGAATAACTCTTCCCACAAAATATATACACCATCAAACACTGTAAATAGATTTCCTGGTACATGTCAATTTAACTGTGCATTTAGCTAGTAGAATTCTGACAAACACTTCAAGACTTCATTACCCCAAAGGGCACCAATTATCCATGTTCCAAACTTCCACAAAGAATTCCACATAGACTAAGCCACCAGTATAACCCAGCTTTATGACACAAAGTATGAGGGGATGACGCCCTCAACTTGTTGGTAGATTTCATTAAATGTATCCTCTTTTCACCTATGCTTTCTTGTTCATTTCTTAATCCCTTTAGTCCTCTTCTCAACACCATGATTGACTTATCTTTTGCTCTTGACACTTGATTTCTGTCTCATGTGGAAACCCAGCAAGTTGAGTCCAAGTCGGGTCCTATAAAAAGGATGCTTGGGCCAAAAGGTCAGGAGAGGCACCTGATTTCCAAGCACAGTTCCATTTGCCAGGCCATGTGGCTTCCATACGCTCTTATCATCGACGAGACTGAACCCTTATCCTAACTGGTCTGCCCAGAGAGGGGACCTTTCTGTAATTCGCACAAAGGTCCTTGTGAGCTGGTGATGGCTGTGCCCCACATCACACACGCCTTTCCAAAGCTTTGACTTTTCCCTCAGTGCCATATCCACACTGTCATGCACATACTTCAAAGCAGACAGTCCCTGTAACAGGGCTGCCCCATCGCCATTGGCTCAGGCATCACTTCTGTGAGTGGGTTTTCCCTGGCATCTGGTGGACAGATGCCATACCCACATCATTACTTAATTCTGTGGTTCTCAACAGTACCACCCAAAGGGGCAATTTGGAAATTTGTGGTGGTGGCTTTTGGGGTTCTCGCAACAATTAGAAGCACTACTGGCTTTAGAGAGCAAGGGCGATGGATGCTAGCTGTCCTGCAGGGTGTGGGGTGGTCCTGCACAGCAGAGAGTGATTCTCAAATGCCCCTCCTAATTTCATGGAGCTGATAAACTTTCAGACATTCATGCAAATATAAGCTAAATGCGTGCCACGTGCTAGCCCCTCTTTCAGGGGTCCTGGGTGAATGAAATTCTCTGCTCCCGGAGCTTATAAAAACCTATTATAATTTTCTGAGCCTGGAACCTGACCCAATTTTACATACAAAGAAAGTACTTTTGCACTGTCTTAAGATCCCATTATGTTTCCTGAAATGCAACCGCCATGCAAATTGAGGGAAAATTTGTCATTAACTTTGTTCTGAAGTCCACAAAGAATTGTTCACTGTATCAGAAAACCACATCACCAGTTGCATCACTCCTCATGACAACCAAGCCACCAGTGTAATTTGTCTTTCCAGTTTACATTTGCACCTGTGCCATTGACAGGGACTCTATGACTAGGCAAACATCAAACTCCTTCATGAACTTTTTGCTCATAGCCATGCCCAAACACATTCAGAAACAGGTGTTATTTTATTGTACATGGCTTTCCTTTAGTTTCAGCTACATCCTAGTTAGGGTATTATATTGTTATTGTTTTTTTAATGCATGTGTGGTTGGTTATATTATCAGTGAATCTCATTTCAAGATGACAAATGTAATGTAAAAAATTGTGCCTTTCTTTCATAGAGGGGGCACTGCATCTGATTAGTTGAGCATCCATTCCTTAACTACTGAAGTACTCAGCCTCCCGGCTTTCAGTGAAAAGCTTCTTTCCCAACAATTTTCTAGAAAGCCTTTTGAGAGCAGGAGATCCCTCATATCCCCCCTTTTTAAAACTTAGAGTCCCCTTGAGTCTAATGAATTGAGGAATACCTTCTCAAGGAACTATATCCAATGAAAGTCTCAACACATGGGGTAGAAAAGCCCATGTGGTTATTTATAGGAAAGTTAGTGAAAAAAACCTGAATTCCATACACACTAGTAACTTTAATGTCAAGTTAGGTAAAATCCTGAAAATCTCACATTCCCTAATTTGATACAGTAAGTTATTCACAAAAATTAATAAAGTCACAGGCAAAATTCTTCTTCAGAGAGCCCTCATCTCTGCTCTTCAGGTCTTTCAACTGATTGAATCAGGCCCACCCAGACTACTTAGGACAATCTCCCTCAGAAAAGTCAACTGATTATGGTCTTTAATCACATCTACAAAACACCTTCACAGCAACACCAAGATCAGTGTTTGATTGAATAATGGGGTGATAGACTAGCCCAGTGGACTCATCAAAAGACCATAACAGTCCACCCCTTGTCCACTGGGCACCCGTCTCTTAAAATCATAATCTCCAAATAAAGAGAATAACAAAGCCATACCTCTGCCTACCACAGTGCATCTATCCTTCATATAACTGAAAACACACCAACCCTTTCCCCAGAAGAGAATGCCAATTCTTGGGGAAAGTTCATACTTCTCCTTTGATGTCCAGTTACTGAAACACTGTGCTATAATGTTCATCATTATTAACGTTTATGTTAGATGCTAAGAGGGAAGGAGAAAGAAAAAACCAAAAATATTTGCTTAGTGTGTGTATAAATATATTAGTAACAAAATAAGGACAAAAATAGCTGGTAACTATTACCAGCTATAATATCCTCAACTTCAAAATGAGAATGACAAGGCTCATCTCACAAAGTTGCTGAGGGAATTAAGTGATGTGATGTGTTACAAGCACTAGATTCTAAATATCATCATGAGCGTCAGTATTACTACTGGACGGGCACCTGTAACGGTATTAAGGTGAGGACTGTGACTCAGAAGAAAAGGGAATTAAGAAATGGCTGTTTCTAGGGCCAAAGAAAAAAGAAAACCAACAACAGAAATAATTGGTCAATAATTGGTGAAACATACCGATTTCTTGGATGAAAAGACTAAATACTGAAAATATCTCAATTATTCTCATAGGGTAACAGAGAAACAGACTTCCATTTAGAGAGCAAAACTGTCCTTTGATAAGCAAAATACCTAAATAACACCTTTAGTTGGAAATAATTGGGCCTCTTTCCTCCGTCTCTCCAGTCATACTCCTCCACTAGCCCACACAGAGGGACCCCTGGATTAAAATGGAGGGATAGGGAGTGTCCGTGATTTCCCTACATGAATACGTTGAGAATTTGGAGGACTGGAGGCAAAGAAAGAGACAGACACAGACACAGACAGCCAGAGAGAGACAGACAGACAGAGCTTGAGGCAGAGACCAGGAAAGAAATGAAGGCTCCTAGGGCTGGCACAGCTGTGCGCAAGAAGACAGGCAACGAGGCGCCAAGGGGGCTTGAACTGCACTTGTCAGAACCTCAACATTTTCCCCAAAAATGAGTTTATTATATGTAAATTTTAACCCAATAAAGTTGATTTTTCTAAAAATTCTATGATGATCTTAATTTTTATAAAATGTAATATGTTAGAAAAACCTGGAAGGAAACAGCAAAATATTAGCAGTGGTTATTTCTCGGTAGTAAGAGTATAAGTGATGCTTCTATGAAGCAGACTTGTATTTTCAGTTCCTCAAGTCAGTGTACCGATTTTTTTCAGAATCGGAAAAAGGAAAATCTTACTGAAAGAGAGTAGTTTTTCCACCAAGCCCGTGCTCAGTTCAGGACAGTGCTGACCCCTTCAAACCTACCAATTTCAAGTTAATATGGGTTCACAGGGAATGATCCATCTATTGTTTTGATTGCTACCCAAGTTCCAGTTCTCTTCAGAATCTGTTTGCCTTTGAAATTAATCAATAAAGCGAATGAACAAGGAGCCGTCAGAAAGGGCAGCAAACGGCAAGACTCAAGTCTCGGGTTTCCAGACAGCTCTGCGAAAGAATTCACCGTGGCCTTGGGTGAGACACTTCCCCTCCAGGCCACAGCTTCTTCAGCTATAAACTGAGGGCCGTGAACGGGATCATCACTAAGGGCCCCTCCAGCATTGACATCCCAGCATTTTACGTGCCCCTCGGGGAGGAAAAGAAAGCAAAGCAGGAATCCATCGCTGAGTCATCTCATCATGGCACTGTGATAGAAATCACACCTCGGACAGCCCCCTTCTATTTCTCTATTTCATGCTCACCTTCTCAGCCTTCTTTCTCTTGCCAATCACATGGCAGTAAAATTATTTTTCACTCCCAACACTTGAGCTATTCTGGCTGTTACTCCGAGAGTTCAGTCCTTATTGGTATCTGATTTTGCTCTGGCACTCAACAGGGGTCTAAATATTTCCTCCCTCTCCACTCCAGCTTATTCCAGCAAAACTTCACACCCTCCCCTTTGCTGAAAGCTTCTCCTGCCCCTCCCCACACTGTCCTCCCTGCTATTAATACATAAAGGCGGGGGGAGCAGCCTCCAGGCTGGAGGGAAAGAGCTGGCATTTAAGAAAATGATGCTGGCATTTAAGAAAACTGCGTGAATGCAGGGAGGCTGGGGGAGCGGGGGCGGAGGCCCTGAGATCTTAATGTCATCGTGCTCATTTTAAGATTTACAGTCGTTTGTCCTTGGCTCCATCTTCCCAGAAATGACTGGCACGGGAAGCTTTCTCGAAGGGCTGTTGACTCAAGGCTCACTTGGCGGGTCTTGGGGGGATCATTTCAGTTACAGTTTCATCTGCCAAGTTTGTATTCCCTGCTGACCCGGGTTGGATTTTAAATTTCCATCAAGGCCACCTGCCTGGTGTTAATTAGTTATGGTTTCTCATTTTATATGCAAACTTGTTTTAACTTGTCTGTGAACTGGCGTAGCATCTTGGGCAACTCCCCTGGTTCTACTGTACAAGCAGCAGTCTTAGCTGACCCAGCTATTTGTACTTGAACAGAATGATGTAGCCAGGATGGTAGAATATCCAGCAAAAATCTGAGGATGACCATTGCCAAATCTAAGTAAATCCCAATTCCTATTTTTCTCCTATTGTTTTTTTCCGAAAATCTTGAACTTATAATTTAGGATAATTTTTTCTTATTCCCCCACCCCGCATACATGCCCTATACTCCTTAGTAATATACCTTATTACTTATATATAGGAGAACATTACAGAGAAACACAAACCTATTGTTTTTAATGCTGCTCTAGATATCTCTGTAGGTTTTACCCATTTGTGATGTCTTCACCAACTGACAATTATTAAATCAGATCAACTGGTTTCCTCTTACTTTACCAGGCACTGGGTGGAGGAAATGATCTTTTCAGAGCAACTAGCTTTCCTTTGCATGAAAAATCAAAGGCAAAGTGTTCTTTCCTCCACTGATGTGAGCATGTTCTCAGAAGACATATGCTGACCAGATAACTTTCAGAAATTTATTCTAAATTTTCCTTCAATCCACAGTACAAAAGTAAACAGAAGCACATTAGAATGGTGGACATAACAGCCTACAGTATAAAGATTTGGCATTAACACATAAATAAAGTGAGCCTAGAACTTTGGAAGGGCTAAGAATCCCTCTTTTCTCCAGGGCTCAGAAATAAAAATTGAATCTGAGGGAGAGTCAGGAGTCACTGGCTTTCAAAGAAGAGCTTGTGTCTGTAGGTATTCCGATGTTAAAGCCATTAATTCTCACATAATCTTGGACCAGCATTAAATGGAGGTGTAAAAAATGAACTGGTATCATTGTTGTCACTTTACATTTCCTTGAGTTGCCTGTCATAGAGATTTCCTTATCATTGCTAGAAATGTCCGTTTCGAGAAGTGACAAGGAGTGTCATCTTCACAGAAGTGTTGTTGTTTTTCATGTGTCCCAGACTATCTGATTTTATGTTCGACTGTGCCAATGACTAAGTCCAGGGCTAAAGTGGCTGGAAAGAGAGGGTATGGAATTACTTTGCTGTCATAATTTAATGGACAATTTTCTGGGTGCTAAGTATTAAATGGTTTTAGGAAATGATGAATGGCACCAGCCTTGGGAGTTGGAAGGATTCCATTTCTCCAACTGCTCTCTTTTGGATCCACAGATAATCTGGGATTAGCTGGCAATAGGAAAAGCCATTGGCCAGGGCCACCTCAGCTTCCAGACACAGAGCCACGGGACGCCTCCGGATGAGGGAAGAAAAGAAGCTGTGACATGCAGGTCAGATCACTCTATGGTGCCCAAGTCAGGTTGGAAAAATGCTAGCTTTGTGCCAGATGATAAACATAAAAATGTAATATCTAAAAGCAAACATTTTTTTGTTCTAAACATAAGTGAATTACTGAAATGCAGTTTACTGAAGAATTTTCACCTTTTGGAAGGTAAAAATACTGACAGGTCCTAGATACTATGGTCTGTATATGTTTTTATATTATGCATGTGAATGCATATGTACATTATATATGTATTGCATATTTATTAACATGCATATTAACAAAGTATGCGTTCTTCTAGAGGTAATGATGAACTAAACAATTACGTACACTGTGTTGTAATGAGTGTGTACTGGTATGTACTGGTTAGGCATAGCTCTAATAATTCCCAGCACAGGAGCAGATTCCAACCTGTCAAATCTACACTCAGCCCTTTATTGGAATTTTTAAAAGCAATGTTGCATGATTAGAGAAGAAAACAGTGATTCGGCTCAACTTGTAGTACTCTGTACCTACACTCGATCAATATTCTTTTCAAGGACAGATATATTTGCTTACTTTCATGGCAAGTGATTACACATTCTGATCTTGCCCTGTGCCAGGTATAACTGTCCGACACATTCGTGCTTTTGCTATTCCTGGGGCTCTGGGCTGAATTCTTTTTTCTTCTGAGAGCTAGAATTTTCCTTTAGTACGTATCACTTGTCTTTGAAATAATCACCATTTTGCTGTCATTTTTCCCTCCTAAATCACTTTATTCTCTGACTTACTGATCTCAAACCCTTTTAAAAAATTCCTAATTTCTACTTCCTTCAAATCAAAGTCCAATGTTTGAATCTGTCATTTATGTAACAAAAGTGCTATTTTTACCCTTGGACCCTATTAGATTCCCTACTGAATCAAAAAGTGTCAGATTTGTTACCAACTAGAAAATCATTTATAAGAATGTTACTTTCTTTTTTTTTTTTTTTTTTTTTTGCGGTACGCAGGCCTCTCACTGTTGCGGCCTCTCCCGTTGCGGAGCACAGGCTCCGGACGCGCAGGCTCAGTGGCCATGGCTCACGGGCCCAGCCGCTCCGCGGCATGTGGGATCTTCCCGGACCGGGGCACGAACCCGCCTCCCCTGCATCGGCAGGCGGACTCTCAACCACTGCACCACCAGGGAAGCCCCTAGAATGTTACTTTCTTGTTTTGAATCATTAAATATCTGTGTCATACTTTGCTTGAAAGTATGAGGCAGGGGTTAATTTGTCATAAGTAAGCTACCACTTGACTTAAATTCAGCTTGTATTTCTTAACTTTCAAGTTAAAAATATCATACTCCTTTTAAGAGTTCATTTAAAACAAAGGGGGATGTATGTGGGTGGATGGATGGAGAGACAGAAGACCCTTTAAAAAATAAAGCAGATTCAGTAAACAGAAAGAAGGGCTATTAAAAAACAAAAAAACTAAAATAAATAAATAAATAAGTAAATAACCAAAAAAACTACAGGAACTAAGTGAGTCAGTTATTTGACACTAATTGAATACTGTCAAAGAAGAAAGAGTATGTTAGAAGTATACCCTAAATAAACATGGATAATTATTGGCTGGAAGGATAATCACAGAAGCCATATTTTTAGTTTTAGGGAGGGGAAAGAAGACAGAGAGGAGAAGCCACTTACTATAGATAGCCATCATCTTAGACACAAAGAGACTAGTGAGCTGATATCAATGAGTAGAATTAAAAAAAAAAAAAATCAAACATCAGCCAAACTACAAAATAGTAATTAGCATGAGAACTTCAAGTACTTGGCAAGAAACCATGACTAGAACCCAAGTTTGACTCTTAAAGTAATTACACAGCTATAGATGAAAAAATAAACTGATTTGTACCTTAATATTTGTGTTTCTTTAATTCCTGGGCTGTATCTGTATAGTATCTCTGAGCTTCTAATTATAATAAATGATTAAATATTTACTATCAGGGCTTGTATTAAGTCTCTCATCTGGCCACACTTGGGGAAATTCTAGCACACATATAGAGGTAACTACCTTAATTGCAGGTAAAATGTCTAGGGGGAGTCTTCCATTGAACTGGCTCTATGTGACAGTAAATTTTGCAGACAGACATATAAAAGAAGGAGTAAAGCCTTAGTCCATTATGTAAATCGCTGAAGATAATATACTATCTTTTTTTTTTATAGCTTGGGATTAAACTATCCACTATCAAAGGGGTCTTTGCATTGTTTCTTTAAGAAATGGTAATGATTAGTTTTTATGCATTACGGATTCTCTGAGTTAAGTCTCCCTAGTGATTAATACTGAGCATTTTCAAAATAGCTTCTCATCATGGCCTGAAAACAAACCACCCCACCAAGGAAACTGAAGCTATGAACACCTGTCTCTAAGGACAGAGTCAACTGAGATAACCAGGACCTTGGAACATATAGTGAGGTGACAAAAAATACTTTTCCTTTCAAGATTATTTTAAAGGAAACAAAGATTGCATTTTTTTTCAGCTTTGTTTTCTACAAACTATATTTTCTACAAAAAGCACATATGGCTTTTTCAAACGAAGATAAAAATCAGAAGAATTATTTTTCATACCCATGTAGAAGTCAGAAAGCAAAATGGTCTTGACTGGCTGCCTCTCCCTCAGGTGGCTATGGCATGTACCGCCCTCCTCTTCGTCCCACCCTCTCTTTGCTCCTTCTTCCTCTCGTTCATTCACAGAGCTGTCTTAAGGAATTTAATACACTATTTATAGGATGACTTAGGGTGAGAAACACTGGTCGCAGCAAATAGCTAGTATATCTAGGATGTTGTAAAAGGTATACAACTTACTTATTTATGTACAAGGAAGTCAAAGAAAAATCTCAATGTAATCTATTCACTAGTTGTCAGGAAAAAAAGATTCACCTAAATTGTGTTGTATTGAATACACAGAAACACCTAAGCAACCTAAAGTTTCACTCATTAGGGACTTCCCTGGTGGTGCAGTGGTTAAGAATCCACCTGCCAGTGCAGGGGACACAGATTCGATCCCTGGTCCGGGAAGACCCCACATGCCGTGGCGCAACTAAGCCCGTGCACCACAACTACTGAGCCTGCACTCTAGAGCCCACGAGCCACAATTACTGAGCCTACGTGCCACAACTACTGAAGCCCACGCACATAGAGCCCGTGCTCCGCAACGAGAAGCCACCGCGATGAGAAGCCCATGTGCCACAACTAGAGAAAGGCCACATACAGCAGTGAAGACCCAACACAGCCAAAAATAAACAATAAATGAAAAAAATGTTTTAAGTTTCACTCATTAATTGGCACCTATAACACAGACCCAGCTTGGGACAGACTTCAAGATTTGGCTTAAACTTTGCATGGCCTGTCATTAACAAAGGCTTAACAATATCTATATACTAAACGATGACAATTCTACCACATGTAGGATTTTTCACTATCTTTTTTTTTTTTTTTTTTTTGGCGGTGCATGGGCCTCTCACTGTTGTGGCCTCTCCCGTTGCGGAGCACAGGCTCCAGACTCGCAGGCTCAGCAGCCATGGCTCACGGGCCCAGCCGTTCCGCAGCATGTGGGATCTTCCCAGACCGGGGCACGAACCCGCGTCCCCTGCATCAGCAGGCGGACTCTCAACCACTGCGCCACCAGGGAAGCCAGTTTCACTATCTTTTTTAAAGAAGTGGTTTTAACAGCTCATATCTCCAGACTATGAAACATAAAAAAATTTCATTTCTTTTCTTCTTGGTTAAAAAAAAAAACCTTAGTTTTAATCAGCTTTAACAGTAATCAAGCAATTTTCCAGGAACCTGACTCAAAAGCTCTTCCTAATATATATAATCCGAATTATTATATTAATAAAAACCCAGGTAATGTGCTTTATGAATAACAGATTTCAGATTCCTATAAAACCTAAAGCAATTTCATAAAAGTCACCATTGTTGGGATTTAGTGTGGTTTCATGCTTTTCTTCCATCCATCCTCCAGTGGGTGGGATTTATCTTTTTATGTGAAGTGCGTGACAAAATATTTGACTGGTTATCAATTCATTAGGAAAGTCATTACATGGTTTTTCCAATGAGGTTAGAGCAAAATGATTTTGGAATTTCCAGAATTTACAGAAATGGAAGGAAGCCTGACCAACTTTGAACTCTGCTCAAGGAATAAAAAGTGGGATTGATGCCATTTTGAAATGTCGGTGCATATGTGTTTGCCAGGTTCTCTTCCTGCCAACTGCAAAATCTCCTGAAATGTCATCCAAATTTGATTAAAGACAGGTTACTCCAAACTCACTCTTTTACATCCATGTAATAAAAATGGGTACATGTTTCAAAATTATTGACAGGAAAGTAAAATAACCAAAACCAGGTGAAAGGTTGGGACTAACTTTCTCTCTTTAGGGAAGTACCGTAGATGTTCCACCTAGTGTTAGCCACCAGGAATAATAGGTACTCCGGGGCGGGGGGAAGTAATGGCTATTTTACCATGTTATCTTAACTGTCTCATTAAATAAAGTTGCCCTCCCAACTTAGTGCTTCTGTGATGTCAACCAATCCTAGAAACACAGATGTGGTAACCTCAGCGTCCTAGACCATTTTAGAAGGAACAAGAACTCATGTTTGATTGTTCAAAAGAGAGGAATTCCTGTGGAAGAAGCACAATGAACTGTCTAGAAGATCATTAGATGATGCTGAGCTCCACTGGATGCCCGACTACACAGGGCTACAGAGACATCCGACAGTGCATGGCCCCTCCAGGCACTCACAGTTGGTTGAGAAGGCCAACAGGTCATATGAGAAACACCAAAAATAAAGAAACATATGGAATTTCTTAGGATTGCTGAGGAAGGAAAACCTATCATATCACACAGGTAGGTGGGTGGCAGGGCAGGCAGCAGAGACTTCAAGGATGAGCAGAGCTCAGATGGACAAGAAACCAAAGGGTAAGGGAAACACAAGTCACAAGGAAAGCAAGACATAGAAAAAGAAGTAGCAATTTCCTCATAGAAGAGAGCGCCCCTCCTTTGTCCAGACTGTCTTTTAGTCTCCCCCCCCCGCCACCCAGAGCAAAGAGCAGATGTTTTTACCGTCCAGTCTAGTTAAGATAATGTCTCCCTCAGGAGTACAGGTTGTGCAGGCTTCCTTGCAGATCATTCCGAAAGGCTGGGGGGTCCTAAGCCCCACCCTGTTCTTCAGCAGTGATGCAAACCCAACTTGTGCACGGCATCCACCTGAATTACTCCGTGTCATCCCTGGGGGTCTTGCGGGGCAAGGGAAACCTACACAGTCATGAAGCTCATACTGCTTACTGTGCCCTGAGTATAAGAAGTCCTTTGTCTCTCACCCAGGAGACTTGTGTCTTCTGCCAGCACCCATGAAACTGTGGCAGGCAAGTCTGTTAGCTTAGAAGTAGGGTAAAATCCCAGACCACTCACCATTTTTAACAGATGGGTAGTGAATCAATCCATTGGGTGAGACAGCAAACAGAGGGGAATGAAATAAGAAATTTGGGAGAAAGATGAGCTTGATTTTGTTCTTGTTAAACTTGAAGCAGTTGTGGAGGCAGGGAGTTGGCAACACAGATCTGTATTTTATGAGAGAGGTCTGGGCTAGAGATACATATCTTAAAATTATTAGAATCCACATGGGAGTTAAGATCTTGAGGATGAAAAACCATATCCTGGAGAACACCGATATTTAAGTGGTAGCTATGGGGGTACAGTCTATAGGAATAGACAGAATGGAATGAGGATACTGTGTCTCTTGGAAGCCAAGAAAGTGGAGAATTCCCAGGAGGAAGTAATCACCGGTGTAATTAGGAAATTTCCAATAACAGAAAAACTAAAATCCCACTCGATTCGGCACCTAAAAAGTCACTGTTGTCCTTGCATGACGTGCTGGTCCTGGATCTGTTGGTCTTTAGCTCCTCTCTTACCCTTCCCCTCACTCTGTGTTCCAGATGTCTGAACCTGCAGGCTGCACTTCCCAGGCTCCAATGGCAGCTGGTCTCCAGCTGGGCTGAGTATAGCCAATGGTTGGCATGGATGAGAGATTAAAAGACGAAGGGAACAGAGAGATCAGGTATTTCTGCTTCTCCTCTCTGCTGTGGATAGTGTGTCTGGCAGTACGTGGGCTGAATCCCCTCCATGGCTTCAGCTCTCACTGGACAAGCCAACCAATCCAAGGGTCATGCCTCCTAGGGTCATCTGCAGGCCAGGGTCTGAGAGCACCATCTTTACTTTGTCCCTCCATTCCAAGCGTGGGAGTAGCTTCCAGCTGTGGCCACCTCTGGGATACCGCACCATCCTCTGTCTGGTTTCTCAGTTACTCTACCACCCACCTAATCAATTTTGCCGTTTTATATTTACTTTGTAACAAATCACTGAAGTTGTTCATTTTTGCCTGGTTGCATCCTGATTAGTAAGAACAGGTAAGAACGAGTGGTAAGGACAAAAGCCAAATCTTACGGGTGAAAGAATGGAGAAGGAAGATGCTGACGACCAATTGAATAGATTATTCTTCGAGTAGTTGTGCAAAAAGAGAGACTTGATGGTAGTTAGAGGGTTGGATTTTTTAAGCTTGATTCGGGGTTTAGATTGGGGAAGACACAAGCTTATTTTAGGCTGAGGGGAAAATGTGTGAAAAGAGTGAAAGAATAAAGGGTAGAGGAATTGAGGGAGTTTGATTAATGGAACAAGGTCCCAGAAGAAACAGGAGGAGGTAAGGGGTTTCACAAGGTCCAGATAACAGGTCCAATCCAGCTAACAGGGTTTTTTTTCCCCCAAGGCATCAGAGAAAACTGGCTAATAGTTCAGTTAGATCAACATGGTCTATCTGATGGGGAATAAATTTATGTTGTCAGCTAACAAGTTTGAACCCAGCCTGAAATTGATACCTGGAAACCAGCAATACAAAGGTAAGGATTGATGTGGATATAAGTCACCTTGTAAGTAAAGTGGGTGAAATTTTCTGGCGGACTCAGTTTCTCTCAGAAGTTTGAGGCTTTGTTGAGTTTAGAGGTGAAAAGGGGGGCTGGAGGAGAGTGGTGATGGTTTGGAATTCCTCTGTGTGGGGAGTGGAAACTGGCCAAGGATCTCTGAAAGGATTGATGGGTAATGCAGAGGATCCAGCTGAGGTGGGGAGAAGGAATCTTAGTGGTACTGATCTGCATAGTTGTTGTTTTTAATTTTTATTTATTTATTTTTGGCTGTGTTGGGTCTTCGTTTCTGTGCGAGGGCTTTCTCTAGTTGCAGCGAGCGGGGGCCACTCTTCATCGTGGTGCGCGGGCCTCTCACTGTCGCAGCCTCTCTTGTTGCGGAGCACAGGCTCCAGACACACAGGCTCAGAAGTTGTGGCTCACGGGCCTAGTTGCTCCGCGGCATGTGGGATCTTTCCAGACCAGGGCTCGAACCCGTATCCCCTGCATTGGCAGGCAGATTCTCAACCACTGAGCCACCAGGGAAGCCCTGCATAGTTTTATAGTTTGTTTTTCCCCCCTCAGATATCAGTTGCCCCCTTTTGGGAGCAGGATGGCAAATCCAGGGTTGGGGTCTTGCAAGATGAGCATTGTGGGAGGACAGGACTGCAGGAAGTCATAGATGACAAAGTGGTTTGGGCGGTCTACCATGGAACAGAGGCAGCGTTATAACCCGGAGAAAGAATGCACAGGGTTGCACGGGTGGGCAGGACTGACTTCCCATCCCAGCTAAGGAAGCTTGGGTAAGCGACAACCTTTCTAAGCCTCAGTTCCTTCATCCAAGAAGTGAAAATAGTCCCTACCTCAAAAGGTTATAAGACTGAACAAGAAAACGTATATACAGTGTGAATTAAAGATTCTGACACACACAAAGAACTTAGCGAAGAACAGTGGAGTGGGATATTTTCACTAAGCAGATCCCTGTGCAATTTTATACTAAATCTGTCGACCTCTCTTTGAGGATGGGTCTCAGTCAGAGAACAATTCGGAAACTTCTCTAAAACACACAATGTCAGGTTCCAAAACAAGCCCATTTCAGGCCACCCTGTGGCTCCAAACTACACAGGAAGATGCTGGTGAGACTCCGATCCACCGTCCTCTAGAGCAGCGGTCCCCAACCTTTTTGGCACCAGGGACTGGTTTCATGGAAGCCAATTTTTCCAGGGACCAGGGCTGGGGGCGGGGATGACTCAGGCGGTAACGCGAGCGATGGGGAGCGACGGGGAGCAGCAGATGAAGCTTCGCTAGCTCGCCATTCACCTCCTGCTGTGCGACCCGGTTCCTAACAGGCTGCGGACCGGTATGGGTCTGCGGCCGGAGAGGTGGGGACCCCTGCTCTAGAGAGAATAGAGCTGTTTGAGAGCTCTATGTGAAGATTAGACTCTACAGGGAATATGGGCCTCTGGGGAGCCACAGAACAGGCAATTCAACTGGGGCACAAAAATGGACCAGGAAAGATCCTCCTGGGCCCAAAGACTGAGATTCAGAGCTCGTGGAGGCATCTAGGAAAACAATCAGAGACACATCATCTGACAGTCCAGCAGAACGAGGGTTCCGGTGAGTCTCCCTTCCTGCAACTTATTTATCCCAAAGTGATCACTTGCTCTGCTGATCGCCCAGGCTCCTTCCTAGCTCACTGCTTTCTGCCTTCCAACAACTTGTTTTCTCATTACCCTAACAGAGGTAAGAAGATTCCCCATAGAGCCGTCATTCGCAGATGGATCAGAAGACAGGAAACCCACATAGAACAATTTTATTTGTTCTAACAAGTTGTTAAGGATAAAATTATTGCCTTGAGTGAGCTTTCTGGAATTAAGCTTGTGGGCTTACTTCATTTATAAAGAACCGTCCTGGTTCTTATTTCTATAGCAAATAGGAGTTAAGTGAGCTCAACAATACTGCACATTTACGTATTTCACTTGCTTTCAGTGAAAAAGAAATAATATCCTCAAATGTTTGAAACCTTACAAAGTGGAGAATTGCTAACGACTATAGCCCTACCCTTTTAAGGAAGTTTAATGATAGGAAAATGACACATGTCATCACTAATTCCTGGGAATCCGAGAGAAAATATACGAAAGGCTTCATGAACAGATGAAGAAAGAAAACTGGTAACTGACATTTCTGGCTCCGGAATATGACCATCCACAGAAGGGCTACTGGCCAAATCTTCTTACACACCGAAAATACTAAAAGCTTCGCCCAGAGTGAACAAATGCCGTGTTCTGAGGAGTGGCGTCTTAGGGGACAGATCTGTTAACCATCAGTGGGCGTTTTTCATCTCACCGCTTATGGCATGCCAAGTTAAAGAAGGCTTTGTGTCCCTGCTTTCCAGCAGAAGCCCGAGCTCCTGGCACGGGAAAGCCGGTCCTGCCCTGGGGCCTGGGACAGATAACATATACACACATAGTACATGGACAAAGACACACACAGCACAGTCTTCAAACACTTTCCTTCAGGCTATTTCCCTCCATTTTAGACTCACCGAAGAAAAGCTGGAGTCAACTGGAGGTCAGAAGGATATGACAGAGACTTTTCCCTTTGGTTTTGTATTGAACATAGGTTTGCCTCTTCAGTAAAGTCAGAGTGGTTTGATGGCTTGGCCAAGAGCCACTCTCATACTAAAGAGTGTACAGAAAGGCAATGTACAAATAGTCTGACAATGGACCTAGAGATTATCACACTAAGTGAAGTAAATCAGACAGAGAAAGACAAATATCACATGAATTCACTTACAGGTGGAATCTAAAATATGATAAAAGCGAACTTATTTACAAAAGAGAAAGAGACTCACAGACATAGGAAACAAACTTATGGTCCCCAAAGGTGGGGACGGGGATAAACTAGGAGTTTGGGCTTAACAGATACACACGACTGTATATAAAATCAACAAGGAGCTACCGTGTAGCACAGGAAGCTACAGTCAATACCTTGTAATACCCTAGAATGGAAAAGAATCTGAACAAAGTCTATATATAAATAACTGAATCACTTTGCTGTACACCTGAAATTAACACCATGTAAATCAACTATACTTCAATTAAAAAATTTTTTTTAATAAGTCTCACAGCGAAGTTCCCTTCATGGTATGCCCTGTTTACATACCACATCTTAGTGTCATCCAAAAACAACTGACATCTGCTTGATGCTCTTATGAGCATGTGCTATAAAAGGCCAGATTTCTCCAGCAGTAAGGACAGGGTCAGAGAGGGAAGGACAGTGGGAGCTGTTCAGGTGCCATGACAGCCAGCACTGCACCCACTCCTGGGTAAAGATACATAGTTCTAAGCATCTCCCTGTGGGGAAAATGCTACTAAAGTTGAAAAGGTACAGCAGAGGGCAGACGGAATGACTCAGAGCTTCCAGAACGAGGCCCTTATGTTGACCTCACTCTCCCATTGCAAATCCACAGTAGTAAAGACCCCAACAAGACGAACCTCCCAGAGCCTTTGCTTACAAATCTCAGCATGGGGTACAAACGGTCCTTCCTGAGCTCCTGGATGTTTGGGGGAATTTTTTTTCACACCTGGTCTTAAAACCCATTCAAACTCACTCATGTGTCCGTCAAAATCCAATCTTTCTGTCTGGTCTCTTCTCAATACTCTGTAATGAGCTACATGGGAAAAGAATCTTAAAAAAGACTAGATATATGTATATGTATAACTGATTCACTTTGCTCTATATCTGAAACACACTGTAAATCAACTAGACTCCAATAAAATTTTTTTAAAAATCCAATCTTTCCATAGTGTCAAGACAATGCTTTTTTTTTTTTTTTTTTTTTTGATGTGGTGTTCATTTAAATCACATAAAATAGTGCCTGGCTTATACTAAAGACCTCACAAATGATAAGATCCCTGAATAAAGGATAAAATGATAAAATAAAAAATAAACAGATATTTTTATTCAATTAATCTGCCTTCCCTGAAGTCACCAATACAAATTTTACCTAAAAAAGTAGGAAATGTTTTATTTCCCTTCTCTACTGATTGAGTATTACATAATTAATGTCCACAGTCCAGGTGCCTTTATCTATTCAGTGACTATTAACCCCTTATTGGATATACGTTTTGCAAATATCTCCTCCCATTCAGTAGGCAGCCCTTTCATTTAAAACAATGCTTTTTGATTCCTACATTCTTATTTAACACTATGCCAGAACGTAAGAAGATATTTACCAAATGTTACAAAGCAGAAAACTGACCCCCAAACCAAGAGAGCAGCAGAGTTGCCTGGAATGTTCCTCTATTTTATTTTAGCTATGCTGTTTACGAGCACTGCACTTATTTCTTTTCCTTCCCTTGTTTCCAGGGTAACCAGTTCATTTGGTTGGGGGGCTGGAAGTAGGGGGATAGGGGAGGCACAGGCAAGAAAACATTTTTGAAGTGATGCATAGCATGAAGTCAGCCTGAGTGAATTTAATTTGCTGTGGCAGTGCAACAATACTGAAAGGGTGTGCTCGACCCTAGTCCTTCTGGATTGTTTCTGAGTAATTTGAGGAGAGTTTCTTCATAATGGTGCCTTTTTCACACAGCAGGACTTTTGAATCCCACCTGTAAATCAGGGGGGTCTGCGGGGATTTGTCTGTCTTTTCCCTCCCCTTCTCTTTTATCTCTACCTCTTTTTCTGTAATTTGTGAAGATAAAATAGTCCTCGTAATTCTTTAATACAAAAGAAGATTGGGCTGTTCTGCCCTGAAAGTGGCAGATTAATTGTGATCAACAATTTGCTCACTGAAATTCAATCTCAAAGATATTTACCCTACCTTCTTCTTGAAAAGGAAAAATGCCTCTCTGAAATTCTTGGTCTATAAGAAACAACACTAATGTTTTAAATTAAGATTTAGCACTTACTTTAGGCACCTAGCCTAGACAGGTGTATGCTATATACACAGATGAATTAGGCTACCCACATTGTTTAATTTTCTTAAACAACTTGTAATTATTTCTCCGACTAAATACAAAGAAGAAGTATTCAACTGGTATTAATGCAAATGTATATTATAAAATCACCCTGCTATATCAGTCTGCATCGGGACCAATTCTGTATTTGTGTCTCAAGTAAACTTTAAATTGAAGTTATGAAATGTTTTGACTTTGGATCACAGAATCAAGCTGTTTAAAAAGCATGTGTACACACACACACACACACCCCATACTTTAATAGTATTTACAATGGAAACAACTTAAATGTCTATTTCGGATTGGTTAATAAACTATGATATATCCACACAACAGAATACCATCCAGCCACCAAACATAAAACTGTAGAACAATGTTCATTGACGTGGAAAGATAACACCACCACAAACAAGAGAACACCAACAGTTGCAAAGGAATATATACAACATCCCATTTCCATTAAAAAACATATGGATCCTTACACACACATAGGAGAAAAGGCTAGAAGATTTTATCAGAATGTTAGTAGTCACTGCCTCTCAGTGGTTAGATTACAAATAAGTGTTTGTTTCTTTTTGTCAGTCCCAGACCTCATCCCCATCCCCAAATTTACAGGGAATTGGATGAATTTTTAAAATCCACTATTTTTCAATAGTAATGACTTTTTTAACCAAGGCTGAGAGAGCTAGAGAGGCCCCACTAGCAAAGGGCCCGCTCCAATCGAGCCTAAGTACGGGACAGCCAAACCAGCTGAACTGAACAAAACCTCAAAAGGTTAGGAATGAGTTAAAGTGTGTGCCAAGCCATGATATGCACCAAGTAGAAAGGAAACTGGCTGCATTACTTGTCAGACAATTTGATTACTGCAGACCTAGCGCTCCTCTCCCTCTGTCTCTTAGATATCTCCAGGGCATCCCTTAGATGCTTTCTGGGACTTGGGTCCAGAAACAGCAAGTGAAGAGTGCCATGAATGCATCTTGCTCTTAAGCTGATAGAAATACTGGTTGTCTCTACTCGTGATGACCATTTTGATTTAGTTTTGCGTGTCCAAGGCATACTGTAAATTTCTTTGTCAAAAAGCTACAGCTGTGGGGCTTCCCTGGTGGCGCAGTGGTTGGGAGTCCGCCTGCCGATGCAGGGGACACGGGTTCGTGCCCCGGTCTGGGAGGATCCCACATGCCGCAGAGCGGCTGGGCCCGTGAGCCATGGCTGCTGAGCCTGCGCATCCGGAGCCTGTGCTCTGCAAGGGGAGAGGCCACAACAGTGAGAGGCCCGCCTACCGCAAAAAAAAAAAAAAAAAAAAAAAAAAAAAAAAAAAAAAAAAAAAAAAAGCTACAGCTGTAATAAAATAAGCACTCAGATACTTACAGATTAAATAAATTATGTCTCAAAATGTCCCTTTTGAAGAAAAAACACTTTTTTTCTTTTCTTCTTTTTTTTTTTTTTTTGGCTGTACTTGGGCCTCTCACTGTTGTGGCCTCTCCCATTGCGGAGCACAGGCTCCGGATGCACAGGTTCAGCGGCCATGGCTCACAGGCCCAGCCGCTCGTGGCATGTGGGATCTTTGTGGACCGGGGCACGAACCCGTGTCCCCTGCATCGGCAGGCGGACTCTCAACCACTGCACCACCAGGGAAGCCCCAAAACCACTTTTTATAAGACACATTTAGCATGGCAGAAAGAAAGGAAAGAAGGAAGGGAGGGAGAAGTGGGGGATAAAACCCTAATGAAAAGAAATGTAAAGAAAGAAGATAGCCGGGGTGAGATTAGCATACCATAATACCCCATACACTTGAAGAAAATGAGCCATAAATTTATATTTAAGCTTCCTAGTAGCCAATGCCACAAATGAAACACAGTCAATTCTGTAATTCACAGCATTTTTAAGACAAAAACAAGTCAGAGGCACAGTAGAAACAAGAGGGCAGTTTCTCCCATGAACCCTTAATAAGAAGCACTATGTCACATAATAAGCAAAATTCTCAACAATACCCCCTAGAGTACATGCCTGCCTTATGGAGTTTTTCACAAGGGTCCACAATGTAGGCTGACGGTGCCACGCAGTTCACAGTTTATATAAGCAACTCAGAGGATGGAAAAGTTAACACAGTGGTCCAGGTTCACAGCTCAGTGATCTTGCTTCATCTTAGGTTATGTTTTTTCGTATGCAAGATTGCATGGACAATGCATCTTTTCCAGTGCTCCATTATTAATTCTGTCAACCCAAGTTTGAAAAGCAGAGTGCAGCAGTGAACTTGATATGTTCTTCCCTCATACCAATATTTATGGTTACAAGCAGCCCCGCATGTTTTAACACTGTACTAAATGAAAAGTTGCTATCCTCTTTCATTCATGCGTTCCTCCAATCAATTAAAAGTAATTCAACACTCATTGAATCATTCTTATTTCCTAGAGATTTCTTTGTGTGCTAGGTTAACAGAGGTGACTGAAGCAGGCTTGGCCAGGGTGGGGTCCTTCTGGGGATGGCAAATCAAGCTGGAGCAACGTCAGTGCTATGACGTTTGGGGTTGGATAACTCTTTGCTGGGGTGGGGCGCTGGTCCTGTACAGTGTAGAGGATTTGGCAACATCCCCATCTTCTACCTCCTACATTCCAGTAGCAACGCCACTGGTTTGGCAAGCAAAACTGCCTACAGATGGTGCCAAATAACCCCTGCAGAACCACTGATCCAGAGAGCATTGACCCTAAGAAACTACAATGAATCAGTTGAGAGAGCGGAAGTAGGGGTGCTGAGAGGCTGTAAAGAAGAGGAACTACCCCAGCACCGTGGCCCACGAAGGCCTCCTTGAAGAGGTGAACTTTAAAAGCTCCAGGAGACAGATGTCTAAAAAAGGGTACTCCAGAGAGAAGGGAACTGGGCTGTGTATACAGACGGGGCCAAGCTCCTCCTCAAAATACCACCCAAAGCCAAGAGTATCATGCAAAAGGCACTGAAAATACCATTAAAAAAAAAAAGTCAGCTAAGCACAGCTTGAGAGTAATGCAACTTCCTACTGTCCTTCCTAAGGTAAAACAACCCCAAAATGCACCTCTAGTCACTGACTGAGTGGAATTTCAGGAGACAGTTGTTAGCTGTGACCCAGTTAATGTTGGAACTAATGAATTAATACATACATTGTACCACAGGGAGTTATTCAACATGCATTAAGAGAGATGTTTATACTTAAAAACATAACATTAAACAGAACTTTTTGCAAAACAATTATACCAATTAAAATAAAACACATCCAGTAACTAGATTGGCATCATTTTATTTTTTAAATGTTATTGGAAAATACTGCTTTACAATGTTGTGTTAGTTTCTGCTGTACAAAAAAGTGAATCAGCTATATGTATACATATATCCCCATATCCCCTCCCTCTTGAGTCTCCCTC
The DNA here is from genome assembly GCF_964165515.1 of Mesoplodon bidens. NCBI lineage: Eukaryota > Metazoa > Chordata > Mammalia > Artiodactyla > Ziphiidae > Mesoplodon > Mesoplodon bidens. Next base: position 16,374,071 of record NC_138173.1, on the reverse strand, counting down.
CCACCTTCCCTATCCCGCCCCTCTAGGCGGTCACAAAGGACCGAGCTGATCTCCCTGTGCTATGCGGCTGCTTCCCACTAGCTATCTATTTTACCTTTGGTAGTGTGTATATGTCCATGCCTCTCTCTCACTTTGTCCCAGCTTAACCTGCCGCCTCCCCTTGTCCTCAAGTCCATTCTCTATGTCTGCATCTTTATTCCCGTCCTGGTTCTTCAGAACCATTCTTTTTTAGATTCCATATATGTGTGTTAGCATACGGTATTTTTCTCATTCTGACTTACTTCACTCTGTATGACAGACTCAAGGTCCATCCACTTCATTACAAATAACTCAATTTCATTTCCTTTATGGCTGAGTAATATTCCACTGAATATATGTGCCACATCTTCTTTATCCATTCATCTGTCCATGGACACTTAGGTTGCTTCCATGTCCTGGCTACTGTAAATAGTGCTGCAATGAACACTGTGGTACATGACTCTTTTTGAATTATGGTTTTCTCAGGGTATATGCCCAGTAGTGGGATTGCTGGGTCATATGGTAGTTCTATTTTTAGTTTTTAAGGAACCTCCATACTGTTCTCCACAGTGGCTGTATCAATTAGCATTCCCACCAACAATGCAAGAGGGTTCCCTTTTCTCCACACCCTCTCCAGCATTTATTATTTATAGATTTTTAATAATGGCCATTTTAACTGGTATGAGGTGATACCTCATTGTAGTTTTGATTTGCATTTCTCTAATGATTAGTGATGTTGAGCATCCTTTCATGTGTCTGTTGGCCATCTGTATATCTTCTTTGGAGAAATGTCTATTTAGGTCTTCTGCCCATTTTTGGATTGGGTTGTTAGTTTTGAACTCGGCTTTCCCACCTCAGAGGCTCAGGCCTGACACCCTGCCGGAGCACCAAGACGCTGTCAGCTACATGGCTCAGAAGAAAAGGGAGAAAAAAAAGGAAAGAAAAATAAACTAAAAAATAGTTATTAAAATAAAAAAGTAATAAAAAAAAAGAGAGCCACCAACCAGAAAACAAATCCACCAATGATAGCAAGCGCTAAAAACTATACTAAGATAAACATAAAAATCAGAAACTAGTCAGTAACATACAAAAAACCCCAAGTCTACAGCTGTTCCCAAAGTCCACTGCCTCAATTTGGGGATGATTCGTTGTCTATTCAGGTATTCCACAGATGCAGGTACATCAAGTTGATTGTGGAGATTTAATCCGCTGCTCCTGAGGCTGCTGGGAGAGGTTTCCCTTTCTCTTCTTTGTTCGCACAGCTCTGCGGGCTCAGGTTTGGATTTGGCCCCGCCTCTGCGTGTAGGTCGCCTGAGGGCGTCTGTTCTTCGCTCAGACAGGACGGGGTTAAAGGAGCAGCTGATTCGGGGACTCTGGCTCACTCAGGCTGGGGGGGGAGGGAGGGGCACGGAGGCGGGGCGAGCCTGCGGCGGCAGAGGCCGATGTGACATTGCACCAGCCTGAGGCATGCCGCGTGTTCTCCCGGGGAAGTTGTCCCTGGATCACGGGACCCTGGCAGTGGCGGGCTGCACAGGCTCCCGGGAGGGGAAGTATGGAGAGTGACCTGTGCTTGCCCACAGGATTCTTGGTGGCTGCAGCAGCAGCCTTAACATTTCATGCCCATCTCTGGTGTCTGCGCTTTTAGCCGCGGCTCGTGCCTATCTCTGAAGCTTGTTTAGGCGGTATTCTGAATCTCCTCTCCTCGAGCACCCCGAAACAATGGTCTCCTGACTCTTAGGCAGTTCCAGACTTTTTCGCGGACTCCTTCCCAGCTAGCTGTGGCGCACTAGCCCCCATCAGGCTGTGTTCACGCAGCCAACCCCAGTCCTCTCCCTGGGGTCTGACCTCCGAACCCTGAGCCTCAGCTCCCAGCCCCCACCCACCCCGGCGGGTGAGCAGACAAGCCTCTCGGGCTGGTGAGTGCTGGTCGGCACTGATCCTCTGTGCGGGAATCTCTCCTCTTTGCTGTCTGCACCCGTTGCTGCGCTCTCCTCTGTGGCTCCAAAGCTTCCCTCCCCGCCCACTCCCCATTTCCACCAGTGAAGGGGCTTCCTCGTGTGTGGGAACTTTTCCTCCTTCACAGCTCCCTCCCAGAAGTGCAGGTCCCATTGCTATTCTTTTGTCTCTGTTTTTTCTTTTTTCTTTTGCCCTCCCAGGTACATGGGGAGTTTCTTGCTTTTTGGGAAGTCTGAGGTCTTCTGCCAGCATTCAGTAGGTGTTCTGTAGGAGTTGTTCCACATGTAGATATATTTTTGATGTATTTGTGGGGAGGAAGTTGATCTCCTTGTCTTACTCCTCCTTATTACTCCTTACTTATCTTGAAGCATAATCCATCATTTTAAACAGTCACTTAATTGTTGTTTCTACTACCATAAAAATCACGAATTTGGATGGCACAATTTCCTAAAGATTCTGGCCAAATTTTAAGTTTTGTGAATTTAGATCTAAACTTATTTTTTTATTATAGATTGTTTCTACCCTGTTTCTAAAAGCAGATTTTTGTCATTAAAACAGATGAGTAATAAATTTAAAGGGTTGAAGTGTTTAAAGTTTAGTAGAAAATACAGATTCTAATACTTTTCTTCTCTTCCTATGTTTTGTGCTTACTTCACCAGTTGATACCCTAACGATAATGGCAGATAGGACTAACTCTTAGGTTTTAGTGTGATAAAATGTAGTATTTTCATCCTCCTCATCCTCTTATTATAATTGAAAAAAATTGAGGGTCAAAAATGTTAATTGATTTTCCCAAGGTCCCAGACAGTAATTGGCCAAGCTGAGAGTCAAACCCATACCTTCTGACTCCATACCAAAGGGTAGGTAGAGGAAGTACAGCATGATACGCTTTCAGGAAAGGAAGGATAGGCGGGAGATCCTGGAAAACAACCTAACAGCACTGGGCACAGACCCAAAAGGAAGGCGAGAGCAAAACAGATATTTACCCTAACCCTATATTTGTAGGCCCTCCCAGAACACTACCTTCTATTCAATCAAAAAAGGGAATGGTAACAAAGGGTACTTCTGATACGGTAGACACTTTATATTTAGTATCTTTAATCCTCACAACAACCCTGTAGAACAGGCTTCACTGAACCTTATGTGCACATGAATCATCTGGGGATCCTGTTAGCTCTAAGCAGATTCTAACAGGCTTCGCTGAACCTTATGTGCACATGAATCACCTGGGGATCCTATTAGCTCTAAGCAGATTCTAATTCAGCAGGGCTGGGATAGGGACTGAGAATTTACATTTCTAACAAGCTCCCAGGTGATGCTGATGCTGCTGGTCCTGGACCACAGACCCCACCTTGAGTAGCAAGTACTTTTATGCAGAGCATAATGGTCGCCTAAGAGGTGAGTTCAAATGCACGATTCTGGGCCCCATCCCCAGAGATGCTAATGCATCTCTACAGTTGAGTCTAGGATTCCTCTGGTTACACGTGTTCCAGGCCATTCCAATCTAGTGGTCTAAGGGCTATGGAGTCCAAAAGACTTGGATTAAAATCCTGTTTCTATTACTTTCCAGCTGTAGGAAAGGACCTTGAGCAAATTAAAACTTCTGAGCTTTGGTTTCCCCCATCTGCAAGATGGGGATAATAAAACATAGCTCATTGGATTGTATGGATGATTAAACGCAATTATCTATGTAAAATAACTAGCATATTACAGGTATTTGGGAAGAGACAGTTATTGTAATGGTGTTGATGTGATCATGAAGATACACATTTAATAGATAAGAAGCTCAGGTGCAGAGGGGTAAAATCACTTATTTGAGTTAGTTTACTAAGCAAGATTTGAATCCAGATCCAAATCCAGAGCCATGTTCATTTCACTGCATCAGATCACAAGTACCAAGTTTTAGACAGTCACCTGCATTTATGGAAATCATTCCTTCCTCTGCCCGTATCCTGTTAGTTCTGCCAGGCTCTTCCCTACTGGACTTTGTTTTCTGCTTCTTCCCCTGCAAGCTTCCCTCCCCCACCCCGCCACCAACCCTTTGGATTTTGTTCCCAGGACTTGACCTTGAGGATTCTCCAAGGACCCTCTGTTTCTCTGCCCTTGGTCTCCTGGGGCAAGGTCTCCCTCCCAGCCTGCTTACCCAGTTCAAGAGGGAACTTGTACATATAGAAAAAGATGATAGGTAGTAGACAAAATCTAAGTTTGAAGATGCATACAAGTAGTTTTTGGACCTCAGTACAATATGCAGGCCCTGCCTTTTACCATTCTTGGATGCCACTGGGAAATTTTATTTTTTAATGAACAATTCCTGAAAGAACGTCCATCATAGCTATAAAATATCTAGGAGAGAAGAGTCAAAATAGGATTATTTACCCATTGTACTCCAATACACGTGGGAGGAGTACCAAATATATTATTCAGGTAACACAATCCCATAATATACATGAAAAGAAAAGCCACAGACTTACATTACTACTGCTCTGGCTGAAAAGATATTTTGTGGAGGACTGAGGTGCTTCAAAATGTTGGGAAACACCCAGGATCCTAAATAAGCAAATTGTTTTAGCATTTCTGTTCCAAGCAATAACATTCAATGACCACATGGAGATTATTTTTAGTCGCGATTTTATGGGAAAACTATAACTGGAAATAAAAGGAATATTCTAGCCATAAACGTGACGTAGCTCTTGTTGCACATGTTGGTGATGACAGTGAATGAGATCTCCAAGCAAAATAAGAGTTATGATGTGTGGTGTCAGCATAATAAAATAAGACTTTTCCCTCTCAAAGGTCAATTCTTGAGCTCATAAAGATGTACAGAATTTCATAGCCTGAAAACTATGTTAAAGGGACACTGAGAACCAGATAGCAAGAATTTTAAGAAAGGAAAAGAGCCTTATTCCCCTGCCTTAATTTGCTGCAGAACAAATCAGTGTCTGAAACTAGCTCTTCTCTCCAGTCTTTTTAAAAAAAATGTTCACATACGTTAATTCTCTTGAAGAATGTGTCTACACAGAAAAAACACATAGAGAGTTAAGCTGTCATCTTAAAGAGCTGGCATCGATCATTCTGTTTCTTCTCTACTAGGTACAAATTTAAAAGGCTATTCACAGTATTTAAATAGCTTTTAGCCTCCATGTTTCTTTCCCTATGGAAAGAAATGGATCTCCCTAACCAAGAGACCCATGGTTAATTTTGGGCCTCATAAGCACACTGCCTGCTTTAATCTGTTACTTACAAGGTATATGACCTGGGACAAGTTACTTAACCTCTCTAAGCCTCAGTTTTTTTCATTTGTAAAATGGTAATAATATTCCCAGCTAACAGGGTTGCTGTCACCGTTAAACAATGTAATGGATGTGAAAGACTTGGCACGATGTCTAGCTCACAGAATCAATTTTTATATGTACACATAACCATTTTATTGAGATAAAGGGGTAAATTGTATGGTATGTGAATTAAGGTGTAAATTTCAATGTCTTTTAGTCTATTCACATATTCAAAGTTATGCAGCCATCAATTTTAGAACACTTTCACCAAAAAAAAAAAAAGCTGTCTCCATTAGCAATTACTCCCTATTTCCCCACAATCCTCTCCTCCCCACCCTCCCATCCCCCACCTCACAGCCCTAGGCAACCACTGATCTACTTTCTGTCTCTATAGATTTGCCTATTCTGGACCTTTCATATAAATGGAATTGTACAACATGTGGTCTTCTGTGCCCTTAAAATAATGTTTTCCAAGTTCAACCAATTTGTAGTATGTATTAGTACTTTATTCCTTTACATTGAAGATTAATATTCCAATGTATGGACATACCACATTTCATCTATCCATTCAGCAGCTAACAGAAATTTGAGTTGTTTCTACTTTGGGGCTCTTATAATGCCACTCTGAACATTCACCACATTATCACCAACACTTTTTGATTCTAGCTATCCTAGTGGGTGTGAAGTGTTATCTCACTGTTTTGATTTGTATTTGCCTGATGGCTACTGATGTTGAGCATCTTCATGTTCTTATTAGCCATTTGTATATTTTCCTTGGAGAAATGTCTATTTGGATCCTTTACCCATTTTTAGTTGGGTTTTCCTTTAGTATTGAGTTGTAAGAGTTCTTTATGTAGTCTAGACACCAAATCAGACAAAGCCATCACAGGAAAAAAACAAGCCATTCTCTTATGAATACAGATGCCAAGATCCTTAACAAAATTCTAGCAAACCAGATCCAGAAATAAAGGATTATAAATTACAACCAAATGGGATTTATCCCATGAATGCACGGTTAGTTTAACATTGGAATATCAATTTACTTAATATACCATACCAATAAAATAAAAGACAAGTCGCATGATCATGCAGAAAAGCATTTGAACAAATTCAATGTCTCTTGTGATGAAAACACTCAACAAACTAGGAATCAAAGGAAACTTCTTCAACCTGATAAAAAGCACCTACAAAAACCCACAGCTAATATAATACTTAATGATGAAAGACTGAATTTTTTATCCCTAAGATTAGGAACAAGACAAGGATGTCCATTTTTGCCACTTTGATTCAACATCTTACCGGAGGTTCTAACCAGGGCAATTAGGTAAGAAAATGAAATAAAAGGTATCCAGATTAGAAAGGAAGGAGTAAAACACTCTCTCTTTGCAGACCACATAATCTTGTGTATAGAAAAATTCTAAAGAAGCCACTGAAATCTATTAAAAGGAATAAATGAGTTCAGCAAGACTGCAGGGTACAAGATTGATATACAAAAATCAATTGTGGGCCTCCCTGGTGGCGCAGTGGTTGAGAGTCCGCCTGCGGATGCAGGGGATACGGGTTCGTGCCCCGGTCTGGGAGGATCCCATATGCAGCGGAGCGGCTGGGCCCGTGAGCCATGGCCGCTGGGCCTGCGCGTCCGGAGCCTGTGCTCCGCAACGGGAGAGGCCACAACAGTGAGAGGCCCGCATACCGCAAAAAGAAAAAAAAAAAAAAAAAATCAATTGTATTTCTTTACATTAGCAATGAACAATCCAAAAATAAAAAAAATAATTCTATTTACAATAGCATTAAAAGAATAAAATACATAAGAATAAATTTAACAAAAAGTGTAAAAATTATACTCTGAAAACTACAGGAAATTTTTGAAAGAAATTCAAAAACACTTAAATGGAAAGACATCTCATCATCATGGATCAGAGGACTTATTATTGTTAAGATGTCAATACTTCCCAGGTTGATTTAGAGTATCCACAAAAACCCTATCAAAATCCCAGCTGACTTTTCTGCAGACATTGGAAAGCTGATCCTAGAATTCATTTGGAAATGCAAGGGACCCGTAATAGGCAAAAGTTGGAAAATTTGAATTCCCAAAGTTCCTATTCAAAAGTTACTATGAAGCTACAGTAAAGACTGTGTGATGCTAGTATAAGGACAGGCACATAGATCAATTTAAAGCTCAGAAATATACCCTTACATTTAGGGTCAATTGATTTTTGACAAAATTGCCAAGACAATTCAGTGGGTGAAAGAATGTTCTTTCCAACAAGTTGTGCTGGGACAACTGGATATCCACATGCAAAAGTATGAAGTTGGACCCCTACCTCACACCATACACAAAAATTAACTCAGAATGGATCACAGACCAAAATGTAAGAACCACAGCTATTAAATTCTTAAAAAAAAAAAAAAAGTATTTCCATGACCTTGGGTTAGGCAATGATTTCTTAGATACAACAGCAAAAATCAGCAGTAAGAAAAAATAGGTAAATTGGATTTAATCAAAATTTAAAACTTTTGTGCTTTAGAGGAAACCAAGAAAATGAAAAAAGAACCCACAGAATGGGAGAAAATATTTGCAAGCCATTTATCTAATAAGGAACTGTATCTAGGCTACTTAAAGAACACTTACAACTCAGTAAGACAAATAACCTAGCTAAAAATGGGTAAAGTATCAAAATAGACATTTCTTCAAAGAAAATATACCAATGGCTAACAACGTGAAAAGATGCTCAACATCAGTAACCATAAGGGAAATGCAAATGAAAACCCACCATGAAATAGCACTTCCTACGCACTAGAATGGCTAGAATTAACAAGTGTTGATGAGAATGTGGTAAAATTGGAGCCCTCCTACATTGCTGGTTGAAATGTAAAATGGTATTGCCACTTCAGAACCATTTTGGCAGTTCCTCTAAAGGGTAAACATAGAGTTACAACAACCCCATCACTAAGGAGTTTTTCGTAGTTCATTTTTACCTCTTTTTTTGCCCTTGGCAAGCCTGGAAATTATTCCCCAAACCGTGTTTCCTGAGTTATCTTCCCTTAAGAAGACAGCAGCATCCTGTTTTGAGACAACCATCTTCAATAGCCTCCAGCCCACAGGACTTTCTTATGTGTTCCTGGTCCTCATTATTTGCCCACATGGCAGTTTTATGAGAAAGGTTCAGGCTGATCTCAAAACAAATTAGTGCTACCTATTGCTAGCACCTGCCCTCTCCACCGCTAGGCAGCTCTAAGATTCCTTGTTGACCACCACCCTATCACCTTTCTCACTGTGGCCTTTCCAAATCTTTCTAGTGCTCCTCAAATGGCCAACCATTTCCACCTCATTCTCAGTAAATAACTTTTACTGATAAAATATAACTTACTGAATACAAATAAGCTCCTCCCATTTTGTTCCAGACCACCTGATTTCCTCATCAACTGCACTCATTGGTCTCCTACCAACTTGATGTTGGGACCTTAAGGTCACAGATTGGGCTATTTTTCATGGTGATTTTTTCACCTAGCCCAGTGCGCTGCACGTAGGAGACAGGTGAACTATGTAGTGCATAAATGAATGAATGAATAAGCAGCAGCTGAAACAAATTATTTGCCATGGAAATCCAAGACGCCATCTATTTCACTGATATGCCAATCCAGAAGGTTCATTTAACACAGCTGAAAGATGGGCCCAAACCACATTCTGCCACATTCCACACCACTTACCCCCAGTCCAGCAGCAACGCTAACCTGGTCCCAAAGTGAGAACAGAGATTGTACTTATAGTTTTGTCCTTTCAGAGACTTAAGCCATACATCACACAACTTTTTTGGTTGCAAAATAGTCCCTTGTGATTGTTCACAAAAGTTATTTAGCCCACTCTAAAGTTTGTTTCAATTACTTCAATGCCAGTTATCCACTACTTTCCCTAAGATTTCTATCAAAATCCAGCAAATCACCTTGGTTTCTTTTGAGGACATTCTGAGAACTAAAATAGTTGACTTGGTTTTCTTTTTACGAGAGATTGGCTTCTGTTTCTCTCCTCCCTTTCCTCCCCACCTGAATGCCTACTGAAAAGTATTTTAATAATGTCATTTGCTTCACGGAAGACCATATTTAGCTACTTGCAAAATAAGCTTCAAATCATTCTCATGGATTTGACATCTCTGCCACTGCCGGGACCCCCTGTACCTTCCCTGAAACCCCAAAAAGCCACCAGACCCGCTCCAGCAGTTCTGGAAAGGATGGTACAGGCTGGAGCCCATTTCTCCCTCGGGAAATGAAATTCAAAGTGAGAAAGAACACGGTTTGCTTTTCGGCATATTTAAATTCTTACTCAAGCGTGTGACCCGAGTCACCAGGTCAGAGAGGCTCCCTAGCTTGCACCGCTGAAGGCACTCACCTGCGTGTGATGCCCGGGAGGCCAAGTCACCCCGGGGGCGACAAGGCGAAGATTTATGGCTCCAAAGGGCGGCGGGTTCCTAGCAGCCGGGCTGCCAGGCAGCTGCCTCGGGCCTGGCAGGCTTTCCTGTAGTTATTCCTCCGAAGACAGTTTATGATTTGGCTCATTTGCTTGCTTTTGGCAGCAATACAAAGGGCATATTGATCTTCAGAAGCCACTTTGGCTGTTGAAGGAAACCAAATAAGTCTCTGGATGGAGTTCTCCTCCTGATGCAGTTCACTTTGGCTATTTGTAGGGCTCAGGTTTTTACCCAAGGAAACTCGTCCTACCACGAGCGTTTGACAACAGAAATCCTCTTCCACTGAAACTGAAGTAACATATCACAGGGAAAGACCTGAAGTGATGGTCAAGTAGGGTGAGGCAGCTTCTTAAGAAAGATGTTCCTGCGTCGTGACGTTGCCCTCTGGTTTGGGCGAGGGGAGGTGGGGCTTATGAATTGCTTCACAGGTGAACGCACTTCCTTTCAAAGAGTTTTTCAGGCTTCCTGATTGATCCTCAGAGATAAGCAATCCCATCTTAAATGGCCACACCAGCATGGACAGTATAGGTCTCCATTCAAATATGCCTAATATTAAAATACTTCTAAAGTACTAAGTATTAAGCTGGTGTCATTTACAAGTCAGCTTGCTCTACTATATAGTGATTTCCCAGCAGTCGGGATCTATTTCATTCATTTGGTGCCTGGCACATTGCAGAGGGTACTCAATTTGTTGGCAGAATAAATAAATGATATAAATAAGTGAACTTGTAAAAATTATTTAGAATTGAGCAATAAAGCCTTCAAAATTTGGAGGACAAGCAACTTCTTACAAGAGTAACATCTAAAATAACCACACATGAATCACTTGGCATTATTGTAGAGCAGATGCATCGACTCGAGTTTAAACAGGCCGTCCTGTTACAGGAGGTAGTGGTAACAAGCCTTACCCAGTTCTCAGCAGCGAATATAAGCAGCAGGGAGAAATTCTCTGAGCTCTCTCTCCTGGACCTTTGTTTCAAAAACACCATAAAGTCAACAAGTAAATTATGTGTCCATTTTACATATTTTTAAGGGCCCAGTGGATATTAAATTTATCTTAGAAAAAAATCCAACTGTTGAATGAAAGAGAAGAGAATCTAACAAAATTAACTACTTAGGCCTAATTCTGAAATCATTAGTTTAAATAAGCTCACCTGCATTTCTTAGTCCTTTAACGGATTCTTGATACAATTAAAGGGGTGGTATGCATGATTGCCACCACCCCACTCCCCCGCAAAGAGCAGAAAAGAGAAGATATAAACACAGTAACAAGAAGCAGCCACATTGCCCTATCTTTTGTTAGAAATCACTTGTTCATAGTTAGATTATTTTCTTTGAACTTTTATGTTTGCTGCACCTAGAAAAAATAGATTGAACAGTAGCCAGGTGAAATAAGCTAGGGTCTGTGCAGGACATGTGTTAAAATTCGACCCCATTCTTTGTACTCATTGTCACCAGCTTAAACATATACTGCCAAAGAACCATTCATTGAGAATAAGCCAGCTGACAGCTGTAAGTTACGTTTGCCAGAGTTTTCATGATTTACTTGCAATACGGGCTGAATACACAGCACCCCGGCATTTCCTGGAGTTTAATGCAGGAGAAAGGAACTCCACTGAAATGAAAAATCAATCATTTTAGAGGCAAATGGTAACTTTCTTTGAGAGCATAAATAAGTGCTGCTCAGCACTCCAATGTGATGAAAAATCATTGTTCAGAATCAATGGCCATCTTTGTGGAGAATTATAGAAGCTTTGGAACTTGTTAATAGACCTGAAAGTCTACAGAAGCTTAAACTCTCCCTAGTCACCGTTTCCATAAACGTGTGAAATGACTAACAGTTAACTTTCTCAGGTTTTCCTGAACTTCTTTAGCATCACCTCTTCTGGCCCATTTAGCGCGTTCAAGCCTGACAGTGGTCCATCATTTCCATGCTTCGATGTGGATTGAAGACTTTACACTGAAATGCAACATTCAAACAGGTGAAGCCAAAATAGTCTCAGGTAAGGACCAATTACTTCTCTGGCTCCTAAGGGTTGCCCTCAGCTCATTTTCACAATGAAGCAAGAATCCAGTGTTGGTCTAACCTTCCCCACCCCACCCCCCAAGCTAGGTTTTGATGCTCTTTTCTCAAGAGCTTCATTTACCCTTTCTTAGTCGCTCCTGTAAACTCTTGCTCTTAACCACTCTTGCCCTTCAAACATGCTTGACGCCTTCCAGGGAAAGTCCAAACGCACAAAAAGTTGTCTTCTACCCACTCTACCTACCTCTCATTCTCTGCCATCTGGTTTTTTCCCCTTCCCTACCACCATTTTGGAAGAGTGGTCTGTATTCCTGCCCCTACTCCTTACATTCTGCTTCCTTCCCGGCCCCCGGACTCTGCCTTTACTACCAAATGCCCTGTGTAGCTTTCTAAAAGTTCAGATGACAGATGTTCAAGCCTCTCTTCTGGAAATCCCAGTGTAGTACATCCAGGCAAGGAATCAGAAAGTCCTTTGGTTATTTATTTATTTATTTATTTATTTATTTATGGCTGTGATGGCTCTTCGTTTCTGTGCGAGGGCTTTCTCTAGTTGTGGCAAGCAGGGGCCACTTCTCATCATGGTGCGTGGGCCTCTCACTAACGTGGCCTCTCTTGCTGCGGAGCACAGGCTCCAGACGCGCAGGCTCAGTAATTGTGGCTCATGGGCCTACTTGCTCCGCAGCAAGTGGGATCTTCCCAGACCAGGGCTCGAACCCGTGTCCCCTGCATTGGCAGGCAGATTCTCAACCACTGCGCCACCAGGGAAGCCCTCCTTTGGTTTTAAATCTCCTGAAGGAGGGTTGAGAAGTGTGGCCTTTGACCTCTGCAATCTAACTTCTATCCCCATCATGATTTTCTCTCTTGAACATCCCTGATAACCTCTTGATCACCAAGTTCAAGTGCCTTTGCTGGGTGCTCATCCTCCTGTAGCCTAGGCCCTGATGAATCCACACTCCTGAAATGAGTAAGACAGAGCTCTCTTCAACTTTTCTTTGTCTTCTTCCCCAGCAAGCTTTCTCCTCGGAGGTCCACCATTGAAGGTATTCTCCAATATTTGGACCCCGGCTTTCCTTTTCTGTGTACATCCTCAGCAGAGGCAGCCACAGCACTCATACGTATCCAGGCTTCTAAGTTCCAGATCTGCTTTGCCTACTGTCAAGAGCAGAGCATGGAGTCAGAATTCCCTGTCCCTGAGGCCACTACAAGGGAAGGCATGAAAACTCAGGCTTCAACCCTTCCTGAGCGTCAGAACTACTTATGAAACTTATTGAAAATTCACACGTGCTGGTCCCACTGGCAGAAATTGACTCTGGAGGTCTGGTTTGAGACCCTATCTATAGCCTATAGTTTTTTAAAAGGTGCATAGATGATTGTGATGTACACCAAAATTTCAAAACTCTGCTACATATTGGGATCAGAAGTCCAGCAACATTTACCCGGAAATATTCCAACATTAGAGGAAAAACATGTGTCATTCCTTGAACTATCAAGAGCAACTATGATTTATCATGTCAGGAGCAGCTCCAGGGAGTAAATCTAAGTTTAACCAGATGACACCAAGAGGCAGTTTTCCTGAATGCAACCAGACTCTTTTTCTCCCTTTGAGCTCAGGCTCAGGACATCGCTCCATCCAAACAAACCCAACTGCAAAGCCTCAAAGACTAATGGAGCTCCTTAATTAAGTTTTCTCAAGGAAAAAGAGGTTACTTCTCATCATATACAGCACAACTTGATTTCTAAAATCTTCTTTAAAAGGGAACCCTCATACACTGTTGGTGGGAATGTAAGTTGGTACAGCCACTATGGAAAACAGTATGGAGGTTCCTTAAAAAATGAAAAATGGAACTACCATATGATCCAGCAATCCCACTCCTGGGTATATATCTAGACAAAACTATAATTCAAAAAGACACCTGCACCCCTATGTTCATAGCAGCACTATTCGCAATAGCCAAGACATGGAAACAACCTAAATGTCCATAGACAGATGAATGGATAAAGAAGATGTGATACATATATACAATGGAATACTACTCAGCCATAAAAAAGAATGAAATGAGGCCATTTGCAGCAACATGATTGCAACTAGAGATTATCATACTAAGTGAAGTAAATCAGACAGAGAAAGACAAATATCATGTGATATCACTTATATGTGGAATCTAAAGCATGACACAAATGAACGAAACAGAAACAGACTCACAGGCATAGAGAACAGACTTGTGGTTGCTGAGGGGGATGGGGTTGAGGGGGAGGGATGGAGTGGGACGTTGGGATTAGCAGATGTAAGCTAATATATCTGGAATGGATAAACCACCAGATCCTACTGTATAGCGCAGAGAACTATATTTAGTATCCTATGATAAACCATAATGGAAAAGAATATTTTTTAAAGAAAGGAATGTATAGGGCTTCCCTGGTGATGCAGTGGTTGAGAGTTCACCTGCCGATGCAGGGGATGCGGGTTCGTGCCCCGGTCCAGGAGGATCCCACATGCTGCCGAGCGGCTGGGCCCATGAGCCATGGCCGCTGAGCCTGCACGTCTGGAGCCTGTGCTCCGCAACAGTAGAGGCCACAACAGTGAGAGGCCTGCGTACCGCCAAAAAAAAAAAAAAAGGGTATATACATGTACAACTGAATCACTTTTCTATACAGCAGAAATTAACACAACATTGTAAATCAACTGTACTTCAATTAAAAAAATCTTTTTAAGCATTTTTATCTTAAAGTTACCCTCTGAAACAACTGCCAAAATAATCTCCCCCCACTCCTTCTCCCTCTCCCTCTCCTTCTGCATTTTGACAGTTTTTTGTGGGGATTGATCCACTTGTCTTTTAAAACCATGACTTCTGAAAGTTCTCCCCCTGTGGGGAACATCAGCCTAGAGTGATGGTTATGGCCACCGTGGTCACCATCTTTACCTGAACCCAGGTCCATTTTGGTAATTTGCAGACCCTATTCCTTCATGTATATGGTATACCTTCCAGTAACACAGGCCAGACCCATCAGAGACAGGAAGTTTAAGAGAGGGTTGGTAACTAAGCAATGGGCAACTGTGAGATCCAGAAGAGAACAATTAAGAAAACATCAGGGCCTCCCTGGTGGCGCAGTGGTTGAGAGTCCGCCTGCCGATGCAGGGGATGCGGGTTCGTGCCCCGGTCTGGGAGGATCCCGTATGCCGCGGAGCGGCTGGGCCCGTGAGCCGTGGCCGCTGGGCCTGCGCGTCCGGAGCCTGTGCTCCGCAACGGGAGAGGCCGCAACAGTGAGAGGCCTGCATACCACAAAAAAAAAAAAAAAAAAAAAAAGAAAACATCAAAGAGTAAAACTAGAAGAGGATTGATTACCTATCAAGAAATGTATCCAGAGAAATTCAATGAGAACTGATGAATGCAGTGAAGCAATGTAAAGCATTAAAACAAAAAATCAGAGCTATGGTGCACAGAAAGCTAAGTTGAATGGGGGAAGGACCAAAGTACATAATAATATAAGAATAAGCTAAGACCAATGTCCTAAAGTAATATTCATTGCTGAAAGAATTAAATAGTCATCCTGTCTTGGCTGTGTACTTGTCAACAGCAAGGACCAAGTTTCACTTACCTCTGTGTAGAGCCTGATGCCTATGTTGGTACATGAGTGGAGGCATGAACAAATGAGCAGATCACAGATAGATGACCTGATGACCTGAACTCAGTCGTATGGCTTTTTTAATATATAGTTGACCCTTGAACAACATAGGTTTGAACTGTGCAGGTCCACTTATATGTGGATTGTTTTTCAATAGTAAATACCCTAGTACTGTAGGATCCATGGTTGGTTGAATCTGTGGTGTGCAACCACAGATAAGAAGTTATATGCGGACTTTCCACTGTGCAGAGAGTGGGAACCTCTAACCACCCCCTTCCCCCACGTTTTTCAAGGGCCAACTGTACTAAATTCTTGTTGACACAACTTCAGTGATTTGTTTTAAAGGACATGGTATCACTCAAACTCATTTTACCATCTTGCTTACTCCTCATCAAGCCTTTCTCTGTGTCTTTGAAATGATCAGAAAAACTATGTCTATTTGCATGTCTCTGTGTGTGTTTTTCACAGGAGAGTCATATAATACTCCCTATCACCTTCCCCACAAAATCACATCCAGGTTCAATAATACAACCTCATACTTTTTGGCACTCATGAATGTTGCACAAAGCCTAGGAAAATAAGACATTAGTCATATCATAAATAAAATGCTGGCTATTTAGATATAGTCAAATATATATATCGTTTTCACAAATGGATTCAAATTACTAATATATGTTTGCATGTGGTCTTTCAGGTACACAATAAAATGTTAGTGTAAATACCAGGTTAATTTTAATAAATACTATTTGTTTAGGCTGTGGATTATGTTATAAAATTGAAAAGAATTTGCTGAGCTAATTAAAATAACAAAATAGAAATGCATGCACTGAAATAGTCATGCAAAAGTGTTCATATCTGCATTCAACACATAAAGTGAAATATAAATTCTTTATTCTGAAGATATATCATCAAATATAACTTGAGTATAGATGATTCAGTGCTTTGCACACCATGTTGGCTGACTGTTCTATTCCAAGTAAGATTTAAGGCACTAATTTTAGTTTTCAATGTCCCTATGTTTCAGGAACTATATCTTTGAACAAATAACTAGATATGTTAAAAATATTATTGCTATAGTCCCCTATATATAAAGTTTGGGTTATCTTTGACCTAATGTAGTTAAATGACAATCTCTTAAATTTCAGGTACACAATAGTACACTGTCCTAAAATCATAATAGGCTCACCCCATTTGGAAATGGCTATGGACCCAGGTTCTATTAACCTGATACTACTAATGTTCAAATTAAAAATTGTCCTTTCCTCACCAAGCACTTTTTGGATAAAATTTGGCTTTCCTTATATACCAGCCTACACTCTAAAAACCTCATAAGTTACAAAAAAAATCATAACTGTCACACAGACCAGAATGTTTGTATTAGCACAACTCTTACTGATGCATATTTTAGTCTATGTGACAGTTATAGTTCTAATTTTCCATTAGTAAATTGGCATTCTAGTTTTTTAAAAATAAATTACTTTCTCATTCGCCTTTGTTCGTCTTGCCATGAAACCACCTGGAGTGAGGATCATCTTGCAGCAAATGATACTGACATTGTTCCTTGTGGGCTGACACATATGGTGCCAATGGCAGGAGCAATTAAGGACAAGGATAAAAATTAGGTGGCTGGGGAAAGTAAAATAGGAGCAATTAAGTTGTTGGAAGACACTCCCATCAGGAAACAATGAAAAACAGTATGGTGTCCCATTAATTCTCTCACCACTCTGAAGAACCCAGGAGAGCTGACTCCAAATTCAATTCCAAAATCAAGTAATGTTTAAAAAAAAAAATCAAATACTGGATATTATCCATAGTTTGGAGAAATAATTTGCAAATTCATTACAGTTTCTTTGTGTACAGCTTGTCAAGGTTGGATTACATGTTCTCTGTTTCATTGAAGCTACTAATATTAAAACAAGTGAAAAGATTTTTGAATTTTGATGTTTGAATTTCATATTGATATTTTCAACAATAGAGACTTTGATTTAACTAGTCTTTCCATGTTGAATACAACTGTAATTTACTCAGAAGTAGAACTTAAATAATTGTCCCCAAAATAACACTCCAATTGAGTGTTAGCAAAATGTTGATTCATTTATAAATTTTTTCTCAAATGAAGACTTTAATTCCCATCTGAAATGCACAATCAATGTATATTTGTATACAGTATATTGACTGTATGCTGAACTATACAGTCAATGCCCTATTTTCTTTTTCTTCAACCATTAATCACATGTTTTTCCATTTTGCACTAATGACAGTTAACTTCTGAAATTGAATTTTACAAATAACCATGAGGAAATAAACAACAACTAGGCTGTAGCATCACTTTCTGATATTTTAATAAGTAGGTATATTTTAATTATTTGTGATATTTTGCAACATGCAGTAGATGCTTTCTAGTGTTTATTGTAAAGGCAATGAAGTCTTCATAATTTTTTAATCTATCATTCCTTACTAGTAAATTGTTCACTGGAAATGTAAAGTGACACTGCTGATAGGATTATGAGAATTAGATTTGGGGATCACTGAAGTTTGAGCCATTGTATGGCTACAATTTCTGTAATTAATTATCCCAGAAAGAATTTCATTTTGTTATAAGCTGATGTCATTGCTTTTATATCACTCCTTGGAATGACCTTTGTTGATCATCAGTAAAAACCAAATGCCCATTTTTTAATTGAAATATAGTTGATTTACAATATTATGTTAGCTTCAGGTATACAGCATCGTGATTCAATATTTTTATAGATTATACTCCCTTTAAAGCTATATGTTACAAAATAATGGCTATATTTCCCTGTGCTCTGTCTATCCTAATGACTGGCTAGTTTCCAGGGGATACTAACTCTCAATCTGCCAGTAACCACTTGCATGACATTGAACAAATAATTTCAACTTTCTAGGCTCTTGCTATTCAAAGTAGAGTTCAGTTCTAGGTTCTTGCCGATGTCTGGTACTAGATCTCGGTGCATCAGTGAATGTCCCACCTGAGAATAGCTGACCCTCCTAACTCCCTGTTTACCTGTGAAGAGCCCTGTGGTTGGGGAATTCCTCCACAGTCATCCCTGGTATCCCTGGCTTGTACCCCTGGGTTCACTACTAGACTCTCTGACTCTCACTTGTCCCTTTGGATTAATATGCTTATGTGATCTGCCCAATATTAAGTTCACTTTCTCCCCTGGACATTGCCTCCTTTACCAGCCTTTTCAGCCCCGTACTCTCCTCCAGGCTTCTGTGTTATGGAGGAGGAGGAGGATCAGGTGGGAAAAAAAATATATCTATGGATTGTATTTTACTTGTTATTTACTGTCTTAATCTGCCCAGGCTGCTATAACAGGATGCCATAGACTGCATGGCTTATAAACAACAGAAATTTATTCCTCATAGTTCTGGAGGCTGGGCAGTCCAAGATTAAGGCACCAGCAGATTCAGTATTTAGTGAGAGCCCACTGCCTGGCTTACAGATGGTGGTCTTTTTGCTGTGTCCCCACATTGTGGAAGGGCACAGGAGCTCTATAGGGTCTCTTTTACAAGGACTCTAATTTAACCCATGAGGGCTCCAACCTCATGACCTAATCACCTCCCAAAGGCTCCACCTCCTAACACCATCACATTGAGCTTTAGCTTTCAATATATGAATTTGGGGGGGGGGGGATACAAACATGCAAGTCATAGCATTTACATTCAATTTTAAGACTTTTAGAACTTTATATTAGTAAGTAAAAATAAAATTTAAAAAGATTATAAAAAGGACTCAGGCATTTTTGAACAACTACTACTTTAAATTATTAAAATGGAATAAAATGTAAAATTTAGTTTTTCAGTTGCACTAGCAACATTTCAAGGGTTTAATAACCATATGTGCCTAGTGTCTGCCATATTGGGCAGAGCAGATAGAACACTGACATCATCACAGAGACTGCTACACGGAAGAGTTGTGCTCGAGATACTTTACATAACTTCTTCGCTTACTCCTAATAGCAACCTCATAAGGTAGGACATTATCCCGACATTTACACGCGAGGACTCAGAGATTCAGAGGGCCTCGGGAGGCTCACCCAGCTATCAAGTGAAAAAGCCAGAGGTTGGGATCAGAATTTAGAGTCATTCAGACTCAAGATTTATATACAGATCTGTCTGATCCTAACTTTCTACTATACTAGATTCTAGACCCTTGACTGCTAATGACATAAACATGTATCTTAGAATATAATTTTGCCATTGGTCATCTGTTTCAATTCCCTGGCTTTACATATGAGACCAGGAAAGAAAACTATTTCAAAGTCCAAATGCTAGTAAGTGACAATCTAATCTAATCTAATTGTGCTAATCTTTCACAATGCTGTTTCCCATGCTGCTACATCTCTTCTTCCTCAGACCTAGTTTGATGATAAGGTGGTAGGAAAAATTCAGAGAAAAGGAATTAATATTTAATGTCCTAACTCTATGCTAAACACTGTTGGTTTGTAAAACAAGAATGCTGTCAAGTAGCTATTATCCTCATTTTGCAAACAAGGAAACAGGCATAGAGAATATGGGATAGATAGGTCGATTCCCTTGAGCCTTTCCCATAGCTTGAGCAGCGATTTGTCCTAATCATCAAGATCAGTTATTTTGGATTTAATGTCACTTCCTTTGTCATCATCCTTGGACAAGTATTTACTGAATCTCTTATATACTGCTTTGATTTCTTACATAGTGTGATAATGCGCTAATCCTGATGACATTCATAGTCTTGTAATTTTCAGTGTCATCCAGAAGGAGATGACCTTTTAGAAATATGACGTTGACCTTATGACTCAGTGATACTACCTGGCAATACTAGGATGCTGTCTTGAGGGATGCAACATGTACTCTAGGCCTGTAGCCTAAATATATTGCCATTTCTTTAATTGTTAGAATATAAGAAACCTGGGAAGCCATCTGGGTACGTGGAGCTGGTGCTTTTCATGAATGTACCTAATGATTCATTTGCAAAGTAACTGATTCTTGGCCAAGATTTTAAACTCTGTTGATTTAAGACTTCAGTGCCCCAAAGAAAAATGCTTATTCCTAGAAGACAAATAATGATTCCATCGCATTAGAAGGCAAGTCTTCCATATGCAATTTGAAGAATGGGGGGTGGGGGGCACAGATCATGGTTTTTGCTGGGAGATTTCTCACAGCATAGGGAAAATAAGGTGGCTGCTTCCCCATGGGATGTAGAAGGAATATAGTTAAAACCTGAGGAACCTCCATAGGGCACCTCCCTGTACTATGATGCCAGGAGTAAGGATTCAGAAGACCGCAGTTATCTTATACATGCAGAATCACAAGGGCCTTCAGGGAGTGAACTTTTCTCTGGTTCTAGTCTCCTCTAAATAGAAGCAGCAGAGATGGGGCAGGGAAGGAGGAGAGGGGTTGCATTAGACCAGTAAGCTCTCAAACTAAGGCAATCATTGGAATCATCTGTAGGGGTTGTTGAGACACAGATTGCTGAGACTCATCACAGAGTTTCTGCTTCCTTCAGAAATTTAAACATAGAACACAGAGAAGGGCTGAAGCTGAGTCTCATTAATGCAGCATCTTGAAGAAAATATTCATGAAATCCTACTGCTGAGAACCCCAACCTTGCTCTGGCATGTGCCC
Source organism: Mesoplodon bidens (assembly GCF_964165515.1). Taxonomy (NCBI): domain Eukaryota; kingdom Metazoa; phylum Chordata; class Mammalia; order Artiodactyla; family Ziphiidae; genus Mesoplodon; species Mesoplodon bidens. The sequence goes on along the minus strand of NC_138173.1, from coordinate 16,353,081 downwards.
TGCCCAAGATTTAGTAATACCTTCAATTCTGAGACAGAGAGACATACAGAAACTACAGTAAATTGATTTTATGTAAAGCTAGCCAGAATCCGTTTATTTTTCTTATACACAAAAGAATATTAACTAATATACAGGTCCTATGCCAAAGTTTTTAGGAAAATGATTAAACTAAATCATGACTTAATAGCTTCCTGTGATGCCAGAAATCATCCTCACTTCATAAATGGAGAAATAAATGTAGTCTCTACATTTACACGCCTAGAGAATAAGACCAACCTGAGATTTGGCCTCAGGGCTGACTGACTTCAAAGTTCATATTTTTTCTCCTACCTCACTCCTGAAGGAAGTGGGGCTAGGACCATAATGCTGTCTAGATATCTAATTTTAAGCCACCTGGTTTCCAGGACCTTTAAGATCCAGTGCCTCTTTTCGGAGTTTAAAGTATGATGGAGAAATAATTTTTTTAAAAGGAAATAAAGTAAAGAAAACCACCAATACCAAAACAGTATCTCACACTACATAAGAAGTCAAAAAATTTGCATAATTTCTGAATTATAAGTTTTTTAATGAAATGTGATGTTATTTCTAAATACATAATGGAAGTCTAGTGAGGTCAGGAAACAATGCCTAGAAAAGGTCATAGTTTACTGATGAGTAGGATTTATAATTACTACTATCAAAAGCGTATTCAAAAGCCACGTCTCTGATTACATGCAATTACACTGAAAAAGTAAAGCAGATGCTTCTAAAATTGTTAAAAATGGTTTGTTCTCTTACATAATTAAGGAATTTATCTTATTACTTCATTTGCAGCATTAACTTTTTCTAAGTCCTCTCAAATACTTAACATACTGGTAACCATCCACCCAGACGCTGACCAAATCATCATAAATTCCAAATTAATCTGATTTAAGGAGATTTTATTATAAGTTCAGCATTTCATTAGCTCTTCACAGACATCTCTGAACATAAACATTTGAAGCCCTTGAAATTTATGAACACATTGTAACTTTTGATTAGGCTATCTTTTGATTTTCAGCCAAGTTAATTCTGAAGTGAAGCTAACACAGAGAAACAAAGAAAACAAAATCATTTTCAAAACATCTTAGGAATTGTGTCCAAGGACACAGAGATGTTTTCCAAGAGCTATCCAAATGCCATGAATTATTGATAAAGTGAAGAAATGAACAGATAAAATTTGGAACTACTAGGTCAGAATACATAAAACATTATTGCTGCTGTGTGGTTAAATATATGACAGATGATTAAAATATTTCCCTCTTCTAATTACAATTCATTTTAAACGAAATCTGAAGCCTTATGCTGCTGTCTAATTGTTTCATTTGTTTTTGTTTTTCCTTAAGTAGATTATAAACTCTTCAAAGAATTATATCTCATACTCATGTTTCCCTACAATGTCTAGCACAGAGCTGAGTAAATTACAGATCAGGAATAACAAATGTCTTATTTCCCATCTTCACCTTAGTGGCAGTGTCTTTCTGAGGAAGTACATTGAGAAAAGCTAGGAATTCACAACTAGACTCCACCAAGAGAGACTACAGATGATTGATTAGTGATGTCTGCTCTGAGCTCAAGAGAAGGAAGTAGCAGCTTGCAGGCCACCTGTTTTTCCATCTCATCAGTTGACATTCATTTCATACTTGTTAAATGAATTTTAAAAAATGTACACAGGGAGAAATGGATGATGTCAGTTAAATATTCCCATTGAGTTTAGTTTTCATCCACAGTCAATAAAAATTACATTGCATGTGACTTCATTATTAAGCATGGAATCCATAAGCTTTGCAATTTAAAGGAAAAGCAACTAGCTTACAAAATCATGAGATACTTTGTGATCATATCAGATCTGTTCTTTCAGATCCTTTATTCAAAACTAACTCACTTGAAATCTTTACACCTCTATCTGGAAAATGGCAAGATCAAGGATTCTCAGAGCTAAATATGTATGCACAGAAGTGTACAGATGGAACCTGGCTCAAGGGCAAAACACGTGTGCAAGTGGGCTAATATCTACTAGCCCCAAATAACCATGGGAGTCCTTCTTGTTTTAATAGCTGATAGTAGTTCTAGTAAGACGGGAACAGATATAGTTATATCTTCCCACACACACACACAACATACATACATCTACCCTGACTATTCATCTCTAAACCACATATATATATATATATATATATATATATATATATATATATGTACAGGCCTGTCTCTATGTTATGCAGAAGTTTCGGGGAAAGCCAAGTTTTCCATTATCAGTAACTCTCTGAATATCATTCTTAATGATCAGAAAAAGGTGGAACTAGATTTTGTTGGCCTTTGCGTTTTGTATTACAGAGGAGGGGCATGCAGAATTTGGTACTTGAGGCAATTTTTCACAAAAAGTAGGTTAGCAAAAATACTTATTCATTGAGTACCATCTTTCAAATAAAGGAAATTTTTAAAATATCATAATTCTCCACTTCAGTCCACTTCAATATCTCCCAAAACCCTAACACTTACAAAAGTGGCAAAGGATTCTACTTAGTGAGGTGTATTTAATTCAAATTATTGAAGTATATTGAAAAAATTAGGGAGTAATTATTCTAATCATAGTTGTATAAACTCTCATAGTGTTTAGGCTAATAAATACAGCAAGATAAACAACAACAAAAAAACACACGGATGTGCCTTATAGAAAATGATTAAAAATCATGAGTTTGGTGCTAATTGCCTATCCATAGAACCTGCTACCTGACACTGTAAAGTCTGTACTAAGCGAGGTGGGTGGCCAGAAGAATCCACAAGGCCATCGGGTCTGACCCCAATTATCTTTTATTGTAAATAGGCCATATGTCAAATTCCAAGATAAATTGGAAACATTTGATATATCTCCTGTTCCTAGATTAATTTTAAAGATTCATTTTCTATTCTTACAGATCCTTTATTTGGGCTGCTCTTATGTTTTAAAGAAAAGGCACCTTACATTTGCCTTTATCTATGCAAGAGGATTGTCTCTTTAAGAATAATTTGGGAAGAAGAGAATTTAACAGTCAGAACACATTTTGGAGAAAAATGCCCGGAAATACGCACACCGGAATTTAAGGTAGTGACCAATACTATCCACTGTGTTTCTTCATAGGAATCTATGTTTACTCAGGGGAAAGATAACCAAGAAAACATTACCATGTGTTCTTAGTTATCTCCTCATTTCCCCATGCAAATCATTGCTATATCCATGCAAATCAACACAAATAAATATATCACACATGAAAAAAATAGTCCTATGAGCCTTTGAGGTCTATTTGGAACAAAGTTTCCTTAAGACAGACTATTAAACCTCTGAAAAGATCCTGATTTATTCAAAAATTAAAATAATGTTAATGTAAACCAACATGACCTACAACCAAATAGATTCTACATGAGTGATTCAGGACAATGTGATTTTCCTAAAACAATTTGGTATTAAAAATAAACAGCATAGAAAAATAGAAGCCACACTGCCCCATCTCCCTCCCAGACACTCATGGTCCTGTACAACTTAATATATGCTTTTGAATTTTGCACACAAATAATCTATTGGAGAAAGAAGTGATGTAGAAACCACCGTTTTTTCCTTAAATTAAACAGAATAGATTAAGATTTTTTAAAAAGTCTAATTTTGAAGGGCTTTGTCTATTTAGTAGAATACCCCTGAAGTTAGAAAATGTGTTGGTAGAAAATGTGTTTATTCTGGTTTTTTTTTTCTTTTTCTTTTTTTTTTTTTTTGGAAAGACTATTCCACGGGCGTTAGCCTGCCAGATTAATTGCCCTTGAAACCATGGGTAAAGCCACTTTTGTGCTCATTCGTGTATAACCAGGCCTATAAACTCAGAGTTATCGTTTCTGCTCCACAGAAAACACAAACAACAGCTTCAAGCAGTGGAAAGATGAAACAGAGCTGAAAAGGGCAAGAGTGCGAAAAGCAATAAAGGGCTGAATGAAGGAGAGAAGATCTTACTGTAACAGAAAGAAAACAGCATCCTGCTCTCGTCCTGTCTGACCTTGGTTGCTACTTAATTTTGAATTTTGTGTAATGATACTGAAGAAGTGAAGAGAGGTAATTGGTGAGGTAATGACCTCAAAGGCCCCTCAGGTCACACTCAGGTCTCTCATACTCATATCCACTGACCTCTTCTTCTCCCTGTCCCCATGTTCCTTTCCCTCACATGACACCAGGTTCCCTCCTCACAAGGCACTTCTTCCTCCAAAAGCATCCTTTACTCTTTCCAAAGCGGTAGAAGAGCATCATTTTATGTTGAGAAAATAGCTAAGAAAGAAAGTGTAGAAACATTTAGCTTAACCTAAAAAATATATGTATATTATATATATGCACACACATATACATAAGGTCTAATGAACTTTCCACCTTTCCACAATAAAGCATTAATAAGAATGAAGGAAGATCCTTACAGTATCTATGATCATTAATGATGTATTCATTACCAATAAGTGTTAGTGTCACGTTGATGATGTATCTATATATATATACCTAATTACAACATTAAATAGCCGGCATGTATGATTAATTTATTTTCCTAAGTACACATTAAGAACTTGTTTCTAGAAAGTTTTTAATGAGAGTCTCTTGTTACAATGATACACAGGCTTTAGCCACATGAGAAGTTCATCTGCTCCTTAGACTGATCCTTACCTTAAAAAAATTAAAATATTTATTGTTCATAATATCACTGAGAAGAACTGAGCATACTCAGGAGACAGAAGAAGACAAAGGCTCTCTAGACTTCTATTTATTTATTCAGCCAAGCTTCATTTTTCAAATATAATCTGAAATATATAATGTATAAAAGTGGTTCTCTGAAACTTCAGGGAGAGAACAAGTTCTGATGGCAGTTGTTTACCATCCTTGCCTCTATCACCCTCTCACTGGCCCAGAGAAGAAAGTAAAAACATGGCATTCAGGGCAATCTAAACGGGCAGCATTATTATACACATCATGATCTTTGATGAGCTTCCTACACATTCTGGGCCCAGAACCTAACTGTTCAGGGAGATGTCATAGAAATGGCTGCCCCAGCTCTAAATTAGAAATTACTGCTCACCCAGATGATACCCCAGCAATGCCACCAGCTAACTACAGGATATTAGACAAATCACCCTACTTTCTGGGTCACTCTGCAGCTATGAAATGAAGATCCCTAATACTCCTGGATTCTAAACAAATATTGCTCAAAGGAAACTGGGAAAATTAGTCAAAATTTTTTTTTACATAGTCTAGTATTTATAATCAACACCATCAATGTCTGAACATCCAGGTTGTAGAATACTGATAACCTTTGTTGCTGGTATTGTTTCTAGTTTTCTTTTATAATTATATATTTTCCTGACACTAAGGGGAAAGGGGTTACAATATGAAACATACCATTCCACTATTTATAACAGAGCTCCTAAAATGTTTAGTATGGGGGACAGTTGGAGCTAAATGTCCTAAAATGAGGTTTGGGGATTTCGTATTCCACTTATCTGTATTTTTAATTTGTATATCTGAGGACATTTCAAATTTTAATTGTACGTAATGCATTTCTGAAATGAGCAAAGCACATACTGGGCATAATCTAATTAATAATTTTAACTTCCTCAGAAAAGAGGAATAGATTCCTATATGTTGTAGTTGAGGAGAAGAAGGGGAAGAAGGAGAAGAAGGAGAAGAAGGGGACAGGGAAGGAGAGGGAGGAGAGGAAGGGGATGGGGAAGGAGAGGAAGGAGAAGAAGGGGACGGGGAAGGAGAGGGAGGAGAGGAAGGGGACAGGGAAGGAGAAGAAGGGGATGGGGAAGGGGAAGGAGAAGAAGGGGACGGGGAAGGAGAGAAGGAGAAGAAGGGGAAGGAGAGGAAGGAGAAGAAGGGGACAGGGAAGGAGAGAAGGAGAAGAAGGGGAAGGAGAGGAAGGAGAAGAAGGGAACGGGGAAGGAGAGAAGGAGAAGAAGGGGAAGAGGAAGGAGAGGAAGGAGAAGAAGGGGACAGGGAAGGAGAGGGAGGAGAGGAAGGGGACGGGGAAGGAGAGAAGGAGAAGAAGGGGATGGGGAAGGAGAGGAAGGAGAAGAAGGGGACAGGGAAGGAGAGGGAGGAGAGGAAGGGACAGGGAAGGAGAAGAAGGGGATGGGGAAGGAGAAGAAGGGGATGGGGAAGGAGAAGAAGGGGACGGGGAAGGAGAGGGAGGAGAGGAAGGGGACAGGGAAGGAGAAGAAGGGGATGGGGAAGGAGAAGAAGGGGACGGGGAAGGAGAGGGAGGAGAGGAAGGGACAGGGAAGGAGAAGAAGGGGATGGGGAAGGAGAAGAAGGGGATGGGGAAGGAGAAGAAGGGGACGGGGAAGGAGAGGGAGGAGAGGAAGGGGACGGGGAAGGAGAAGAAGAGGAAGGAGGAGGAGAAGGAAGGGGACGGGGAGTGTGAGGAGGAGGGGGAGGAGGGAATAAAAAAGAAAAGAAAATTAAGAATGAACTGACAAACAACAGGTTCCAGAGTGATGCATCCCTTCAGCTGCCCATGTTGCCCTACAAGCAAATGTGTACAAATCTATAAAACTATTTATATAACCAAGATGTCTAGAACCTGAGGGCTCTGCTTTATTTCAACCTAAGCCTCAAGATAAAAGCTTTCCTTCACTCTGATGAAGGACACATGTCCTAATAGTTACTTTCAAACTTACTTTTATTTTTTTTTAACATCTTTATTGGAGTATAATTGCTTTACAATGGTGTGTTCGTTTCTGCTTCATAACAAAGTGAATCAGCTATACATTTACATATATCCCCATATCCCCACCCTCTTGCGTCTCCCTCCCACCCTCCCTGTCCCACCCCTCTAGGTGGTCACAAAGCACCGAGCTGATCTCCCTGTGCTATGCGGCTGCTTCCCACTAGCTATCTATTTTACATTTGGTAGTGTATATATGTCCATGCCACTCTCTCACTTCGTCCCAGCTTAACCTGCCCCCTACCTGCATCCCCAAGTCCATTCTCTACACCTGCGTCTCCATTCCTGTCCTGCCCCTAGGTTCCTCAGAACCATGTTTTTTTTCTTTTAGATTGCATATATATGTGTTAGCATACGGTATTTGTTTTTCTCTTTCTGACTTACTTCACTCTATATGACAGACTCTAGGTCCATCCACCTCACCACAAATAACTCAATTTCATTTCTTTTTATAGCTGAGTAATATTCCATTGTATATATATGCCACATCTTCTTTATCCATTCATCTGTCAATGGACACTTAGGTTGCTTCCATGTCCTGGCTATTGTAAATAGAGCTGCAATGAACATTGTGGTGTATGACTCTTTTTGAATTATGGTTTTCTCAGGGTATATGCCCAGTAGTGGGATTGCTGGGTCGTATGGTAGCTCTAGTTTTAGTTTTTTAAGGAACCTCCGAACTGTTCTCCATAGTGGCTGTATCAATTTACATTCCCATCAACAGTGCAAGAGGGTTCCCTTTTCTCCACACCCTCTCCAGCATTTATTGTTTGTAGATTTCAAGCTTACTTTTAAATGTTAATGAATCTGTAAAAGGAAATAAATCTTAAAACTTTTTTGCTGTTATTTTGCTCTATCCCTAGAAAGCTGAAATTATCCATCCACTCAGACACAGTTATTTTTACCTTGGTTCTAAATACAAATGCACCTGTTGAGTGTGCCTCCTGTGCTCTGAGCATCACATGGGTTATAGGAGTCAACCAATCAATAAGGGAGGAAAACAGCAAGCAGATTATGTTGAACGGAGCACTTGGTGCAGGAAATTGCATGCCGGAAGAAAACGGGGAACAGAGGCTAGAAACAAAGCATGAAAGAACACATCTTCTTTGAAAATCAATTGGACATTTTATTAGGCAAAGGAGAATTATCAAAGTTGTGTGTCTGTGTGGTTCTGTTGTTCTTGTCTTTTGGTTGGTTGGTTTGTGTTGTGATTGTTTGCCTAGAAGAAACATGATTAGATGATCTGAGCCTCGGGAGAATGGGTTGGGCATCCGTGTGTAGGATGGAATGAAAGTAGGAGAGACTGGTCATAGAGAGGATAGTTGAGTCATAATGAAGGCACAAACTAAGGCAAGAGTAGTATCAATAGCGAGGAAGGGAAACAAAGTTTAGCAAATCATAGAAATAGAATCATCTGAACTTGGCGGTGGTTTGGAGGTGTGGATGATAGAGGAGGTATTGAAACTAATGCTTTGGTTTTGAGTCCTGGGGAGTAGGTAAAGGGAGATACCTTAACTGAGATAGGGCTCTTTGAAAGGGACATAGAGCTCCAACTAAATATGTTGAATTTGAGGTCCCCCCGAGCCCTCTGGTATAGATGTGCAGCAGGAATCTGGAAATGCATACCTGGAGCTCTGAAGAGAGGTTGAAACTAGAAATGTAAATCTGGAAGTCTTTTGTCAACCGAAGTCCTAGAATTGAGTGAAATGGGTCACTGGTGAACTATTAGAGGAAGAAATATGAGGAGGGATGGGGGTTGGGAAATTAAATATAGTCTGGATTTCCTGTCAGTCACAGACATTGAACCCAACCTGTCTCAAAGGTCACTAATTCTTCTTCCTCACCCCCATTCACTTATGCTTTTTCACCCCCAAATGTATCCTTCCTTCTGTCATCACCACTTCTTACATTACATTCATTATTCATATTCTCATCCAAGAAGGAACTCTTGTAAGTCACCCTTGGATTTCCTTGGTCCTCAAATCCTGTACATCTTTCTCCTAGAAAAATCTCTTCCATCTAGCACTCTTTTTGCCAACTTAGTCCCTGAGTTTTGGGTCCTCCTTATGTCTGACCTAGACTATCGAGACCTACTCCTTATTGAACGCTTAATCTTTGGTCCCTCCCTGCTCTGATCCATTCCCCCAATTACCTCTAAGAAGTATCTTTCTAAGAGATCAAACTGATCACATCCCCACCCTTTGTTAAACCTGTGATGGCCAACTTTGCATAGAGTGACATCAACATCTGGGTATGGCTTATGAGGCCCATGTCTACTTGTAGAAATGCTGATGGTCAAATATCACCTTTTCTGTGAGGCCTTTTCTGTTTGGTCCCTTCCTTAACTAGCATTCTCTACCCAGCATGGAGATTAACAATTTTTGTGCTATCTGCTATATCCAGACCAGCTCTGAAGGAGTAGTGGGAGAGGCTGAGGAATCACAAGACCAGTACTTGAGAACAATCAACAGAAGGGAGGTTGAGGTCCTAGAGAATCATGGTGGGAGATGGTAGAGACTGGAAAATGGACACCCAATACAATAAAGGCCAAACTCCTTCATGTGGCTCTAAAGGCCTGATGATCCAACCCCTGCCCACCTCTTCAGACTCATCTCAAACCATCCCCCTGGCTCTCTGCAGTCACGTATCAGTGGCCTTCTTGCAGTACCACCCATGCCGCTTTCGATGTGCCACTCCCTCTGGCGGCATCACTCCTACTTACCTCTGACCTACTAACCCAGATCCATCCCATCTCCATTGCAGTCTCATCCCCGCAGGACCTGACTCTCAGACCAGGTCAAGTGCCCCGCAGGTGTTCTTCTTGAGCCCTGAGTTCTTCCTTCACAGCCCTTAATGCTTGCAGGTAGGTACTTACTACATGCTTTCAGCAATACACACACACAACTCTGGCAGATCTTAGAAGTTAAGAAAGTATTAACACATCTAGTTTATTTCTGTATATTATTCAAAACATGATTAACAATCTTATTCTGAAATATTATCCTTCAAAAGTCCAAAGATGAACAGAGTAACGTATTATCTATGACGTAATACAGCTTTCAGAAGATAAAAGCAGATTCTCAATGTGTGCCCCTGTTACAGACTCAAACATCCATGCATGACTTATTAAGAGTCAAGACCTGTCAACATTTATAAATTAAATACGTTTCTTATGATCATGGAACACTTGCATGTGCATAGGCTTGGTGAGCATGTGAAAATGACGCCCAGCTGAATCCAAGAGAAACACAGATATAGATGAGTACATATTCCAGCCTGCCAATCTACACTCTAATAGAGCAGGGAGCATAATAACCATCTTTTCTCTGGCACTAGCGTGGTAGACCTACAATAAATATTTATTAAATCAAGGACGGTGCTGAAGTCCTTGAGAAATGAGCACTATTGAGTCTTTGGTAGCGGAGAAGGATGGAAAAAGTGTGGGATAATTGCACAGTACAGACTTCCCAGGATGATGATGAGCAATTGTGGTTAAACAAGAGTTTGGAAACAGGAGTGGAGAGAAAGAGGGTTTCAAGAGTAGGGAACAGGGCCTCCCTGGTGGCGCAGTGGTTGAGAGTCCGCCTGCCGATGCAGGGGATACGGGTTCGTGCCCCGGTCTGGGAGGATCCCATGTGCCGCGGAGCGGCTGGGCCCGTGAGCCATGGCCACTGGGCCTGCGCATCCGGAGCCTGTGCTCCGCAACGGGAGAGGCCACAGCAGTGAGAGGCCCGCATACCGCAAAAAGAAAAAAAAAAAAAAAAAAAAAAAAAAAAAAAAAAAAAGAGTAGGGAACAGTACTGTTGAGCCAGTTAAAAAACAGAAAAAGCTCTAATTATGCTTAAATGGGAAACTGAGGTAGAATTTGGAGTGTGGGGTTAAGACTTTATTTATTTATTTATTTTTTTAAAGCCCAGATGTAGACAGAGGCTTCAGGTTTTCTAATAGTGCGACGAGTATGCTACTCACATGGCTCTGGTATTGGGGATGTTGCAGCAATCTTCAAGATTCTGCTTATGCAGCATTTAGCTCACACCCCTCACCCCGAGAATACCTGATGAAAAGAAGAATTGCCAAAATTACTTGGCAGACTTATCACCACCAAAATCTTACTTCAGATTTACATGATTGAGAGCATGGCTTGTTTTCTGAAAAGTGGCATTGAGTTGGTGTCTAGCAGGAGCTCAGCATCTATTAGGTCTTTGGAGATGCTTGAGTGAAAGGTGTTATATACTAAAATTATTGAGTTTCACCATATGCTCCCAGTTGGTCACAGAGGTGAGAAACAGCTGGTTCATCTTTGGAAGGCAAATCCACAAGTCCCGTGAACCAACAGCCTTTAGGAACAGTATTTGTCAGTTGTAGAATTCACTTCTGATTTTTCTTCATAGCAGCCCTCTAGTCTAAAATTATTTATTTATCCGCACATACTTATTTCATTCTCTAATTGCACTTAAAATCTTTCAGAGGAAAACTGTTATAAAACACATCCTTGTTACATAAGGGAGCCATATCTGGACAGGTTGATGGCATACTAATTTATCAATATCTAGAAATATTATGAATAAGCTGTTTGAAAGTACCAGAACAGGACCAAAGTTTCATTCATTCATGAAATGATTGATTGCATATACTCGGCAGAAATGGATTCATATTTCTGAATACATGTTACTTTATATCCCACAAAGAGAAAAATACTTTTGCACTCAATATGAATTTACAGGATAATACGACACAGGTGTGGTGATGTTAGAAAAGAGAAAGCCTACTATAAAGAAGAAAAATAAAAGCTTTTCTAGGGAAGAAACTCAGATTTCAGAATGGAGTTGTGGATTTGGAAATAGGAAAATAGCCAAACCTGAAGGATGTTTTTCATATTACAGGGAAGTTCAGTCTACCAAAAATCTCACAAGCAAGGGTCTTAGTAGGGCATATTGTAAGACAAAATCAAGTTTTTGACAATGGAGATCTTGATTTCAGCAACTGAGGCCCTTAAGACAGGTTAAACAGAAGGCTGCTACTCAGCATGGGGCCAACATTAAAAAGACATGCAGGGGAGGCAACATAAAGTATCTGAACACTCACCCCCTGCAGAGTTTCATGTTGTTGCTGTATTAAATGACACACTGCTGTTGTTGAAGAAGCATTCAGCACTGATATAAAAATTTTAATGTCTTGATCTTTCTGGGGGACACAAGTCTTTTATATACCGTCACAGTTACGCACATTCTTATTCTCAACACTATTTCACATTAATTTTTAAAACTGAATTCGTAGGTTCTTAAGATCTAGTTATTCCTAATACATTTTAGGACTTTGCAAGATGGAAAAATAAACTGTGCTCGGCCTTGAATTTTTAAAAATTGACCAGAATGGCTTTTTGCTGACACGGCTTAGAAACTATACATACCGAAGTACCTGTTACTGCAAAACACTGAGGTTGGAAATGCCAGAAAGAAATTTTTGAATTAGAAACAACTGCATACTTTTCAACGGATTTTATGATGAGAGTTAAAGTAAAAGACAACTGGGAATCCATTTATTTTAAATGCATCTTGGCAGCCAAGTGAAAAGTCAAATAATGATAATGGGAATGTTAATAATAATAATAATTCATCTGGTAGCATTTACTGAACATGAACGTGCCAAGCATTGAGGCTTTAAATAGGATCATCTAACTTAATGAGATAATTTCCTTTATATGGATTTTTTTTTTTTAATCATCCTAACAAACCCAACAGGCAGATACTCCAGGGTATATGTTCTGAGAGTTTAGCCTAGCGGTTAAACAGTTGAGAGGAGAGCATGGACACTGGAGACCGGGCTGGTATTGGTTACACCCCTAACTAACTGCATGACCTTAAGCAAGTTACTTAACCTCTCCATGTTTTTGAGTGTTTCATCAACAAAATAGGAATATTAGTGAAAATTAATTCTTATACGTAAAGTGTTTGAAACAGTGCTGGTACGTATTAAATGCTCAAAACATGATAGCTGTTATGATTATCGCTGTTTTAAAGATGAGTAAACTGTGGCTGAGAAGTTCAGAAACTTGCAAAGGCCACACAGTTAATAAGCAGCAGATTTATAATATGAATTCCAGTACTATTACTCCAAAGCCCAGGTTTTTAGCCATATGCCATCATGGACACAAAATCTTGAATATACTTTAGCCAGCTAATTCCCACCTCGCCCACATGGTCAAACATAGGTTCAACATAGATGAATCTCCACAGAATTATGCTGAGTGAAAAAAAGCCAACCCCGAAGGTGAAATACTGAATGATTTCATTCATATAACATTTTGAAATGACAAAATTTTACAAACGGGACAGATTAGGGTTGAAATGTTTTCCCCTACCAGGAAGTGGGTGTAGCTATAAAACGGCAATAGTAGGGATGTTTGGTGATGGAAACAGTCTGTGTCTTGACTGTGGTGGTGGATACATGATGCTACACGTGTGTATAGAACTAAATACATACATGCACCACAACACACAGACACAAATACAAGTAAAATGAGAAATCTGAATAAGAGCAGCAGTGTTTCAATGTCAGTAGCCCGGGTTGTGATGCTATATGTGGTTTTGCAGTGGGGAAAACTGAGTGAATGATCCATGGGATAGCTCTGTCTTATTTCTTACAATTGCATGGAGATAGGCATTAACTCAATAAAAAAATTATTTAAATTTGAAAAACAAACAGGGTCTGCTATGGCAGGAACAGCAGTGGTGAAAAGGAAGGCATAAAGAAAATTAAAGCCTGGGGCCACTGTCCCTGTCCTCCCTGAGTGTGTCTCACTTTGCCCAGCCCCTGGGGCATTTAGGCTCTCTGTCCTGCTTTCATCCCTTCAGGCCCATCTGTGCTCCTTAACTTGCAGATTCCCTTCCCTGCTGCCCACCTCTGATGAAGAAGGCAAGGCAGTGCATGGGCTCAGTCCTTCCCTAGACACCTGACCTTGAACTAGGGTCTTAACCTGCCTGAGTCTCAGTTTCCTCATCTGTAAAATATGGGTACTCGCCTTCAGGGGCCTGTTGGGAGGACTGACAACAATAGATTTAAAACACTAGAAGCAGGGGTTCTACAGTTCCTTAGGCTTCATGCACAAATGCCCACATCTGTATCCCTTGTGAGATTTTCATGGAAAAGGAGAAGAGTAAGGCTGCACAGAGGACCCTTTATCAGGCCCTCGACTGGTAACTCAGAGCAGAACCCCTTCGAAAGGGTAAGCGTGTTCTGGGATGAGAAAGCAGTGGAGAAGCAACAGGATGTATTCTATACCAAGTGGACCAAAGAGGAGGGAGGCGGATAGAAAAAGCCAGGGCTCACAAGTGGAGAATGGAGCCATGATTCAGAGGGCATGCTGGTGTATGACGTATCCGTGAGGATCGGGGTAAAAAATCAAACAAGAACTCCTCCTGTCTTCAAAAGAGCTTACGGCCTAATGAGTGGGTGTGGGGAGGGGTGACGGGGGGGAAAAAATCCTACAAATACTATCAGTTTGAAAAGGCGGTGTTGGAGGTGGGTAGCATGCTTGATAGGACACAGAAACCCACCTGAATCAGACAAGAGGGAGGTACGAAGGCTTCCTGGAAGAGGTGGCCTTTGAACTGAGTTCTAAAGGACAAGGTTAGTAAGGCTGGAAGCTGGGAGTGGGAGGAAGCAGGAAAAGGGAACAGCAGCAACAGGTGGAAGGCTGAGGTGTGAAATGCCCGGAGGTGCTGGACCACAGGAGCTTCCCATGGGGAGGTCCACCTGGCATGATGGCGGGAAGGGGGCAGGGGGCACAAGGAAGGGAAGGAGGAGGAGGGGCCAGACAGGAGCCAGGGTGAGGCCATAAGGCACTCTGGTTGGGGGCCACAATGAACCTTATCCTAAAAGGAGCCGTCAGAGGATTGTAAGTAGGTGGAGACATAATCTGATGTGTGTTTTAGAAAGATCAGCCCACTGCTGAGAAATGGGAACATGTTGGAGGTCAAAAGAATCTTTCTGAGTTGCTCCACTTTTGAATTTTGTATTTTTGAAAAACTCTTTGCTGTAAGAAACACGCTCATGAAAAAGGGGAAGGAGCCCTTCTGAGATTGTTTCAGAAGAGCCCGTGTGAGGGCGTCAGAGTCACTGTCTTCCCCAGACCTCCTGAACCCAGCCTGAGTCCCCTTCCCACGGCCCCTCTGCCGACCACGGTGCCCGCAATCTCTGCTCACTGTGCGTTTCTCCGGGAGAACATCCAATGAGAGGTTCAGAATGTATTCCTCCTACGCTGTCCCCTTATGGCGGTGCAGGACACTCTCACACCCCTCCTAGACTACGGGGAGGGCCTTCTGGGGAGCCTGCCTGCAGGTGTGGGCACCGGGTTTCAGCAGAGAGGATGCTGAGGGACACAGCTGGGCTGGTGGCGAGAGGACAGGAATATGAACGCCGCCTTCAGCACTCACTCCCAGGACCAGTGCAGGGTCCCGGAGATCGCGGTGAGGTCACCCCCTCTCTGAGCCTTCGGGGTTCGCTCACCTGTTTACTAGTCCCCTCTCTCCCCATTGCCAGATCCACAAAGTAGGAACAGAGGGACCACGCCTGGCCTGCAGGAGACCCGTGTCCTTTGGCTGCTATTCTAATACAGAGGAGCCAACTGCCGACATTTAACCATTAGGGGATTTCACAAAAGTATGCAAATTGCAAGATCCTTTGGGGGCGGGAGAAAAAAGGAAGATCTGGCAACCTTGGGCTCTCACTGAGGCAATCATTTTAACTATTGCCCCGTAATTAGCGAGGATGCTGACGCTGGAGGAATAGCTCTTTTCTAACGCACAGGGTGCAAGGGAACAGCAGAGCGGCTGATCCCCCCCAGCCGTGGCTTGAAACGCTCTGTTCCTTCTGCGAGGGGGACCCTCCCAGGACTCCCACCACCTTCTCTCTGGTGCTGGGTTGCACACATCATCACCCCCCATGGGAAGGATTGTTGGTTCCCTCCAGAGGGCTCTGGGTTTTGCTACCAACACCCTTGCCTCCTGTTATGGCATGCTGGCCGGCTGCCAGAACCTCTTGGAAGGATGGCTCACCCCCTAGACTGAGCGCGCTGAGCAAAATACAATTTTCCATTCATTACAGTATCTGAAGCATCTTGCACAGGTCCTGGTGGACAGTAGATGCAAATAATAATAATAATAATTGTGAATATAAAAAAAAAGAGCAGTGCCTGGGCATTGACGTGAAACCCTACTACAAATCTTAGTTCTTCTTCACTCTTACAGGCAAATGACTTAATCTCTGAACCTGGCTTTCTTTTCCTATAAAATGGGCTCCATGATTACTATGAGAATTAAGTCACACAATGAAATCATTCTAACTCAATACCCAGTTCAATGAGGTCAATCAATGTGACTTACGTCCCCCTCTGCCTGCTTGTGGAATAAATACTTATATAAATAGACAAATGATATTTAGCAACAACCTATTATGTACCACATTGTGATTAAGGCATTAGGGTAAAACAGTAGAAACAAAAAGTTCCAGTTCTCATGGAATATTCCATGAGGTAGGCAAGACATGACTAATTATGTTAGTAATAACAATAATAAACCTGGCACTGATCTAAAAATATTATATATATCAAATTATTTTTTTAAGTTTGTAGTTTATATTGGCACACAGTTGATTAATAACGTTGTGTTAGTTTCAGGTGTATAGCAACGTGACTGGGTTAAAGAATAGATACATGTACATGTATAAATCTTCATTTTTATTAAGACTCGAAAAAACAAGATGTTTGTAAACAGAAGGAAAGGGTAAGCCAGTGGGGGGCAGGCGGGGAGGAAGACTGCAGATACAAAAGAGAAAAGGGATGTTTCATGGGGCTGGGGGACAGAAGACATTTGGAAAAGTCACCATGGAGAGGGGGGTAAAGGGCATCCTAGGCAGCAAGTGACCCCAGGTTTCAGAGAGAATGGGGAACAGGAGAGGGGGAGGAAATAGAGCACAAAGGCAGCACAGGAGAGAAGAGAAAACAGGGAAGAATGGAGCCAGGGCCATTCAGTGCTTATGCTGAAAGCAAGGTGCATTAAGCACCGATCCTTTGGGGGATGTTCCCGTTGGATGGCGAGTAATTGGGGCAACACTGGAAGGCACTGAATGGTGCAGTTACAGAATTACTTTTTTGTTTAGATCCATCCCCACTGCACATGTGCTTTGACTCCCTTCAAACTTGGCCTGATTTAAAATGAAGAGCTTATACAGAATTTACTTGAAGGGCCAAAGTCAGATGGAAATTTTTTCAATTATAAAATTCCAGCCCAGCCAGAACTCAAAGCCCTGAAGAGGAATGTAAAGGCCAGTCCAGGCCCACAATAAAACTTGGATAAAATGGGGATGTGGTTCCTATTTTAATTTGTATATCTGTCCATGTTTCTGCAACCAGTGATTTGAGGAAGAAACAGTAGGTCTTTTTTTAAAAGAAAGCTAAAGTTTTTCGAAAGCCAGTCAAGATCCTATCAAAATGTCATAAAACCAGCTTTGTTTTATTTTAGGGTTGAAAGTGTTATGAGCTAAACATAGGATGGTGGATTTATGGGTCACTGACACTAGTAACATCTCTAGAGAAACAACCATTTACCCTCTACAGTGATCCACCGGTCTTCAAAAATCTGTACACTTGGGTATATTTAGAATTGTGTATTTAGAGTTCAATAAATAAGCTGTAACCTCTTGCATTAAAAATCCCATGTTGCCTCTTGGAAGGGTCTGTGGGGTGTGTCTTGGGGAGCCCTAGTTTACTGTTCCCTTTTTTATTCTTATATGCTAAAGTGATTAAGCATCACATTAGTCCAAAGTTGGTTTTGCAACCACAGAGTATGGTTTTATTTAAGACCTACTTGCCTCTTACCTGTTGGACTGCTACCCAACACATGATCTTCTAACCACAAGGAAGGAGTCTTTCTCTCTGAAAATTTCCCAACTCCCCATCCCTGGATTTAACATTGCCTTCCTTGGAATCTTCATGGCATTTGTCCGTTATCTCTCTTAAGACAGTTCTCATCCAATACTTTGTATAATTTAAATCAAATTTAAATTTGTATAAATTTATAGTATACAAATTATTTGTATAATTTGTATATTATACAAATAACTAAATAGAGTAGTTATTTGTAGGCTTGGGGTATGCCCCTTGGTGCCCTCCCGCAAGAGCTGGGTACAGAGATGGGGAGCCCTTAGTCACCTCTGCATCCCCTGAAGCACCTGGCCCCTTTATAATCCATCAATACTAAGGTGAGAAAATTAAGAAAGAAACCAGGGTAACAGCAGCCACTGTGAGTTCACCGTCAAGTATAGTTTGCAGGCAACTAGATGTGTGTGCCCTTTACTGGGGGACTGGGGACATCTTGTACACAGAATGACATCTCAGGGGTATACAAGCAGTATGCTGATAATTGTATACTTGCTGCTAATCGAACCCCAAGAACTTTGCTGCCTGTTTTTCCAAAAACAAAATAGAAGGTCCTGAACAAAAAAGGTCTAGAGGGCCAGTCTCTATAGCCAAAACGTGTATGGTAATGAGATCCTACAAAACCCTGCTTCATCTGGTGCCAAGACATCTGACCAGCTTGCACCATTATTGAAAGAAGTCTTTTCACCAACCTCAGTCACGATTCGGAGACTTACATTTCACAAGTAGAAACACAGCCTTGGAGGGATTCTGTATTGCTCAGGTAACCAATTGCAGCCCTGCTTGGGAGATTCTAAGATGCCATGAGAGGTTGTTGTATGTTGAGTTTATTTTTTTTTTTATAAATCAGGTGTTTATAATAATTTTTTAAAAAGGCACATGTCACAGAAATGAAAAGAGCAGCTTCTAAAATACATTCTGCCCACGCTCACCCAGAGGATCATGGAAATAAGGGAAAGGTGTTCTTTGCCACGTCTGTAACTCAGTTTAGACAGCTGAGCCTTGACCATGAACACAGAGGATTACACCAAAGCCCTGCTGGCAGATTCAAGGAAATAAATAATAATATAATAATTTATCCAGTGCCTGATCTTGGCCAGATATTATGTTAGATGCCTTACATACATTACTACTAATCCTCACTAGATCCCTACAAGGTGAGCTTTTTCCTCACAACCCAACAGATGAGGAAACTAAGGCTCAGAGAGTTTCAGTAACTTGCCCCCCAGGATTTGAAGATAAATCCCACTTTGGAGTCCGCTTGACTCCAAAGCCCCTAGCCTTTCCATTTCATCAAACTCCCTTTATTAAATACAGATTCTAAAACAGGAAGAGTTATTTTGAGAAAATATGACACTCATTCATTAAAACAAAGTCCAGAAAATGTAATCATGCACATTACCTGACATTGAGTGATCGTAACTGTTCATAAGCAGAGAAGCCCCCAAATGCTAGCCAGCTGTGTAATGCAGGGAGTAGGGGCTTGAATTCCCAGTCAGGCTCAGCTCATGCCATAGCACCAACTATTAAGTCTCCGAGTTCACCTGAAACCACCTGGCACTACCTCCCATCTTTCTGCTTCCCAACATCTTAAACTCCATCCCACTCCCCAGCGGGAGGAACTCAGCTCTCCCCTGCTTCCCTCCTGCCGGAAGTGGCTCTCCTTAGGCATCAGCAGGGGCATCATCAACAGTCCCCTATGGATAAGTCAGTCAAGGGCTATCCTTCAGCCAAAACAACTTTTTGGATGCTTGTATGAGGATGGGTTTAGGTTGTTCTGTCTCATTCCCTGCAAGAAGTCAGTGTAAATTCCACTTCACCATGAGGCTTCAGCGCACACCAACTTGGCATTGGCTGCCTAAAGTGGTAAAACTCCTACCAGGACAGGCTATGGAAGGCTGAGATGACTGCATCCTGCCTCTCCTCCCCCCGCACCTTTCCCTGGTGCAAAAAGAACATTTGTGTTTTAGGAAATTAGTGCAATAGCTGAATGGATCCAAATGGCAATGTAGAAAAGTATTTTTTAATTGATTGATTTTTTCTTTAATTTGTTTTCTGAGAGTTGAAAGTTCTGATTCTCAGAAGGCAAAGTTCTTTCCTGTGAGCCTTCTCAACTGTGGGCAGACGGAGGATACTGCGCGAGAGAGACATGAGGAGCGTGGGGAATAAAGGTGAGAGGTCAGGCAGGGTGGCCACCCGAGAGAGGCGACTATAGCCCTGAATGGTAAAAAGTGAATGGTAAGACCTGTATGCAGAAAATTATAAGACACTGATGAAAGAAATTAAAGATGATACAAATAGATGGAGAGATGTACCATGTTCTTGGATTGGAAGAATCAACATTGTGAAAATGACTCTACTACCCAAAGCAATCTACAGGTTCAATGCAATCCCTATCAAACTACCACTGGCATTTTTCACAGAACTAGAACAAAAAATTTCACAATTTGTATGGAAACACAAAAGACCCCGAATAGCCAAAGCAATCTTGAGAACGAAAAACAGAGCTGAAGGAATCAGGCTCCCTGACTTCAGACTATACTACAAAGCTACAGTAATCAAGACAGTATGGTACTGGCACAAAAACAGAAAGATAGATCAATGGAACAGGATAGAAAGCCCAGAGTTAAACCCACGGACATATGGTCACCTTATCTTTGATAAAGGAGGCAGGAATGTACAGTGGAGAAAGGACAGTCTCTTCAATAAGTGGTGCTGGGAAAACTGGATAGGGACATGTAAAAGTATGAGATTGGATCACTCCCTAACACCATACACAAAAATAAGCTCAAAATGGATTAAAGACCTAAATGTAAGGCCAGACACTATCAAACTCTTAGAGGAAAACATAGGCAGAACACTCTATGACATAAATCACAGCAAGATCCTTTTTGACCCACCTCCTAGAGAAATGGAAATAAAGACAAAAATAAACACATGGGACCTAATGAGACTTAAAAGCTTTTGCACAGCAAAGGAAACCATAAACAAGACCAAAAGACAACCCTCAGAATGGGAGAAAATATTTGCAAATGAAGCAACTGACAAAGGATTAATCTCCAAAATTTATAAGCAGCTCATGCAGCTCAATAACAAAAAAACAAACAACCCAATCCAAAAATGGGCAGAAGACCTAAATAGACATTTCTCCACAGAAGATATACAGACTTCCAACAAACACATGAAAGGATGCTCAACATCTTTACTCATTAGAGAAATGCAAATCAAAACTACAATGAGATATCATCTCACACCAGTCAGAATGGCCATCATCAAAAAGTCTAGAAACAATAAATGCTGGAGAGGGTGTGGAAAAAAGGGAACACTCTTGCACTGCTGGTGGGAATGTGAATTGGTACAGCTGCTATGGAGAACGGTATGGAGGTTCCTTAAAAAACTACAAATAGAAATACCATATGACCCAGCAATCCCACTACTGGGCATATACCCTGAGAAAACCATAATGCAAAAAGAGACATGTACCAAAATGTTCCTAGCAGCCCTATTTACAATAGCCCGGAGATGGAAACAACCTAAGTGTCCATCATCGGATGAATGGGTAAAGAAGATGTGGCACATATATACGATGGAATATTACTCAGCCATAAAAAGAAACGAAATTGAGCTATTTGTAATGAGGTGGATAGACCTAGAGTCTGTCATACAGAGTGAAGTAAGTCAGAAAGAGAAAGACAAATACTGTATGCTAACACATATATATGGAATTTAAGAAAAAAAAATGTCATGAAGAACATAGGGGTAAGACAGGAATAAAGACAGAGACCTACTAGAGAATGGACTTGAGGATATGGGGAGGGGGAAGGGTAAGCTGTGACAAAGTGAAAGAGCGGCATGGACATATATACACTACCAAACGTAAGGTAGATAGCTAGTGGGAAGCAGCTGCATAGCACAGGGAGATCAGCTCGGTGCTTTGTGACCGCCTGGAGGGGTGGGATAGGGAGGGTGGGAGAGAGACGCAAAAGGGAGGGGATATGGAAACATATGTATATGTATAACTGATTAAATTTGTTATAAAGCAAAAAAAAAGTGAATGGTAGACCAATAAAATAATTTTCAGAGAGATTTCATTCAGCTCTGAGTTGCTTTGTTATATTAGATATGAAAACTTTAGGAACAATGTAAAATCACATCATGCTCTTTGGTCACTAACATCAAGGCTGATGTATCATTTTATTCACCCCCTTGTAACTAGCCATGCATCCTCCACCTTGTCCTAGGTCCAAAGGAGTATTACAGTAAACTGTCTTGATATTGGTCAATCTGCACTGTGACTTACATCCCACAAATTCCCCAGGTTAATGGAATACTAAGGGTGGAAACCTTATTTTTTTTCATTCTTTATCACCTCTCAGCATCCAGCAAAGAGCCCCTGGAACAGATGAGGTCTTTAAGAAGTATGTGTTGATTTGACCTGGATAACTGCTGAGTCACTTCAGGAATTCTAGGGCAGCATGAGGCCACTCTCCAGAATATTAAATAGATTTCAATGGGGGGCTTCCCTGGTGGTGCAGTGGTTCAGAGTCCGCCTGCCGATGCAGGGGACACGGGTTCATGCCCCGGTCCGGGAAGATCCCATATGCCGCAGAGCGGCTAGGCCTGTGAGCCATGGCCACTGAGCCTGCGCGTCCGGAGCCTGTGCTCCGCAACGGGAGAGGCCACAACAGTGAGAGGCCCGCGTACCGCAACAACAACAACAACAAAAAAGATTTCAATGGGCATAAACCATTGCTTCTGAACATTTCAAATTATGGTGCCAAAAGGTATCACTTCCTTACAAACACTCTATTTTTTATACATTATCTAATTTGAGTACTGCTGGATTTTCAGATCCTATACGGAATTAGCTCAGAGAAGTTTCACTTAGCAACTCTACAACCGCTTCTGGTCTCATGCTCTGACATGGATTGGTACCAGTAATAAGCATATTAGAAGCTTCTTCCCTGAGGATAAGAGAGGATTCTTAATTATGTCACTGGGTCAACAGCGCATACTTTTTTTTTTTTGGAGTACTTTAATGGACATTAATAACTACTCATTTGCATAGTAGGAACGAAGAGAAAAAGAGTATCCAGGTTACATGTGCAGACCAATCAAATCACAAATTAATTTATTTCACAGGATCCCCAATAGCAGATGTCCCTAAATATGGTGATGAAGAGATATCCAAAAAGCAACACATACGGATGTTCAAGCTCTTCACAAGCCACCCATCCATGGAGTCATCTACCTGTAAAGCTCAGAGAAACTGCATCCTCATTCCAGACAGTAGTTATCATGCTTCCCTGAGCACACTCAGGATGTGGTCCCAAGAACACTCTGGCTGGAAGCCATGTATGGGGCCTAAAATCAGCTCTGATACTGGAAAGATCCCAGGGAATTTAGCACATGTCTGGATATCGGGTTAAAAGAGGCAAAGATACCTACATGCCTTTGAGAATGAACCAAGTAGCTATGGTAAGAAGCCTATACATTATATAACTACACTAGAAGACAAACCCATCAGACCTGGGAAGCTCTTCTTCAAAACAACTTCAAGTACCCTGAGAGAGATGATCATATTGACCAAAAAGATTCATTATTTTCTTTGTTTCTTTTCGGTTTTGAATGCTCTGAAGGAATACTTTTCTAAGTCTGATGCCCCAGTTAGATTGCTTATTCCCACTAAAGCCTGTACACTCTTCCTTGTAGCACTTGATAGAATTATAGTTTGCAGCGAACTTGACAATTAGAATGTAAACCCTATTGAGGCAACAGCCAGGTCCATCTCATTTGCCATCCTACCCCTAGGATCCAAATGCCTGCCCTCAGTAGAAGTAGACTCTCAGTAGAAGTTTGTTGAAGGCATGTGTGCATGTACGAGCATCCAGTAAACAGGTATTGGCTACATGTCGTGTACTGGGAACCATGCTAGGTACAGAAGCCAGCAAAGCCACGCTGGCTGAATCAATCATTAGCAACATTAACAAACCTGATTAAAGAGCTGAAAAACTCCAAGACAAACAAGAGCTCATTCTAGATGCCCCTTTTCCCTCCTCCCCTCCCAAGCCTCGATTTCATACCACAATTACGGTGCTGCCCCTGACAGAGTTTTGCCCATTCCGTTGAGGTCACAGGGACCCAGGTGGTACAAAAGGCAGAAAGAAGTTGGTCAGGCATGTAAGGCTGTCATGTCAAGGAGTTTCAGTAAAGTTGCCTTCAGGCTACTGAGTTATCACCATGTCAATAAAATACTTTCTTTTTTTCCCAAGCAGCACGTGGGATCTTTGTTCCCAGACCAGGGACGGAACCCGTGGTCCCTGCAGTGGAAGCACGGAGTCTTAATCACTGGACCACCATGGAAGTCCCAATAAAATACTTTCTTAACTGTCATGAAGCGTTGGCTTTTTGGCTGCACCTCCCAAAGACTCATCATAGCTTAAAGGCAGAGAGTACGCAGTAACTGGGAAAGTCTAACACCCGGAACCTACTTGTCAATCACGAGTGTAAAAGACATCTTCACAGAGACTGAATCTAGTTGGGTAAAGCGTGGCTCTCTCCTGTAACAGTCAGGTTCGGGGGCTGCCTGCGTCACCTACGGTGTTACTGAAAACAAATGTTCAGGCTCCATCCCAGATCTACAGAATGAGACACTATTGAGGAGACCCCACAAATCTTTATTTATCACAATGCTCTGATTTTTACACACACTCTAGTTTGAGTATCACAGTCTCTGCTGATTTTGTACAGGTCTAACCTAGAGAAGTTTCTTTAGCAATAAGGGACGGTGATAACAAGGTCATCCCTGTTTGTGTTAATTTGGGCTAAGAAACATGACTCTGCAAAAGCCTGGAAGGAAATAAGAATCTGGGGAATGGGGGTGAAGGCAAAGAGGAGGGTATTTTCACCCAGCAATTAAACAGTGAAAAGAAGAACAGGCCAATAGAAGGAAGAAGGTAAGTCATGCTATTAAAATACAGATAGCACTTTATGACCGAGCCTTCTGGAAATTGCCCAGCACTTTTAGGTTTAAATCCTGTACTAACAGTTTGCCAGTATAATAGATGATCTTACCTCTCATAGTTGTCCCCGAATTAAAACTTTTAAAATAAACAGCTCTTCTCAGGGATTGGAAAACTGGGTGCTCCCATACACCTTTAGGGGGAATCAAAATTGGAGCAGCCTTTTTGGAGAGAAATTTGCTAATAACCATCAAATAAAAAATGTACTTTCCTTTTGACTAAGTATTTTCACAACTAAGAATCAACCCTGAAGACATGCAGTACCTGCCAATCTATGCCAATATTATGTGTACTGCTAACTAATCTCGACTAAGAAATGATTTGCTGCATTCATTTATCTTTCTTGCTTTCAGTTCTTTATAAATCTAGTATAGTACTCTAAATAATAAAATGATCTTATTATAAAGTAATATCACTAGCATCGAGAAGGCATTTAACACTTCTTGAGTCCCTACTGTGTGCCAAGCACTGTGCTAGGGGCTTTGGCATAACCTCTTCAACAAGCCAGCAATTTGATATGATTTTCTCAATTTTTTTTCACACAAGAAAACTGAGACTCAAAGAGGAAATGGTCCAGGTCATAGCTGACAAATGCAGAATCAAACTCTAAGACTCTTCCTTCAAAACCAATTCTCTTTTAAACTGTACCACCAGCGAAAGGAATATCCAAGAGTGCTTCTAGAAACATCAGCACTGTCGAGCCTCTGAGTAAACTTACCTTGCTTCAGTGTAACACTTTTAAAAGTCAAGAAAGAAAAGAGGGACTTCCCTGGCGGTCCAGTGGTTGGGACTTTGCCTTCCAGTGAAGGGGGTGTGGGTTCAATCCCTTGTCGGGGAGCTAGGATCCCACGTGCCTCACGGCCAAAAAATCAAAATGTAAAACAGAAGCAATATTGTGGCAAATTCAGTGAAGACTTCGGAAATGGTCCACATCAAAAAAAAAAAAATCTTAAAAAGAAAGAAGAGAAAGCATTATGTTGACCGTTAGGTTACGGTAGGATGAGCCATTTCAATGAAAAATCACTCTCAATATTTTAAGTCAGTTTTAATGACTTATAGGGGTGGAAAAACACTCATGATGATTTTTCTAACCCTTTTCAGCTGACTTCCCCTTAGCTCACAAAACTTCCATCACTGTCTTGCTGCTGCTGAAGAATTATTTTCATCCTGCAAAAAAACTTTCTTTCTAATAGCTCTGTTCAGTTCTTGAGTAAATAGAAATAATTGCACTCCCTTGTTAGAACTCAGTCCCTCCTATGTATTCTGAGGGATGCAGAGGGTTGTGTGAAAATTATAGCTCAGCTCAGATTCACAGCCTGAGGTTACAAGGCTCCTCGCCAAGTTTTCACCTGTGTGGAATCGCTCACCAGACTCAACCGCTCTGCCTAGCATGATTTAACTGCAATTAAGAATTCCAGTAGGTACTTGCTAAATGTGCCATAATGTTTTCCATGCATAGAGAAAAGGAAATCATTCTGCTAATCTATGCCTCACTTCAAACCATCGCGTTTCAGAGCTCCATCCTTCATCAAAGCTGAGGCAGTTTAATGAATTTTAAATTTACTTGGTATGAAAGAGATAATTATGGGAACTACAACAGATTCATGGATAGAAGAGCTTACTAAAAGGTTTATGTGGCTAAACTATATCAAAACTATTTTGCAATAATCTAAATGGGAAAATAACTTGAAAAATAATAGATACATGTATATGTATAACTGATTCACTTTGCTGTACACCTGAAACTAACACAACACTGTTAATCAACTGTACTCCAATATATATAAAAAAACAGACAAAAAAAGCAACAAAAAACAAAACTAAACTAAAAATATATAGAGAGAAAATATTAAAGGGTTTTCTTTGGAAAATCGTTTTCGCACTTTGCTCCTCGTTTCTCTTTTACTTCATTACTGAAGATAATTCAATAACGTAGAGCTAGTGATGCAGAGAGAAGGAAGAAATTCAGTATGCAAACCAATAGGAGAGCAAACTTGCTAAGGAAGAGAGAGACTGGGAGAGGGAGAGGTCTGGAAGAGAAAGCGTCTCTGGCCAGACCGTGGGTCTGCAGGCAGGGTGGTTATACCCCTGTTTGTAGTTTCTCTGTGATCTCTTGCCAAAGGCAGATAATTTAGCAAAGGAAAGAATAAAGGAATGATTTTCCTTCTAGCTGATGTGGCGGGGAAATCACTTTAAGGCAGCATTTTTTGGGGGGCAATGGGATAGTAGAGACAACAGCCCAGGGTTTACAGTAGCACCACTTATAAGAAAAACTAGTTCTGAGAACATCTAAAGAGCTAAGAGCACAAATTTGAAATGAAGAAAATCAAGGTCAGAAAACCAGGTTGGGGTCAAAATATATTAACTCAGAAATTCACAGGCAAATATTCCAGTTGAAAAGTCAACTTGAGCTGTTGCTGCTTCTACCAGGACAGTTTAGCAAGTTTTGACTTCAAAGTGAGCGCTGCAGTGGTTAAGAGGCTGATACTGTGTTTCTACCTAAAGGTCAGGGATGGGGTTGGGGATGGGGGGATCCGCCACAGGTGGCTGTGATCAATTTGACTGCCTCTTTGGGAGGATGGTGTAAACTATGCTGTAAGCTAAAAGGTAAACCATATGAGTAGTTTAAGGAGGTGTTTAATGCTCAAGGTTGTTAAATGGGATGTTTTACCAGTAGAAATGGGTTTAAATATAAATGGCCCTAGTAATGGAAAATGCTTCAGTACTAGCTGGGGAGACACAAAACTGAAGAGTTTTCTGTGAGAGCTCCCAACTCCGTAGAACCATGTTCTGCAATGGGGATAGACAGAAGACAAATAAAAAAAATCCTTATGGAGTTTCAGTAGTTGATTCTAGTCTATAAAACGTTTCTCTAATTGGGATCTGGATATACTCTATGATAAGGAGAGTACAGAGCTGCCAAGACCTCTCCAATAGTCAGCTCATTCTCTCCTTCTTTTCCAGTAGAACCCCATGTTTTCAGGGTTGCCATGTGCTCAGTTACAAAGAACAAAATAAACGACGGCATTTTCCAGCCTCCTTTACAGCTAGGGCTGGTCACAGCTATAGTTTAGGCAGTGATGTATAAGCAGAAGGGACTAGACAGGGCTTCATATGCTCTTTAAAAGCTACTGATACAAGTGGGACAGTTCCTTTTGCCGTTTCCCTTCTTCCACCTGATATGGGCACAGGTTGGCTTGGGCTCAGGTGCCATCTTGGGAACATGAGAACAAGAGACACATTCTGAGGACGGCAAAGTGGAAGCTCAAATCCTTGATTTATCATGAAGTCGCCATGCTGGTCCTGAACCACCTATCTCCATTCTGCCTTTTCATGAGATAAAAACGACCCCTTATTTATTTCAGCCATTGGGTTTTTTTTGAGGAAGAGAGCGCGGGGTGGAGAGTTCCTATTACAGAGAGGTAACTCCTCATTTGCACAGAGTACAAGGTGCGTGCTTGACACTTCCTGTCCCATTCTCCTGCTAGACAGCCATCCCGTTGGCTTACCAAGTTCATATATTTAAAATATAAAGTTCTCGGGCAGAGGCCACATAAAGTATCTAGTAGTAAGTGCTATCTGATCCCATCTTCTCCCAAAGCTAACCATTTACTTAATGGAAGGAATGAGAATGTTCATTTTGAGTGCTGTATGGGTCATTCCGCAGGGAGACCACATAGAGGTGAGGTGCCATGCTTGGGGCATGCACATGGCTGACCACCACTCAGAAACTTCCACTAACTTTTATAACTACTGCTCAAAAATTCACCTGATGTTTTAGGAAAGTCAACTAATTAAGAATCTAAGTCTTTCAAATATTTCTATGTTGATTATAATCACATCCAGAGAAAAAAATGAAAATTGTATTCAAAAGTAGCTGTGGAGACATGAAACTAAAGAGTTTTCCGTGAGAACTCCCAACCCCACAGAGCCATGTTCTGCTTTGGGGAGAGACAGAAGAAAAGACAAATGGACACAATTCTTGTTGGGATTTTAGGAATATTTTAAAGCTTTAAGAATTTCCATGAAGACTTGTAAGAGCAATTAAAAGGAAAAGAGAAGTCATTATAGAGTAATTCAATGGCTTTTGTTACTCCTTAAGTTTCCATTTTGAAAATCATGTATCTCTAGAAATAAGAAAAGAAGATGATGGCAGCTCCAGTTCAGTGTTCAGGGATCTCATAGGATCTGTGGGTTCAAAATGTAAATAATAAACTCCTCTCCTCTGATCAGTTCTGCTCTACCACAGTCACTACAGCCACTGGCAGACAGGCTTAGGAAGACCTTCCAGTTCAAGGAAGACCAAGATGCAGAGGGAAGGTGTGCCGGGGTAGGAGAGAGGCCACTTCCTGCCTTGTTCCTCCTCTTTCCACCCCAGCCAATTTTTCATTGTTTTATTATTTTTGTCTTCCAGTTTTCTTTTTTTATTTAATTTTTTATTTTTATACAATTTTTTAAAGTTACTTTCCATTGACAGTTATTACAAAATATGGGTTACCTTCCCTGTGTTGTACAGTACCTCCTTGTAGCCTATCGTACCCCAGTAGTTTGTACCTCCCACTCCCTCACCCATGTGTTGTCCCTCGCCCCTTCTCTCTCCCCACTGTTAACCACTAGTTTGTTCTCTATATTTGCAAGTATGCTTGTTTTATGTTATACTCACTAGTTTTTTTTTTGTATTTTTGTATTTTTTAGATTCCACATATGGGACATCATACAGTATTTGTCTTTCTCTGTCTGACTTAATTTCACTTAGCATAATGCCCTCCAAGTCCATCCATGTTGCTGCAAATGGCATTATTTCATTCTTTTTTATGGCGGAGTAGTATTCCATTGTGTGTGTGTGTGTGTGTATATATATATATATATATATATATATATATGCCACATCTTCTTTATCCATTCATCTGTATATGGACACTTAGGTTGCTTCCATGTCTTGGCAACTGTAAATAATGCTGCTATGAACATTGTATCATCTCCCACTCCAGCCACTTTTAAAAAGCCCTTTATCCATCTTGACACAAAAAGCCAAGTCAGCTCCTGCACGGTGATGATGATGGTGAGATGCAATGGCTGGCTCTCTGTCAAGCATGGATTGTGCTCGGTGTTTTATGTGAATAAATGATTTAGCCCCACACCGCAAGGTATCATAATCCTCTCCCCCCTGAGACTCAGAGGTAACGTGAAAAGTTCTAGTGGAAGGTAGTCGTAGTGGAGGGTGGAGACTTTTAAAGTAGTAAGTCAGCCTCCAGCACTCAAGCTTCACATGGCTTCCCCCTACAGCCCCTTAATACTCCCACAGCATCTCCTATGGATGAGATTTCCATTCCAGAGTGTGGAAGAAAAGAAGAAAAAAGGAAGGGAAGCAATACTGGAAAACAGCCAGCTTTGATTCTCAAAGTGGAGAGCAGTGACATATGCAGGTCAGGTGGAGAGTGACTTTAGAAGCAAGTGTCACAGAGACCCTGGTGTGACAGACCCACGATCATTTGAAAGTGGAGGTGGTGGGGATGCACTTACTGTCCAGTGACCCGGTGCCCAGGAAATCAGTCGCAGAGTCCCTTAGAGAATGACTTACAGGAAGCTGAACGCACAAACCTCAAACCAGCCACCTTGAAACATCCTCGAGATTTTCCAGAAAAGCATCCTGGTTGGGGATTGAGGTGTGTGGTGTTTGTATCCTTAAGACATGCTTTTGCTTAGGACTTTGTTAGTTTGATAAACACAGCGAAGCTTCCTAAAGATGAGTCTGTGCACAGTTTTTATAATATTACGATACCGTATCTTATTGTAAGTAACATACTATAATCTTTTATCTATAAGAGAAATAGTAAATTGTCTATGTCAAAGGTGGGGAGAGGGATAAGTTGGGAGTTT